>NC_143455.1:8772500-9397500 GCF_987193195.1 Phasianus colchicus
GTCATTTGCAAACAAAGTTTGTTCTGGGAGTAAATTCCTGGTAGTGAAAGCAGAAATAGTTGGCAGAGTGTTTTCATGATATGTCAGATTTCATGGCTCAGGATGGCCAATTCTGTCTTATTTTCCTGTACCAATACTGGAATTTGTATTTTATATCTGAAAGATCACATTTGTTTCCGGTTGATTGAATGCATATGCTACTTCTAAATCTTTTTCATAAGTTTACTGCCATGTACTTAGCATTCCTGTCATTCCGAAAGGCTGAAGTGCACCAGTTTTATACCAATAGAATACCTCTTCAGATGTGTAGGAAAATAACCACACACATAGGCTATTCCACTTTAGGATTTTTTTATTTATTTCATAGTTACATGCTTTTCTTGGTTGTCTGTAATAATTCTACTGTTTTCCCTACATCTTTAAACCTGTCCATCTAGAAATGGTTATAATGAACAGATATAGTCACATAGGTGGCTGTGAGCCCTGCAGAAGTGTCATTAAAGCAAATACACATGTTCAAAGTTACTACCACGTATCTAGTAGTTTCCTGATAATCTTACATGTAAATTTGGAACAAAAGAATAGTGCATACTGGCTGAATATAAACATACTGTCAAGCATTAAACATTTGCTTACTGATTCAGGCCATCATGTAAGCCACTGCCAGTATTTATTAGGAGTGCTACGATGTCTCATTGGTACGGAACTGAAATTTGCCACGCGGGGTGTTGCTGAGAATAACAAATCCAGAGTGAGTGTTCTGGGCAGCTGTGTTTGAATCCCATGTAATCATGATCACGTTGACTGCAATTCAAGGGCATTCAGCTCCTCTTCTGTAGCTGCATTCTTTGTGCTTTCAGGTTCTACTTACTGCTCTCTCTGTTCAGCCCACCATGACCCACCAGAAGTGAGCATCAAAATTAAAACTAGTATATTTGGAAGGTGTAGGTCCTGCTGATGATTTGCTGTGCTCCAAAACACAGATCTGTTTCACTGGCATTTCTTTCTTTCTCTTTCTTTCCCTTAAGTCCCTCAAGTGAGTTTTGCTAGATGCAGAAGTTTCACCTGGAGTATTCATTCTTCAGTTCATATTCTTTATCTTCAGTCTGATTCACATTTGATTAGCAGTTACAGGCCACAGATATAATTAGATAAACTAATCTTCCCTATATATTTGGAAAGCAGAACTCAACTCCCACACAGTGCTTTCCCTGTCCTGTGGACAGTGGAAAGGGTACGTGATATTTCAACTTGAAGAAGAGAGTTCCTCCAGCCCTCTGGGCAATGGTGTGAGAGTGGGTAGGCGGGGTGCTGAGTATATTTAGGATGGCAGGATCATATTGCAGTTGGGGTGGTAGCTCTGAGTTTGTTTGCTTTCCTGCATGTTAATGTCTAGTGCTGCCCTGTTTTTATAAGCAGAGAACTAAGAAAAGAGAAAATGAACTCTACTATAAGGGAAAATCTTTACTGAAGCGTGGCAAAAAGAACTAAGATCTTACATAGCAATCCTAGTATTCTAATGTATAGCTATGAATGCAGTATGCGGGAAGATTGGCAGAGCAGCCACTTGTGATTCTCATTCACGTGTTCAGCTGGGGTCTGCTTTTGTACAGAGCTGTTCAAATGTATTCCAGGAGCACAGTGCTCAGGCAGCCGGGCCCTCAGGGAATCTGAACTCACCCATAATGCCCAGCTTGCAATCAGCAGGTTGCTTACTTGTCTCAAGTTATTGAAGAGAATGAGAAGTGAATGCACACCATGTATCACACACTTGGTCTCTTAACTTCTGAATTCCTACTATGAAAAACGAGTGATAATTATGATTCCTTATTGCTGAGTAGAAATGCTCAGGACTTGTTTCTTGGAGATCTCTTAGTGATATTTTAATACAGTTTTAATGATTCATCTACAGAGAAATTTATTTCTTGATTCTCAGATAATTATTTGGTTTTGCTTGATGAGCTTTTAACTGTATTTTTTTTAACTGTATTTTTCTTTAGAGTTTAGATACTGGACTACAAAAGCTACAAGAATTCTTACAAAAGCATTGCGAAAAGCACAGCTCCAGTTTATTATTCTGCTCTAGAAAGATAGGAGACCTCTTAGGATAATTTAATTATTTAACTGTAAGCCCACAAATCCAATGATAGTAGAAACCTTCATTACCAAAAAGTTCACACATGCAATAGCTTATCTAAACTTTTCATGGAAAAGTGAGTGTGTTATCAGAGCTTTTATGTGTAGGGCTTGCTTCAGATGGCATCTATAAGAATTTACTTTGTTTTTTGAATGCTGCTTAAGATTGCTTATACTGTAGTCTATAATGTGAATTAACTATACTTGCAGAAATAGTTCTACTGGCTGTTGCTATGACTGTGGTCGAAGCACTTTCACCATGCTAAATAAAGCTCCACATGAGGAGATGAGAAACACAGCAGGAGGCAAATTGTGACCAAGAATGATAAACCGCCAATCCTAATCCCACTTTTTGGATGGAGAAACAAATCTTTATCTGGCATAATTTATGCTCTTTGGTATGTTATCTTCATTGACACTGGTACTACATCTTTGAATGTAAAAGATCAAGACTTTTCTCTAAGGAAATTCTGTATTTATTTGCCTTGTCTTTTTGTTTGTTGTTTTTTAATGTGTATAGGTCACCCAAAACTATGGCACAATTTTACCTTTTTGAACCTAAACAGACCTGGGAGATGAAGATTAGCAAGACTCCACTCTTTAGAGCTCTGGCAAAACTACTAAAAAAAAACGTGTGTGCAAGAAATAATATTAAATGAGAGCTCATTAAGCAATACGTGTCACAGTGTTGACAGTTTGGGAGTATGTAGGAGATGATTGATATAGTTTTAAATTGTTAAAATATGACTGGCATTCGACTTGATTATGAAGTATCAGCTAGAATACCATGACTGACTCGTTCTAACTGCCCTGCTGCATTTAGACAGACTGTCACCTACTTACTAAGCAGCCAAATGACAACATCAAATTAAAAGGTGGACTTACAGCCACTACCGTACCAAGCCCCTAGAGATTACGAATAAACAGATGGATCTTGGATCTAAGTATCAGATGTGAACTGGCAGGGAAGCAATTCCAGAGGCATAGTTCCCCTTCACTGACAAGTCCCTCTATACAAGTTTGGATATTGGGGTAACTGAGGAGAAACAGGATGCCTGAAAATGAGCAGGGAGAAAACGGACTCATAAAAATTAGCTCACAGCTAACACAGAAAAGAAAGGTTTTGCCTTTTTTTGAAGAGACTGTATGTAAGAGTAAATTGTCAGAAAATAGTTCTGCTTAGACACTGAATGAAAATGTTTATCGTTACTAAAAATAGTTGAAGAGATGAGTGAACAAATTCTAGGAAACATTCAAATCTAATGCTGCAGGGTAAGAGTCAGTAAGCTGCAAGAATAAAGCTGTGCATTGATACAGTTTTTGATTCCAGTTTTGGCAGATGCAAGCCAAATAATCATCTAAACTTTTTTAATTACAATACTAGTAAAATTAATGTAGTTCAAAGTTTGTGATAGCCTATTTTTTAGAGTGAATTCCATGCTGTCTCATTAACAGATGTGTTCAGGATGAACTGCCGACTCAATCGAAATCAGTGTAAACTTCCCAGTTACTTTCATGATGTCAGGACACGTGTTTGAAAGTTGTCTTCATGTACTATTAGTTAACTGTAAAATAATAAGTATCTAGTGACATCTTTTAACTGTAATTGCCTTTGCACTCATTTAGTGAAACAGCAGAAATAGGTGATATATCTACACCAATTTATCATTTAAATATTTGCCTACTGCACATTAACGATCATGCACTTTACTACAGATAAGCTAAAGCACTCTTTCTATTGCTAATTCATAATGTATCTATTTTTGCAGACTGTGATCTATAAATGTTAGGCTCTGACAGTCTGCCAGAACTTCTCTTGCAGCACCTACTGATTGGAGTTTTTCTAAAGAAGCTTCACAAAAGCAGAAGCAGCAGAAGATGGAGTCACCCTACAGGTGCACGCTGCAGCAATTCTCCCTTTAGTCTTCCCAACAGGATTTGTGAGACTCTGTACCTCAACATCTTTATTGGTAATGGATCCTTCCCTTAATTTGCTGTGATGCATTTGGAATGTCAGCTTCTAAAACAAGGCACATGGGAGGCATCTAAAGCAGATTTTTTGAAAGGAAAATGAACAAAGAGCATGTCAGGTTCCATTTTGATTTGCATGACAAATCCAGCATGCAGCATTCGGGATGGCTGGGCTGGGCTTGCCTGCCACTCACTGCATTTGTCACTTTGGTTTGAACACTTTTGACAGTCTGTAATGTTAATTGTTCTAAGGATTGTTTTGCTGGAAGAAGAAAAGGAAAGGATTTGGGTTCTTGTTCTACTTTTTCCATGTACAGGAAAGGAGGGATATCTGAGGAAGCAGAAAATGTTTTCAATCTGGCTTTGATCTGTTTACAAGTAATCCCATGAGTTCATCAGTAAGTTCAATACTTTAAATGTTATTGTGTGTGTGTGTTTTGAGAGAGAAATACTAGGCCCCTAAACTAGTAACCTGGGGAGTCTATTGTTTTGGTGCACACCATTCTTTCTTCCTTTAAGTCCCACAGAGATGGGTCCTGCAGAGCGGTTTGTACTATGCCTATGTGCTTCTATCAGATGATATTGTGGTGCTTTGACAAGTGCTAAGAAGGAATTTAATGCCCTAAGAAGCACTGGTGGACACACATTGTTACTGGTGTGTGGATGGCATGTGAATAGCTCCCAAGTATGTCAAAGACCTGTTGGTAGATAAGAGCATGTGACTGAATTTTCCAGGAGACAGAATCAGAGGTGGAGACTGTTGGTATAAAAGTGTAACATCTATATTAAAACAGCTGTGCATTGATCAGTGATGTTTTTTCAATTTCGAAGTTCCTAACTGTCTTGGCAAAGCACTGTATGTTGATCACAAAAATGTTCTCAAACTAATAAAACGATCAGCTATGAAGTTTCAGGAGAAGACCGTGTTGTTTCTGTTTGTGTCTGTTTGCAGACAGTGCTGTTTTTCAGCCAAATGAGAACCTTAAAGGATGGAGAGAGGAAGAGGACAATGTCCCACAAGTTTCCAGGTAACGACAGACATCTAATTCTAAGATTTGAGCTGCTACACTGCATATAGTGTTCTTACGTACGTGTTGTGAACTAAGTGCACCGCCAAATTTAAGCTCTAAACACAGAAGGCTTCAATAAAGTAAAATCATGCAATCACTTGCAGAAATATCAAAATAAATGAAGGTATACAATCCAGCACAGTGATTCCAATCATATTCTGGCTTAGTCATTCATGCCCAAACCTCCGTAAAGGCTATTTTAGTAAATCTGTGGACTCACATGAAGGTCACTTTGAGCTGATGCATCTCAAAAAAAAATCAAAACCCAGGTAATTAAAAAGTGTTATTGATGATCATGAATCATATTCTTACAGCACTGCTTTGAGAATGATTAACCTGTTGTGCTGTTTTAGTGAATGCTGAACTCAGTGGGACTTGCAGGTACTCATTGAAATTTAGCTCCAGAGAGCTTGATGGCTTTGCCTTATGAGCCAGGATTGCTCACACAGGATCGCCCCTCCTGCTGTCCTCACAGTGGGAAGTTCCTCCTCCTACTACAGAGCTGGCAGCTGCTGAATTTTGCAGACTCTTGTGATTTGAAAAGGCAAACTGAGAGCTTTGTAACATACAGAACCATAGCTAGTGACAGCTCTGTGTAAGACATGGGGATCTCCAGTGCTGACAGCTTGCATCTGGAACTGCCATTGTTGCTACAGGGAAAGCAATGCTGTGATTCAGAGCTGCCCCAGCCACGACGACCTGACCTCAGTAGTTTGCAGGTCTTGGCCTTGTGACTGGATGCTGCCTCTGCATTTCCTGGTAGCTTTCCTGTCTGACTGCTTCGTGGAAAACAGTGTCACTATTTCCTGTTATTTGGAAGTTATTGAGCTTCTCCCACAAAGAACTCGTGTTTTTTCCTTTCAAATTAGCACCCAATATTAAACAAACATGAAAAGGTAAAAAAAATTACTACTGAATGTGATAGTTTCTGTAACGTTTCATTTGCATTTTTAACACAAGTCAAGCTCTGCAGTCAGTAACACTTCTTAAGACATCCTACTTTAACTAAAGATAACCTACACCTTTTTTTGGCTATAATATGTGAAAACTGTTGTGGCAGAAACCCTTCTGTCCCTTAGGTCCCTTTGCCCATCGTGTCTTCCCCTTCTGCTTGCCTTTTCAGACAAACACCTCCTGCTTTTTCATCCATTTGAGAAATAATCTCTGCAACAAGGCAGAACGCAGCTGTGAAGGTGACAACTCATAGCGTAAGGGCAGCGCTACTGATGGCAGGTATTTAAAACAACTCGCTTATAAAAAAACACCCTTCTGTCTTCATTTTGTTGTTTTCCTGGGATGTCCAACATCTAAGAAACAAACACGCCGTGCCTGGTTTTATTATGCTGACATACTCAGAAGAACGATGGCTGCAGGAGGGGGGAACCCCGTGCTTGGCACAACCCCGCCGGGCACGCACCGCTCAGCCTTCGGGAGGCACGGGCCCGGCACGGCACCGAGCGCTTCTGCCGCTCCTGAAATGGGAAAGCTCGTCTCTTCTTCCTGCCCTCAGCACGTCCATACCCACGTGCCTCTCCCCACCCGCGCACCGCTTCCAGCGTCGCGTCCCTTTCCCGTTGCCGGCCCTACTGCCGCTCGGTGCCGCCTCTGCGGGCTTTCCGGCGGGGCGGGGCGGGGCGGGCGGAAGTGGCAGCGGCGGCGGGCGGAAGTGGGGGGGAGGTGGATGTGCGCGTGGGTCTGGCGGTGCCGCAGCCATGGCGGAGCGCGTCGAGCAGCGGCTGGAGGACCGCGTGCCGGAGCTGGAGCAGCTGGAGCGGGTCGGCCTCTTCACGCACGAGGAGATCAGGTGGGGCGGCCCCCGGGCCGGTGGGGGCGGCCCTGTGCTGAGGTCCCGGTGCTGATGTCTCCGTGTCTTCTTTCTTGCAGGGCTGTCCTGAAGAAGGCCACGGCTCTGGAGTACAAAATACAGCGGAGAGCCCTTCGGAAGGAGGATTTTATCAATTATATTCAGGTAGGCTGTGCTGATTAGCGGTACTAACCGCGTACATCCCTCTCTGTTAGGAGTTCCGTAGTTGTCTGTGTAAGAAACCTGCTGCTTGAGGGTGTCCTTGCTTTGCTGATAGTGTTTACTTGTGAGTGATCTGTTAGGATACGAGGCAATGGTTTTAAACTAAAAGAGGTTATGTTTAGGTCGAATATCTGAAAGACATTGCTTATTCGGGTGTTGATGAGGCTCTGGCGCTGCCCAGAGGTACCCGAGGCCATGGCGGGGCCCTGAGCTGGGGGAGGCACCACGGTGGCTGTGGTATTAGGGGAGCTTAAGGGCCCTTCTAACCCAAACCATGCTGGGAAGATTCTACAAGCACAGGTTAGGCATGAAGCTTAGAGAGCAGTGTGGAGCTTTTGGGGGCAAGAGAAACTTCATTCTCATAAGGACTCTTTTCTGTAGTTCTTTTCCTCTCTGGGGATATAGAGACTTCAGTTTTCTGACGTGCTGTGCAAGTTGTCTTTCCATGCAAATTACTTTTTGTGGTGTAAAGAATCTGGAACATGCATTAAAATTCTAGGAATATGTGGGTTAAGGCTTAAACGCCACATGCAGTAAAAATGCTAAAATTTAATTTTAGTCACCCTTAGAAAAGTAGTGATCTGCTTGCAGAATTGTTGCTTGTGGTTTCCTGGATGTAACTTCTATTATCTGTGTGACTAGCTGTAAAACACTTCATCTTTGTTGTTGTTATTTTTTTCTTTACTATTACACATCTTTTCATTTGCCTTTAAATGTGTTTTTTCTCTTCGCTCTAGTATGAAATTAATCTGCTGGAACTGATCAAGAAAAGAAGAGCGGTACGTTTGTCAGTTTCTGCAAGTGCAATCAGTATGCACTAGATTTTCTTAATGAAAGTAATACTTTTTTTCTCCCAGCGCACCGGGTACTCATTTAAGAAGGAGGAAATTGAAAGCTCTATTATGCATAGGGTCCACAGCCTCTTCAAACGTGCCACTGGAAAATGGAAAGTAAGTTTTGTTTCTTTTGTTTGTAGTGGCAGCTTGGAAAATAATCTTTTGTGTGTTGTGATGTAAAAATTAACCTAGATATCCCTGCTACCAAATATTTTTAGTTATACAGAGAAATGTAACAGAAAATCTAAGCAGAAATTTGGTCTTACAGTTAGCAGTGTCACAGAAGTAGGTCATTCATGTCAGATTTTATTATTATTTTTAGAGAAACAATATTTTATCTTCTGAATCATTACTTGTCATCTATCCTGAGCCATGTGTTGCCATGTGAGTTTTGTGCATCTGCTTGCAAGGACTAGAAATGAAAAGAACTCTCCTTTACTTTGGGCAGAGATTGTCTTGATGGCTCTTGTGGTAAAACCTATGTGAGGTACATAAAAAATCGTTTTAGTGAGTTCTCTACTGAGTCAAGCATAATACAGATTTCACTGCAGAGGCAGCAAGAGCGTATATATTAGGATGGAGAGTTGGTTTTCTTCAGATGTTTTGTAGGAGTGTGGATATCTGAAAAAAGTGAATTTGGGAATCAAAATTCCTCCTTTTTTCATGTCAAGGGAACATACCAAGTGCATACTGTTTGTCTGTCAATGTACAAGCATGCTTTAGTACTTGTTCTAAGTTTCATTCTCTCCCACTTGCATTTCCACTAGGAAGATGTCCAGCTTTGGCTGTCACATGTTGCATTTTGCAAGCAGTGGGTGAGTTTTCAAAATCCTGTTCTTACTGATTGAAGATACTGGGTTGCTGGTCAGGCAGGCATCTGAAACTTGTATTGTAAGGTGGGGAACAGATTATACTGCAACATGAGTATCATAACATAACCTTTTGGCTTGAGAGTATTCATTCATTTTGTGGAATGAATGAGTCACCTGCCTGTGAACTGTGATTTTTATTTCAAACGTTTCTTATAGTGCTGAAAAGTGTAATTCTGGCAGTCTAGTATTCTCTGAAGTTCTCTGTGCAAGTCTTCATGTTGTTCCCAGCATCCAGTTGTTATCTTTCTTGTACTGAAGGAGATGATCTTAGCACAGTAATAAAAGTGACTGAAGAAAAATGCAGTCTACCTTAAAAGTGGTCAGTGAAATTTGTAATGTAGGCAACATCTGTGTTAGCTGTCTAGGTGCAGAAGAATTAACTGTGCTAGTACAGTCTGGTAACAATTGAAAGCTGGTTGATACTGAATAAGTGCCAAAAACTTTGGTCTAAAGTTAAAGTAGAAGAGAAACATCTTTTCCAGTATGATTGCATTGCAACTAATAAGTGTTCTTAGTGAAATTTCAGTGCTTTGGTTTAGTTTGGTACTACAGATGGTAAAACAAAGCTGTTTCTTTTACAGAATGCAAAACATCAGCTTAGTAAGGTGTTTTCTACCATGTTGGCCATTCATCCCAATAAACCAGGTAAACAAAACAAAGCTGAGCACTGTGTATATAACTCAGTATAGGTTGAAGAGTGGTGGTTTGAGTTCTTATAGAATCCAATTCAAGCTATTGCCTTGCTGCTTCATCAGAAAGGATGCCTCTGACAGGTTGTGCTGAACAATCAAAAGATGATGTGAAGTGGGAGTCTACTGCTTTGAATGACCATTCCCCAGGTAGACTAGGGACTAGATAAACATTTCAGAGGCAGATATTAAATACTAGTGGCTGATTTTGGGAATTGAAGACATAATTTTACATTGTTGGATCTGTAGCAGTGCCAGATTAAACTTCCTGGATCTGCTTAGCTTTTAGTCTTATTTAACTTGGTCTTACTCTGGGGATCATCAGTTGTATTTCATAGCTCATGCATGTGGGGTAAGTACAGTGAACAGAAACATCCTGGAGAACAGTTTCAGAATGGATTCTCATGAGCAGACACTTACTTAGCCTTAAAATGAATTGATATCTTCTGTTACAGCACTGTGGATTATGGCAGCAAAGTGGGAAATGGAAACACGCCTCTCCTCAGAAAGTGCTAGGCACTTGTTCCTGCGTGCTTTGCGCTTCCATCCAGAGTGTCCAAAACTTTACCAAGAGGTAACTTTGTGGTTTACTCATGAGAAGTTATTTGAGCAGTCAGAGCAAACCTGTCCAACAGATTTCTGAGATCAGTCTGGCAAGAACTCAGATCGATCTGGTTTAAAGAATGACTAGAAGGTGGATATTTCTGAATGTGTGACGTTTGTGCCTATAAGCACAGATCTTTAAAAGCCGAGGCTCATAGACGTGTGTGATGTGTTGGCTAAGTCCTGTAGCTCCTCAGGCGGAGCTTGCTTTTCCTCGTGTTTGTGAACTTAACATGTTCATGCTTTATCCACCCTCCCTTCCCATCACTTAATTATATTTTCTTTCTTGCAGTATTTCAGAATGGAACTGATGAATGCAGAAAAACAGAGAAAGGAAAAGAAAGAACTTGAACGAGCAAAGATGAACTTGGTAAGTTGTGTAGATTTATTCTGAAATACTATCTGCTTGTGTATCACACATTTTAAAGTTGAACTTCAAGGGGTTTCTATTAATGATTCGGTTGAGGACTGCTTAGAGAGTTTTTCATGCTCTGTAGCTATGCTAAACTTCCCAAGTGTTGGCTGATGCTGAATTTAAATACTTCAATTTTTCTTGACATTTCTAAAATCTTTTGTTAATGTCTCAGTTTGGAAGTTAGTTGCCATTTCTGGAAAGTAATATTGAAATATTATTTCACTATAGTTAGCTTGTGAAAACTAGGTTAAGATAAATTTAGATGAAGAATAACTATCATTTTCTGGTATTTTTCTGTGTTTGCAAAAACGATAGCTGAAAAAGGAAAACTTGCAACAATGCTATGTTGATATTACAGGAGGAATTCAATTACTCTGAGAAGATTCTTAATGGGGAAATGGCTCACATAATCTACAGGGATGCTGTTCAGAAAATTAAAGGTGATTTAACATTTCTTTTACTTGGTGGGAAAACTGTCACATTTAGGTGTGACACCTGGCTTTCTCAAGGATAAATTAGGAAGATACAAGATAGATGGATTATAATTCATTGATAGTTAGTGTGTACAGTTTTCAATAGGCCTGACTCGTGTAGAGCCATTCTGTGTTTTTGTGAAAGAATTAAATGAGTGAGTGGTGGGGGTGGAACCAAGTTTGAAGGATGTGTAAGCATGTCAGTAGACAGGACTAGTTTACCATTTCTTAGCCTGCAATGCGCCTGCCTTAGGACTTTTTTTTTTTTTTTTGTCACTGTCTAGCATGAAATCTTGAAGCATGTAGCCAGGCAGTTAACATCCTAACATATGGCTTACCATATGGGTTGAATGCTGAGGCTTACAGGAGAGTGTGTCTGTCTGGACACTTAAATAATATCTGTGTCTTGAAAAAGACTGTCAAGGATATAGAAATGCAAAGTGTGTGATGGGATGTGATATTCTACTTGATACATTTTTTTTCTTCTTGATCTGTAGGTGTTGAGTTCCGTCTGGCTCTGCTTTCTATTGCAAAGCTTTTTGATTTTACACATGATTTGCAAAAAGAAATTCTTGAAAGGTGAGAGCTTTTTTCAGTAAGTGCTCTCTTAACTTTCCTAATTTGTACTGAGTTGAGAGGTTAATGACTAAAGTCTGTTCCTCTATGGAAATAAAATGTTAAGATGTATGGGAAATACTTCTAAGAAAATGTATTTGAAGCAAGTATATTCTTACGAAAAGGATGCATGAAAGAACTTCATTATTAGCTTTGAAAACCTGCTAAGAAACACTTAACTTAGGTAAAATATAGTTGTTGCTGAATTATTCCAAGTTTAGTTTTCTTGAGTGCAGGAACTATTTTACTCAGTGGTTCTTCTGTTTCTTTAGTTTCCCCAATTCTTCTTCTTTCAAAAGAAAGATCTCTGGAAATGTGCCATTCTAGTTCACTCTATTATTGGAGAATATACTAATAGCAAACAAAAACAAAAAACCCTGGTATTTTCTCTTGTGGTGAAGTAAAGTGTCTCATGTATCTGATTACTTAGAAATTACATACATTTCTATACCAGTATGACAACCCTTTTAAACATTTGTCAAAAAGCAGTAAATGGATATTACAGATATAGTATGTTAGTTTGCAGGCTGAATATGCTGATAATCCTCTGATGTGGGACTACATGGCCCGTCGAGAGCTGGAGCTGGGATCCTTGAAGTCCACAGAACCCACCACAAAGCAGATGAAAGTGTCTGAAATGACCCAGAGAGAGGAGCGTTGCTGTGCAGTCTTTGAAGAGGCTGTGACAGCAGTCCCCACAGGTGAAATATTCTGTCTGCGTTTTAACATCAGTTTTTCCTGCTATCTTAGCATACTATGTACTGTAAGAGTTTTGAAGGAGGATGCAAGCTTTGGGTTTTGGATCCATTTAGGGGATCTCCTTTGTGTGTTACTGAAGTTATTTTCAAATGCACTTTTGGTCTTGAAAGAGTTGCTTAACTCAAAGTATTTTTTGTTGCTTACTTCTATTAATGTGATTTAACAGTAGAAGTGTGCATACAGGAGGACTGAGGCTTGGGAATTGTAAATGAAATTTCCTAAATGAAGGAAACGTGTTGAACTGAAGTATATTGTTGGTTAGCTGTGAGTAAGCATTGCTTTTGAATTGCCAATGGATGGGTATCTAGTATCTGGTATTACCTTTATTCTCAAAGGAGTCTGTACAGAGACTGTGGAGTGGATGCAAATCTGCTGCTTACGTAGTCTTTCATGTTTGGCAGATGGAAGATTTTCTCAATTGCTTGTGAATGTTCTCACTTCTGCAGACCCATTGGAAATATGGGCAAAAGGGTGCACTGAAAATTAATTGTGACAGTGTGCTCTGAAGCCTCAGCTTAACTAAGAGCTTAATGCTCTTTAGAAAGAATTACTGATTGCAGCTTGTACTGGGAAGCAGTTTTTAACGTTAATGTTTTAAAGCAGGGTCCCCTTTCTAGTATATTTAAAAAGAAAAAGTTGGCATTAACACTTGGTGCTTGGATTGCTTTATTCCTTACCGTAAAGACAAACATTTGTGCTTACTGTTGTGATTCTACGAAGCATAACAGAATGTCTTTGATTCTGCAGAGGACATGTGGAAATGCTACGTCACTTTCTGCTTAGAGAGATGTAAGAGGAAAACCAACAGTGAAGAATTAAAGCAAAAGGTAAAAGGTCGTTAGGATATCATAGTACCAAAACAACCCTATTTTTACAGGCTTTTGTAATCTTTCAGATCACAAAATCTTCGAATGTTTTATCAGAAATAGTGACAAGTAACTCTTAAAAATCATACAGTCTCTGTCTGAGGGAAGGCATGTTACCACTAGACACATGTGGGCTGCCTGAACATGAATACCTCAGGCACAAATCAGGCTTGTCAGTAAAGTGCTATGTGCTCCTTGAATGGAAGTTGAGTGCAAACTTGTAGTTGTTCTGTATGGCTTGGTTCCCTTTTAATACATTGCTATGTTGTTCTTTTGCTCCTCAAAGAAGAGGTGTAATTCAAATGCTCAAATTCCACCTTTATCTTGTAAATAATAGGAATATGTAAAATATCAGGTTTATAAATTTTATTAGATTTCAGTAATATTTTGATATACAACTCCACCGGGTTTCTGGTAATGCTAGGATCTTGTTTTTGAAGGAATAATACTTATTTTCCTCATTTTTTGGTCTAGAGGCTGGAGAGGACACTGAGTGTATTCAGCAAAGCCCATGAGTCCAGTTTGCTGCCAGAAGCTCTCTATAAGCAGTGGGTAAGAGTTGGTACAGAAAAATAGATTGGTGGACTGTCCTGCATTGATGCATGCCTGCCTTTATCATTTTATGTAATTAACGAAGTGGGCATTACTGTATTCAAGGTGTTGTTTTTAACAAAATACTGCACATTTCTTGTGCTCTTTGCCGTTTTTTAGCTTCAACTGTTATTGGAGTCCAGCCTTTCTCAGAAGGCTGCAGAGGTGGCAGAAGCTGCAACTAAGTGTTTCAGCCTGTCAGTAGAAATGTGGCAGATGAGGCTGCAGGTGCTGATCCAGTTGAAGAGTGACAACGTGACCCAGTGTTTTGAAGAAGCCTTTAAGCATGTGAAATCTAAGGTTTGTTCTGGTTTTATGGACTCACATGTATGCATCAGGTGGAAAACCTCTGCTACTTAAAGGATTTTTTTCCTTCATAGTGCTCTTATATTCCCTGGCTGCTTTTTAGGTCTATTTCACTTGCATATTGCTTTCAGGAGCACTGAGGAATTACAAGTTGTGCGTGGGGTATTTTATTTCAAGCTTTAAATTATTTATGTGCTTTTTTGCTGTTCCATTTCAAACTGGGCTACAAGGAGTGATGAGAGGAAGCAAGAAGCTGATTTGTTCCTTTTCCTTCCTGTACTTTGAAGTTATCTCTGTATTTCAGTGCTCTGATGAACAAGAATTTTTCTCTCATTCCTGGCAGCGTATCTAGCAGCAGTCCATCTAAGTAGCATTTGTTGTATGAATTAGAAAGGAGACAAGAAGTCTGCAGTCTAAAGTTCTTTCTAAGAGCTGTGTCTTAAGGATAGTTTTCACAGAAACAATAATGTAGAACTTGGTAGTTACGTTGAAATCATTCGTGAGTTGCTGTATTTCAATCATTTGACTTCTGTGTTTATCTTGTAGGGCACTTTACCGTTATGGACCCTCTGGGTGGAATGGAGTGAAGTCGCAAATAGCAAGGAAGACACAGAAGCTCTCTACCAGGTGCTTGGCTAATAAAAATCTTCATATGGTGATGTTTAAGTAAACAGGAGCTATGTGTGAGGATGGAGTACAAAGCTTTTGCTGCATACTTCATGGATGTGTTGATATCAAAGCATTCCAAGTAAAGCTGTTTTCAAAAGTCAGCTGTACAGAAATGCCATGGAATTTTGAAGGAGACATGTTTTAGATTACAACTAACATTGATTTTATTACATAAAGCTGTTTTTCAGACATTATTTAGAATGCTTTTATTATTACTTTCTCACACAAGATCCCATGTGTGTCAAGTGTCTGATGAGAGAGAAGATGCTGCTTCATCCTTGTAACCTTTTAATTGTAGCTTATGCAGTTTTTGGTTTGTTTTAAACTTGCAGAGGTCCTTACATGCCATAGCTCCTGCTGAATCTGTGACTATGAAAGAAAAGTATCTTGACTGGGCTTATAGGAATGGTGGTTATAAGAAAGTAAGAAGAGTCTTTACCAGGTAACAAGAAAACCACTTCAAATCTTATTATTCTAGGGCAAATAGTAAAGAAAAAATGGCATGAAGTTTGAAGGTATTTCTCTTTTTACTTCAGCCTGCATGAAAGTCGTCCGCTTTCGCTTGACTTCTTCAGGAAGATGATTGAGATAGAAAAGGAGCAAGTAAGTTGCTGAATATCAAATTACTGCCTTGTATTTGTAAAATACACTTCTAACTTTGATATGAAATTAAAGGCTTGTGAGCAGTGTCTTTTGTAATCAATATTTACCTTCTGATGTTGATTCATAGTATACAATACAAAAGCAAGTTTCATGGTAACCTTTGGCAATGCGTGTGTGTGTGTATGTATTACCGTGACTTTCAGTTAGTCAGAATGTAATCAAGCTGCAGACTCACTTCTGTACAAATACCTTCTTGTGTTAGGAATCGTGCAAAATGCTTCATCTGAGAGAATACTATGAACGTGCTTTGAGAGAGTTTGGTTCAGCGGATTCTGGTAAGGAGATTTTCGTCTCCCTCCCCAGTTTGGTGCTACCTCTTTTATTTCCATTGGGGGGGGGGAGGAGGGAAGTAGCTGTTTGCTCTGCTGTTATGATTGCTGTCATGCAGAGTGGACCTGATATCTTTGGTGCGTGACATTCTGCAGTGACCCCATGCTTTCGGTCCGGGGCCTTTGTTCACAGTAGGATAGCTTCAGCAGAACTACCAGCAAATAGTAGTTTTGACACTAGCAGGCATAGGAGATACCTGTCACCTTTAACTTACATCTATGAACAGTATGGAGCCATGTTTTTATAATAGAAAATAAATAGCTCAATTTCTCTGATGGTATGGGAAGCTACTGCTGAAGAGCTGCATTGTTTCTTAAGATATCGGTATTCCAGCTGGGAGCAGAACCCAGGCTTTTGAACCTCAAGGGAGCAGGAGGAAGAGGTGTGACCAACTAAATCACACTGCATTAAGATCAAGAACACTTAGAAAAAGAGGGTTTCTAGGTTAGGTTTAGTATGTTTACTAAATATTCAATTAAAATCTAACTAGAATGTTTTTCCTTTAAAGATCTCTGGCTGGAATATATCAAGGAGGAGCTAAGTCATCCCCAGGGCAAACCAGAAAACTCTGGGAGTATTCACTGGCGAGCTATGAAGATGTTACAGGGAGATCAGGTGGAAGACTTCATTTCCAAATACACTTTATTGCAAACTGGACACTTATGAAAAACTAAAAATAATTACAGCACAACATTGTGGATTTAAAAAAAAAAAAACTTGTGTAGAAAGGTAAATATGTTCTTTGTCATATTAAAGTGCACTTTCTTTACTGCACGTGTGAAAAGAATTCTGTCCCAGCACAGCTGTTACTGGTGTTTCTCTGTCAGTGTCAGGTTCGTGTGCACAGCTGCAGATGGCAGAGGCTGGAGGAAAGCTCAGAGATGCCTGTACATTGAGATGGAAGTTGCAATGTATCAGCTTTTTACACTGGCAAGCTAATACTGCAGCACACATATACAAAAAACCAACAAAATAAACCATTGTACCCTGGGGGGGAGTTTTTAACGTCAAGTTCAGTAAGGAAAAAATGGAACACTGGATAAACAATCTGTAAAATGATGGTATTTATTTGTTTCTTAACCTTGAAGTCATCTATCATCCTCTTTACAAAAGCCAAACAACTTCTACAACCACTTTGTTTCCTCCTCAGTAATTCTGAGTGACTGCATGGTGCAGACGAGCAGAGCTCTGTCACAGATGTTCCTGCTGTGACAGGTAAGCTCTGATCTGTGCTTCAACCTTTTGATGGATCCCTGCTCTCAGAGCACCTGCAGCTCCATCCCACCTGCATGCATGCGCTTTTGCTGTGCTCTGCCTTGCTGCTTTCTTCCACCGTGTGTCCTGAAGCTGCAGGGTTAGCGGCCGATTGCACAGAACCCCAGAGAGCAGGGGCAGGTCTCGATACTTTTTACAGCTGTGTGCATCCTCTTCACACTGATTTGTCTGCTTGTTTCTGCTTTTTTTTTCTTCTTTTTTTCCCTCTCTCGCCTGAAGTTTTCCAGTAGCAGTGGAAGAAGCTACGTATCATGCATTCAAAGGAAGTTAACAGTGAGCGCGGTGTCTATGCGCGGATAAGGCACGTAACCGGTTGCTTCACGTGGCAGCCGCACAGCGTGGTTTACAGCCGCCGCTCCGTGCGCGTCCGGCGCTCCGTGGCAGCCGCCGATCCGCCTTCATCAGCGGGCGCAGCTGCGAGGGGCCGAGCGGGGCGGGCACGCGCCTGAAGCGCGAGGACAGAACTGGGTGGGGAAGCGGGGAAGGGCTGGCACGTTTCTACCGTGCGGGGAGAGGAGGAAGAGGAAAAGGAGGAGAAGCTGGGGGGGCGCCGGCGCGGAGCTGCCCCACGTACGCCGCGTTCTGCCCGCGTTGCGCGTTCCGGCTCCGCGCAGCCCCGTGCGGCAGGCGCGTGCCCGGGGCTGTGCGAGCAGCTGGCAGCGCGCACCGCCCTGCGTGCGGCCTGTCCTGCTGAGAAGTTAGCTGTGCCGTAGTATAAGCGCTGAGGATAACTTCTGTTTTCTTTGCTCTCCCTTTCGGGACCATCAGAGCCGTTGAGGTGTTACCTCCTGCTGTGCGTCCTCCATCTTAGGGCTGCTGGGAGCGCTGGTCCTCCTGTTTCCTTGGCACAGCACCTCACACGAGGTGGACAGCCCGTAACCGTCGGTCTTGTTACACGCAGAGCTGCCACTTGTGCCTTCCTTACCTTTGCTGCCTTTTCTGGTTGCTGTTGTACCACACGGGTGCGTTCTGGGAGTTTTTCCCCAAATTTGGCATGCCTGAGCTGCCCTGTGCTGCCAGGTGCGAGCAATGGCAGCAGCAGAAAGATCCTCCCTGGGCAGGTTTGTTTTCTGAAATTAAAGGCTGGCTGATTCATTAAGAGAACAAACGGATCGAACCCGAGGGCTCCACAGCACCAACACCACTGCAGGAGTCTCGCTGGAGGAGTCCGTGAGAGGAGTAACTGAGTTCCTTAAAACTGCTTTGTAGGTGATGGCTGCTGCTCTGCAGCACACGGGCTCTGAGGAGGATCAGCCTCCTGACAAGAAGGAAGCTATGATCTGGAAACCAAGAGACGTTAAGCCTCAAATATTAGGGCAAACTAAAGCAGATGGTAAGTAACAGAACTCCTGTTCAGGGAAATGTTCTTAAAAGCTGCAGGGGAAATTTTTGTGATTGTGCTAGCTTATTTCTATTAGATATTTGTGTATGCCTACGTACAGGAGCGTAGGGGAACTGCTGGGTCCTTGCACTGGTGATTGAGCACCTGTGAAGGGGTGTATCCGGCCCAGGGAGCACAGGCACATTGCTTGCACCTGTGTGACCACAAGGGGTGGACCCAAGGTGCAGCCCCCCATGGGCTCTTATGAAGGCCAGCCTCCAACAGGAGAGCTTCTTTTGCACCTTGGCTGCTTGCTGTGGGGCTGTGCTGTGTGACCAGAGGGCCCTTTCACCGCTTGGGTGAGTTCTGTTCTTTCTGCAAACGGCCTGTGTTTCTGTTGGCCTTCCTGTGAATGCGTTGCCTGGTATCATCAAGAACTTGTTGGAAGAAGTTTTGCTTCTTCATAAGCAGAACGGAGAGTATTTAATCAACACTACAGAAAGTCAGAGCTGTAGTTTTTCAGCATACTTAAAATAAAAGCAGGAAAAAACCCAAGATAAACAAGGTACAAATGCGGAGAAGGTCTGCTAGCTCCTGTGCTCTGATTTAAAGAGCAATATTCCAACAAGAGGCTACAAACAATCCTTACTTGGGCTAGTGCTGTGATGTAGGGCTGCATCTGGCCTCCCCAAGCACCTGAAACCTGAAGCAGTGCATGGAGTAGCATCTAATTACATTAGCAGTTACAAACGGTGTTAACACACTTATCTGCTTTATTCAGTTGTAAGCGTTTAATCGTTCCTGTTTAATTTCTAATTATCTCTTGGCTCTTTTTGTTATTTGTAGAATGTTTGCTGAAGAACATCCTGTGTGTTCTTGAGAGTGACTCTGAAGGAAGTGAATTCTCTGATATCTCTGCGTGTGAGGATGATGTCAGTCTGCCTATAAACGCTGACATAGAAGAATTGTGTGATGAACTCTCTCGTATGCCTGAGGATGCAGCTTTCCCTCAGCAGCCAGCTGCTTTGACATACGAGGTGGAGGACTGGGATAAAGAGTTGGAGGAGTCTGAATGTAGTCCTTATGGTAAGTACAGATTTATTTGTGCTTCGTTTGAGTTTTGGTTAGGTGTGGAGGTAGATGCTCTGTAGAATGCATCTAAACGTTTCCGTGTTCTGTTTTTGGGATTTTTTTGTTTGTTTACCTCACAGGTTTGTAATGTACAATTTTTGTTGCCAGATGGAGGGCTTACAGGCAGCAGTGTGAAGTTTGTGTGTAACTCTTGCTTGAGCAATTCTTGAGAAGTGGAGTAGTTCACTTCTGCAGCAAAGCTCAATACGTACAGACAATCCTTCTCACTATTCCAAGGATTGTCTGTGAGCTTCACCTCAGAAATTAATACTCTACTATAATGCATCTATGTTAATCTGAAACAGAAGGGAGATTTGGAAAATGTTTCTTTTCTCCACGAATTCAGCTGTAGTGTCTCTCAAGAGTGTGCACTTTCTGAGTGATGCAAGCACTCGGTCTCTGCTCTAAATATGATTTGTTGTTACTTTTGCTGTAGAGGTTTTCTTTGTTATGTGGCAGAGTGTTTTTTTGTTTGTTTGCTTGCTTGCTTGTTTGGTTTAATTCCATGAGTGGCTGTTTTATTTTTGTACTCCAGTTCTGTAAGCTGATAACAGGAGGAGCTGCAGCCTTCTTGTGAGATTGTTCTGATTTTAAAGTGAAAATAGAGTAGTGGCTTTTTATACTGGGTAACCCAAGATAAAGTCTGGAAGGGCATACGCTGTCCTTCCAGTGTTTGCTGACTAGAAATATTTTGCTTCTGTGAAAGAAGCTAATCAACTTGGCATAAAAATAGGGTAAATTAACTGGTTTATTACACTTAATTCTAGACTAGTGGAGGTACTGTTCTGAGCTGGTTTTTACAGAACTCCACCCTTTGTCCTTATCCAGTGACCCAGCCTTTAGGAGACATCAGTGCTCTTTAATTTGCAATGTGGTTATGTACAGAACAGGAGAAAGTTAGGGAAAATGAGCATAATAGCTTTATGAGCCTTTTATGCCTGAGGAGATTGCGTGCATATGTATGCTGGTGTCAGATGTACTGGATTCAAGTACATCACTGCATTTTTCAGACAACTGTTTTGTCTCTGTATCAGGAACTTTACTCTAAATGAAGATTTTGCCAATCTTAGCTGTTCGCTTTATTGGTAGATCTAATTTAGGAGTGCTGGTAGGTCAGACTGAGACTCTTGACTGGAAGATGCTGCAGAACTGCAAAATGATCTGCCAAGTTATGCCACTGGCTTTCTGAATATCTTTTGTGATATTTTCTTTGATCTTCTTTAGATGCTGGCGATCTCTGCTGCGGAAGCTTTCAGGAAAATAATCTTTTGGCCTCATACTCATTTCGAGAGGATTCGTTGTACAACCCGTGCTGTCACCATGCAGCTTGCCTTACTTTTACACTGCCAGTTAGAATGACTGAGGTTGGCCAGTTTGATGATGCTGATGAATGAGGTCAGAAGTAAGTTTGGTTTCTGAGTTGGGTTGTTCTTCACTGACTGAGTTGCAGGTGCTGTAAGCTGCTAGTGCACTTCTGGACTATTTTCTGTTTGTGTTACATAGATCTGTGTTGCTAAGTCATTGTTTGGGAGGAAGTATGTAATTTCTAATCTTACCTTGATTGCAAAGTGTTGCCAATTTTGGCATGCCTGGTACTTGCATGTCTGGACACTGAACCTGTAATTTTATTTCGTTTGTTATGGAATTGGTCTTAAAAGCTCTTCCAACTTCTCTGTTGTACTTCTGTGTTGCAGTTTGTGACTCCACATCAGTCATGACAAATTAGATGTGACATTACAAAATGATTCTTTTGGTTTGATATGTTTCAATACAAAGGAATTTGCAAAATGTCTGTGATGTATGTAATGCACCTGTAGGCATATATTTGGGATTTTCTTTCCTACAGAAATGTTGGGTGTTTGTCAGCCTCCCAGGAAAGGTTTCTGCACATCAGACCTTGTACTCAGGTGTACTGTATTGTCCTCTAGTCTCGCAGTAGTCTGATGTTGCGTGAGGATGTTTTAAAGACATGTAATGACAAAGAAAATAAGCTTATGTGATCTCAGTGTGTCCTGCAAACAGTAGTGAATTGATATTGCTGCTACTTTGTTATTTCTGTGTTGACAAATGAGGAAGTGGGAACACAAAATACTTCCATAAAGTTTCCAAGAGAATAGCTGGAACTGAAACTATATTCTTTTTGCCTGTGCTTTGGAATTAAAGGAAATGTTCTCAAATGAAGAATGGAAGTGGATTGAATGACTGACTACTTACAAAAACAATTTCTTGTTGCTCATATTTCTTTAATCACTTCTCAAGAACGTTTTGATGACTTTTTTGCCACTGCCCCATACTGAAGCACAGTACCTTGTTTATTCTCAGGCAAGGAGTTAACACAGTTGGAAGACTTTGTTTAAACTATCCATTGTATGAGACTAACTTATGTATTAGCATGGGAGGAGGAAATGAGTGAGAGTAACTTTTGTTTAATCTTTTCTTTGAGAGCAGAGGAAAACAAGAGCTCAGGTGAGTCTTTTTTTCTGGTACATGGGAGTCCCCAGTTAAATCTGAGTATGTAGCAAAGAACCAAAGTAAAGAGCAGAAGCTGGCTGGTGATTCTGTAGCTTAATTCCAGTATGATGGAGTCCTCCAGGTAGTCCTATTTCTGTCAAGACTTAATTCAGCATGCCTCCAGAACACATACATACACAGAAGACACAGTCTGACAGTTTGCTCTTCCCTTGAACAGAAGGAAAGCCCTAGCTGTGCTATGGCATTGGTGGTATTTTTCTTTTGTGTGCTGCAGTGTGATCAGCTTGTCTTTGAGAGGAGTTCTGCGTTAGCTAGAACAAATGCTTGCCTCTGTGGAACAGGAGTGAGACTTGCCTACGTTTGGATACGTAGTGATTTTTTTCTAACCTAGACAAGAAGAATAAAACTCTAAGTGTGGCCGCGACTCATTCAATTCAATATTAATAAATATGAATCAAGCACAGATTAGTAAGGTAAGAATATACCAGTGAATTGTAAAAGTTTATTTTGTTACCTTTTTGATCAGTTTCCCAGGCCTCAGCTGTAGATGTTAATGCTACCCTGCAGAGGGCAGCAAGAAACGATTTTTTCTGTTCGGAGTTTTTATCTGGTATGAAGTTTCACCAGCGAGTGTCAGGTCCTTAGGCTGGATGTCTAAGTCCCGTTATCCCACCGTGAGACCGATTAATGGCCCTAATTAGCTTCTCATTTTCTGTTTTGCTCTGAAGTTATACTTAGTAGATGAAAAATTTCTCCCATGGCTGAGAAAACAACATCGCTTGACTGGCTTTGTATTTGCTATACTTGTGAATCCCATCAGAATTAATCAAGATGAGGCCAACAGAATTCTGTGGAAGCAAAGCATCCTTCCTCAGAGCTGGCTTAAAAGGATAACCAAGAAGTTGTTATTAACATAGATTAGGTTGGTTTTAATTCCTATATGATTTACCTTTAATTGGAATCAGCCTCATCTTTCTGGACTGTCATTATTTGAGAAGAAATTAGTTGTCCTGAATGGCTGCCCTGCTAAGCTGTATTTTAAATGATTGTAAACTTGAAAGGAAAACTGAAAACAGATCTTTTAGGTTAAAACTGACATCACTTCTATCAGCCTTGCAAAAAATGACATTTGGGTTGTACAGCAGAGGAGCACTGTACTCTCTAGGGATATGTTGACAAACCTAGTTTTATTCATCTTGGCGATGCTTGTTAGGGAAGGGGCTGAATGTAAGGTTTGATCTGAACACTGTCAGACTTCAGTGGGATTAGAAAACCAGATGCAGACTTCTTAGAAAGCATCTCCTTGGAAGGACTGAAACCAAGCTCATGGATTCCAGTGTTTCTGCACTGCAGTGTTTCAGCTGCCGTTGTGCATCTTGCACTGAGTCTGTTCTGTGTTGACACAAGCATGTTGTGCTATACAAGAATTAAATTAAAACCAGCGTAAAATGAACCAACAGTTCAAACTAACAGCATTGACCCTTCAGTCTGCTCATGCTATTTGAAGTAAAAACATTCCATTGCAGGGCATACAAGGAACATATTGCCAGTACGTAGATCTATTTGAAAATTACTTGAAAATCAGATGTCAAAGATTTCTCAGTTGAATGTGCATATATTTTTAAGTAACTTTTAGGGATAATGGTGGTAGACTGGAACTTTGCACAGTACTTTAGCTGAAGTAATTCCTAGCCTGGATGGGCAGCCACTGAAAGCCAGTGCAGTTGGAAGCCAGTTCATATTGAGGCATTTGGCATGACTTAATACTGAACTGGTGGTGCCTCAGGGTGAATTCTTTGCAACAAGTCAGGGACTGAACTCCAGAAATCTTTTTTTCTTATTCTTTTTTGTCAGAAGAGAAGCATGCTAAGTTTTTTGGTCCAGATATCACATACCACTAAAAGGATAACATCAGAAGACTTGAGAACCATATGTGTTCCAAAATGGCACCTTTCGTGAAGGCAGAAGGGTAACAAGGAATGCCTGGAGTTTATGCTCTGCAGACCTGTTACTTTGTTCTGCTTACAGCCAGAGAATTTTCTATGGTTCCAGTTGCTGTATTTGTTGCATCTTACTAAATTGTGCTGGGCCTCATATAAAAAGCTATCTGATTTTTTGCATTGCAGTGTAGAACGTGTTTTAAAACTTGCCTAGGGAAAGGGAGGAGGGTGTAGGGATGAAACTAATATAGCTTCTATTTTAAACTTGTAATGGCTACTTGTCATAGGGATCCCTTTGGTCATGTGGCCTAAACCTCAGTCCTTCAGGATACAGCCAAGCAGTTCTTGTGGCAAAACAAAATCTTCCTTGATGGCTTTGTAGATCTTACAAGCTTCACATGCAAATTAAAGCTATAAATACAGAATTAAAAATATAAATGTGAAAATGCGATGCAAAGTAGTACCTGGAGTGCCCCCCAGCTTGAAGAAACTCAGTGGATGGGGAGAATAGCCTGGTGCTGGATTTCAAACCGTAGCCAATGAATCAGTCGTACAGGGTTTGGGTCCTTAAGGAAGCGGATGTGAGCGTTTATCCCAGGTGCAACTTTCTGCTGGGCTGGAGAAGGGAGACAGTGAGATGATGGTTGATTCTCGGAGGTGTTTTTGTACTCTGCTACTTCCAAAGACGAGTCAATAAATCAGGGAAGCATTGTGCTAGTAGAGAAGAACATATAAATGAAGATTGCAGGTTTCAATTGCAGTTAGCTCATTATGTCACAGTCTGAAGCTGGACAAACAGTAATCTGAAATGAATGCACAGTGGTGGAGCCTGTGAATACTGCAGTGCTAATTCAGAAGTTATTGCTGCTGTCTGGTGTGGTGTCAGTACTGGATTTGTTAGTACAGTAATTCCCTTTGCCCTCAATGCTGTGTTTAACAGTACGATGCGTTCTGTATTCTTCTAACAGGCTGCTTCCCTGGTCTGAATCACTTTTTACCTTCTAGTTTGGTTAGTTCTTGACTGCAGGTATTAAAACATTCAAGATCTGACAGATTTGTTATTAACAGGACTCTCTATCATGTTTAAGATTTGTTGTTACTGAGAGATTTCAGGATTTTTGAAATTGATGTTTATTTTCAAGCTTTTTGCAGAGTGCTTTATTTATGGGAGGAAACGCAGTTTATTTTTCAGTGATGGAGCATGTCTCCATGCCTGAATGCTTAATCCAGCTCACTAATAATAAACAGCATGTTTCTTATTGCTCAGCAGCCTTATCTTCTACAGTGAATTTGAGAAAGTCTTTTGCAGGTGTTCTGATGAAGATATTCTGCTGTGGCTCATTGCTGGTTTTATTCACTAATATTCTGCCCATGCAGCAAATAGTTTTAAGGTAATGGGGATATTGAACCGGATTTGGAAGACAAAATATTTCAAGTACTCGTAGCAGTATTTGAGTTAGTCACTGCAGAACGCTGCCTGTAAAATAAATAACTGTGAACGCTCTTTTTAAGAAGAAAAAAGTTGTCAAGGGCAATAATAGCAGAAGTTAAAACCACTTGGCGAATTTTCTTTGTCAAGGCTGATGTGAAAATGATGTTTGAAAGGTAGCTGTTGAAGGGTGCTTTAGAGGCCGCTGCCAGTAAACATGAATAGCTTCATGTACTGAAAAGCCTGGATCTGTTGGAAAAATGCCTTGAATGCTGGTCTGTGATTTACCAAATTTACTATCTATTAAAATTTACAGTGAAATGTATGTTGCTATGGTTACCAAAGCTTCTCTAGTTCCAGAATGGCAGTGCATCTCATTTCAAAAAAGAATATTTGTTTTTCCTCTCCTTTCACTGTAATCAAATAGAACTTTAAAAAATGGTTTTAATTCGCATGACTTGGTAGAACTTCGTTGCCACGAGGAATCTGAAAAGCCAGAAATACAGCTGTTCCCAAGACATATGCTTGTGTTTTACAACACCTGTGAATTAAATCTCAGTCGATCTAACAGATCTATGCTGTAGGGCAGAGTTGACCAACAGTTGGCTGGGAAGAAACGTACAACTCGTGCAGCCCACCCTGTGTGTGTTAACTTTGAACTGTAACTACTGTGAGTCTCTTTGTGTGTTACTAAGAGTATGCATGTTTGTGTTTATTGGCCAGTTGGCTTATGTGCCCTTGTACTTGTTGTCTAGCAAGTGAAAAAGTTGAGAAGGAATGACTGTTATGGTGCAGAAATGCCATTATTATTCTGCTGGGCCTTGTTTCCTCTGCAGCTACAGGTACTGCCACAGTATTGTGATGGCCAGTTGCTGCAGAATGTTCACGAATTGTTGGAAAACAAAACCTGTTATTTTTAACGTGAAGGAGTGGACATAAGCCTGCTGGTGAGATCCTGTTTGACAATTCCTGTGCAGCTTTCCTTCTCGAGCTCAACAAACAACAATATTAGCAAGGTTATAAAAACAGAACCACGTGAAGCAGAGGAAATAAAACCAAAGCCTTTTCCTCTGTCATCTGGCTTCCAGGAGCAGTGCCTCTGCCCAGCAAAGGCCAGAGATCGAGTGCTTCTGACACAGCTTGCTTCTGACAGGGATTGTTCCATTTATATTGAGAACAGAAGTGTGCACTTAGGTGTTTCCTGACATGTCCTCTGAGGTTATTATGCAAACTGGGCCATACCTTTTCTGACTTTTTCATTTGTGTTCGTATAATAAGAATTGAAGGGGAAAATGTTTGCTGAATTAAGTTTATATGCTTTACAGCTGCAAAGCTTTCTCCTTCAAGAAAACAATGTCAGGATACGTGATAGCTTTCAGTCAGTTGTGAGCGTGCATATCTGGCCAAGCCATGGCGTTCCTGGGGATTCGATTCCCCACTCCCTTCCTTGCAGCCCTGCCTGTCTGGGTTTGGCTGGTGCAGCTGGGAAGGCATGCTGTGATTCCTTTCTGCCAGCTGCAAGCACGCAGGAGGAGGATGTGGGACCCCAACGTTCTGCTTGTGGCACTGATCTGTGCAGGCTCCCATCCTTCTTGTGAGAGAGTTCTTGAAAGCTTCCTTAAGTGAAAATGAAAAACAGCCAGTGAAGTCATGTCAACTGCGAGTTCCGTTACAGGTTGGATGCATACATAAAACCTATTATTTCTTCTATAAAACTGTTTATTCTAGATGAAATATAGATGTAGTTGCTGTACTGACTTTCCTGAGGGCTGTGAGCAGCTGACTGGAAGTTGTTTCTTTTAAGTCCTTCTCCTCTGTAAGAGCCTTTATTTTCTGTGCATGTTCTCAAGGTGGAGTAAAAACAGTCAATATAATTCTCCACAGTGAGAAAAGGATTAAAATATGAAATGTTTATGTCATGTTGGTGTTCATATCCTCTTTTTTTTATACTAGGTTGATAGGAACTGGTTATTTAAATCCTGTAGGCAGTTTTGAAAACAACTGGAAGTCCTCACAAATCTGCAACAGTCAGGATGGTTCACTGGAAAAATGAAGTGATTCCAGCATGCACCTTCACACGTGCATGGCCCAGCCAGTGCATGTTTCTGGAAAAGCTTATTCACCAATAATGTAGAGGGTTTTTTTGAAATTCAATTTCTTTCACTTGAATCTGCTACCTGAAAACATTCTGAGGATTGCAAGCATCGTGTGGTTTGGATAAATAAAAGCATCAAATCGCCTGCATCTGTGCACTGTGCAGCCTGGCTGCTTCTGTGTCATCAGCATGACAATTTCAGTGAGGTTTTAATGGACTTCGGGGCTTCCCTGGTTTGTGCTCAGGCAGATCCTGGTGCTTCTCTTCCCTTTCAAAGAGAAGCTTTATTTTAGCTTCTGGGTCGTCTAGAGAAGGGCTAATCCTGTATACCTGTGTCGTTCAAGGAGCTGCAGGTATTATTCTTTCTAACAGTAGGTGGAGACAAAGACCTGATGAATTTTGTCTCCTCGGAAGCGTAGCCATGCTGTCCGTCCTTCCAGTCTCATGCCATTCAACGAGAGGCAAGAGGAATCTTGGATTAGAGAGCCGGAATGTCTCAACATTGTTTCAGCTCCCACGGGCAGAAGCAGCAGTCAATATTTAAATGCAGTGTGATCTTTTCCAATTTTGACCGAATTGCAAAGGTTTACAGAATTACTGAGTAAGAGAATAATGTCAGTAATATTGAGCATGCAGTCACGTGGCAGTTCCACTGCTTGATAGATTTCTTCCTTTCATTGGTCTCACTTAAAGTTACAGTTCATCAGGGCTTCTTCTATGCCTCTTTATTTTAACAGCACAAATTAATCTAAAATATCAAAGTCTATGTAATAAACTGAGATAGAACACTAACGGATGTGGCACTGCTCACTGTGAATCCAGCACAATGCATCTACAACTAGGGATGCTGCCAGGGCCAAGAGCTTTGCAGAATTAAGTATTTCATCTGAGATTTGCCAAACTAGGGAAGTAGGATTTTGTGAGGAGCCCAGAGTCAAATGGGGATGAGACAAACTGGCTTTATCTGTCTGCATCTATTCTTTGTCCACCAGGTGATAGTTTATAAAAATGGACTCTAAATGAGTGCTGTGCAAGAGCATCTACAGTGAGTGCTCTTTTGGAGCACGGTGGTATGGAAGATGTTATATGAAGCAGGGATGTATGTAGCTTTTGAGCAAACGTATGAAATGACAGCTTTGTCCCCTCCTACGTGTTCTCCATCTACTTGTAGAGGCTTTCCTTCTGTTGTTCCTTGAATCTCAAGGGGAATATGCAGGGTCTGTATTGTATCTTTGCCTGTAACTGTGATCTGGCACTCCAGAACTTGTGAGTGCTTGCACTGCACTACACACCACAGAAGTTGGAACAGAGGTGGTTTTGGTGAGGTGTGAATGTGGTCATAAGCGAAGTGGAGTTGGCAGAGTCCTCAGGTGTTCACTCCTTCTGAGTGACAGAAAGGTCAGAGCATTGCCTGGGAGCCAAAATGTCTTGAACAGGTGAATTTTTCCAAGGTTGCCTAACTGTATTTTGCATAAATCTGGCTTCTAACCCATTGGTTTGTTTAATTTAGGTGAGAGAACAAGCTAAATAACGTGTATTATTTCATTCTGTCTGTTGTCTTCGTGCAAATATTCAGTGCTTGGCCAGTCTGCTGAGGAACTGTACAAAGGTGTAAATCCTGGGCTTTTGAATTCCTATTTGCTGGGAAACAGGCATTAGCAAATGATGTTTTTTCCTGGATATACAACTCTCAGTATGGATGTTTTCTGTGTGTAATTAAATGGATAAATATTTCATACAAAAATGTAGAAATGGATCAATGTGAATATCATCCAACGTATTGGTTTTCTGTATGTGAATTTCCTTTACGATGCTCTATAAATGCCTGTACATAATTTATAAATTGTGTAATTCATGCTCCGTGCCTATAGCAAGCATAGCTGATAGGAAAAAGCCATCAACTTGGTATACTTGGTTATCTTCTCACTTGTTTAAAAGTGTCTTTTGAAATGTAATTAATGATGTGCTATCATTTAGTTTTGTTTTCAAGGATAGCATTTGGGTAATATCTACTAGACTTGAAAACTGAATCTTCCAGAGCCACAAACTTTAAGAGCTAATGGGCTGAATTACATGACTCAACTCAGAGAGGTACGAGGAGCCACTAAACACAACTAAGAAATTGGGTTGGACAAAACTTTTCATTCCAAAATGTAGTTGTGTTTTTGTTGGCTTCCACTGAAAGGATGTAGACTACTGTGAGAAAGGAAGAATGAAGTGTTCAGAAGTGGCTGGAGGCAGACTTATTTGAAAGTCACTGAATTTGTGAGCCAGTAAGTAAGTGGTCAAAATAATGTTAACTTAAAAGGAAGTAAATTTCATTAGTCTGTGTTATTTTGTTCACAGAAAGACAAATCTTGAGAGATGCTAAGGGATTGTTTTTTGGTAAAATATTGCTTTGTAGGAGCAGCTCTAGGTTGCCTTGGGTTTTCTTCTCCACATGTACACAGGATCCATCTCTTTCTTTTCCAACTCTAGTTTTGCTCAAATTATTTATCCAGGTGCTTTGTAATGTCTGACTGAATGCATGCAACGTTTGCCCAAAAATGTGTTTAGGTAATGAAAGACCTTGCTTGAGGTCTCTGCTATTAAACCTTTGCTGAGGGGCAGGGAGAGGCTGCGAGTTTTTTGGCGAAGTTAATAAAATGTGTGGATTAGTGAAGTGCTGATTAGTGAGGTTCTATTGTATGTAGACAGAGACAGAGAGACATTCCTGCCTTCGCTGAAACCCAGATGGAAAGCTGCCCACCTCAGATGGTGGAAAATGGTTTATGTTGCTGGTTTGCTGTAGTATGTTGCTGAGGTTGCAGCAGAGTGAATCTTACTAATGTCTTGAAGTGTAATTAACTCTGTTGTTCGATGTAAATATTTGAATTCTGCTCGTTCAATCTCTACAGGGGCCTGTTTAAAGCAATTTTTGTCCAAGAGCTCAAAGGCCAGTAGGAATGTGTGCGCATTAATAAACTTCTCTTTGTCCTGGACTTGATCCAGAGCTTAGAGGGCAAATGGGAAGATCTTCTCCTATCTGATGTATTTACAGTAGAGCTCTGAGCGCTTGATCAAGGCTTCATTTTGCTGTCATTGTGCCCAGGCTTTAGTTTTGATATGAAACAGAGTGTAGGATGTGGACGCAACAGGCAAAAGGATCCAAGGCGCTGGGAGGCTGAGGGAGAACAGTGCATCATGGTATCCTCTGAATATTACTTAAAAATGGTGGTCCTTTTTAAGCTGTGGAGCATCCAGTGATGTTTTTTTTCTCAAACATCAGCTTAAATGCTCAGGTGTAATAGTAGGTTTAAAAAAACAAAAACACACACTTTGGGAATTTCTTTCAATTGTAGCCATTTGAGGAAGGAAATAAATAAAATATTTTTGTTGCTGTTGTTTGTTTCCTTTGAAATACTTAATTTCTGAGAACTGAACTACTACTTCCTGAGATGATGAAGTATGCTTCTTTTAGGAAATGTCAAATTTCTTGCAAGGCATTTCACGTTATATTCTCTTAGATTGGGCTACCTGGTATGAATATTTTCATAGTCTCCCATGATCAAATGTTGGTGAGAGCTGCTGCTTAAGAAAGTAGAACTGTGGCAAGGTAAAAATGCAGCCATTCAGTAGCAAATTGTCAGCTTTTATGGGCCTAAGCTACAACTCCCACAAGATAACCCTGGCAGCATTTCCAAATGTAAATATCTCTCCTGCCAAAGGGGATTTCTTTTGTTGGCATTTTGAATTTTTGTCAAGAAAAAAAAAAAATTATCTCTTTTGAACTGTGAAGAGCTGTTTCTGAGCAACTCTTCTCAGATCCTGCAGCAGTGAAACAAGCAGGATTCTGTGCTAGTTGTGCAACTGGGGAAGCAGCCCAGCTCAGGTAGTGCTGGGAACTGAGAATCAGATTTTCATTATATTTCTGACTTGCTGTAGTAATGTTACTGATAATTAATTTTACTGTATGTTAATTCTTACCTCACTGTGGAATATGCTGTAATAATGACACTTATCTCCCATGGATGTTGTGGACTATTTCCTGTTAAAGTACCTTGAGACCCTTGGATCTTAAAGAAGTATTCTCATTGATGATATTGTTCAACTTGGTCTTCAAATCACTGGCAAAGTTGCAGGCAGGTAAGCAGCATACTGGACTTATTTATCTGTAGTTTTGAAACTGCTTTTGTGAAATGACTTTCCATTTTGAAGAGGTGTGTGCCCTGTGTCTGCAGTGAAAAAAAGGGATGCTTTGGTCTTATGGTAACTCAATTGCATGACAACTGCCATAGTTTCTGTTTCTAAGATAAAAGTTTGTTGTTGAAGTGAATATCCATGGAAATCAGTCACCTTCAGCCTGGCTGTTGTGATATCTGAATAATGATTGTCATGGAGAAGATAGCATCCTTTCTTCTTTGGCCTAGCAGAAGTCAGAGAACCAAGGGCAGAAAACAGGCTGAGAAGAGCTGTCAGGCGCTGCAACAAAGCAACAGTGGAGCTTCACTCCTTGTGGAATTTTACTGCTCAGGTGTTAGCCATTGGTGCATCTTCCTGCCATCTTTCTGTCTGTGGGTGGGGATGGTGCTTTCTTTCTAGCTAGCAAACCTTAGGCAAAGATGTAACCCGTGCAAAGGGTGCAGTATGGACTGTGCAGTGGGAATGCCTTATTCAAGGCACATACAGGCCTGAAATGGAGGAAGTTGTGGGTTTTTTTATGTGTGGGTTGATAAAGTTCATTCTAAAGAACTACAGTCCAGTAAGTGTTACTCTGTTTTACAGATTGGCAGCTGAGGTATAGAGAAGGGAATAACTTCCTCAGTGATGCATGCAGTGAAGGTGACAGTTCATTTCCATTCATCCCAGCACAGTAGCATCCTTCCTCTCTATCATTGAGTGAAACAGACCATTTGAACCATTCTTTTCTTTGTTAATAGGGTTAAAAGGGGAGAAGAGTGTAAGCATATTTGTATTAACCATAGCTTATTCTGTTAGGGATAGACTCCTGAGCTGTTCTGTTCTGCATCAGACTCTAGTACAGAAATAGCCAACTTGGCTGGAGGAAATAGGTAGGTATGTGTTCACATAGTTACTGTACTGTGTCCATAGGGAGGCTTTATGGAAGCAGAGTCTGAGTGAGCACACCAGTCTTCCTGAAAAATCCCAGGATTAGGCTGATCTCCTTAACAGTATTCACTGCTCCTTCTGGTGTGTGCATGACTGAAGAAGCAAGGATACATCTATTCAGTTTGCATATACAGTATTGGTGGGTTTAAACCTTTGGGCAAGTTGTCAAATAACTGCTGTTGACATAAACCATTGCTGTGCGTCAGCAGCATAGAGAACAGGACAGATCACTGTTAGTACTTCACGTTGCTTTAAGAGAGAGAGAAATTGTTCTTCCTGCAAGGGAAGGAGATAGCAGAAGGAAGCTCTCTTTAATAAGTCTTTGGAATTGCGTGTTGACAAAAATGTCTTTCATCTTCTTCCAAGATGTCATTGATACTGAGTACACAGCATGCTCTTGAGTTGCATAACAATGTATCCGAGCTCATTAATGATTTATTTTTTGGAGCTATGCTGCTTCAGTCACAACACCTTTGGTATGAGCGGACTTGCTGCCAAAGTTTGAGGTCTGAGCTATTGAAAATCCACAAACTGAGCCTTTAAACACGTAGCTGGGATGGTGCATGCAAGTTGGATTGTCCTGCCAGTCTTTGAGTGCTTCTAGGAGACCTCCTGTCCAAGCACTAAGTTCTTGGTTGCTCTTTACTACTGCTTTGGTGATAATCTTGTAACCTTTTCAAGGCAGTATGAAGAGAAGGGAAAATGGCTAATTTTAGAGATGCTGTGAAGACTAATCACATGAGATTTTCAAGGTTATATTGGCTTCTGGGTAAAGAATGAGGCTCTTTGAAGTAAGAGTTTTAGACAAGTGATTAATGAAGCTTTTCAGAGATGTATATCCCTGTATTAAGTGTGAGTTTTCAGTGCATGCTTTGCCTCTACTCTGTGACTCCACTTCCTGAACAAGCACTTGCCTTGAGATCCCTCACTGCATTTAATTTTGCATCTATTTATTGTATAGTCTTTGGTCTTGGTTTACTAGTTTCTCTCTGTGCCATAAAAGCAGGCATGTTACGAATGAAACAAATGTTCAGTTCTCAAAAATGCACGTTGGACTGGGATGAAAAATAGCTTTCTAACCAGAGCCCTGAGAACGATGGTTATTTCCACGTCACCTGGATTCATGCCTTATTCCAGCAGATGTAGCTTGAATCATTGGCCACAAACATCTCTCTAATGCAAATAGCTGTCAATGAAGGTGAAATAATTAATGGTCAGAATCTAACAGGAAGATCTTGTCTGCCTGAGTTTAAGATGCCTTTGCATATTTTTGCCTACTCCTCTTATGATCCCAATCTGGCATTGTGCTGGCACTAGTCTTAATGTGTCAATGGAATACCAACATAAGCTGTTCCAGTTAGATGTTTGAGACATCTGTCAGCATGCTCATCATACTCTGCTAGTTAGGGAACTGTAGGCACAGGGAAAACAGATGATCTTCCTGAAGTTTGTTTTATGGCTCATCTGAGAACCCTCAGACCATAGCAGAGATCAGCTAAAAATAGTCCTCATATTAGGAAAGATTTTTTTTTTTTTAAATCAGATTTAAAAAAAAAATTCTGTCAACTTCCTGTGTTTTACATCCATTTTCAGCTTTAGGGAAGATAAAATCACAGACGTGTGTAGGTAATCTGGCTGGGTGTTGCTGTGTGATTGGAAAAGGCAGCTTCTGGCAAAGCCAGGGTCGTGGAAGGCAGTCGTGATCACTTCTTAATGCAGCATATAGAAGAGGAAATTCCTCTGTTCTGGGAGGCTGGGGTTGACACAAGTAAATAGGTAGAACTCAGCAATGCAGGAGGAAGGACTCGGCTCACTGGGGTATATCTGTTATGTACTGATCAATTCCCTGTGTTTTCTTCTTTATTCATATTCTGATCTTTCATCCATTTCTATTTTTACCTGTATAACAGGTCCTACAACTTCTATCTGAGCAGGTGATGTCCTCACTTTTGTACCTGTGTGAGGCAATTTGGAACTTAATATGACTTTAATCCATCAACAGCCTTGGACGTAGTGGCTCACTTTCTGTGAATACCTGTGATGAGCAGTAGTTAGCTGAGTCTTTCTATGTAGTGCAAACAGGTATTCTTTATTTTCTCAGTGAGATGAAGTACTAATTTCAAATGACTTGTCAGCTTTGTGGGAATAGCGTTGTAAGTTACTCCTCTATCTGGGCTAAACTTCAGCACCTTCTACCTATTTGAAAATTAATTTGTAGTTAAAACTGTGTATTGGTGACCCTCACATTTTGTGAGCTGCTGTGAAACTCTTTCATAGGAGAGACTGTGATTCAACCTTTTTTAGGTACCGCATAGTTTTATAAAATGCTTTGGGTTGGTGCAGCTGTGTAAACAAAGATTTTTGCCTGTGCATCCTAACAGAGTTTCTTTATTTATTGCTAATTCAGGGCCCATAACATAAATATACTGTTGCTTTTAGTGATATGTGGGCTCTGTGGATTTTAGATTGACATATAGGCTTCTCTTCTGGCCCCTGAAGGTCCTGTAGCTTTGTAAACAACTCAATTTCAGTCTGAACTTCTCTGTAAAATGAAAATAAATGAAACCACTTTCCCACCTGGTTTTGTTTATGATGTTTCTTGAAATTCCCAAGAGATTGTACAAAACTGGTCAGAAACACACCATCAGGTGGTCCAGTCTTCTTCATTAAACTCCATTTTCTTTTTCCTTTGGGGTTGTGTGGGGAAGGGAAGCTGATGAGAGAGAGATTTACTGTGGTTGGCAGAGAGAAAATTTACTTCACTTCCATGACAGCTCACATTTTCCTCTATGCTCTTCCAAGTTTGTGTTCAAAGTTCTCCTATTTTGAACTAATCAAGATTTGGTAGCTAGAGCAAAACTTGCCCATCGTGTGAGATGCCAAATGCTTTCAAATTCATTGATCTCAGTGGAACACGAGGAGCTCAGCCATTGGCACTAGCATTTTGGTTCGTAAATGTTTTCAGGCTTTAAAATGGGCTGTTAATCTTGGCTCTGGCAAAAAGTCCAAGGGCTTCAACAGTGTGTGAAATGTCCCATAAAATGCAACTTCTAAGAATACAGTTGTCTTTGGTTTGTTGTAAAGTGCATCAGTGCTCATGTTCTATTTGCTTTGAATCTAAGGATGTCTTGGAATGTATTAGATTGAACTTCAAAAAATTCTTTATTAGCATACAGGCACTGTCTGGGCTAACAGTGATTACTTTGGATCAAAATATAGCTGGGTTCTCAGTTGTGTAGGAGTTCAGTGGCTTCACAGAATACTTGATTTAAATAAATGAAAGTTTATGGCAAAGTCTCCCTTTTCATAGCTTATTCCATGACTTTATCTGGTTTCATACTTGTTTGATTGCAAGTTTAAACCTCTCAGTCCTCATTGGATATATATATATTTTTTGGGGGGGAAGTGTCAGTAGGGTATGAAAATGACTGGGATCCAATGTCCTTAATTTGTTGATATCTAGCAAACGTGAACAACAATAGAAGTTTGGATCCTGGGCAATATGTGACTCAGTAATAACAAAGGGATTGACATGAAATGTGCACAGGCAGGTTGTTTTCGAAGAGGCAGATCGCACTGAAAAATTTCTGAGGGTTTCAGCAATGTGGTAAGTGTGGGTTATGCTGTTAGTGCTGTGCATGTTCTTAGTTCACACTAAGCAAATTTGGCTGTTTTGGGGATGTGCTGCCTTGGAAGAGCTACAGTTGCTCTGCAGATACTTACCTTCAGGTTTGTGACAATGATTAACCATGGGTCAAGGCCAAAAGGTCTTGGTGTGTTGCCCATTTAAGTCAGTAGACAGACTTGTATCAACTTCAGCAGCTCCTGGTTGAGAGCTGAGAATCACGCTCTGAATGCAGCAACTCTCAGCACTGCTTTGGGTTTGCAGTGTGACCTTAAGGAACAGCACTTTCCATTTGCTCAGCTTGGCTTTGGGCGAAGCTGTTAGTCTCTCTGTGCCTCATCAAGAAAAGGAGGCCTAAAAAAATCATTAGTATTTCAAAAGCACTCATTCTAGTGAGAGGGGCTGTAGAAGCAGAGCAGTAAATCCTGCTCCATTGGAGCTGTCCAAATATTATTGCTTGTATTGAAAGAAAGCTCTTAAATGAAGGCTGGTGTTCAGAAGCCAGTAGAGCTGGAGAGTCATCACATCATCACGGATCTGCTGGAAACATGGAGCTTGTCAGTTACTTGCTGGGCTTTCACAGAAACACAAGATAGGAACGTAAAGCTTCTAATTTAACTACTTATGATCCTGGAAGATCAAATTTGTCTCTGTTTTATGGATATTCTCATTCTGTTTTTAAATGATGCTTCATTTCATTCAAGGCAGATCTGGAGTACATAACTCTAAAAAGCATTTTTTGGACTTAAAAATAGATTTCACAGCCAAGTCACTCTAAAAGTCTGTTTACCCATCATTCTGTCACATTAAAAATGCAGTTTATCTTTCCTGCAAACAGATTGAAAGGACCACCTACTCCAGGAAAAACATTTCTCTGTAGCTTGCCTATTAGGCTTTTTTGATGAGCTTGTGAAATGCTACTTGAAATCCAGCTTTCCTCTGTTGGAGTGAGCTACACTAACCTTCAGTTGGAATGAGGTCTGGTGATGGGAATAGAGGAGAACAGTAAAGCATTTGCAGCTGACGGTGATCTAGCAGCAGATGATGGCTATTAAAGAGGGCCTGAATTCTTAAAAACAACAAAACCGAAGACCAGCAACCACTGCTGATTAAGTAAAAAGATAAATAATTGGTCAAAAGGATAAGTAAATAGCAACGTCTCAAGGATGCTTACATCCACGGGGCAGGCAGCAGTATGGAGTGATGCATTTAGCCAAATGTTTGACCTGTGATGTGCATATGAAACATTTGAGCATGTAAGTTGCCATTTTGCACTGGGACCACTTACACTTGAAATTTCCAGTGACAAATTGAGGAGTACTTCTTTTTAAGTTGCAATGCAGTAATGGGAGTTAGGATTTATAAGTCCTGCCAAATGCAATAAACTTGTGTTATGGCCTTTTAAAATTGTTATATTGAATGCCGCTTATAAGGAGTCATCTTCCTTTTATTGTTTCATAATTTATTCAGTGTTTTCTTAACTGGCACATCAGCAGAACAGTAAAAGTGCCACTGAGTAAACTTGGTTTAATGGTGACCAAGTTTTGTCTGTGTTACAATAATATCTGTGAGAAGAAACAATTACCTTGTGATTTGCTATCAAAGCACTAAGAGCATTTGCTTTCCAGTTCATTTAGAAAGGACATCACTTCCAAGCTTTCTTTTGCTCTCCTTGTGGATATGTTTCCTCTGTGGTGTATTTCAGTGTTTTGCAGTGCACATGAGAAGATAATAGCTTGGTCCTGAACCAGAGATTCTCAAATAAAGCCTCTGCTGTCCTGTATGCAGTGTTGATCTTCAGTGATGTATTTTCAGTACAGATCAGACCGAGAGCCACCCTAGGCTGTGTACAGCCAGAAACCTTCAGGCTCCATGAGGATGGTGGTGGCTTAATGAGAGTAGTTGGCTCCATACATCTCATTACGCCAGAGTTCTGCGAGGAAAAGTATCAATACTTGGAATTCATGAATTGATCAGTGCCCTTCTGCAGCCTGCTGACCGTTGCCCGCTGATGGGATTAAACAGTTCTGTTAGGTTGGCAGTGTTGTGCTGCTAACAGATAGCTTCCTTATAGCCCACCTGCTGCTTTCAGCGATTTCAGGAGCACAGTGAATTAGGTCTCAAACACTGGATTTTCCAGGATGATGGAGGCTTAACTAAAAGGCCTCAAGTAGCTACCTAGAGAGGCAGTGTGTAGCACTGGGGCTGAGTTACCTACTGTAAGTCTCTTGACCAGCAAGGCAGTCCCTAGACACGTCCCCTGCAACGTTTCCTCTTGTTCTTTTGTTTGTTCGTTTTCTTTTTTTCTTTTCCTGTGGGTTTGTTTTCCTGACGTGGTTTTGGAATGTTTCCAGACCAGATCTTTTGGTGCTATAAATTGATGTAGATCCTTTGGCTTCAGTAGGGTTACACTGATTTACTCCAGCTGAGGATCTGCTCTGCGAGTTTATTCTCATAGTGCTGGAGTTAGCAAGTTCAAGCCCACGTTTTGAGTACTTTGTGCATGCGCAAGACATTAATCATACAGCAATATGTGCAAAGCATGTGTGAACGCTTTTCCACGGGCAGTTCTCAAAATCCCTGCCTCTGTCTCCATTGAATGTTGACTCTGCCTTTTCTCTCAGTTAACCTGCCTTAAGCCCACTGACTTCAAAACGTTTGCTCTTGGTTAACACCAGTCTGTGAAATTAGTCTTAAATGATGCCCATAATGCTAGACCTTCTGTCTCTGTATAAGGCATCCTATCTCTAAGACTGGAATTACTGTCACAACCTTTTAATGTACAAAGGCTGCTCCAGAAATAATGCCTCCTGTTTTATTATGGTGGTATGGCAGCAGAGGTTGGACCTTCCTCCCAGGTTTCCATTACACGTTGTTGCTGTGTGAAATCCTCCTCTGTAAATACTCTTCCTGTCAATCTCATTGCCTCCTCAGTTATTTGCTCTTGGAATTTCCTTATCCTGACTGTGAGGCCACAGCTGCAGTTTGCAGAGGCGAATTTCATTGTCATCTTTTACAGGTTTTTCTTAAGAGTGGAGTTGTGCACTTCCTCCTACAGCTGCCTGACATCTAGTCATAGCAAGCTTTGTTTCCTCCAACCAAAGTCGTTTGTAACTGTATAAGGGATATTCGATGCTGAAGTCACAGACTTTATAAGATGATGTAAGATGTGTCATAGTGCCTAATGTGTGAGCGGTTCTGCCCTCCTGTGGACACAGCAGGATCAGCTGCATGCCCAGTCCTGGCACTGCTGATGCACCAAATGTTTTCAGTCAAGAGCCCTGTTTATGGGGTGTGGGGATCAGAATCCTGGCTTTTCCCAGTGTGAAATAGTTCACTGTAGCATGAAGTATCAAATCAGCCCTGTGGTTTACGGAGTAGTTTCCTCTCTTGAATCTTCCTCCTATTTTCATTTTTTTCTCTTTCCCCATCTTTGAGGCAGTCACACCTTGCCCATTCTCACCTTCTGTAAAGCACTTTCTCAGGGCAGTGCAGCACCCAGGGGATACTTAGCATCCTGACAGAGGTATGTTGCAACATGTCAATATGCAGCAGTGTTCAGGTGCACTGGGCGTGAAGTAATGTGTATTAATCTATCCAAGTGTACTTGTTTCTGATGACAGAGTATTAATATGATTTATTTTGAGTTCTGATCAGTCGTTTAACCAAGTCACTTTAGCCTGTCTCAGCCTGCCTCTGCTTTCCTCGTGATTAGTAGTGCTGCTTCCTTACTTTTCTCCCACCTCTTACAACTTTCTGGGAGGTGCCAGGGAAACTGAGTAAATCTTTTCCCAGGAGGAAAACAGTGGCTAAAAATAGTGTTAGATGATGTTCTAGGCCAGGTGAGCAGCACCATCCACCTACATTGCTGCTGATGTCCAGAGGGGGAGAAGAGGAAAGGGAGGAGGATTCATCCAAGGGGGATGTAGGATTTTTTTCATCATCCTGCTAAGCTTCCTCCGAAAGAGCCAAGATTGCTGACATGAGCAGAAGCTTGACCTGCTGGCAGCGGTGCCAAGTAATGCTGGCAATGTGTTTTACACAAGGGTGTGCTAGCCTCGGCATTTTTCCCCAGCTAGATCATTGCCACAAAAACAACTCTCTCCCCTCTCAAAAGGAGACCGCAGTAGGGAGCCTGGTTTCGCAGGCTCTGCTCTGATCAAACGCGCCTAGCAGAAGACAAAATGGACATGTTTTAAAGTTACGAAGCTATAATTGCATTTCCTTTCAAACCACAGAAATAAAACATGGTGAACTCTTCCTTCTTAGGGGTACTCGAGTTGTGTGTGATAAATTTTGGATGATGGGAAGAACGTGCTGTGTCAGTATGTCATTAGATTTGATAATTCGCAGATCGGACTCAACACAAGTATTTATTACCTGGGATTTACTTGTCATGAAATTGCCTTAAGATATGGGTGGAAAAAAAAAAGGCAGAAAAAAAAAAAGGAAAAAAGAGGGAAATGCATTGTTGGATCAACAGAATAAAGAATTTTTTGGAGTAGGTTATTCTGTAACTTTTGTTTATGTGGGTAGATCCAGTTTCTTTGAAATGACTTTATGCATAAATCAGGGAACTGTATACCTTAATCCAGAGGGATGCCGTGAGGAATCTCACCTCACAGAAGTGGAAATGAGCGGCTTGGAGAGGACTGTTGGGTTTGTGGCATCCCTTCTGATTATGCTGGTGGCTGTATTAAAGTACGGATTGTAACAGTGAAGTCTGTTAACTGGCTTTGTAAAGTCCCACTTTGTTGTCCTAGTGGGACAACAAAGACGTTCTGGTATTCAGTGCAGTCTTTCGGAAGTTATTTCAGTGTATTATAGGTAGGAAAAAGCTAGAGAGATCCACTCGTAAGGAACAAATGGTCGTGTGGGAAGGTTTGCTCCTTGCAAGGCAGGAGCTCACAGAGCCCTGAAAACACAGAGGTGTGACAGGAGACAGGTGATGCTTTAAATGAGCCCTGCTGGAGGACTTCATCTCTGCTGAACTCTCTCCCCCATGTAGCAGTATGGGGGTGTGTGGTGTAAGCGTAGCGTTCAGCTCTGCCCTCCCTCCTCAGGAAGTCCTGAGATGGCGCCAGGATGGCATGAGGTCACCTCACCCAGGTGCTCCAAGCTGTGTTTGTGGAACCACCGGTGCTACATCCCGATAGGAAGCCTGGAGGATGTCAGTAATTTTTCTTGACATGGAGGAACACTTTGAGGTATTCCATAGTGAACCCGCTGGAGACTGCTCAGTGCCTTTCTTGATCTGTCAGTAGTGGTGACGATGTATTTTCTTTTCAGTAATGTCTCTTATGGTACAACTGGTGAATAAGTGTGATCTTACTTCCCCTTCAACCTTTTCCTTTGTTCTGTTCAGTATGAGAACACAGAAAACTGACTGCTAAAAGGCACGGCTTGCCCAAGCACTTTTGCTGGTATCTTTTTCTGTCAAATCATTTTCTTATTGTTATGGAGACTTTTCCTGAGCATCTCCTTGGCTGAAGGATTTAACTCTATCAGGCATGCCAAGCTGCTAGCATTTAAATATCTAGTATTTAAATTAAGGGCCCTCTTACTCTCAGCCTCTCTCTCAATTTTTCCACTGTTTTGTTTGCAATAGCAATGAACAGTTCCAGCAGAACTGCTGAGCCAAATTCCTTGCAGATACAAAACAGAGTTGAGGAACTTTTTAATGGCAAAGATCTGGATCATTAGATCTGACCCGTCTATGTAGAAAACACAGACTTTTTAAAACTGGATTGGAAAATAATACCCAGGGAGGCTGAAGACTTGCTACGGTCACACACAGTATTGATTGTGTGGCAAGGAATAAAGCTAATGCATGTTTGTCCTTGCCAGTTCCTGCGATAGATAACTGAATGTTGCAGTTTTTTTCAATTAAGAGAAATTTCAAAGACCTTTGTAGGCAGAAGAGTGCCATAAAGGATTGCAACAAAGTTGGAGGATGGTTCCCTGTAAATGCACAGTGTTCCAGCTCTGGAGATCTAAGATCTTCCTGCAAGGATGCTGGAGAAGCTTATCAAGGGAACTGGGAGACAAGGGCTGCTGACTACCAGGACTTGTGTCCTCAAAACTCGTATGGTGTTCTGAGCATGGAATGTTTGCACATCTCTGCATCCTTTCTGATGGAGGTGTCAGTGGTTCAGGTGCTTCCCCTTTGCATCTCATCCTGCTAAAGTCATTCCCCATGCTGTTTTCCAGAAGGCATGTCTAGTCCACACGTAACAATTATTTGCTTTTCTTCCTTACTGTTTTTCTTTCCCTCTCTACTTCTTCCATTTGTGTTCATCCATTTACAAATTAGTATTCATTAGGAACATAAGCATCTCCATCCTGAGGGGGAGGAAAAAAAAAAAAACACCTCTGCACTAAAACTTATTCCTCCAATCCTATTTTCCTGCATTCTAAGAAGACGTGTCTGGTGTAATCTTAATTTCCAAGTGACCCGTAAAGTGGATCTAACTGTGGTAATCAGAGCTCATATGAGAGACTGCTGTCAGAGGTGGTTGTTGGAACAGTCCCTGCAGCAGAATGCTGCCTCAGCTCAGCTCTGTACCCCTTGGAAGAAAGTGAGCATTCATTTGTATACATAACGTGGGAACAGGAGGGAATCCACAATTTAATGATAGTTACCATCTTTAATGAGTTATCATGACATTTCATTAAAATGGCATCCATGCTTTGAACTGTCACATTTCTGTACGAGGCAGAGCTTTAGTAACTAGGGGAAAAATTGCTTCATTACAAGGGATGCAATAGTTGTGCAATTCATTGGTCTGTGGCTGAATGGCATGTGGGGATAATTTACTGGCAGAAAGATAACTCTTGCTTGTGTAATTAGGGCTGTTTAAAATTTAAATATATAACGAAATTGTTTGTCCACTCATCTTTCAGAGGGAGGTTTTCCTGATGCTTTTCAAAACGATTCATATTTAGAACTCCTTCACAAAGACTGTCCTTCTGGCACTATGGGGTTTTCAACAAATCTCACACTCTCGAGTCAGACACGCAGAGGCCATCATGAGGTTGAAAAGCGCACAAACAAACTATTGTTAGAATTTGCTGATGCTGCTGCCAATGCCAAGGGGGGCATCTTGTTGTTGTTTGCTCATATGATTTAAAGTAATGCGAAAACTTAGAATGAGACAAATTGAGAGGAGGCAGATCATGTGAAAGGACTGGGTCTTCCCCATTGCTATGGGGCTGAGTGGTATGCAGATGTATACGCAGTGGGAGGAAATGTTTTCTAAATACTTGGTATCAGTAGTAAGGGAATAAAGGGTGATGCTGGAGGAGCTGGGAGGTGGAACAGAGGTCACTTGTCAAAAAGTGAGGCCTGCATTTGTATTCATCATTTAAGTATTAAAGTCCCCGCTGTATGAGCACAAATGATTGATTTCTCAATAAATTATTGCTATGCCTGGCTCACTGATATGACAGTGAATTGCACTGTCCTGTGCAGCCAGGTATTTTTTTCCTCCTCCAAATGTGTGACACTGTTTAAATGATACTAAATTCTTGTGAGCAACGTGTGTAGCAGTATAAAATGAATCGCATTCACGTATTCTTTTGAGGCTTTTATTTAACATCTCCTTTGCTCAGTTTCTGAAATGTAAGACTACGCCTTTGCCAACCTCAGGGCCTGTATTGCACTTTCTTTAAATGTAGGGCCCTTGAGATCCTACTGAGATGTTCTATCTACTCAAAAAGTCTGAAGATGCACACATGGCTTGCACATCTCTGTGGCTCCAATTCCTTGTTTTTGTTTTCAGTCTTGAACCTTTCTAGTCCATCCCTTGCTCCTGCCACAATTCATCATTACACACCCCGTGCTATTGGGCAGAGTGACCTATCTGGCTGTTTCAAGCTTCAGTCTGGTTTCTTTTTTTTTTTCTTGTCCTTTTAAACCATGCTACTGGAGATTGGTAGCCATGGTAACTTCCTTATCTGTGTTGAAAAATAAATACAAAAAAAAATTGCCTTTTTTTTTTTTTTACTATTTATATATAAAAGTGCAGAAGCAAAGTGGCGTGTGACTTCTGTGACTAACTTCTTATTTTGAAGTCTCCACTGCTTCTGTTAAATGTGGAACCAAATGATCTGAAGGCGGGGGGTAAACCTCTGCTCCTTTTCAAGGGATTCTACTGGCAATGTGCAGAGAAGGGCTGTGGCTGCATTCAGCCCATGTTGCTCTGGGTTGCCCACGGAGGATGGAGTGCAGGCGAGCTCCAAGAGGAACCACAGCTGAGACCCAAGTTCACTCTTTTTCATGCCTGTTAAATAGACCATCTCCCACAAAAAGACCTGCATTTGCTGTACCTTTGTGTCAGCTCTTGGCCTTGGAATAGGCTGAGAAATGCACCTGCTGTCAATTAATCTGATAGAAACCTTTCCAAGATGAAATTGCTGCAGGTTTAAAAGTCTTTGCTTAATTACTGCATCTTGATATCCAAAGACTGGTACATAATTCAGTGATTCCTCATAAAGCCAATCAATATTTCCATTTCAAGTTCCACATAAAAGAACCTGTAAATTGCAACAACAAGTTTTCTTTACGTTCATTATATGTAATAAGTGCCTGCAGTGGCTTTCCAGTTTTTATTGCCTGTGTGCCACTGACATTTAAAGACAGTGTGCTGTCAGCTCCTTGTGTTGCCATGTGCTCTGAAGACCACTCAGATGTATACTTCTGGGAAAGTGACTTTTAGGGGGGGATCTCATCTAAGATCTTCATTTATTTTCCAGTCACTGGACTCCAGCTGTTGCTAAACTCTTGTAAATGATCAGCTTTCTAACAGGTCGATCAGCCTAATTCGTTCTGCCTTTCTCCTACCTACGCGGTGTTGTTAGGAGTGGTGATCCCCCCTATTAGACCAGTAGGTACAATGAGTGGGGAAAGATGTGTGAGACTTCTGTCAGTGCTACGTTTGTTTGTGTCGTACCATTCTGATGACTTCTTTTAATCATTAATCCCAGTTTCTGTGAGAAAAATGGAAAGCAAAGATTTTCACTGATTATGTTTGAACAGCTGGAATTGGCAAGAGTGTATTTTAACTTCAGATAACATGCTGTTTCACTTTCCACATGTGATTTTGTTTTACTTTTTGGATTGGGTGAACGTAACTTTCAGAATTTCAGTGAAAATGCTTTTGCACATGAATTCCTTGAGTATATGCCAACATATGATTACAGTGCTCTTGTTTACAACATTCCTATTCACAATCTATTTGATGAAAGAGTTGCATCGAACAAATGCAAACAAAACAACAATTATGTAGATTCAGCATGAAGAAAATTACTTTAAAATGTTTGATTTTCACAGAAGTACTTGTCCTGGAATAGCTCTGTTTCAATCTTGCTTCTTCTGTTCTCCATACATGACAATGTGTGCATTTGTTTTCCAACAGAAACTTAAACTCCGCGTGCCGTTCCGTTGCTCACTGCCTCCTTCCATGCCTCTGATTCACCAACAAACTATTTCTGGTTCTGTTCCTCTGCCTCAATTTCAACTCTTACTAAGTGTCCATGTGGCTTTGCCCTCTCCTTTCAGCGTGTGTCAGCGATTTCTGGCTTGATTTTTGTTTTTCCTTTTTAATAGATCCCTTTATTTTGAATGGCAGAGTGGCTCAGAGCTCTCTGCATGGCCATTTCTGTTCTGACAGGCTTCAGATTAGGGACTTTGGCATCCAATTGTGACAATGTTAGGCATGATGTTGAAGGATAAATTAGGAGCATCTGTTATTCCAGAAACGGGCTGCCTCTATATAGCCTGAACTGATTAGCCAAAATGGATTTTTAGATTTTCCTACAACTGAAAGGAAAATATGGCAACCACGTCCACACAGGTTTGTGCATTTACAAACATGTTTAGTTTTGTACTTAATGCGTAACTCTATTTTTTTTTCCTATCTTGTATATGCAGTGAGAAGTGATCCCCAGAATAGTAACCATTGACTTCAGTACTACACTGGTAATTATCTGCTGGTTAAAAAAAGAATAGGTTTCTGTGTGACCGTATTCAGAATAAGACGTGGCTGTGATCTACAGGACAGCACTGTGAGATGGTTTTCCCTGCTGAGGAGCCATCCAATTGAATGTGCTACTCCAGGTGCTGGGCTTGTTTGGTTGCAGAGCTCAGGAGAACAGAGCCTGGGTGTCTGCTACCTGATTTCCTCACTCCATCTGTGACCTTGGCCTCTGAAAAGTTCCACTTCAGCTGGAGGTGCTGCTCTTTATTTGATTTTCTTCTTTCTGGAGAGGAGGAGCTTGCATTCCTTTGCAGAGATTTCAGATTGGAGTGAGGACTCGGATGAGCTGCACGGAGCTCAGCACTGCTCCCAGCTGTTGTAAGCGTGTCAGAAACTGCAGGGAGAGGAAAACTTACTGTCATTCAGTAGAAGCTTCTTAGCAATTTCTGGAAAAATCTTTCTTCCTTACGTCCTCTCAAGTCATCCTTTCAGGGCGGAAGTACAAAGGAAGAAATTCTTGTTTAAATCTCACTTATTTTCTATGAATACCTTGTTGCCAATTTGTGCTGTTTCATGCCCTTATGTGGAATCTGCTCGTCACGAACGCTGACGAATGCAGGATAAAGTGCACTTTCCTTTGGCTGTGCCAAATGGATACGCAGCAGTGTGCTCAGCTAAATAAACCTAGCTGCAGATTACATGTAGTACCAGGACTGTCTCAAAGAGCTTTTCTTTCTTGAAAGAACCTGTTTAAATTGCACGCACAGAGTTACCTTGCAGTACTGGTACAGATGTGATGCTGGTATCCTGTATGAGCCAGCTGGATGTGCTGAGCCTGGTCCACTTGTCTGCTTGGGATTTTCAAATCCAGAGTGATTGTTTAAATTTTCACTATTACAGACTGAAGTACAGACTTCTGCTTTCCCAATTTAGTGACTCTTCGCTGAGGTCTGAAACCAGGTCCCAGGTTTTAGCTGTAGCAGCTAATCCTTGCTACTGAATAATGGGTAACCTTACATTGCAAATATGTTACAAGATGTGAGGTCACTGGATGGGAATGAAGAGCCAGAAAGAAGGTTTATCACGTCTCTGTACTTCCCATAATAAGCCAAGTAGCAGGAGCCAAATTTGAGCCCCATTACAGAACATGTACCAGAGCACTCAGTTGCTGGTGAGTTACTGCTGTCAAAGTTCACAGTACAGTATTTCCAAGGAGTGTCTCAATGTGGGAATCAGACCATTGGATGTGGCCTTTCAGTTTTTAGACTTATTAATTAGTTGGTGTGCATTTACTTTTGCAGTCCTCTGGTAGTGGATGAAAACACAGGCATGGTGCAGCAAAACACCATGCTTGGGATATTTCTTCCCTTCAAATAATCATTCTCCCGGTTGCCAGCAGCACTGTTTACAGCCTGAAGATTGCAGACAGATGTGTTCATTCAGTGTGGATTTCCAGGCAGTTTTCAACCTTTACTTTATTTTGAAGTGCCATGGGAAAAATAATCCCTGTTTTTGTATGCTGGTTTTCATGTATGCAATTGCAAATGTTGGGCGCCAAGAATGCGAAGGATCCAAACCTACAGTAACTGGGTCAGTCTTGAAATGCCATCACGTGTTTGGGCTTTTGCTTTTTTTTTTTTCCTTTGGTGAGGCAGCAGAACGTAAGGGTTGAGTTAAGAGGCAGAAAACAACTGAGTTTTATCTCTCCAGATTTTTCTCATTAGCTAGAAAATGGTAAACCTCAAAGTGAGATTTATTAAGGATGAGCTAGCAAGCAGGTTCCAGCTGTGAGCCAGGTTCTATACTGCATGTTCTGAAACTACCACAGTTTTTATGCCAACATATTAAGGCAAGCAGGTTCCTGGATCTGAGTCATGGTATCCCAGGCAGATTTGCTGTGGCAGTGTCTGTCAAGGTCAGTGTGGATGAGAGGCACAGTTTTCTGCACTGCAAGGTGTTCTGCAGCTCCATCTTCAGTTTGCAGTTCATGTCCACAGTCACAACCTATGGTAGCACTGGCACACCAGATCCTCCTGGTGTGTTTGAGTGGCATGCTAAGCAGAGCTACTTTGAAATTAAATTCTGCAGTGAATGATAAGATTGTGTGCTGGGGATATTGCTCTTGGCTATGGGTTTGGAGAAAAAACACATTTTTGAAATGGGCTTCATCTTCATCCATTCCAACTCCAGTCAATCACATTTAATTTTCTGCCAAGGGCACAGAGTATCCATCAAGCACCAATAATTTGGTGAACGTGCAGGCTGTATCATCTTTGTCGTCAGTACTGTCTGTTCTTGGCATTCGTGGAGGACTAGACTGTAGATGTGTCGATTAGCAGATATGCTGATCAGTCATGAAAATTCATTTCCAAAATGAAGTTGGATTTGGAATGAATATTTTTTCCACCTCAAGCAATGTGAGCCTGAGTTCTTGATTATCCGTAATTAGTTATACTCGCATTTAGGCTATTTTATATACCCTCAAGGTGGTGTAAGCTGGTATGAGTATTAAATATGAGGTTAGATCTGAAGTGTTAAAGCGTTTCAGCGAGTTGTTGGGTGCTTGGAGGAGGAGGCAGAATGGGAGTTGCCTTTTCTTAATTGTCTTTATGTGTAAATTGATTTATGTATCACCTGCTATTTTATTTTCTATTCGGAGGTCCGATACTGTCCTGAGCAGGTGTAAACCAAGTGGTTCTTTCAGTCTGTTCCTAGAAAGTGATGTTTTCAGTAGTTGTGGTTAAGGAACATATTTTGAGGCATACTTACTTCATTCTGAAGTTACTGAGAACTCTGTTATTTCCTGAAGGACAGATGTCCTTCTCTAGAAATCCCAGTACAGAAGACTGCCTTGCCTTTCAGCTTGTGTTGCTATGAATGTCCCCCTTCCACCTTAACTTCAATACCAAAGCCATTGGGAGACAATTCTCTATTTTCCAGTTGCACTGATGGTAATGAGGCTCCATGTGCTATGGGCTTTCAAAAATCCTTGCAAGACCAGTCACTTGGAATTCAAAGGGAATTTTTGCAATGCTTAGGAGCATGTGCCAACATAGCTCAGCTAGAATTATATTGCCTCTTGTTTCCACAACAAAATGGCCTGTCCAGAGTTCAGTGTCTGCCATCATAATACCTTGGGAGTACTGGTGGCTCAGTGTTCCTTCAAGTCTCAGTTTTTCCATGTAAACCCAGACAGCCTTTGGTTTTCCTGTGCTAAAGCCAGGTTGGTACTGTGACTTTCCATTTGTGAAATTTAAGCAAGAACACTGCCTCAGCCTACATCTTGAAACAAACAAACAAAATAATCTCCAAGCAGCTGGCTTTCAACTTGGTCCAAACTTGCAAGATTTTACATACCGTGCAAAAGATTTTTCTCTAATGCTTGTCTGTGAACCTCTCTCCCAGAAATCCTGAGATTTCTTTAAGCTGTCTCCACTTGTCATCGTATTGCGCAGCAGCAGGGAGCTGCATTTTCCCTTTGGCCTATTAAATGATTTTATTGTAGAGACCACCATGTGTTAAAGGAGGTATGAGCAACCTGGTAATACACAGAGGTCCAGGACTTAACAGTAAGCCCATTACAACAAGTTGACCCAGCTGTTACCTCTATCTTTGATTTGCTTAGGGTTACTCTACTGTATGGTCAGTCTTTGCCTACTCACATACGTAATACTTACAGCCCTCATGCTTTGGTCCTGCTTTTGTACCAGGGAGTGAGCAGTGAAACTTCTTTGGGCTCACTGGAGGCAGGATATGGCTGCATGGTGCATCCTGGCCATAGGGAACTGTTCTCCACGGTTCTATATTGTTCCTTCTTTAACAGATTAGTGTTCATTTGATCTTCCCTTGGGTGTTTGTTGTCCTCTTTTAATTGCAATTTTTTTGAGTACTCACACTCCTCTGCTTAGCTGCTAAGTTTTGCTAATGAGTTCCTGATGTATGCCAAGATAGCAAAGATGATTAATGAAATTATTACACTCCCAGATTCTTGTTCTGACTTGCTGTCTTTAGCTGGTGTTTAACTGGTTTCAGACTTGGATTTGTCTGCACTGTTACCTGCAACACAGTCCTTGTGTTTTACCCAGAAGCAGGAAAATTGGAACGTGCTTTGCTTCACTCAGAGGCTGTCATGCAAAAATCGCTCTGGAAAGTTGCATGTAGTGAGCAGGCTGGCTGCAAATGGCTGGTGATGCAGTCATGGGCCCTACTGAATCCAGTAGGGAGATGACACAGGAGCTCACTTTCACGTTTGGCAAAAGACACGTTCTTTCTATGCCAGGCTGCAATTATCCCACAGGCCAGAAAACAAGACTGGCAAAGATGGTGAAAGAATATACACTAGTACAGAGTGGCTTGAGGGGAATTAACAAATCTCACAACCTCTGTTATATTGCTTGTTTTTCTAAGTACTTTTCCTCCAAGTCTAGAATACAGCACTTAAGCTCATTAAAAACACTTAAAGTTATAAACATTCACCATTTGTCATTTCCTTTGCAAACAGTGCTGATCGGATAAGTGTGCTTCCTTTCTTTGTGGATGAAAGTTTGCTCTGATAAAAGCAGATTTAATAGAGTATGAGATTCTCTTCTCTTCGGCAAGTATTTAGTCTCTCACTGATGTTTTCTTTTCTAAAGAACTTTTATGTGTAGGGAATTTCAGATGTGAAAAGCAAAGAGTCCTTCACAATAACTTATGAAGGTATTTGATATAATATCTGCTACGTGCCTTGAAAAGCAATAGTGCTGAAAATATGAATGGTGGAAAAGAAAGGTCAGATAATTATTATGGAAAATACTAAAAAATGCATCCAGTGTGCTTCAGCTACTTTTAATAAAAAGGTATGTCAGTGGAAAGCAGATTCATATATTTTTTTCCTGAAATGGGTATGGATTTCCATCACCCTAATGCAGCATGGAGGCAGTTCCTGAACTTTTTCCTTGATGCCTTCGTCCCCTGGTTGATACCTCTAGAAAGGTGCAACTGCATTGGAAGTAGAAATCCTGACGGTTGTGTCTGACTGTAAAGCTTGATGTATTCCAGCTCCATACAACATTTTCTTCTGTACTACTTCAATGACTCTGCTTGTTAATCAGCCTTGTAATGGAATTGGAGAAGAGTCCGGGCGTTGGCATGAAAGCAGACCTCTGTTTTGTTAAGGCCTGTGGCTCAGTGAGTGTTCGCTCCTTTCCTAGTGAGGATATGTTGTGCCACTGCCAAACCCAGAGCTGCTGTGGGGCCAACAAGTGATATAGGAATGATAGAAGCAAAAACACTGTTAGTTCCTAAAAACAAGAGTATGAAACAGAAAACACGCAGGGCCGGGCTAGCTGTTACTTTAAACTCATGAATGTTTGGAGCTCATAGTTGAAAAGGAAATAACCCCAGCATGGTTCACGGGCAAATCTTTCACACACGCGTAATCTTTCTACAAACAAATCAGTTGTGAAGATGTGGAGAGAAAGTGCTGCAGCCAAGACATCTTTCACAAAGAGGGAGCTCTGAACAGAAATCCAGGCTTCTGACATTGACCCAAAGTCTGAAAAACTTCTGTTTTTCGGTGTTCTGCAGGTTTCTTCTGTAACTTCTGGCAAGTCAATTCATCTCTTGTTGTCTCCTCTTAATATCTGTAAAATTGCTGTTAAGGCATTTTCCACAGCAGTGCTGAGGATCAGTGCACTGCTAGGTATTGATTAGATGCCGTGGTATTCAGGGGCAGGCATGTAGTTAAGGCTGCAGGAACACAGGAGCAGCTCTGCACATGCGAGGTCTGAATTTTCGTGTTTCATCTTCAGTGGGAGCAGAGCGTGGGCTTTCTTATCTGTATGCATTAGATTGAATCTCTGTTTCTAGGCTGTACTATTTCTCAACTGCTGAGTCTGTACACTAAGTCGACATGTAACAGGGCATCTTCTCACCTAGTTGCAAAACTCAGTTTAAAAGCAGTCAGGACAGCAGGCTGCTAGATCATCCTGCTGATTTTCTTGCAACATCCCTTCTCTATTGCATCTGGAAACTCACTGATCCTTGAATCTAAAATGTCAGTGATTTATAAACCATTTAGTTACATAAAGATTATCCATGCCTTTAAAACTATAAACTACAGTTTGTGAACTGGGCCAATACGTTTCGTGATACCTCACCTCGCTGATGACATCACATCCTATCCTAATTATTTCAATTTTTTATTTCCTTCTCTTTCCTTGCTAACATTGCTGTTTGTAGGACAGTGCTGACAGCTCACAGTATTATTGGGGAAACTCCCATGTAGGCAGGCAGGACAAAAGGAGAAAGCTGTGTTTAGAAAAGGCAAGGGGTGGCTGGTCAGTGGCTCCTCATGCAGCTCATGTTTATGTTAAGTACTATGGGCAGAAAGAAATTCTGCTGAGAGCCTATAAATCCAGGCATTCACGGGTGTTCAGGTGCCTTATCTCCCCTTGAGGATTTAACCACAGACTGCTCATGGTCTCCTTGAATGCAAGCACTGATAGGTTAAATTTCAGCATTAACAACGGGGGATTTCAACACATGAAGAAATATTACATGAGTTCTCTGGGCACTGGCACCGCTTCATCCATGGCTGCTGGAATGTGCCACGGACACCCAACACGATGCGCAGGTGGGAACCAAGTAGGTGCTCCTGTGCATGGTGCCTGGGGGGTCCTGCATGGAATCTGGGTCCTCAAGCTTAAATTCATAGAGCATTCATGTGCGTAGTGATTGGGTACTCATGCATAAAATATGGCTGCCAAGCACAGATTATTTGGGCGCTCATGCATGAAGCACTTGAGCACTCAGGCACGACCTAATGGGGTGTTCAAGCATATCCCAATTAGGTGCTCATTGGTGCAGCACCAGTTGAGCACCCATGCATAAACTAATCGTGAGCTCATGCATGAGTTGGTTGTGCACTCATGAATAACAGCCTGATTAGTCACTCTTATTGGGTGCTTGTGCATCAACTACTGCTTCTGCATAAACTGATCAGATGTGCATGGATGAAATAGTTTGGCACTCGTGCATGACATAATGGTTGTGCTTGTGTGTTGTTTTGGCACCCATGCATGAACTAACTACGTGTTCATGCATGAATGCCACGGGCCTTGCAATTTCAGCCTGATATTTCAATTTCTGTGCCTTCCAAAATCTTCTGCACTTTGGATGGTTTGGAGTTGAGTTTCAATTGCTCAACTTGGGCCCAGAGCTGAGCAGGATTGTAATCCGAAGTAGAGGGAACAGAAGAGCTCCTATTCTTGCAAAGATTAATGACCATCAGTTCTATGGGTCTGTGCCATCCTAGAATATTCTCCCAGCTCACATTTTTCTGTCCTTACCCTTCATAAACATCAGATTCCCTTTGCCTGTTCCAGATCACTCCACTGTTCTCCCCAGGTTTCTTTATTTCTTTAGAGCTCACTGTTCATAGCTCTCTTTACAGAAAACAACTTTAGTAAATAAACTAAGTTGTACCTGCTTCTTTCCTCTTATGTCCTTGGGTCTTTCTCAGGTAATGTGTGTGCCTGTGTTCTGGCTGAAAATTGCTTCTTTTAATCACAAGACTGACATTTTGCTGGCGAGGCCTCATCCCCCTAAGGAATCCTGATTTATAAAAAGAACCAACACTCCTGAAGTAACTCAACCCAGCACTTTTTTTTCATCATGAAGCTCTGTCAACAGCAAAGAGTTGGTGGTAGAATTAGTAAATATTTTTATCAGTGGCACGCTTCGATGCCAGTGCACAGAAATAAATAAAAATCCTATTTGCAATACTATGGCAAATATGTACTGAATATGTCATGTAAGAACACATCCAATTGCATATATGCAAAATACATGGCTCTGGCTCTGGATACAATCACCAGATGGCACTATTACATACACACCTGCTCTTTCATCATTTTTGTTGTTACTGTACTGTGGGATGCTCTTTTGAGGGAGCTAGCAAACAAGAGTTGCTGTTCCCTTAATTTCCCTAACTGGATTCTGCTCTTGTGACAGAGAGCTCCCTGGGGAAGGGGCGGTCGTGCCTGACATTATTTGCAGGCTCTTTGTGATCGTTTCTCTTCGAAGATTTGTAGTGCAACCAAAATTGTTGTACTGAAAAAGCAACCAAGGAACCTTTCCCAGACATGATGGCACAACTTCCTCTGAACCTGATCTGTGGATCAGTGTGTTTGTCTGCTTACTCACACAGGTTTGTGTACCTGCAGATGTTACCTGCACATCCAGAAAACTGAATTCCTGATGCTGGATGCAAGGTTTTACTTCTGATTTCCTAGAACTACCAGTACATGTGTAAGTTCCCATGGAAGTCAGTAGGTGTGTTTCTGTATAGATGAGGTTGAAGAAACGGGCTCTGTTCGTGATGTATGACCAACTTCATGTTTTACTGGTATTAAACCAGCAGGACTGCCCTGTTGGTTGCTGTTAGTACTTTCAGGTGGTTGTCTTGTGATTTTGAGGTTTCAGGCAAGAGCCTGATTGGAAATGGGGCGCAAGTGAGATGCAGCAGCTGCTTCTTGTCCTGGGCTTAAAAGTGGTGCAATTTCAGCAGTCTGAGTCTTCAGTAAAGAAGTAATAGAGCATCTCCTCCCAGGATGTTTCCCTCCAGAAACAACAGAGTCAGGCATTCCATGCAGGCCTATTGCTGCGTTTCCAAAGCAGGTGAGAAGGTAACAGCTCAGCTCTCACTGTGCTCTCCAGCCCTCTTAGGCCTAGGGGAGAGCTGATGTGCTGCTGGCTGAGAGCACACAGCAAAGAGAGCCTGGTGCTCCGTTTTGCAGCATCGCAGTCAGTTTGAGCTTCCCCTCCCTTGGTTGCCTGCTCCTGCCAGGTCCTTTGGGAAAGCTGACATCCACGTTTGCCTGACCTCTTTTAGCTGTAGGGAGTTCTGACGGATCAGTGACATGTAAGCATGCCTTTTAGTCTGTGGGATTCTCCTTGTAAAAATAAAAAGCCTTGGCTGTGCCCATGGCAGGGCCTCATTATTGCTCCTCTTTTGGATGAACCCTGCACTACAAGTGTCAGTGAGGTAGTGAAGCACATACTGTAAAAATGTTTAAGGGCAAAGCCGTTCTTTATTATTACTTTTTGAAGGGTATTCCAGGGGTCCTTTCCAGGCTTTTGCAGTGACTCATTGTGAAAGTTCAGGCAGGCGTGTTGTCTCCCTTAGTTTATGCAATAAATAAATATGCCAGGCATATTTATCTGATGAACAAACTCCCACTGGAATAGGACATCTGGCTTCTGTCCCTGACTGCCACTGACTCGCTGCAACGTCTCAGCACATTGGATCTCAGTTTACATATTGATAAAATGAAGATAGAAGTATTGACTCCCTAACAGGTGCATTTGGAATTAATAACTTGTAAAGCGTTTTTAGACTCATCAGTATGAGACAAATGTACAAAACCCTGCAGTGCTGATACTTTACAAGTACAGCGCTTGTGTGAGATCAATAGCAACCTGATAATAACACAATAAGAACCTTTTCTGTTTTGGGGAAATGCAGGACGGGATATCACACAGTTGCTTAAAAATACAAGAATATGATGTAACCTTAGCCTAAATTGAATCAGTGCTGTCTTTATGCATAAGCATCCAAAGAGAAGGAAGGTCTGATGGCTTCTATAGCTTCTTTTATATCTGTAGCTGGTTCCTTTTATTGGAAGTGTTGGATGAGCTGAGGGCTTTGTTTGGAGTCTTGTTTTTTTCTGCTTGAAAAGAATTGTGCATGAAGCCATCTGGCTTTTTGCCACTTCTGCACAGTGCAAATGTAATAACTCCTTGTAACACGCACTAGCTGTTGGACTGTATTTGCTCTAAAATACATCCAAGCACACCAGGGATTTCAGCTGATGCCTGTGAGTGCCTCCCACTGACTGCAGTGGGGCTCTTGGCTCAGGATGAGATTCTGCCACAACACTCGTATGAAACTCTTCTTAGTTCTAATTTTTTAAAGCTCCTCATCCTACCAACCTGTGGCTGCAATCACGGCTGTCGTGTCTTTGCTTTTAGTCCCTAGGTGCTATGTGCTGTGCTGGTCCTGTGTCCCTGTACGAGTGCTGAATTATGAGCATCAGAGGGCATCTGTGTGCTCTGCAGGGCCGCAGCCTCGTGTCAGGCAGGCTGCTGCCAGTTAACTGGGAGTTGAGTAAGAAACCAAGTGTTACATTCATTTGGTAAATGGAAAACATGGAGCAGCCCCTCCCACATTTGTTTCTCCCTGTTCAGATTATTCATTTCCACACCATTAAAACACAAATGTAATTCCTGCCCTTTAAACTAATTCATGCAAAAACTTTTCCTCCAACCACCGTTCCGTCTCTTAACGAAAGCTGGGATGGAGTAAGCCAAGGATGGAAATTAAAGCATTAGAGAAGTGCTCTGCTCAGTGCTGCATTCCTGAGGTATCTTATCTGATTCTGTACAGTTGCCACAGGCGTTTGGGGGGCCTGATTCTGCCCCGCTCTGCATGGAGCTGTGTCAGCAGCAGTCTGAGCAGAGGTGGCTGGATTCCGCTGGTGTAAATGCTGCTGTGAGTGAGGAGGGATTGGGCCCACTGCCTCCTTCCTGGCAGGAGCAGACCACACCACTTGAAGAGCTACCTTAATTGCTGCTGAATCAGTTAGGCCATCTTTAATCAAATCCTCCCCTCCCCAGCTTTAACATGCGATTTTTATCTTTTTCCCTGTCAACAGTATTTAGTTATATTAATGGCTTTGCTGGCATGAGCCAACATGGATTTTAATCTATTTGATTTTGGTACTTTGTCCTCTTACACTAGGAATAACCCCATCATATCTGCAAGCCAAAACTATCCCAGCCTTACCCAGATTTGCACAGTGAACAGAAAGTTATCTGCACAGGCACCTGTCTTACTCTTTACTGCTGCTTTGCCATCAGTGTCTGCACAAAGTCTCAGCTGCCTTCCAGCACTGTAAGCATGGCCCTGGGACCTGCTGGCTGTCCCTTGCGTGGTGCCTTGTGATCAGGTGAAATCAAGAGGGTAAGAATGAGTGCAAAGTCCCCCAGTTCCTTCTTTGCTCCCTGGGTGGTGGTACAGTGACCTCACTCTCTTGGAGCTAAGTGTGAAGCTACAAATGAGGCCTGAAGAAGTTGTTATTCAGCACAAATAAGCATATAGAAATGTGTTCATCTACATCTGTGGACAGGAATGTGACATAACGCCAAACCAACTACAGTACTTAAGGTTGCACTTAGTTATTAGGGGAGTGACAGTGATGCTGAGTGCATCTCCCAGGATGCCTGGGCATGATTGAGGAGAGACAAAGAAATTGGGAACAGAAAGAAAAATGACCAGGAGTAGGGCTGGAACTGGATGATCTTTAAGGTCCCATCCAACTTAAGTTGTTCTGTGAAAAAGACACTTGATGTGGCTGAGCCTTCTGCTGATGTGGGGCTGTTTAGCACCATGTACTTTCTCACGCTTATTGAGTTTAAGCATCTCAGTTGATGGGGCATCTACTGTTTCCCTGGGGAACTACCCTAAATTCCCCTTCGTCTTTATCTTACATCTTCCATTCTTAAAGCCCACTAATGAAGTGAAATACTCCTATCCGTTCTTTCAGTGTTTCACACAATATTAAAATATATTCTTTCTTCCACACTTGGGTTGGCAGGGAGATATTTAATATGCAGCCATGCTGAAACACTGAAGGAAGCCAGCTGTAGGTTGGGGCAAGGGCATCTTTGCTGTCTCATTTCTCATCCTTCAGTGTTCCAGCGTATCCTGTACCACCTGACTGAAACAACTGGAAAACCCGTATTCTTTTGGTTTTTAGAGTGTTACAAAAGCATTCAAAGCTGAGATTTCTGCCAGGACTGTGTGTTGTTAGCAGCGAGGCAGATAGGATTTCATAACCAGCACAAGGAACCTCCAGAAATGGGGGTGAGAAAACGATGTGCCAGTGGGTATTAACCTCTGCTGATTGACATATGCTGCTGTTAGATGTTAAGTTTATTCTTGTTAGAGCTATACAAAAAAGAGGAACTTCTTTGTGATCTTTTAGGCCACCCTAAATAAAGTAGAGAAAAAAGGCATTGTAACCAATTGAAAAAACTTTTTTTTGGTGGCAACTACATAAATAGACAAAATGTTTTGTTTGCAGCTTTTTGACCTTTAAAAGCTTTTCTCTTTTTAGCAAAAGAGAACTAAATACTGAAATGGATATTGTGAGCTGGAAGATTAGAATGGTTTGATTTTTCTTGATTTTCTTTTCATATACTTTCTCCCATAACAACAACAAAATGACGACTGTATTTTTGTCCATCCCTCATTTAAACAACAACAACAAAGAAGTGAAGGTCCTCATCTGCACAGAGATGGGAGATCCACGGGAATGCTGTTTTGAACATCTTACACATTTTTCTTTCCAAATGTCTCCGAGTGGAAGTGGAAATAATGTAGGGAATAAAAGAGAACAAAGGCTGGTGCAGGAACGTGATGACAATGCAGCAAGGCACTTTATGAGCAGAACTGCTCAAACAGCTGGAGATTGTATTACATTGTTTATCATGTTTAAACCCGTGTCAAAATGACATATATTGTGGAAGTTTTTGTGTAAGATTGTGAACTAGGTATTATGTGAAAAAGTCAACCATATGTTATAATATTCTTCTGGGGACAAGAAATCTAACTGAGACTACAGGGAAGGGTGAGTTTGGTAAAGAAGTCATCTTCTCCTGAGACAGAGGTTATGGTATGGGCTGCATACAAAATACTTGTGTGGTTTGCTGAGTTCCATGAATCACACAATTTATTTGACTTTTTTTTCCTGTTTTTTTTTGTTTTTTTTTTTTTATCTTTTTGCATGGTACGCTTGGGTTTTTTCTCTAATATATTTTATAATTAAAAAAAAAAAAACAACAAATACAAATCGTTCCTTCCCATATACATTTTCTTCAGTGTGTGATATTGAGATATCCAAAATTAATGTACCTGTGGCTGGCCACATGGGAGTGTGTCGTTTATCTTCCCTAACTCAGAGAGACTCTTTCTTGTCGTCATATTTTGGTTATGGATGCTTTGAAAATGTGCAAGTTAGCAGCAGGCTGGTGCATGGCAGGGAGCTCCCCGAGCTGGCTGGACAGATTGAATTTCACCCACTAAATATCTTTCAAACAGTGAGAATTCAAGCAGCTCCAACTTTCTATGGTCATTTGTGTTAATAAAGTTTGACAGCCTGGATGTTAATGGAAAGTAAACAGGAGAGGGAGTGCTAACAAGGTCATAATGAAGCTCACATTTAAATTGAATTGAAATGAATATGTGAATGCTCATTAGAAACAGTTTGCCTTTCTCCTCTAGGCTGTAGTGCAGCATGTGGTAGCAATGGGCAGTTCATGAGTGCTGGATAAAAAGGAAGCTGTAGCTATTCTGCAGAGTCATGGACAAATCCTATCTGGCTTAATAAAGAAAAACTGAACCTATAAAGAATGGAGGCAGGGGAGGATGCTCTCTGCTGCCTGCAGGGAAGCATTGATCTCGGGTCAGATTTTACCAGATGGGAATGCTTTCAGATCTGATGCTGAACTCTAGACTGCTTCACTTCTTGCAGGGAAGGGCTTAGCAGAGATGCTGTTGGCTTGCAGATCTGTTAAAGAGGTTCTTTGCTACTACTGTGCTCAGTCTTTTAACTTATTCTACTTTAAATGGCTGAAGTGAGTTTGCTTGTTTTCTCTCACACGCGTGCATACGATGAATATGTCATGGCAGAGGAATTGAGCTGATTGATCCAAAGCTGTTGGCTTTTTCTTTCCAGACGTGCTTTCCTAATTCCAGATGGATAAGAGAACGGTGGTGTGCAAGGAAGCATCCCCCTCTGCTCCCTCCTCCTGCCTTTGGCACAGTTGTGTTTATTGCCTATGACTGAGGGAGTTTCAATATTCTTGCAAAGTTCTGTCTGAGGAAACTCGGAGAGCACAACATTATTGGTGCAAAACCCTCTGTAACCATCAGATGCCTTTCCATGCCTCAGAAACATTTCAGGCTCTTCTGTAATAAATGTAAATGGCAAACCAGAGGTCAGGGATGGTCTCAAGGGCAAAGGCTTGCCTAATCTTTATTTTCTCTTTATGAGCCGCTGTAACAACTTTGAAGGTATGACAGAAATCAGCAGAAATGTGAGACAAGGCACTCTTATTAGGAAACTGGCACACAGCTTCTCTGGTTTGTTCTTTGAGTTTTTCTGAAACAACTCTGAGGCCAGGATCCTCAGATGGTGCGAATTTGTGGATGTAGATTTACCCCAGCAGAGCTGTGGTCTTTCTTTTCAGTGATATTTCTCACCCCTACCAGAAGATGCTTGCAATGGAAGTTTTCAGCCATTTTAATCTTGGTTTTAATATAATGGTTCTCTGTACATATTTTTCAAATGACTGTAGAGATGACAAATTGCTTGAGCTTAGCATTTCTGGATGACTTGAGGAAATGGGGGCCAGTTGATGAGATAAGTGTTTTAGTCTTGTGGTGATCTTTAGAGCTGATCCTCATAAATCTCCTTAGGAATGTGGGGAGATGGGGGGCAATTTGGGGTTATACTCTTGGTTCGATGGCTTTATGTTCTTACATTTATAAGAGCAGGATTTTCATCATTTTAAGATATCTTGATGCTATTTGGAAAGATGGAGATAATAGTGCCAGTTTGTTAGGCTGAATACTTGGGTTTTTTTTTCTCCATAACTTGCATATTTCACAGATGACCTATATACATACATGGCAACCAAAAAGTTAAGGGAAAAGAAACAGAATCCCTGCTGTGCCCAACAAAACAGTCCATCTGCCACTCAACTCCACATAGGATGTTTTGGGCTGTTGTACTTATGGGGAAGAAAACAGAAAGATTTGCAGAGCTGGCAGAGGCAGTGCTGGCACTCACACAGTGATGTGACTAACTGGTTAAGATGCTCAGCTGTAATCTGGGAGCCCCAGGTTTGATCCCCTTATGTTTGAAAAATGTCCTAATCTCACCCTACCAGACTGGAAGTCCCTTCAAGGTGAGGCTTGCCCTGTCTCTTCAGTGTTCCCTTTTGTGTAGTACCCTGAGATTTGATGAGAAAGGCTGTGGCAGCCTTGTGTGAAGCCCAGCCAAGAATGAATGTTGGCCTTAGGCTTGCTAGTCCCCTCCGCTGGCCAAAACTGGGCAGCAGATTCCTCCTGCAGCCAGATATTGTTTCCCAGCAAACAAAATCTTTCTCAGCAAGTTTGCTGTGTACTAGAAAGAGAGTTTGTCCGTTTCTCACTGAGGCACTGCATGCCTGCTGCAGTTGATGCTAAGCCTCCCAAACCATTCCGTGCTGTTCAATTACAGTAAATAATGTGCTGAAGCTAATTCAGCTGGCAGTTTGGGGACATTTTTCTTAACTTTGCTTGCTGAATTTCCTTCCCCCTGGACCCTAACTCTTGTAACTTTTGAAAATGCTGGGCGCTTCTTCCTTATCTTGCTCTCATTAGTGTTTACCTGTATGGTTCTCTATATTAATACAAAGGGAGAACAAACACCTAACTTTGGTTTAATCTAGCAGGATGTGACTGACAGGCCCGATACATCCTTGAGTATGGGAAAATTGAGTCTCTGACAGGTTTAATCTTCCTTTAGCTGAACATCCACGCAGTAAATGTTTGGGACAGAGCTCCCAGAAATCCCTCCCTGCCACAGGATGGCTGGGCCCTACAAAACACAAAGTGTAAGAGCCCCATTGTAGGGGCAGCATGCAGAGCAAACCTTCAGGTGGGTAAGCATGGGCTGAGGTAGGCTCAGCTATTCATGCTGCTGTGATCTGAGCCATACCTGGGAGCTGTTTCAGCCCCCCATGTGTAAAATTGAATCTCTGCCATTTTAGCCAGACAGAGCAGTTTTACTTATCTGAGGTGCTTTGGTTTGCTTTTATTGATGGATGATCTCATGTCCTAGTTCTTGCTTTCCCTTTTCCTGCTATCAGGAGTTTTCATTTGCGTGCCCCTGGATTAGCAAATAATTTTGCAGACAGCATGGCACAGGGTGCTGTTTGTACTCCCATTGATCCAGGTTGCTGTGCCAAAAGCCAGCCAAGCACCAAGTCTGCAGAAGCCTACCAACAGCATGGACTTGCTCAGGACTGTAAGTCTGGCTGCTTTTTCATATGTTTATCATGTAGACAGGCCTAAGATAAATGGTTTCCTACGTACAGGGAGCAAAGTTATTCTTGCTGGTTAGAGCCTGCTGCTTTCTGCCCAGTTCTGCCTTGGACCCTCTTGATTTTGCTGAGCTAAACCTCAGCATTCAGGCCCTGGGTGCTGCCAGTGCCAGGCTGCCACTGCCCACTAAGTGTCTCCAGGTGGCCCGTGCCATGCTTGGAGCTCAGGGCTGCCCTTACCATTAATTTGGGAGCACTTTGATGCCCAGTCGTTCAGTGACAGGAGATGAAGCAAATCAGTTTGAGCAGCATTTGTATTTGAATATCCTGTGTGCAGAATGCAAAGGCTCTAAGGCAGAAAGTTAAGTTTTGAACTAAACAGAAACATTCCCAATTTGTCTGTTTTCCTTGGCATTTGGTTTTCAGCAGCAACGACAAAACTTAAAGTGTTTCAGCCAAAAATTCAAATTTTACAGTTTTCAACCAATTTTTTTTACACTATGATTTCTGACATTAATTTTCATTTTGGGGGTTCTTCATATTTTATGTGTAAAAATTCATTAGAGGAAAAACACTTCTGTCCAACTCTGGGTTTAAGAATTAAATGCTCAAAAGAAACTGAGCTGTTCCATAAATACATGGCAGGCACTTTCTCCTCCCTTCAGGCCAGTTCCTAAGCTGGGAAAAAAAATTGTTGCTGGCCTTAAATCTGATGAAATTCTTCCGTTGCTTCTGTGTGAGAAAGTGGTTGAAGTGGCAGAAGCTGTACTGTGTGTAAAAGCTGGGTCAGTCATTTAGAAAGGACCCATCCTCAAGAAATCGGTGACAACTTTTTCCTTTGGGATGATAAATTGTCAAGTCCTGGAGAAAAATCCCACTAAAAACATGCCCTCTGAGTATCAAAGCACGCAGAGCAGGGGCACAGCACTGTGCTGCAGGCTGGATGGAGAACAGAACAGAGATAAAAGTGCTGGGGGATGCATGGGGATGGGGAAGGGATCATCATCCAGCCTGGTAAGTCCATTTATTTTTTTGTCACCCCACACATAGTAAGCATTGGCACCTACAGCTGACAGATAAACAAACCGTGCTCTTTTAGAAAATATGTGAACAGGGTTGGTCATTGTCAGCCTTGCAGGCAAAAAAATAATAAACACAGATGGGTTTTGGAGAGGGATGGAAATGCTCTGAATTCTCCCAGCTGAAATCCAGGCTTTGAGAGGAGCCAGATGAGGTGTCACTGGTAGGGATCCTCTTATTTCAGGGGCTGAGAGAACAGGGAGCACCTGGTGTGTTCATTACTTCATTCATAGGGTTTGCTATCTTCTAAACATGACTGACTTTCTCCTTTGTGCTCTGATCCTTCCTGGGCTGCTACAAGAGAGCAGCGGCGATGCCATGAACTGCCAGCCCTGGTTTTTTATATCACTGTTTTTTTTTCTTCTTCTCATTTTATACTGTGAAAGGTTTGGCCCAAACAAGTTTACAAACAAAACAGAAAACAAACAAAATAGAAAACTTAAGGATTCCCATTTGTGAGCAATTTTTATGTGAGGTATAGTAACACATATAGGTATGTACATAGTAATGATTGATTTCATTATTGTTTAGTCTACAAAAGCTATGGCATCAGTTCTCAGGATCTTATCGTGGGTGCTATGCTAACTAGTGCTATTTGGGAAGTCTCAGCAGCTAGAGTTAAGATGCTGGGTTTTGATTGAAATGCTGAATCCTAAGCAACAAGTTTTTTGTGTGTGTTCAGGAGGAGCTTGGTAACATGAGACATTGAGAAAACACCAGTTGTTGATTTTCAGGTGCATTTAAATGGCTAGTGTTAGAAATACCAGTAAAATGCTTATGAGATAAATCCAGCCTAACACAAGGCTCATGAATCCTTGGTGCATAATAGGATTTTCCTTGTTCAGCCTTACAGTTTATTAAGTACAGAACTGTGATGAAATGGGAGTCACCTGCTATGAACCTGTACAAAGCTGAAGTGGTGGAAAACAATGATTTTTCATTGCAGCTGCTTTGGCTTCTGGAAGCTTTGCTGCCTCACTCTGGCCGGGGCGTCAGAGTTGCTTTCAGAGTCACGCGTGCTGACTTTGGGAGCCTGCTGTGTGCCAGGCCTGGGGTCAAGGAGCTCCTGTGCACCCAGGCTGGTGGAGCAGGACTGTGCTGCTCTCATATGGCCGCTGCAGCTCAGCAGCCGGGCACGTCCTTCAGGGAGCTGCTGACCCCTGGTCTGGACAGGAAGCTGGCAGCAGCTCGCTGCAAGGTGTTGAGGGGAAAATAGATTAGTCTGAGACAGAGCGAGTCTCAGAGCTGTCACGGTGCTTTAAAAAATAAAGCTTGAGGTAAACAAAGCAACAGGCTAGCTTCTGCGCCGTCTGTGGGATTGCTGCTGCCAGCCTTTCCAGCGGGGCTCAGGAATTCCACCTATTTCCTACCCCAGCTCCTGCCTGGCTCCAGACACTCCCTGCATCTGCCCACATGGCCAGCACTAACTGCTGCTCCAGCGAAGGAAACTGAGGCACACACAGGCAAGGCCTTTGCCCTGAGCAGCCAGCAGCACCCGGGTGGCCGTGTCCCTCAGCTGGTTACACGCTGGGAGCGAGTTATGGCTTCTTGCTTTGATGCCTTGCTGTCATGATTTCTTGGTCTCTGCATCATTCTTATAAGTTTTGAATTTCCTATCTTTAGATTTCAGATGCTTTAAACACCTGATAGCTTAATACTCCTGAGATGCTGGATGGTTTTTTGTCATCTGTTGTTGCTGCTGCAGAGGCAATGCCATAAGCAGGATTCTGTTGTTTGAGGCATTAGTAATGGTGGCAGCTACAAAGGACTTAGGAGGTTTAGCAAATACATGGCAAAGAAAAGGAAAGAATAATGCCAAAGCTGCAGGGGACCACAGGTGTGATCGCATCACTGCTGAGACACTTCCAAGCAGAATCGTTTCCAACACCAGTATTTTTCACTTCTCGTTTTTGAACAAATGAAGAGATGACACCTCTGCCAAGCACAGCACCTGTGTGCCCAGCAGCAGTGCCACTGCTGTCCTGTGCACCCCGTGGGGTCACAGCATAGAGCTGAGCCTTTGCTGCCCCTGAACTGTCAGCAATTCCTTTGCTGGCTCGATTTGACTCAGGTTGGCTTGACATGGAAGCCAGTCTGCTGCCCATCTCCTTTTTGAGCTTTTCTGATAGGGAATAAATGATATGTGCCCCCTTCCCCCCCCCTTTTTTTTCTGTTTTCACGTTAAAAGAATGGATGCAGTGGTTAATAAAACCCAACCCCAAACCCAATCCCTCCCTCCAGCTTCTCCCCTGCACAGCCAGGCCTACCTGTTGCATGGCACCGTGCAGCTGCAGCTCCTTCCTCTGCTGGAAGGGAAGCCATTCCTTCCAGAAGCAGCATGAAAACAGCATCCTGTCTGCTTTAATCCCTGGCTCCCACTTCCACCACGAGTGACCGTTAGCCATGAAAATTCCAGTAAACTTTATTGCCGTTAAAAAATGTTGTATATTATTTGAAAACCAAAAAAGGCAAGAAAAATGTTATGGGACTGTTAAGAGTCCACAAGGAATCCTCATTTCTTGTTTGCTTTGGGAGTTCCAGCTGGTCTGACATGAATACTGCCTTACTTGATGCTTTGCAGTACTTTTTATGGAAGCTGAAGTAATTGCTTCTGGAGTGTTATTCCTTGAGTTTCTTCAGATAATGTCATTTGGGTGACAACAGTAACTGAGTAGTCAGTTTTGCCTTAAAACGCTCATATTAGTTTGGTTGTCCTATTAAAATAGGAGCCTTTATTTAAGAATTTAAGCCGTCATAGTTCACTTATGTTTTGTTTCTTTAAGACCATCATTATAAATTAGATTGACTTGAGAATTTGGGATGAATGGGTAGAGGTCCTAAGGAGGAGGGCATGCGTTCCCCATCTGCATCTGCTGTCTTTTTTCCTTCCACTCTCGTTTCATCTGTGGTTTTCAGAATGTTGAAAGTGTAAGATGTACACACATGTACAAAATGGACACAGTGGGAAAGACCTTAATTGAGATGCGGGTTTTTATCTAAAACAAAACATTCGTGACAATGCATTTTTCTTCAGAATGGGATGTTTTATATTGTTTTGACTGTAGTTTAATTTTTCATTTAAAGAATTCTTTGAAGAATTCAGTAAGTTCCTATAGAGATATGGTAACTATGAAAATAAAGGAATCAAGCTCACACCTGTTCTGTTTGTGTAGCCAGATTCTATGATTCTGTTTTGCTTTTGAAACTTGGCTCATGTGTCACCTACCTCTGTAACCAGATAGGTAATGTAATACATCGTATTATGCTGTGATGAATCAGAAGATGATTCAAAGATCTGTGTTTTTAGCACACTGTGTTTAAAAGAGGAAGGAACAGGAGCTCAATTTGATGTCTATTTTCCGCTCAGTGGCTCCAGATTGATGTGAATTACACTTCCTCCATTAGATTCTGTTTTAGAACTGACTTGAGACCCAAGTGGGGGAGGTTGATCCTGGTGTCACCCCCACCTAAGTAATGGGGGTCTGCATAGGGCACCTCAGTGTGCTCAGTATGGCTCAGAGGAGAACCGAGCGAGGGCTCGGGGAGTTCCTCAGGGTTTGTGGGACCCCATCCCACCTTTGGGAGCCTTGTCAGGGCATGGAGCTGCTGTCTGCATCCTCAATAACTGAGTTGTAGCAGTTCGATTCAATCTTTTCTTTGAATTTCCTGTGTGATCACTTTGTCTGACATGCAGATAACTGTCTAGACATCTATTTAAAAAAAAAAAGAAAAAAAGTCTCTCCATCCTGCAGTCTGAAAGACCAGAGCGCAAATTCAGATGGGTAAATACAGGGCATGTGAGATTGATTTGGAACCAATAATGTCGAAGATAAGTACTTGTACTGGACCCTGAGAGCTGCAGCTCAACTGCAGAGTCCTGCATAGCTTTTAGATCTTGCTGCTGCTTACCTGTTCACTATTGACGGAACTGGAGTATTCCATTTCCCCAAGTGCCTTAATGGATTTGTTTTTTTTTTTTAAACAGGCAGCTGTTCCTGGGAGGGGTGCCATTTTTTTGTTGGTGTTAGCTTGTTTTGTTCTCACAAGAAAATATCATCATCCTCCTATTCACAGCGCTCCGCTGAAGGAAGAGAGTAGAGCATGTATGAACTTGGCTGTTTGCCTGATTATTTACAATGTGCCTGTAAGAGGAGCAGTTCCCAGGTTTTTTTTTTTTCCTAAAAACTGTATTCAGTTTTCTGTTTTTACGTTTCTTCGACTCTCCTAGAGAGCAATAATATTAACTTTCATACTGATATATTCGAGACCTTGCTTTGTCCCTGCAACTTGTTAGCACACAGCTGAGCATCCTGTCTTTCATGCAGTCCCTCAGTGAAAGAGTTTGTTCTCCTACTGCCTCACGTCCCTGGAAACCTCCCCTAGATCAGCAACAGCAAGTAATTCACAAGCAACCTTTTCCTCTTTTTTTTTTTTTGCATTGGAGCAAATTAAAAAGAATCAGACATTGCAATGTAATGTTCTGACAGAATAACAATAGAACAGCAGAAAGTACAACACATGGCAGCAAACCCAAAAGAACCCTACAAGTCAGAAATTGCCTGGGAGACATCAGCTGGATCACTTTGGGCTGATACACGTTACACAGGCAATTCAGAGTCAGGAGCTGCTCCAAAGAAGCAGGTATCTAAAGAGGGCAGGGGCAGGCGAGAGGTCCTGGTATTTCTGTATTGCAGGTGGTACTGAGCAGGGAGCAGGCAGCTTGCCCAGCGTCTTGCAGGAAGTCTGCAGCAAAATTGGGAAATTAACCCAGATCCCATGAATGCCCTGCCTCCTGGCGCGGCCACAAACCGCTCTTCCTCTTTGGTACAATTTAGATTCCCAAGTTTCCTGCAGTTCCCTTAAATGATTTTCAATAGGAGACTTTGCCCCTGGAGGAGGGGATGAGGCATTGTATAAGCATTGCATTATGGAAGTACTTTGTTATCTGGCTGAAAACTCATAGTTTTCTTTCAAATGGGTTCCTCTGGATTTATTTTTAAAGAATTTTGATAAACATGTTACTGAATATTTTAGATAGCTAAGAGCAAGTCTGTGACCTTTCTGACTATGATAATTGGTTAGAATTGAGTAATTCTTTGTGAAAATATCTGCTGTTGACTTTTTAACCCGTTTGAGGAGCAGTTTTTGGAATTTTTCCATTTGGCTTCAATGGGACTTGATTGATACCATGATAGTACACTTTCCAACTGAAGTGGTTTTAGCCTGTTTAAAAACAGCCTACATTAGCAAAAGGATTTTTCACATCAAAAGCGTTGTTAGAACAGTGAAATCAGTGCTTATCTATTGCTTTGCCTGATTCCTCAAGGCAGCGGCTTTGAGAAGAATGAGTGAGATGGAATCAGGGTTGAGATTAACATGAAACATTTTGCTGGAATGCAGGTATTTTTAAGATACTACAATAAGAAAAAATAATAAGAAAAGGTCAGAATGAATAATTATTTCCATTAAAGGAACTTGGCTATTTCTATTAGCTAATACTAAGCTCCTTTCCCATTAATGGTAATTTGCCAGAAAAGAAAGGTACATTACATAAATATTTCAAAGTAACCTGGGCAGCAATTTGAAGATATTAAGCTTTCAACTCGACAGCCCCAAGCACCTTGATTCATCTTAACTGCCAGTAAGATCTTAACTGCAAACAAACACTTTTCTTGAATAGGACTGACTTCAGTCAACCAAAATGAGTTTCATTCTACACAACTGAACAAATATTACAGACCAATCAATGCTTCCTCGAGAAGGTTCATTATCTCAATTGGAAGAAGAGCATATAGGGATGGACATATGAAGTAAACCAGAGCCATTTTTCTAAACAAACCCTGGCTTCACAATGCACACACAGGCAAACCTGTATTTCATCTGTGCTAATCTCAGAACAGCTCTGTTTGGATTTGCTGCTGCTTCCCTATGAGTCAGTGCAGCACGCAGGTCTGCGTGGTGTGAAGGGAAGGGTAATGAAGGGTAGCAGCTGAAATAGGCAGCACTAATCACTGGGGCAGAGAGCTGCTTTGCTGAGAAGCCCAAACCTGCAGTAAGTTAACAGAAACCTTCCTGGTGACTTCTTTTGGCCTTCGGATGAGCAGCTGTGGGATGGATGTGCTGAAGGATTTGACACTCATCACCAGGGGACAGTCACTGAAGGGCATCAGTGGCTGCAGAGCAATGCCCCAACTTCGCTTAAGCTTTGGGCTTACAGTGTTCATGATGCCACTTACTCTGGACAATATGCAGGATGCAAAGTTATCTGACCAAAGGGTTTTGTTTGTTTGAAAAACTTGTCACTGCAGTTATTGATATATTGAATACAGTTATTGACATGTTTTAGCTGCAGAGCTGTGCTAACATCATCTGTAGCAGATGAATAAAATTGGAGGAGCTGTGGTCAGCTGTTGGAAAAAGCCACTCAATCCTGGGGAAACAAGGCTGGCAGTGAGGCTCCTGCAGGGACCTGGGTTTGCCTGGGCTGTGACTGTTGTGCTGCTTGTTTCCTCTCCTCTCCCATTCTTGATACTGCTGCTCAGAAATGAAAAGCAAAGTCAAGATGCCTGTCTGAGTTTAACAGATGCCAATCAGTGAATCCCTCCCACTCTTGGCATCTTTCTTGTTTTCCTCCTGCATGTGCCTATGTATGCATTTAGAGTCAGTAACCTGTTTTGGACTTCCCACTTCTGTTTTAAAGCTTCCAGTTTCCAGAGGGTTCTGTCTTAGTTGCTTTGAAGTGTTGTTGAGTTTCTCCCAGTCTTTGTTGGTCTCTCTTGATGGAATAGAAAAGTACCTTTCCATTGACTGCAGGGCCTGCTGGAGGAAAGGCGCTGAGTTCCCAGGCACATTAAGGCTCAATTGCTGCTCTCTGTAGCTCTAGCAAGTAGGTTATAGCACTGTCAAGTCAGAATGCAGGGATGTAATGGACAGAAATTGTTGTGAAGAAAGTTGTGTTTATCTTAGATCTCGTAATTTGCTCAGAGCCTCATTTTGTACACCTATTTGACATGCATATGCTCAGAGGATTCATAAAACATGGGTTGCAATGATTTGTGGTCATTAAAGATTATTCTAATCATTGTAGTAATCCTGGGGACTGATATATAAACTCTATATAAACAAATGCCAAGAGACTGTCTCTATCTTCAAGAACTCACAATCTAAATAGAGAAAAAAGGCAAACAAAGGATTATCATCACCAGGGTTGGGTGGAGCTAAGAACAAATGTGAATCTCCTATGTTGCCTTTGCAACATGTCCCTTCTTGCTTGCTCAGATCATCTTTTTTTTTTTTCTTTTTTTTTTTCTCCCCAAGTAAAGGAGATTTCATGCCAGCGGTGTGGCATGCTTCCAGCTTGGATAACTGGGTATGTTTACACTGTGTGTTGCAGTAGGTTTCCTGAGCGATCAGAGGTCTGAACCAGTCAGTGCCCAGGGCATGAAGCAGCCCTGCATGGCCTCCACACATGCCCACAAGCTGTCTGGCTGCCCTGGCTTTGCAGCCATGCTGCTAGGAGGGTAACTGAGCTGCTTCCAGGCTCAGGCTGGTTCATCCCTGAGCAGCAAACTGCAGCTACTGCAGCACAGCACATCTCATGCTTCCCACTGGCTGGCTGTTTAGGAAGACTGTGGCTGTAGGTACTGACCATGAGCCATGTCCTCTAGTGGGTTCACATCCTCCGTTTCCTAGGCTGATCTGTCATAAAATACTGCTGTTTGCTGTTACGTGTTGTTTTGCTTCAGCTCACAAGGTCTGCACAAAGCTCTGTCCGTTTTGCTGTCCTTAACACCCCATAGAGTTCGTCATCAGTCTTTTAAATCTGTGTTTTATAGGACAGGTACAAGAGTTGATAGCTGCCTAATATGGTGATGTCAGGATCACTGGTTAGTGTTTGTAGAATGCTGTAGGAAGGCTAGGTGGTACTCTTGAGCTGGATTTTGCCAATGCTTACCCAACTGGGAAAGTGTGAAAATCAGTGGAGTTACTCCTCTCTTGTGCTGCAGGATGGCGCAAAGTGCTCTGATGGTCCCAAAGCTCAGGCTAGAGTCAGCCAGGAAAACACTTCAACACATGGTTCATTTGAGGCATGGCCTTACTCCTTGCTTTGCTGAATGGGGACAAACTGAAGGGCATGGTCTGCTGACCCAGAGCTGGGGGGGACAGCTCTTTAACTCATAACGTATTCTCTGGATAATTGCATAGGATGAGAGGGTTTTTTTGCCTCAGGCTGGGCATCTTGTGCCATCGGTGCAACCAAGGAACTCGCTCAAGGAAGCAGGGGGTGGTATGACTGCCCACGTGTGTGCAGCCTGCTCTGCCCTGTGCTGCCTTCTGCAGAAGACAAAAATATCTCCAACCCTGGTAGGACAGAATATGCTCTCATGGGAAATACTGTCAATTGTACTTCCCCTCTGGGGTCCATTGCACTGCTGAAACTGGTAGCGCTCCCAGTTTGCTCAGTCATTTCTTTAAAAAGTAAGTTTTGTTCATCAGCATTCGAAAAACAGCTTGGTAAATGTTACTGACTAATGAGGGTTTGGAGATTGCTGCTGAGTGCTCACAGCTGGGGCATGTGGGATGGGCAGCACCTGTTGGTCATGAAGTTCTGCAAGGTACAGCTCACCTGTCAATGTTAATAATCCCTAGTGGCTGTTTATTGGATATCTTTTATTACTGATATGACCCTCAGTTGCCTTAAGGAGAGAAAGGCAGGTTTGGGTGAGATTTTGGCAGACCGTTTCAGAAGGACTCTGGAGCCAGGGAAGCAAAGCAGCCCGAGCAGAGCTGTGGCAGCAGGTGGTTCCCTGGGCTGCTGAAGCCCTGCCAGCGCAGCTCGGTGGTTTCAGGGCCCAGGTCTGTATTCCCACCTGGTTCTCTCCTTCAGTTTGTGGAGGGGATTGGTCTGCACGGCTGTTTTGAGCTGTCTGTGCCCTCCTTCCTTAGTCTGTGTAAACACTGTCTTTGGTTTGTAGCAGCCTGGTTTTTTTAAGGGTATATAGCCATTTAGGATAAAAATAGGAACTGCTCTAAATCTTTAGATGCCAGCTTAGCCTTACAGTCTGGCCCTTGATTCCTGTTGAAAATGGGATTTAAGCTTCTGTCTCTTTAAAGTGTCCTTAAAAGGTTTACTCCTGGACAAGTTCATGCTCAAACTTGGAAAGTTTGCCATCCATCCTTCATTTGACCATACTAGGTATTTCACCAAGAGGGAATTAATATAGGGAACAACGGGAGATGATCTGGGGGAGAAACAGCAAATAACATTTGAGGGCAGACTTAAGTTGAATTGTGAATCCCTAGGAAAATACCGTTTGATGGAGAGAAAGAAAATGCTATAAATGAAACGATATTATAGCTGCTAAGCTATATGTTTCGCCTTAGAGTCTCTTGGCCTGGGAGCTTCCCTTCCAGATACTGAAGCTGTGTGTGTCGTGCATGTGGCTGTAGGCTCATATGGTCCCCATTGCAGTTACTCCCAGCCAGAAGTGTACTGCTCTGCTATGTATGTGCAGTCTCACACAGACATGTCAGTCTAACGGCCTGTGAAAAGCATTACAGATTATTGATAATAGGATTAAGGTATCTGAGCGTTTAATTCCGTGTTCATGTGTTTCCAAGTTGTTCCTAAATGGAAGAAAATTTCAGTGTAAGAAAGAGAATACTTAAAAGACTGAACTTCTCAACCCAGCATCAAGAGGGATAAACTGTATTTAAACAATATGTTTAAATAAAGCCTGAATTGATACTGATTCATTCCAGATGAGACTCTGGGATCTGTAAGATGTGTGGGCTTGCTGTACTGTACTCTAAACTTTTTTATCAGAAAGAGACAACCTCTGTGCTAAAACAGGTATCTGCAGGACTTTGCCTTGTGAATCATGAGCACAGCAAACAGTGGTGGCTCTGGTTTCTGCTCAGCTTTGCTGTGTGCTGGGAGGGTCCCTCTTGCTGCTGACAGTGCAGTCAGTGAGGAGCCCCACGGGCTGCTTCTTGGGTCTGAGAGGATGTTCTGCAAGTTGTGGAAACTTCCTTTGCTTCAGTTTCTCTGGGATATGAGAACAGCAGTTTCTCAGTGAATATTAGGGTGAGAAACATTCTCATCAAACAGATGGAAAGTGTTCCATTCCAACTCATTGCACTCTGCAATATCCTTTTTGTCCCTTATCTCAGCATACGGCTTTGTAGACTTTCCCACCCCAGTCTTCTATTACTGTATTTTTTTTTATTTATGCTCACTATATCACTATAATGTTACTGTGCAATGGTGTCCTTTTGTCCATTTGTTTTTATTTCTGTCTTCCTTAAGAGACTTGGCAGGAAGACAAGCACGTTCCTTTTCTCCTTGACTTGTCAGTGTGCTTCCAGATAGCCATCATAAGCTCTTGGGTGCTTGGTAAAGACTTTTATTTGGGGTGGTGTGTAAGCATGGTGTAATTTCTAGCGTGCTTCTGTGGACTTTTTTGAGTAGAGATTATTTTCCAAGATCAGAACAATACTTCTGCAAAGGAAACCAGCACAGCTTGTTTTCTTTGATGGGCAGGAGTAAGGATGTGCTCTGGTTAGAGGTGATGGCCTGATTCATTCCATGGTAGAGCTGCACGTTAGTGGCAGCACAGTGGAAGGGATGCAGAAGGGCTCCCTGTGTTCCATTCTCAGTTCATTTGGATGATCAGTGTGAACACTTGTGAGATTGGAGAGGAAATCCTGAAGCTGTCACTGGGAGCAAACTGCTGTTTGGCTGAGGGCAGCAGCTCAGGGAAACAGAGCCCTTGCTTTGTGCTGGTGTTGAGAGTGGCAGAACTGATTCCATCAGCTACAGAAACAGAAAACTTTTCACTCTGGGGAGATCCCCAGACAAGCTAACTTTGGTGACCTTTCCTGATAGCTGGAACAAGAGATCCACAACATATGGATTTGTCTGTATTTGTTTATAAAAGCAGTCTCATTTTGAAACTGTGATCTCATCTTTTTGCTTTCCTGGAATACATTAATTTTCTTCTGTGTATGTGGCTGCTGCAAGAAGGACCTTGGCTTACTGTGACAAGAGTAAGAGCCATTGCTTCAGAAGTGCGAGACCTCTTTGGGTGCCATAAGCTGAAGCAGTAATGTGAATGCTAAGGTCTGTATTCTGTTTCACAACAAACTGAAGGGCCATAAAAAGAAAGAACAGAGTTTGTGTGGGACAAATGGTTGAGAGAGAACTCATAAACTTAAAAGACTGCTTTCACAGAGAGGAATCAGCTCAATATCTTCCTTTCTGGTGTAATGTTAGAGCAAATCTTAACACTTCTGTGAGCTGGGTGCTTATTGGGAGATAACAGCTTTGACTGACCATCTCATAGAGGACGAGTTCAAGTTCAAGCCCAAGTAATTGCAATGTACAGACTTAGGAAAATTGAGATTTTACGCTTTCCTTTGCAAGCTAAGCAGTCTGTCACGCCTCCAGACATTGCAAATAGTGCATGGGCCTGTATTGGATGTGTAATATTATTTTGATCCTTTGATCTTGCACCACAAACCTCCAAGTCTCAACAAGCCCATCCGAAGCAGGGGGAATGTTTGTAATCTCACCTTGACAGATTTGGAAACTGAGGCATGAAGGTTTGCTTGCCCTGCAGCTGCACACTGGTCAGTGGAAAGCTGAGGCTGTGTTTCAGTCCTGCACGGGACCAGGCTTTCAGCATGAATCATTTGGCTCCCAGTGACCAATGCTTTTCATTCTGCCCCGACTCTTCCCTATGCTCACTGTGTCTGTGCCCAGCTTGGCAGCTTCTGTGGCTTCTGGGATGGCAGTGTTGGTGCTGCATGGAAGCCTGCTGTGTGTTTGCATGCATCTCCTGCTGCATCCAAGCCCCACTGAAAAGCCATCAGCCTCCATTGCCTTTGAATCAAGTCCTCACTATGCAGTAGGCTGACTGGTTTCTTTGTGTTCAGAATAGAAAATACCTGAAGAAGCACAGGCAAGTTACTGAAGAATTTTTGCAGTGGCACAACTTGGAGGGGGCTTAGCCAAAATGAGTGGCACTTCCCACCATTGAGATCTAAAACAAAACAGCAAGTGGAGCACCCTATATTTGGCTAAAAGAAAAGGCAACAACACAGTGAGCAAGCAGGATTTGGAATTTACTAATGTCCCCCTTAGCCCTCTTGCCCTTTCCCCCTCTTCCATTTTAGAGAAAAGTGGTGTGAAGCAGGTGTGTTCAATCTTATACTTGGCCAGCAGCTGTGCTCACAGCAGCAGGTGTCTGGGGTCGGCTGCTTATGATGTGCCCTTCGTCTTCCATGATTGGAGAGTGCCACTGCCTGTCTCCCAGTCCTCTTATCAAGGCAGCAGTGCTGATAGGTAGGTTGTTGGGAGTCGCTGGGGCTTCTCAGAGCCTTCTCTGTTAAATGAAGATATTCACCAGGTGATCTTGATAAAGCTGGCTCCAAAGGTTCTGCTGAATCTGTGTTGCATAACGTTGACCAGGTCAGTTTTAATGTAGTGAAAATGGAAGCTTTGATCTGCAGATTAACGTGCATTCGCTTCACAGTTTGGAAATATCACTTCAGAAGATGCTACAGAATAACTTCAGCATTATCAGGTAGGAATCTGTAGATTACAGTGATGTAGCTGTGGGAACTATAGGTGTTGAAGACAAAGAACAAAACAGAAGGCTCAGAAGTTAGATACTGCTTATCACAGGACAGGAGGGAAGAGAAAAGTGTGCAATTGGAAAAGTCCAAATTTGTGTGAAATCTGTGCTGTGTATTACAGGGAAGTTCATTGGAAATATTTTGTAAGATATTCCCTCTCTTCCTCACATGTGCTCTCAAATCAGCCATCTGCATTCTCAGTAGCAGAAACGTGGTTTTTGATTGGGAAATAGCTTGAATTTTTAGGAAGAGCCTCGTGGTTTGATTCTGTGCTTTTATTATGATAAATTTAAGAAACCACTTGAAGTTCTGTGTAGGATAGGATAAAACATCCTGTCTCATTGCATGATGCTTGCTGGTACTCAGACTGCAGCTCTAGGGGCTGACTGCAGTTAACAGTGAATACAGAAGTGTATCGGGTGGGTTTTTGTGCTACTCAATCTTGGAGGGAGGAGAAGAGGGCTGCAGGAAACCCGAGGGGATCAGAAGCACATAACAGGAGTTAAGAGCAAATCCTGGCTCTTACTTTCAAACAATTTTGTGATCCTTCCTTGCTTAAGATCTGGTGACTTTGAGAGAGAAAATGATCTCCAAGCTGAAGGAGCTGTTTTTGTTCCCATGGCCTGAGATGTGCAGTGTCTTTGGCAAGATGGCATTTATTTCTTTTGCACCACACTAGGACAGCTGAGTATTAAATGCTGTGTTCCCAGCTGCACCACTGATAGGCTTGTGTAAGAGTTGCTGTGCCTCCTTCTGCCTCTGTGCTTCCTGCCCTGCTTTGCATGGTGGTTTTGGTTGTAGATTCTTCAGGACAAGGATTATCTCTTGCTGGGTGATTATCTGCAGCACAGAATTAACTCTGCAGTGGAGTTAGCTCCTTTCAAGTGAGCTGTAGAGCTGAGGTGACAGAGGGGTGGTTTGTATATAGTGATGTTATGTTGTTTGCTTCTGTGCAGAGTAATAGACCTTGTTAAAAGCATCCTGACTCCACGCTTCACTGTGTGAATGGTACTTGGGGTGAGGACAGCCCTCTAAGTTAACTTACAAGTCCTAAGTAAATGTGCAGCCCCTAACGTTACATTTCCAGTCTACTCTGAGGCCACTGGATGTTTTTGAAGTGAAAGTAGCTTTAATTTGAAGCTATCCCCAGTGTTTGTTTCCCCTAAAGACTGATGTTCTCATCTGAGAAAACTGTTCAGCTCTCATGGTCTTCTATAGGAGGATGTGAGACTCTTCCCATCTTCTCTGAATTGAGCAGAAACAGTATTTTTATGTTCTAATGTGGGTTTTGGGGTAGAAACAGGGTAAATCCCACTAATTGTGCCATTCAGTAGATACAGTTTTGTTTATTTTTTAAGCTGGCACAGAAATGGAGGATAAGCTTAGCTGACCACAAGCCATTAAGTATTATGACTTGAATTGAATACTGAACACTATTGTTAAAGCATAAAGGGAAACTCTGGAATAAATTAACAGGTCATATAAAATCTCACATTTCCCAGAAATGTAACAGCAGCTACTCATCTCTTTTCAACTACTTTCCCAACGAAGGATGAGATATTTTTGCACAAATTCAGGGCGTGCAGAAATCAGATATTTACATTTCAACTGGTCAGAGCTGGAGCCACGCTCCTCCTGCAGCTGACAAGGAGAAATGAAAACCTTCAGAGGGCGATTCAGCTTGTCTTAAAACAGCCATCTGGGATTAATTGCTCTCTGAAGGTGCCTGTTTCACTCCACTGAAGGAGTTTGTGCCACTACCCTCTCCTCCAAGTAAGGACCTTTCTCGTTTCTCTGCCTTGGGTGCTGGAGTTTGTACAGCTCCATGCTGAGTCCGAAGCAGCATGGTGCTAATCACCATCCCCTTGCACTATTGGGAGGGACAGCAGATTTGGTGCTTGCAGACTTCAGTTTGCCATTGGCAGATGGCTGGGCTCATGCTGCACTCAGCCGACGTGATTCAGCCCTTAGCTGTATCATTAGTTTGCCTTCTTTGAGGAATTCTGTGCTTTAAAGGAATTCACGTTGCGCGCTGAAAGGTGTGAACGCAGGTATGTTCTCTGTGAGAGGGCACACTTGTGCATCTTTTCTCTCTAGCAGGCTTCTACAGATGTGAGGACAAAATATTCCTGGCCTTGTCTGCAAGGTGTGGCTGTGGGACCTGGTTCCGTGTTGATTAATGATGGGGAAAAGCTGAAGGCTATAATATATGCTGTTCAAAACATGCCGTGTCACTGTACTGCATGTGTTATGAGAGCCTCCTTTTGTAGCTAGACTCAATGCAATAGCCATGCCTTCTTGTTTCTGTGTTCTTTGAGCTGGATTAGGAAGGGTTTACATTTGCATTCTGGAGCACTTGCCTCTCATTCATATTTTGAATAATATTTCTGGGAGGTGTGGAAATGCCACTGAGACTGGAACCTCTCCTTGTCAGGACACTGCTACAAATTCACATTCATCTGTGTAACCTCATTGGAAGCCTGGAGCTCTTCAGAGTAGAAACTTCCAGGATTAGACCCTAAAAATATAAATTTTTATGCCCAATAATACATACTACTGCTTAAAATAGCACAGTTCTAACTGTGGCTGGCATTCAAAGTTTGACATCTATATTTCTGTTGCCAGGATATTTTTCCCACTAAAAGTGAATTAAAAACATAGAAATCAATGTCTATTTAGACTATTCATTATTACTGCTTCATTAAGTATAAACAATTTGTCAACACATAACAGACACTTGGAGAGGATAATTCCTTGCAGTAACACAAATCTGAAATTCTCCTGGCTGTTTCCTAACCTGGCACTCTCAACCTTGGATCCAACTGCATAACTCAGAAGTTTTGAAACTAGCCTTCTGAGCTGGGCTTTGAGTAAAGTTTCTCAACAGTATATAATTATTCCCATTATACCTGTCGTCAATGATTCATTGGCCGCTGAGGCATACATATGAGCTATTTTTCTCTTTATGACTTTTTGGGGGGATGATTCACTGGTTATAAGTGTACATTATCATATGACTAAAGAAGAAAAAAAAGACAAATGGAGTGAAGTGCCACTGAGATTTTCCATATTAAAACAAAACAAAAAAAGTTTGGTCAATAAAATAACGATACTCCTCCCATGTTAGGCCAGCAAGCATCTGTAAAACTTCAAAACAGTCAAAATCCATACAGCTTTTCCTTTTACACTTTTAAAATGCCAATGATTTTTGATATGATGGAATCATTGGAGTCGAATAATACAGTTGAGAAAAGGTAGGAGCACATCAGCTTTTCTTCTGCATGGCTTCACCTGTTTATTCAGATGTTATTCAGGTCCATCCTTGTGGCTCAGTAGCTCAGGACCACACATGCTGGAAGAGGGCTCTTTCCTCATCGTGCACAGGACAAGCAGACTGGTCGTGCTGGCAGGGATGCTCCTGGCACATCTCTGCTGCTGGGACTGGCTCCAGGAGAGGGGACAGATCCAGGTCATTGGCTCCAGTCAAGTAACGTCACTTCTGGGAAATAGTGGGCAGATTCTGGACATAAAGTCACCTGGGTCAGTGGTTGTTGAACAACCAAGCAGTCCCAAGACTACCTTGATTTCGGTTGCTTTGAATGAATGATGGAACCCATAGGTTGACAGGAAGGTGGATGGCAAGGAGCAAAGTGAAAAACAGAAACAAAAGAAGCCTTTTCCAGTGCAAAATCTGGTCTGCAGAGTGAGATGGTCTATTGAGCAACAGGGAAAATGGATTTATGTGTCACTGTTAGCTTCTGTGAACAAGCCAAATTGCTCTGGCATAACACACACGATATTTATTCATGAAAATGTGGAATTAATTGCCATCATCCTCATTTTTTAATGGAACATATTTTAATTTTTGGTTACAATAGTCCTGAGCCTCAGTCAGTGTTAGGGAGAGGCCTGTGCTGCCACGTGAGGGCCTGGCAGGGAACGATGGTGGGGCAGGGAGTGCAGTGCATCCTGCAGCAGCCTCTGGATGGAGGGAGCTCAATTATGTCCTTATGGAAGTTGCATTTATACCCTAAAACACAGATCTAAAGTTAGGTTGCTTCTAGGAAAATCGCCTCCTGGACCTTTTGCTCGTGTCTCCATCTGAATCATTTAGTTGATTTTTCTCTGGCTTTTCTCTTAAAGGCAAAGGAGGCAAATTCTTACCTCTATCTGCAACTGTCTTCATGGCTGACCTGAAAATGAACTGTAGATTTCATTTGCCTTATAACCACGTTGTTTACCCAGGCTTTCACCAATGCCTTCCGAAGTCTTCTCCTTCACTCCCTCCCCATAGCAACCCCATAATGGTGGTGTTGGCTGGGCTCAGTGTGCCGTGTCCACCTGTGCTTGCTGCCCACGTGTGCTGGTGTGTGGTGTGTACAGCCAGCAGCACCCAGATCTTCTCTGCTTCCATATTTTTAGTGTGTATTTCAGGATGTCACTTACCTACGCTTTCAACTCTGTGTGTCTTTCTGGGTTATTGGCTCCTTCTGTTTCCCTGATTAATGAAGGATAGACTGTGTCCTCATAGTTCTTTCATACATGTGCAGAAGAAAGAGATTTTTATCTACAGGGGGAGAAATCGCAGATATATGAATTATGTGAGGGGTGAGCAGGTCATTCTGATGCAATTCCATGGAAACAAGCAATTACATTTATAGGCACAGCTGAGTAAGGTAATTTGGAGCACAGCTGGCCAGTAGCAGGGATTTTCTACTCTCTAATCATTGCCATGGACCCACGGGCTGGAAGCAAGCCCAAGTTTAAAGGGTCACTTGCAGGCCAATAAAAGAATATATGTTGGCTGGGAACACCAGACTCAACAATTTCAAAAACATGTTTTTCTTCATCTTGTTGAAACACAAGATTACACTGAGTCATCACTTACATGGCTGGACTCTTACGATCTCACAACTACAAACCTTTTCCTTTCTTTTCCCTCTCCCATCTCTTTTCTTCTGAAGAACAGCTTATTAAACTTACATTGTTGGTTGTTTTTTGGTTGGTTGTTTTTCTCCTGGCTGGGGATTTTCACTCAGCTTTTTTGTGGTAGATAACCCAATGCCCAAAGAGTTCTCAGAGTAGGGCTGGGGAGATCTGAGTCAATAGAACAGGAAAGAACTCATGACTCTTCTCTTGCATTAAGTAGGTGGCTCAAATTTCCAGCTGTTGCAAATTATCCTGACCCATGGCTCCATATGTATTTGCATCTGCTGATATTTACATCTTCTTTTGGAGATGTGGAAGAGTAAAGAGATGCTGAGGGAACTGTTTGGTATTTGTGAGGCTGTTCTGGTGGCCAGTGCAGCCTCTTGATCTTGTTTCTTGGAAGGAATGGTGCTGCAATGCCTTGTCTATTTGAATGAGTGTTGCATGAAAGGCTATAAGGAATTTGGATTTGTCTGCCTCTGCTTTCCAAGCCTCTTTAAATCATTTCCTAGATCTCTGCCTCTTGCCTGCAGTACCACTAAGCTTTCTTGCTACTGCAGCACTTCAGTAAAGTGCAAAGCCATCCCTACTAGATTACCTTGTTTCTGAAACATATCCATTTTGTTCATTGTGGTGACCCACCGTTCCCCACCCCTTTCCAGGCAGAAACTCCATCAGCTTCTCTCTTCCTGCCTGGTGAAATATTGCTGCACAAGTCACTGTTTCACCCTCTCACCCCAAACTCATTACTTCAACCAATCTTCATTATACCATATTATTATTACATTTACTATAATGTCTGGAAGATTTAAAATGCAGACACACTAAACAGAGTAAAACAACCTGTTGTGCCCCAGAGATCATCTTGGTTGCTAGAGACTACTTTAGCAACCTCCAGCTCCATTTACTGACCAAGTCCTTGTCGTTTAATAACATTGTAAAAATACTTGCCTGAAATAAGCTTTGTTATCTGTTGTCGGACTGTGTTGTACGACTTTATCTGATGCAGTTAAAATTCAGCTGAGATCGGAGTGATTTTTTTCGTGCGATACATCCTTTGCTAGATATTCCAATTGCTATTAAGTAACGATGACTGATTCCTTAAGTCCAGCAGCAAAACGTCAGCTTTGTATCCCATTCTTTTAAAGTATCATTGTTTCATTTCCATAATATTGTTCATCTTTGGTCTGTGCTCGATCCTCCTGCGCCGTTACTTAGCAGCCTCTGCAGTCTCTTAGTATGTTCATCAAGAACTGAGTCTGAAGTATAGCAACTGGATTGGAGCTGTCAGGCTGTGGCTTACCTGTCAGCTAGCTCTCAGCACAGTGCTCGCATCACCTTGGAGAAGATCTGGTTGAGTTCTGGAGTTCTGTCTTTAGGGATCTCCATGCTCTCAAGCTCCACAAAGTTGTCATTTCTCTTTGGTCTTAGAGTACTGATGGCTGTTGAAGGAATTATAATCTAGAGGATGCATTTTGGGGGGAGCAGGGAGGCCTGCAGGTCGTTCGTGTGGAAGGTAAAGCTCCTTGGGGCGGCTCACAGGAGGTGCCTGAAGATGTGCTTTCCTGCTGCTTTTCTGGGCTTGGTCTCTTTTTCATTGTTCTTCCTTAGCTGTGGGCTCAGCCCTTTGTTTCAGGCCAGCTCAGAAGCAAAGCAGATTTTCTGTTATCAGCTTGTACTTTGGCTGGAGCGTGCCTTTTATTTGGTTTTGGCTTTTTGTGAGACAGACTGTCTATATGTTCTGCCTTTCTCATCTATAATTTAGCATGCTGCAACTCTGCTTCACTTCTGTCTAGTGCTGTAGAATCCTTTTGTTGTCACTGTCTCTCTGTCCTGCGCTGTGTTCTATCAGTGTGCGTGGTGCTCATTAAAGAGGTACTTCAGAAAATCTGAACTGTGTCTCTGAAGCTGTGTGCTCAGTGACCTTCCTGCACTGTGCACCACAACAGGTCGATCTGTTAGACTGCTGTGTTTCTTTTCACTGGGATTAATTATAGAGTGAGAAGACGTGTTCTATGACAGTGAAGTAGAAGAGCAAAATCTTTGCTTTTAAGTTACCTGATCTTGTGGTTTGTGGGGAGGGGTTCATCAGGAGATGTCTTATCAAACTTCTTCTGTGTTTCAATTAGAAGTTTTCAGCTTGGCTCTGGGACTTTGACAGATATTCTCTAAGCAGAATCTATGCTGAATAAAAACCCCACACTAAAAGAGAGGCTGCTTAACACAACTAGTTCTCAAATTCCTCCTGAAAATGATAGCTCATTCCATAAAATCCATAGCTGACATAGATGTCAGAAAGTATACGGTGTGGGCAGAGAAGTCAGTAAAAGTAGGGTACATTTAACGAGTTATTAGTAAAATTCTAGTCTGATATATGGAAAAGAACTGAACCATTGTAGCTGCTTTAGCAATGCAGATCATATCTGAGTGATGTGGATTGTCAGATGCCCTGGGGTTCCACTGTCATCACTGACTGTTAACAGTGTAATACAGACTGCGTGATCACATGGGTGTGAAACAGCAATGGATCAAGGAGGAAGAATGAATAGAGATGGGATAACAGTATTTAAGAGCGTAATTTAGGAGATAAAGTAGAGAAATGGTTTATAGAAACAAACTTCAGAAGCAAATGGCAATGATTGCAGTGCCTGAACATCACAAGGTCTGGAGATTGTGATGTGTGGGCTTGTGAGCAGTGGTGCAAGGCCATGCAGCTCAGCACCATGCAGCTGCTCACTTGCTCTCCACAGGTGTGGTGTGCAGGGAGAACTGGGAGAGTGTGTGAGAACACCTGGGTTGAGATAAAGGCAGTTAAATAGGTGAGGACAGTGTTCTGTGCTGCCTTACCTCTTTGTGCCCCTCAGCCCCTTAATGTTTTAATACGTCTGCTCTTCATCTGCAAAGTGAGGATCCAGTATTCCCTTCAGCAGGATGTGGGTTATCTTAAATTATGAATGTCTGCAGAGCACTTTGTAATCCTTGGATAACTCTTGTTTCAGAGCTGCTGCCTTTAAATATGAGAGCTGCAGGAGTAATGAGAAAGAAGGATGCAGGATAGAGACAGATAAATACTAGACACTGCTTTTGCTTAATTCTTTCCTTGTTTTTTTTTTTTCATTGTGGATCTGGCCAACAAGAAATAAGAAATTATGCTTGCATCTATTAGAAAAGCATGGCTGGAATGTTAGATTTATTGGCACCAAGATGAAGAAGCAATTTTAGAAAGAGCTCTGGAAATAAATTCATATGTTGGGGTTTAACTTATTCTGAACTCTTCTTCAGCAAGATCTAATGAGCAGAATTGTGCCAATTATTCATTAATCTTTCCCCTTCTGTGCCTCCTTTAAGACTCTTTGCTGAACGCTCCCTTAGGTTGGCATATGGTGCCAGTACAACTGTAGGGTGGGGATTTTAATACTCCGTTTACTGCTGGGCTGGAGAAATGGAGTGATTAATTCCGAGCCTCTCAAATGAGAGCTCTGGTAAGACACAGACCTCAGTGACTCCTGTGCTTTCCTGCATGGCTGGGACCGAGTGCCTACATGATGTGATGTGGAGGAAAGCTGGAATTGAGGGATTCCAGGAGAACCCAGGCTGATGTTCAGGAGTGAAGCAGGGAATATCAGTGTGTTTGTATCAGTGTGTTTCACTGCCATGGCTAGGTGCAGCTCCCCGTGCAGTGAGAGCACACGGTGGTGGGCCTGCAGGAATTTCTGTATTTGCAGGGTAGAGGTATGCTGGCCTTCATGGCAGCTCGCTGAGCTAATGAAGAGAGCTCAGGTCTTCAGGTTAGAGACGGTCCAGGATGCAGACAATGCTTTTGCAGTAGCATCTGCATTATGGAATCATCTTACAAGGCCAGATGCAACTGTTCAGTTGGGAAGAAGCTGAGCGGTCCTCTCGTGCACCAGAATGTATTTCCCCCTCCAGGACCATCCTGGGGCTTGGAGAGTGAGGGCAGGATCTGCAAGCATGCTGCTCCTTCCTGTGTTCTGTGCATACGAATTCTATGGATACCCTCATCCTTGGCAAGGCAGGATGGTGGAGATGAGATGATCCAAAAGGAAGGGGGGAGCAGCAGAGGTTAGCATGGCTTTCACAGGCAACTGCGTATATGCAGTGCTGTAAGTTCACATTCTGACATGTGGATTGAGCTTTCTCATCACATTATCAAAATATGATCCGTGGTGATGAGCAGTGATTTAACAGGGTTATGAATGGAGGTGATTTTCACCTCCTTTGCTTTTCTTGATCCTCTAGATTTAGAGAAAAGCCTGACAGATGATGGCTAAGGTTTCTTGCTCCCCACAGAGCTCAGTTGCAGCAAGCAGGGCTCAGCTGTATGTGTATGAGGATTTGGAGGCTGGATATCTTCTTTCTCGAAACCTTTGAGATGCCCAGGAAGTCATAACTTGGAAGTAATTAAGAATGGATCATTAGATAAACCATGTTTATGTGTGAGATAGTCAGCTTGGCACTAGCTTCTAATTCATGCACAGCTGAGGCTTAACACTGCTCAATGAGATCAGTGTGCAATGATGATGCTTTTCCACTTCATTCCAAGGAATGTTTCTTCTGCCCCTCCTTTTCCCTTGCCTCTTTTAGCTCTGGTTAACTGCAGCGGAGGAGGTTTACTCACAGAGCTTATTCTGCTTTCTTGTAGTTTTCTTATTAGCGTAGACTCACTTTCCCAAGGAATGGCAACCTAGTCTGGTTCTCAAAGCATTTTTGTAGTATAAAGCTTAATGGGTTACGTACAGTGTTACATAGAATGAAGCTCTCGTGCTGCGCGCTGAAGATTTACAATTACTTTAATTTAATCCAAATGAAAATGTTATGAGCCAAGTTGTTTTGCAGACATCTCTTTTGGAAGGTTATTTGATTCCTTACACTTCATATGGAAGATTTAAGTTGAGGTTTGGCCGCTACATTCATGTGTCCAAATATATTTTGGGGATTGGTTTTTCAAAGCAGGCCTTCTCAGTTTTTGCAGGTGCCATTTTTTTGTCATGTCAATTTGAAGGCAGAGTACATTGCAATTTGGAGAGGGGAAAGCAGAAATGAACCATGGGCAGCCCCAGATGCGAACCACTCCCACGGGTCTCTTTGCAGCAATGGGAAATCAGTGCGGCTGTGTCCTCTGGCTGCAGGGTTTGGTATCAAACTTCGCGGTTTGCTTCTCTGAAGCACAGCAGTGCGTGCTGACACGGGCCTGGCCAGAGAGCTGGAAACCTGAACACTGCCTCAACCCTGCGCCCCGCGGCCCCTGAGGCTGGCGGTGTGAAGGCTGCTCTGTATCACAAGGTGCTCTGGGCAGGAATATCCATTTGCATTTATTAATGCGTATCAGCGTTTTGCCATTCATAAGGGAGAGAGATTTGCTGCTTGGGCCCCTCACAGTGCCTTTGAGAGAGCTTGCTGAAATGACTTCTAGGAAACAAATCCTGAGGTTGCTCGGTGTGGGTGGTGTGAGGGAAGGACCATCGTGTCCCTGCCAGCTCTGTGTGGGTGTGCAGCTCCTCCATAGGTGGCTATAATGTCAGCTGTGACTGTGAGCTCGTGTTGTGAAGGTGTTTTCTAAGACATTGGAGAGGGACAGACCCCTGGTAGAGATTTTCTGTGTATGTGAACTTGGCAACTGAGCTGGCAGCGTGGTCTGGGAGGTGTGATGGGACCTGGAGCCAGCCCCAGCCTGCTGCAGGTAGCTCACCTTCGTGGGGGAGGCTCTTGTGAGCTGGAGCAGCATTAAGGTTTGTTTAACAAGCTCAGCTGCAAAAGCACTTCCCTGAAATGTTCTCTTCGTGTTTTAAATTCCTGCGTTCTCTTGTGGAAATTAGCAATGCAACGTAGGGATGGTCTAATTGCACAGTGCTTTGTTTGAGCTAGAATCAACATTTCCTTAACGTATTATTAAGCCCATCATACAGGTATATATATTTTAATTGAGGTCGTATTGTTAGCATGATGTGTGCTTGGCTTTACTTCCTATGGAGGTTCTCAGAAGATACTAACGCTCTGAATTGAAGGAAAGAATGAAGATGCTGATATGAAGCCCAAGAATGTTAAGTCTGTTAAAAGTGTAACTATAAAACCTTGGTTGCTGAGCCATCTGCTTTTAATCTTCCTATTGCTATGCAGTCTTCTGGGGACTTGGACTTGGCAACAGATTTCCAAATTGCTAAATTAATCTTGTCAGCTTCAGGAAGCACCAGAAAACCCTTGGGAAACCGATGCTGTGCTCAATTCCACCTGTGTGAACTCACCGCCCTCGGCTCACGCAGTGACTTTACGTTTTCTCTGATAGAGCTGTGTAATCAAATATCTGCACACACTGATGTGCAAACTGAAATATAACTGGATGACTTGTTCTGAGCAACTTACGCAGAAGTGGCCCTGGAATATTTGAAACACTTCCTGCTTTATCATCAGGCAGTTTCAAACATCCACGTGGATATCGAACAAAAATGCCCTGTGATGCTGCAGTGGCAGCAGTGCTTTTTTTTGGTCGAGCCGTTGCTTTATGTGCAGGTGATACCCTCTCACTGCATCCCTGTTCTGTCACCAAGGGTTGTCAGTGTGCATGAGGGCTGGCCAGAACAGCCCCAGCAAGGACTGTAAGCGCAGGGTCTGCCCCTAAAAAGACAAACAACAAAGAAAATCCCGCAGTGCTTCAGTTTCTGTCTGTGGGATGACACGGCAGAGTTGGAAGCTGGCTTCAAACACCTGTTAGCTTCAGGAAATAACTGTGTAGAAACAATGATTTCTTAATGTGCATGTCCAACAGCGTGACAAGCACTCGACAAGTAATACGACCGAGACTGCTGTCTCTGCTGGAGGCCTTGCTAGCTCTACTAAAAGGTGCCACTCTGCATTTCTGGCCTTTCCATACCGAGGAGCAGCACTGCAGCTCAGTGGGTCCCACGGAGCACTGTGCCAATGTAGTGGTGAAGCCAAGGAGCCCTGGGGAGAAGCCTGGCACCGCCTGCAGCAGCGGATGGCTTTATTTAGGAGCTGTGCTAAGCAGCTCCACAACTGCACCTTGCTTTGCTGCAGAGCATTTCTGGCACGTTTTCAGGCACTGTGTGGCTTCACTGCACGTAAGAGGCCTGCACATCTCCCTCGTGCTGGTGATCTCCTGGCACACGCCGAGCAAGCTCTTTCTGCCAGGCTGGGGTCTTTTGCAGCTTTGCCTTGGAGAAGCTGTGGTGGAGCACCAGCAGAGTGAAGCAGAATTTCCACCTTGTTTTCCTTTTTCAATTCTCAGGGAAAAGCCTTCAGAAAAATCCTGTCAGTCTCAGTTGTGAAATCTGACATGTAACCTAAAAATAGCATTTCGGTGAGAGCTGTGAGCGTCTGAAATGAACTGACTGGAGGAGCAGAAGTTGGCAAATCCACAGCACTCAGCATTTCCAAAACTAATTTTCCACATCAAGTCTCCTCTTCCTTTTCCCCATGCTGTTTAAACAGGAATGTAAAAAGAAACTGTTAAGGAAACCCACATATGTAATTGTTAGGGGAGGAAGAAAGTTTGTGGCTGCAAAGCAGGAGAAGAGCCAGATTGCTGTTACTGCTCCTTCTCCTGCCACAGACTTACGTGACCTTGGCAAGCCGACGTTTCCCAGATTGTTGACTAATGCTGGCTGCTCACTCCTTGGACACGCAGCGTGGGACAGGTTGGATGGATGTTTTCAGGAGCGGTGAGCAGCCAGACTTCAATTAGATCACTCAAAATAAGGAGGTGTGTTTTTCAGCTCTGCTCCTGTGCTTTGTGCTCCTCCATGGTGGTAGGGAAGAAAGGCAGGCAGGGCTGGCGGGGCTGGGGTCTCGCATACCCAGCTGAGCATCTGCCCTTCGTGTCCCACATTTCCTCATCAGCAGGATATTCAATCCTGAAGAGTCAACAGTGAGTTCCTGTACAAAAAAAAAATAAAGCCTTTGCCCAGACAAGTGGGGAAATATTAAGGCTCCCAGACTGTACAGTCCTCCCATTATATCCTATTTCTCAAGAGAGTTATTTTTCTCAAGTGCAATTTGCTGTCTGATGTTTGTCTAATTTTTCTGTGCGAGTGTGTGGAGTCTGCAGCAGTACAGTGAGGGATTTCTGCTAGGCGAAGGAAGCAAGGAAGGGGAAAAAAAGCTTGTTTGTATCCTCCACTCTCCCAAATTAAGAGGGAAGACTTTGAAGTATAAGAATAGTTTCTGTATTATGTACATATTGTAGGATGTTTAACCGTGGAGATTAATGCTTCAACAATGCATTTCCAAACACCATCCAACTTTATTCTAAACAGTCATGAAAAAAATTCTGATTGCAACAAATGAAACTCAGCTATTTGTTTTGTTTTCACAGTTGGAGATTCTGTACACACAGAGAAGTTGCTTGGGGTCTGAAAGTGTTTACCCTGCCAAAAATAAATGTCCTAAAAATGATCACTTAGCATTCTCCAAATCACTGCATATTTATTTACCATGAAGAATCTGCTTACAGAGCCCATATTGTTTTTCTTTTTTACATTTCAACTTCAGTTAAAAAAATAAAAATAAAAACCAGGCTGCTTTACCAACGCCCATTTCTACTCATAAAACCATTTCTAGTCATAAAACTGTTTTGTAACTATTTCTGTGTGGGCTGTGGTTAATCTCCAGACAAGCTTATTTAGCAACCAAAGGTGATACGAAACCAGATTTTTCAAAGCAATTTTTTAAATGCTGCACGGTGTTTGGAATTTCTCGATTGTGTGAGAGCTTGTAAACTTGCAGATGGTTCTCTATGTAGTGTTAGTAAATTTAAAAATACTACTACTAAACTGCTGGACAAAACTCACGTTACAGAAGCAGTTTGTGTTCAGAACAGCCTCTTCCAGGAAGCTCCAGGAGGAGGACATTGCTGCAGGGAGACCTCCGAACCTGGATGTTCGCAGCCCCACCTGTGGTTTTTCCTCCCCAACAAATGCTGTTTTATTTGCAGATTTACATGCTTAGAGAATCTTTGCTGTTGTATTTGAATATTTTTGGCATCCGTGAATTGAGTCTGAATTGAGTTTGATCACCACTTTACGGAGAGGGAAACTGGGGAAGAGCAATGAGTTACCCGAGGACACAAGGTGGCTGGAGATGTGCAGCTCCTGCTGCCAGCCTGGTGCCTGCTGACCTCCCCAGTGCCCATGGCTGTGCCTCCTCTGGGGCACTGCTGCAGGCTAGTGGCCCTACTGCTGGGGGAACAGCAGCCCTGTGCTGCTGGAGGAATAGTGGCCCTATTGCTGGGGTTTGCTGCTGGTCTCACGGGGAAGTTTTTGCAGTTTTTCTACCCCAGCTCTCCATATGTTAGAAATTTGTCTGTCTGTTCCCTTTCAGACTTGTAGAAACCACCCAATGAATTGCTAATGTGCGGTGGGAAGAAAAAGTCTTAAGAAGCCTTGCAAGTGTGAGATCACAGAGCCTTAAGAAGGCGGCAGCGTGGTCTTCCCAGCTGCCTGCCACCTGCCTGGGGCTGCTCTGGCGCTGGGAATCCTTCCCCACCTGACTTGGCTGAGCAGAAGGGGAGCAGTGTGGGGTGGTGGGAAATCTGTCCTGCAAGCACCAGGTACCTGTGATGTGGCTGCCTCTGCTGCTGCTGGTGTGTGTGTGTGTGAGCCTCCTTTGTGCCTGCTGTGCCCATGTCTGCTCAGGTGATGGCTTTGCACACTGCAGTGCCTCCGTGAGATGGGTTTGGCATACAGCACAGGACTCTCGCTTAGTCTTGGGAAAGAACCATGGTGAGTCCTATGCAGAAGCCAGTTACAGCTGTGTGAATCAGCTCTTTATGGTGTTACATGTCTTTCATCTCCTTCCTGATTGTAGAATATAGATTGGATCACTTAGCAAGGGAAAGTGGTAGGGATATTTCTTTTCTTGCCATCCTGCTGTAAGGGCCGTGAGATTTCAGTAATTATCCAAACTGCTGCAGCCAGGGCCAAGATGTGGAGAGAAGAGCCTGAGTCCTCTCTGTCCAGATATTGCCATTGAGAGGGGTCTGGATCAGATTGCTTTGTGCTGCTGGCTGTATGGTTTGTTGGTAGTTACTCAATTGAGATGCCTTAGGCTGCTCCCACGTATTATCATGTTGTGTTACAGTGGAAAACACGAGGACAGCAGCAGGTAAATGAGGGACCTGATAGGAGTAGGCATATGGCTTTTGCATGAGCTGAACTCATCACAGCTGGGGGTGTCCCATGATTTGTGGTGAAAGTACCTGTAGAGTTACTACTAGCAGTGTGTGCCTGTGTGCTCTGTGGATGCAGAAGCTCAGCAGTGTTGCATTTTGTCTTTCTTGAGTACTCCAGCATTCATAACTCATGCCCCTGTGAGGAGCTTTAAGGACACTTTGACTTTTCTGAGGGGCTTATGAAGGGCTTGGCACCTTGTCAGCTGGGCAGGTTCAGTGTAGTGCTTTGACCCTCCAGCACGAAAACAAGGGTCTGCCATACAGACCAAAGATGTGCAGGGTATGTTGCTTAGTGACTGACAACATCTAATTGCATCTTTTTAGCATGTCCATCTCTGTAGAAGTATACTATTAACCCAGCATGATTCTACTCAGTGTTTGTTACGGAGGACATGATGATCAGCTGTAAGTGTCTGTGCCTGCACTGCAGCCTAGCAGCTAAGCTCTCTGCTGTGCTGTTGTCAGGTGTCCCCATCCCTATGGAAGGATGTGCAGTAAAGTGCTTTTGTTATCTCTGTACTGACTGAGTAGAGCATGTCTAAATAGAAGCCACTTGTCACCTAACGTGACTGGCAGTTGCTATGTCATAGCTTTCACAGATACCTGATACTGGGGCGGTTAGCAGCTCTCCTGACCCAGTTGTTTTCCAGGCTCCCTGCAGGCCGCTGCTCCATGAGCTGCTGGCTGCTTGGCATGCACTGTGGCTTCGTTAAGGGTGCCCTGGTTTGGTGTCACTGTAACGCACCTTCTGGCAGCTTGGCTGAGTGGAGATGGTCTCATGCAACAACCATTTCACCTCCTAAAGCAGCGATGCTCGCTGCAGTTTGGATGCCATTACAGTTCCATGACCTCAGGAGACGGCTGTGCATTCACACTGCCAGGCTGAGAATACTTGGCATTGAGCAAAAATTGCTATTGTGTCAAGGATTTGGCATGGCTCCCTACATGATGGGAAATAGGCGCAGAGCCCAGTCAGCATAATGCAGTTGGTTTCTTGCTGATTTTTTACCTGCCAAATCTGGAGCAGAATAAGTAGTTATGGCTGATGTCATTCTTTTTTAGGGTCTTATTTATTTTTACAGGCATCTGACTAGCTAGATTACTGAGATCTGAACTCATCCGGAATAATTCTGTGCAAATACCTAACATGATTATTTTAACATTTCAGATTCAAGGAGCAAAGTACGTCTTGACCTGCTTGCTTTATAAAGCGCCTGTGGTCTAATTGAAGAGCTCATAACTTTTTCTAATAACTAGTTGAGCTTTTTCTACTTCCACTGGTAAACAGCATTTTCCATCTTTTTTTTTTTTTTAAAACCATTCAGCTACAATGAACAACACAAGGATGTCTTAAACTTGCTTTTACTGTGATCCTGGCACTAGCAAGTACTGAGTTCAGTAATAAAGGCAGAGCAGACTAATCCAGAGCCCTATTTTAATCAAAGAAGGATTTCCTAGTACTGGGGATACAGTTAAATGCCCCATATCAACACTTTGAGCTCCTGTGCATCCTGTGCAAAATCTTGCTGTTTGTTAGGATGAGAAGCATCTTGTGCTGCAGCCCCCAAAGTAAAATCAAATTGTTCCCCTTCAGCCCTGCATGGCCTTCTTCCCTTTGTTCCAGAGCTGCACCTGAGCTGTGCCCTCCTCCAGCACAGCTGAACTGTACTTAAATGACCTCTGACAAGCAAAAGGCTAGTTGTTTTGGACTGCAAAGTTTGGAGGCGAGGCTCCTTGTGCCCATGTCCCTGCTGTCCTCCAGCCCTTCCTTTAATACTCAGCAGTGCTGGGCTTATGTGCTCAAGGTTGCAGTGGCACTGGTAGGGCAGGCAGACCTGAGAGCGTGCACTGCCAATCACATTTTCCCCCTGGGCCTTGCTTTGTAGACCTAGAGTTGAAATCCTGAAAGGAGATCCTTTAAGAGAGACCTGTGAGCTCATGCAGATCAGTTTGCAGGATTGAGCCTCGAGAACCACGGTAATTAATAACAACTTGGCAAGACCGTCCTGGATTTCAACAGGAGTTTTGCACTAGAACAGGATAAGAATACAGCATTAAAATAAGGCAGACAGTTCACAGCAGGCTGAAGAGAGAGGCCAAGATCAACAGGATAAAACTCTCCTTTTACAAAAACTGCCCAAAGCATTTTCGTCCACACACAGAGCCTTAGTTCAAGGCTCGTTGAAGTCAATGGGGAAAAAAAACTCATTAATTTCAATGGGTTTGAATCAGTTTGAACCCCAGTTCTGGCCAGAGAACAAGTGTTTATGAGCTGTCCATGGGTAAATTTAAGCTGGAAGCTGAGGGAAATCCGTGCAGAGCAGGAAGGGTCTGAAGCCACCTGCAGTAGAAAGAGGTGGCCAGAGTGCCTATGGAATTAAGATGAGGCTTCACTGAGCTAAAATAGACACTACGGAATGTGGTGGGAGCAGAAGGAAGGTCTCTGATCCTTTCCCACCCAGGGTCCCACGTGGCAGAGTAAGATCGTGCCCCGTTCCTTCTCTTTCCTGTAATTGCTGTGCAAAAAACGCCTATTTTTGGCAGTTGCTATTTTATGCTTCTGGCATAGCTTCATTTCAAAGATACGATGTGTATCCAAATTACTGAGTATTTAGGAATACTTCATGACAAATATTGCTGATATTCTGCGCAAACATCACGTGTTGTTTTGTCGTACTGAAGGGGGAGGAGTTCCAGTTGTGTTATTCTCTTTGTTACAGAACACGTGGCTTCAGGTCCCTCTCTCTTAAGGCCCTTGCAATTCAGCTGAACTCTCATTCTGCCCCTACCATGTATCTGAAAAGCTTCTGTGGCACAAATTCCTGCACGTTGGACTTGGAGATTTGGGGTTTGTGGGCATTCATGAAGGTGTTAAAGGCTCTGGTTGGGCCGCACCGCCATCCTCGCCACTTCCCCGGATGCCCTTCTCGTTCTGCTGAGTTTCTACTTCCCTGCTGTGTTTTACTTTGCTTTCTGAAGTGAGCTGTGTCCACCCTGTGCCGTGAAATGTTGTGCAGGTGGCTGTAGGGTGAGCGTGGGCTGTGCGCAGCGCTGCATGGTGGGAGCAAAGCCACAGTCCCTTCACAGCGCAATAGCAGACGCACAGTATCTCTGCCCTTACAAAAAGGAATCCAAATTTAAGACAGTGATAGCTTTTCACAGATATCTAGTAATATTTTTTGGGGGAAAAAAAAAAAGCAACCAACAAACAACCAGTCAAAAAACTCTTGTCCCTTGTGGATGTAAATTAGGTGTAAAACAAGCTATGTTCTTTTTTGCTTATCCTGATGCAGACTGGATTATTGCCTGCAGTTAATGAACTTTAAAGTCAAGATTGTAAAATAAAGTCTCTGACACGGACTTTTAGCAAGATCAGTGACTCAGCTACATCAGCAATTCTGGTGTCCATACCAGCTTTGATATTGCTTCCTGTATTAGTTCTGATGTGAATTGCTTTGTGTGAATGAATTTGTGATGCTAATGACACAGTAAAGGATGTATTCTGGCTGATGAATCATCCCTTATGTCAGATCCAGAGCTGCATTGAGATCACATGCAGACCGGTGTGAACCTGGAAGAATTAAAGTCAGTGCAGTTACTCTGGATTTGCACCAAAGTAAAACAGAGCAGAATCTCACCCATATTTTGTGCAAGAACAAAACAGAAATGCGAGGGTTCTGAAGCACGTTCATGATACAGATTTGTTTTTCTTAACAACAGTGAAACGAAAGGGCTTGGAGCTGGTGCCAGATTTGGTTGAAGTGCTGCCAAGTCTGGTGTGCTGATTTGTATGGCAACATTGGCAAGCGAAGCGAGCGTTTACATTGACTGCTATATTACACGTTGATGCAGGACGGGGGAAGTGGTTCCACCAATTACCTCGCGTTCTGCTGTGTGACCACAGCAGTCTGAGGGAACAGTCATCTTTTAATGAGCTCACAATGAAACGCTTGGGCTGAGATTTAAAAGCCATTTAAGGGGCAAACAGTGTGTTACGGCCTTTTATCAAAGCTGCTATGAGCATGGCATGTTAGAAACCATTTTGGTGATGGGAATGAAGCTATTTCTTTTATGGATAAGTATAGTTACAGCTATTTCCTGCACATTCCAGGGATGGAGAAGTCAGCTTGCCAATTTGCTCTTGACATATTTACAGATGGAGAAGCCACCTCTGGACTAGTTTCTGCAAACATCATGTTCCATTATGAAAACGTTCCCAAGACTGAGGGTGAAGAGTCTGGCTCAGAATATCTCCATCTCCAGACAGTGTGGGCCCGTGTCTGCGCTCAGCTCTGCTGGGGAAAGTCTGAAGTCATTCCATTAACTTTTCAGCATGTGTTCTGGACTGGCAGTGGAGTGGCTGAGGTTAGAGCCTGACCTTCAGTCTTCAGTACATCCACAGTGGACTAAATTCCTGGATTTGTACGTTCTTTATTTTCTAAGCAGGAAATAGTCCCACAGAGTCCTCTTACGGGATCTACTTTCTCAACAGTGAGAGTCTGAAAACTGCAAGGACGTCCACTATTATCCAAATTCCACAATTAACGATGCATTCCCAGAGTGGAGAGGGATTTCTGTCGTTGCCAGCAGGGCTGGAGATTCAGCACTTCACGAGCAGGAAAGAGGAGCAAGCAGTCCCTGAAAGCAGCTCTATCAGTGCTGTGGGAATGAAAACTGAACCTAAAGGCCCCTCAATTCTGATATCAGCAAAGCTTTTAAGTGCATTCTTGAATCCTGGCACCAAGGCTCGTGCTCAGATGTTGTACCGAGCAGAGCTGGCCTGCTGAGCTTAGCCTAGATTTAGGTAAGATCATGCTTAGCAAAAAGGCAAAGGAATGAACATTGGGCAGTGAGTTATATTTTGGTAGAGCCCTGCAATGTGATGGGAAAATTCCCACTGCTCTCTGTGAGTCTTAAATGAGAGCATAGTTACTGTATGGGCCAGGGTGTGGTGGAACAGATGGGAATGTGAAAAACCTCTGTGAAAATGCTTGCATCGGTGTCACAGTCCTGCCACCTCACAGCTTGAATGGAGGATTTGTTGTAAGTTTGCTATCAAAAGGTTTTTGCAATTGAGCCAAGGCAATGTCTCTGCTAAACATCTTTCCAGAATGTGTTTTTTATGACCAAATTCTAATCTCTTGGAAAAAAAGAGTTAAAAGTGGAAAATCCTAAATACAAGCCATGCTGCTTCACTAAAAAAGGAGATGGCTACCTTTCATTAACCACATGAGCAGGCAGTGCAGATATTATAATGCTGTGGTGTTCATATTGCAACAGGTAGATTTCTTGGCACTGAAGGTTGACAGCCCAGGTTGCAAAATTACTGAGCTGTGTTCTGCCTGCTCTTACATGCATGCTGCTAGAGCTAAAAAATGCTAAGTGTCAAGAGGACAAGAGTTGGCCCATTGTCTTTGTTTGCTGTGTGCAAGTCATTGGCTGTAAGTGCCTGTTCACATCAGGTGTAAATGCCTGTTACTAGCAGCAAACAAGATACAGTAACATGGTGGAACTCTGTAGAAAAGAGCTGGAAAGCAGGTCAGCTGGTCTGCGTGTCTGAAGGAATGAATGAAGGGAAGCCAAGAGGCTGTGTGTGCTCAGGCCAGGAAAAAGCCACCTCCCCAGTGCTCCAGGGGTTTGCTGCTGGCTGCCCAGCAAGATGTGCCAGCCAGGGGCCCCCTGTGTGTTCTAAGGGAAAGCAATGCTTGCTATCTTCTTTAGTAGAGAGTTAACCCCATTTGTAATGAGTTTTGCTAAAACATACCTACTGCTGAAGCCATTGGGTGTTTGCCACTGGCTTTGAGACAAGCCAAAATAGATCCAGAAGGAGGTTGTTCTGGAAAAGGGAGAACTTTGAAGCAGATCTCATCCAAAGCCCGTGGAAGCCTTTGTTGTGGTTTGGGTGAAGCCTTCTCATGGGATAACACGGGTAGGTATATCCTGTGTGCACAAAGTGAGTGCCTTCTGCTGGTGTAATGTCAGTTGTGGTGTTGTGGTCAGCTTTTGATACTGGCTCCTCTTTTATCCCATTGAAAGCACATGAGCGGTGAGGGTGATGCTCGGGGCAGGATGAGCCAGGGGACAGCAGTGACCATGTTACATACAGCCCACAGGGAGCAGTGCCCTTCCCTCAGCCCCTTGGGCCCAGAAAGAAATAGGAATTTTCCAGCCCCAGGGTGCCCTGCAGCCTTAGTGCTCAGAGCTGACATTCCCACCACTGAGCACCAGGCGGGAGTGCTGCGTTTCGGGGGTCAGAAATACAGGAGCTGCAGCACAGAAACCAAACAGGCATCCAGAATGTCAACTTGGACAAATGGAATTTGTTTTTAGGGGTTATATGTGTCAGCCTACTATGAGTCGGTTTTTATTACTGGACATCTGGATCTGTATGGGTCTGTGCTGTCACCTGATGCAGCAGAGTGTTTGAAATACAGCAAAATGTATTGGATGAGAAACATGGGAAAAGACTTCTTGGCATCTTGTAATTTAAAGAAATTGCAATCTACGTATCACTTAGAAGTATACTGCACTGGGAATCCTCAGAGTTGTGGAACCTCTCGTTGCTACAGCTTCTGGATGATTTTCTCAAATACTGGCATAGTCATCTTGCTGGCTTCTCAGAGTCCCTAAGTACTGGTTGCATTTCTATGCATGTGTTACACATTTAAATAGCAGTAAGGCTGTAGATGTGACTCAGGTCATGAGTAAAAGAAACAGTGGGATTTTTAATTAAGTCTGCTCATTTTCTTTAAGGCTGACAATACATCTGAGAATTTGACATTTATTTATGAATGCATTCCAAATTTGCACGCTGCATATCAAAACCTGAGACGAGCCTAGTGAGGGATGGGGTGGGGTGCTGAGATAGTGTATCTGCCTTGCTCTGCTGCCCGCAAGTGAAATTCTTTCCATCTGAGTCCTAACAAGGTGGTGCTGGGTGAAGCAGAGCCCTTGACAGGAGGCTGTCTCTTGCCCTGAGTCAGCCACAAAGTTCACTTTGTTTTCATCCACCTCTGCCTCTCCTCTGGCATCCCAGCTCCTCCAAGGGTGGTGACTCCCATCTCCTGTTCTCAGGGTGGGGAACCTGTCATCTTGCCTGCTTGCTGTGCTCTCTTGCACTTGCTCTGTAGGAACAGGCCCCTGGGGTTAAACAAGACTCCCCTCTTTCCAAGTGACTGTCTTCTCAGTTCAGACCCACACGATAACCTAACACAGCACATTTACTTCCCAAACACAGGAGTGCTATACAGGGAACAAAGGAGAGGCAGTCCCTGCTCCCAGTGTGGGCAGCCTGATGCTTGCAGCCCCACGGGGGGCTCACAGTCCCCAGGCAGTGGGCATTATATCATGTTGTATCTCAGGCAGAGCTTCTAACCAGGGAGCTCTTGATCTGTAAGCAGAAAGTCATTCCTGATGACTCTTCTCCCCAGGGCGGCGCTGATTCCGTAAGCTAAAACAGGAGCAGCAAGCAGTAAATGCATCCACTTGGTTACTGGAGAGAGAGGCTTGGAGTCTGAATTCAGTGGGGATCTGGTGAGTAAGTAGACAGTGTTTAAAGATGGCAATTACTTTGATGGCCTTATCTGTTCTTTGAAGTCAGAGCCACTCCCTGCCCTGTACACACGTGATAAGCCCAATCGGATTCCACGTATCTTCTCTGCAAAAACATGGGGCTGAGTTGACTCAGCTGGGACTGGAGCCTGTGACTTTTAGTGTGGGTGTGCTGTGTTTTCCCTATGCGTGCTGAGGGGCATAGTGCAGCCAGGCTGGCATCAGCATGAGGGGCTGCCCAGCATGCACAGCCTAGGCCTTGCTGAATTAAATGCCAGAATGCAACATCCCCACTGCCTGGATGCTGCTAGCCCTCCCTGGAAATGCAAAAACTGATGCTAGCTGTGCAGTGATCTCCATGCAGACCAAAAGGTGGTCAGTGACTGAGGAGGATGTTTCTTCAGCATGACTTCAGATATCATACATGGCTTTCAGATGCCTGTCCTGTAGTAAGGCTTCAAACTTAAGCTGCAGGGAGTCCACATCTGGGTCATTCAGTGTTGGGTCATTCCTTATGGTATTCCTGCAGGCTGTACATGGGGAGACAGAGCTGGGCTGTAGTCAGGCAGCTAGAAATATCAGGGGCAACAAAGCAGAGCAAAATTAGTTACAAAGCAACTGAATTTTTTTCATCCCTCCCCCTCACATTTTTTAACAAGATTCTTTTACCACTAGGAATTTCATCCTAGAGAAAGCTGGCAAAGGTCTGAGAGGCAGAATGCACCTCTGTTGCCCTGAGGAAGGAGCAAGGAGAGATGTTACTGTGAAAGAAAGGCCAGCAAGAAATTCCCTTGTTATCTGAATTAAGTCTTCTAACGCATTAGTAAATGTAGCAACAGTGCTTTTCGGTAGCCACAGCTTGTTAAGGAACAGCACTTGGAGTGATCCATCAGTTTATGTAGAGGTAACTTCAAATCAGTAAACAAGTCATGCTAAGCTTGCTGTGGCAGTGCTTGATCCTACATTAAATGATTTAATAGCAATGTACTAGAAGTGCTCGTAGTAGATAGTGGTGGGGTTTTTTGTTTGTTTTTTTCTTTTTTACCCAAAGAATGTACATTCCACCTTCAGGCCAAAAAAGGAGGGGAAGAAAAAATATTGTGTTTGTAAAACACTGATTTGGAGCCAAAGGATTTCATGTCAAATTCTCTCAGATCCTTACAGTAATTGCAAGCAACACTCACAAAATCTGAGCTCAAAGAGCTTCAGTGTTGAAATTCAATCCATTTCAGGTCAAGAAGCCAGTGGGGAGATGTTGTCTTTGACAAAAAGACAGGTGAAGCTAGTTTAGAGCAGAGACAAAAAATAACTCGAAGCTACAAAATGCAGTTGTCAGAAATGTGTTTCACTTACCAGGCTAAAATGTAATTAGGCCTGATTCAGCTCTGGTGAGAGCTGCTGGAGGCATTTCCAGTGATGGTCAGTGCTGACTCACCAGTGCCCAGCCCCAGGCAGGGCTTGCAGCTCTGATTCTGCTGGGAATGTGAGCTTCATTTTACATGCAGTGTAAGACCGTTTTTGTTGTTACCTGGCTTGCAGTGGCACTGTGCATAATAGAGTCACCTGAGATATGATGAAGTGTAAAAATACCCCTTAAAATGACAACATTCTAAAATACGTAGAAATTTTACAGTCCTTCCTTCCTGGCTTCCTTTCCCACTTTGTGTAACAAAAATGGGAAAAGAAAAGAAAGTAAAAGGGGTAAAAAAAGCAGTTTCTTCAGTACCGGAAGTGAGCTGATTGCCAGTTGCTTTTTAACACTGAATTAGCAGGAAATTTCAGGTAACTGAAAATAGTCGTCTTTTAAACAAAATAGAAAGGAATTGTTAATAGGAAAGAAATCCCCACCAGTCTCAGAGCATGAGAAAATTGTCAGGGCAGTCCAGAGAGTAGGAAAGGAGAATTCCAGCTGAGCTGTTCGCTCAACACGGAGCTGTATGATGCAAAACCTCGAGGGAGGAAGAGCTGCAAGGAGAAGACCTTGGTTTCAGCAGTGCAGGAGCCTGCTAAGCTGGAGTATGAGCCAGCTGTGCTGGTGGATTGAAGGTACAGGAAGGGGGTGCTAGGTGGTTGTTTTGGAGCAGCTGGGTGTCCTGCAAAAAGTCTATCTGTGTGCATTGATAGCAGGTGCTATGGTTGAAGAGCAAAGCAGAGTGCCAGGGGAGATGGAGTACGTTTCTCCTCTCTTCTGGCTCCCAGTAAACTCGTAAACTTCACATGTAAGATCTTTCCTTTACTGTGCAGCTTCTCCAGACAAGACTGTCAGAGGTCTGTGGGGTGGGCTAGAGGCAGGATCACTGTCACTTCCAGGCTCTTGGAAGCAGCTTACCACGAGGCTGCTCTGGAGAGCCAGTCCAGTTCTTGTTTGGTCACAGAGAACATGCCAAGCAAAACAAATAGTGCTTGAGGTTAAGAAGCTCAAAGTCTGCTAGGATCACAAAACCCAATCTCTGCGTTTGCTGTTCCAGAATCGTGACAGAGAGTGGCAAGTAGCAGGAGGTCATGGAGATAAGCAGGAGCCAGCTGATGCAACACTGAGGCTGATGGAGGAGCTGTTTCTCTAGAGCCAGCGCACAGTGGATGTGTTTTCCTTCCCGTGTGCTTATGCTGCCCTAGACAGCAGCTTACTGACAACTGAAGAGGTGTAATCATAAAACCAATGGACCAGTACCCAGAATAAGAGAGTGACACCCAAATATTGGGTCTTGGTAGTAGGTGTGTGGTAGTGTGCTGACTCACACAGCCTTGGGGCCGTTGCCACAGCCGTGAGAAGTCTCTGCTTAGAGCTCTCTGACTATATTAGGATAGCGTGACATATATGGACAGGAGGAAGTGGAAAGTAATGCTGGCATTCATAAGATCAAGCGGTTACTTGGGCTGACCAGCTCAGTTTGAATTGCAGAAATGTCACATCTTCACCTACGAGGGCATGAATTGCTCGTGGCAGGGCCGGATGGCGAGGGACTGGCTCTAGCTGTTGGGCTGAGACCATGCTGCAAAGTCTGATTTGAAGAGATAAAAGAGGGTAAAAAAACATGTTTACAGTCTGTGTTATGGTACTTCTGGGTACTTGACGGTATTGGTAGGTGTTGTGGTACTTTAGGAGTAAATGACAGGTTTTACATCAAACACGTGAAACCTGAGGCCATTCCCAGATGATGACATCAGTCCAGGTGCAAAGTGTCAGTGCCCCACACAGCTGGGAATGTAGAACGGTTGGTAACAGCTGATTCTGATCTTCAGCACTTCAGTTAGTCCATTTCCACCTGTAGCATTTCTGCAGCTCCTCCTGGCATGCCTTCCATGCTGGTATTCACAAGCGTGCAGGCTGATCTCACCTGGAATCTCACCTTAGTATCTGAAGTGTTTTATCTCCATTCAGCTGATGTTTATCTTGTCATAAAATTTCCCATGGCTTATCAGCACTTGACAATTAGATGCTTAACATCCCACTTAATGCAAAACAGATTATATCCTGGGAATTAACAAAACAATAAAATGCCTTACGGGAAAAGGGAAAATTGTATGTAGATACGTGTGTGTGTGTGTGTGTACACACATGTGGTTGTGCAATCTGGTGATGCTGCTGTGCTCTCACTGCTTGATTGGTTTCATGCTCATTCCTACACCTGGTATATATTTTTGTGCTACTTTCTTTGAGTAGGAATTGCATTGGCTGCTGTTGTGTTGAGTGCTGGCCTTATGGAGGAGTGATGAGGGGCCACGGTTTAGGGCTGGAGTTGAACAGGGGCTGCAACTGGGGTTGAATAGGGTCCAGCTGGGGTTCTGGGCTTCCAGGCCATGTTCAGGAATGGTTTCTGAGGTCTTGGGCCAGGTTCTAGGGTTGCCAGATTAATGCATTTTAAAAAATATCTAGAGAGAAGAAACCACTTGGTATGTTGGTACAGAACGGAGGGCTAGGCAGGGGGCTCTGCAAGACAAAGGCTGAGCTCAGGCTGTGCTCAGAGCTTTCCTTTCCCACGTGCCCTGGACACTCCTGTGGGGAACAGGGCCCAATTTGAGGCTTAAGGATTCAAATGCGATCCCCATGGCTCTGCGTGGTCCTGGCCTGCCCACAATGCTCCCCATCACACGTGGACTGGAGCAGAGGCTTACGTTTCCCATGAGGAATGCTTGCGATGCTCTGTCTGCACACTGTTTGGTAATTGCTGGTCTTTTGGCTCCTTGCCTTTGGAGAAGAAATTTCTCTTGCTCTGGTCACCCTTCCAATAACTGACCAAATGCAGTAGTTCAGATCCTTGCACACAGTGCTTATTCATTTAACTGTGGTTCCTACTGCAGCAGTGTTCTGCAGAGCCCGGTGGAGGCAGCAGCCCTGTGATGCCACCATTCGTGCCCTACAGCACTTATATATCCGTCAGGCAGAGCATTGTTACCACTGTTCTGAAATATGAGAATATCTCACGTAGTACTTCACTAAAGATCATTTTACTGAGGGGGAAACTGAGGAATGGAACTTTTCTCTGTGGTTGTTCTGCAGGAATAACCCACAAGTCTTGGCATTCGGCTGTGGCCAGGCTGACCTTTGTGAGCACCAGCAGCACAGCTATGGCAGGCAGCTCACTTGAGCTCTCCCTTCTGGGATCTGGGCAGGTTTTGTAATTGCTGGAAGAGCCACGCACTCTTTCTTCAGTCTCTGATTTTCCTTCAGCAACCGACTTTCCATCCTGATTTCTCATCCCTTCACCTTTCCCTTCCATGTAACGCCCAGCTGATACTTGTTAGCAAAACAATCCTTTTATTGATGCAGACGCAATCAGCAGAAATGCCGAGCAGTTGCAGAGTTCAGCTTATTCTACGAAATCACTTTCAAGCTTTACTTCACTGGAGCTATTCTTGTGCTCGGTCTTAGGCATGTGCATAAGTCTTTTGCAAGTCCTTGGCCCTCTCAGTCCCAACTGGGTCACACTGATTACCAAGTTATGGCAGCATGAGGGAGAGGCTCTCATTGGGATCTCTGTGAAAGCATTTTTCTGAGCCTATGGTCAGTGGTCTGCTGTGATGGCAGATAAGTGCAATTTTGGTTGTCCTTTTAAGGAACAGAGCATGAAATCCCTTATTAAGGTTCTCTTAGATATGTCTGCAAAATCCTGAGCAGTGATTGAAGTGCCCTTGGTGTGGCTGCTGCATGATGTGCTGTTTCATCCCGTGTAGTTCCTGCTCTCTCTCTCTCTCCATCTGTTTTCTCTAACCTGTTCTGCACTTCACCAAGGTGCTATTATGCTTGAACATTTTTTAAAAACGGTGTCAGAAAGACATGTGATAAGTTTTTTTAATCGAATAGTCTTTAATTGGATTTTGTCTTCTCTGCTTCAGGGTGTGCTTGAGATTCTTGCTTACGCTTTGCCTTGTGACTGTGAGCACAAGACGCTGTGTTCTGCAGTGGAGACAGGATGCTCACCTCATGGTTTGACATGAGGAATTAAAATAGATTTTTGAAGTCTGTCGTTGCAATTTGGTTGAGAAGCACTGTAAGGCATGTTTTAAACCTGGGAATTGACACGTACTGCTTGCTCACTTAGCTTCATGTTCTCTGGGGCATGGCTGTTCCTTGCTTTGACCTGTACAGCACCTAGCACTCTGCAGTTGGTTCACAGCATCTGCTGAAGACCAGTAATGCTAATTAGTGCTAATAGCTGCCCTATGGCATGCCTCTTCTGGCTAGCTAAGACAGATCACAAGGGGACGTCACCTAAACAAATACAAATAAAAACAGTTGGGCTGGAGGGAAATCTTGTTGGGATTCTCATGGGCTGCCACAGAGATATCTGTTCATCTGGTCCTGAACCGAAGCTCTATTTCCACTCTTACATCTGTGCTGTGATACTCATCTCTTCTTCCTCTTAGCACAGGAGAACTTCTGAGCTGCTAATGAACCTGTGTGTGTGTTAGTCACATGTATGTTATGTCAGTTACTGTGATGCCAGATGACATAGCATGAATTCAATGTGTAGCACAAAGGTTTCTATGTAACCCACGACAGCAGTGCTGAGGTTCTGTAGCTGTGCCTGCCCAGGTTGTGTATTTCTGACCCTGCTTTACAATCTGTGCTGGTGCTGAGCCTTGCTTGGGCTGCGGGCTCTGATGTGCAGGCAAATTACCTGAGCATAGCAAGCTCCTGCATGCCAGCTTCTTCACCATAATTGCCTTGCTCATGCTCATACCCCCACTAAAAGCAATGTGGCTATCCCCTTTTTTGTGGAAGGGAAAAACTACTTTAGCTTACTTTGCATTTGCCAAGAGGTCAGAACAAGCACTAAGATACTTATTACGGAGTAGCTGATACCTGTTAAATTGAGTTATTCTTCTGGCTCCTAAATCTACTTTGTATGTTGGGGTCATGCTCATCCTTTGAGATACGAACTTGGTACCAAGCAGGTAAATGCTTTAATGGATCTCTTCATTACCTTCAAACCTGAAGGAGCCGTATCCATTGGATGAATGTAATAGACGTGCCTGGGGCAGTTCAAGCTAGGGCAAGATATCACAGGCAGAAAAGAATCAACGTAGGAATATTAACAATATGTTATTTTGCTGGTGCGGTTTTCCCATATGATTACAAGTGATGAGTGCTCTGTGGGAGTGAGGGAAAAAAAAAGATTGGGCCCATACTGATAGACTGTGCTCAGTTGTTCAGTTGTACTCCATCCTTTACTGTTAGTTCATTTGTTTGTTCTTACGCTTCTGTATTCTGTCCTGAAGGCTAACCACATATCATATATATTTAAAAGAACAGCAGTGTGTAACTGGTATAGATCTTAAGGTTTCTCTCCCAAAACATTATGATATTCCTGCTGAGAATGTGAAGATAAAGGCTTTAATCCCTGGGAACAAAAGGGTGTGAGTAATCCCATTTCACTGCATGACCTGGAATCTCCACCCATATAAATACATCAAAGAGTAGCTATGATTTCACTCTTTGACACTCATGGGTTGAGGTTCTCACCCTGGGAAGCAAACAGCTCCTGTGGTTGGGCTGGACAGTGCCCACAAGGCTGGGTAGCATGGATGTGTTCACCATTCTTTGATCTTCATGCTGGACCAAAATTATTCACATCTCCCCACTGTTGCTGAAAACTTATCCAAGCACTCAAGGCAATTATTTTAAAATGTATGTATGCTTTGGGCCAAGTCCACGAGTCCTGACTCATGATTGACTCAGCCCTTACTTAAGCAAAATTCCACTTGACTTCATTGCCAGGGGAGGCAGGGCTTTGTGACAGCCCCTTGCCAGTGGGAGCTGGTAGTACGAGCTCCTGGTGATGGCCCTCCACAGCTTCTACTGAATCCCAGCATACTGAGGCCCACTGCACCTCTCTGAATCTTGTGATGCTGGAAAAAGAGCCATTCTGCTCAGCTGCCCTGCTTAAGTCATCAGATAGGTGATGGAGAACAATGCTGGCCCAGTGCTGTGCTGGCTAATAGCTCTCAGAGGTAATCTACCAACTGGAAGGAACTTCTGTGACCCACATCAATCAGCAGATCAGACTAAATGGTCGTGATAATTTGACCATCTGATTGCAAACTGTTGCACTACAGATCAGCTGCAACACGTCAGAATGTTTTAATTTTGTTATAAATTAATTTCACACTGCCAGCTCACCACTGCATGTTAGCATGGTTCAGGTAAGGAAGGGAACTAATGTGAGTTCTGGAAAGAGCAGTGTGAAATACGCAGACAGCTCTGTGTGATACAAGGCTAGCTGATGCTAAGTAAACATTGAGGGAGCTGAGCTGCTCTCTGTGCTGTGTTTCCCAGTGCTCCTGATTCTGGGAAGGGTAATGCCTTGGTACAGTGCTGGACCTGACCTGGCTCCCTGCGCTCATGACTGCAGGAGTCAGCTCAGGTCTCGCCAGCCTTATTAGCTCTGGCTCAGCACCACCAATTCCTATTCGGGCTGGCTCCATGCAACATGCTTGGATGTCTGCACTGTGCTCGTCCCAGCATGGGAGTGGTGTCCTGGTGTCAGGAATGCAGGACGGAGACGCTGTGGCTGCCTGCTGGGAGCAGCACGGTCACACAGAGCTGTCCTGCCTGGAGGCAGCCCAATCGTCTGTCCTGGCATGGCTGGGATTGATAAAATTGTAAGATATGGTTTGGAAGTGTCCCTTTTTCCTGCCGCTCTCAGAGCAGCCTATTAAAAAACAACCATTTTCTGCCTGGTGAGCGTGACTGCCAGTCTGTGGCTAAAGCAGCTGAGAAACTTAATAGAAATGTTATTTATTTATGTGTTATTTAGGCTTATGCCATTGTGTTTTGCAAGACTGCACCTTGACAAACGGCCTGATAAATTTTATTTCTAGCTACTGCTGGCAAGAACAGAGCTGCTATGTGTATTAGTGTCATTTAAGTTTGATTTAAGTTTGATTAGTATCATTTAAGTTTGAGTTTTGGCCTCCTCGTAAGAGGAAGCATTTGTAGGATTGGGCTCGGCGTACTGGACTGCCCAACGGTGCTGCACCCCTCGTTGCCCTTAACCATTTATTTCATCAAAGTAAACAGGTTTGAGCTCCACTTTGAGGAACTGACTGTTCTGCCTTTTGTAATGCTGCATTAATAGGCTTTGAAGAGATATATTTTCTGCCAACGTAAACATTTTCTTGAATGCAACAGAAATGAGTCCTTGCTTGCATTATGTTTGCTGTGCACATTGTGAAAACTATAAAATAATCGTAAGTAAGTGTCCTCATCAGACTCTCCCTTAGACTGCTCCGCACAGTTCTGACTGACTGCCACAATACCTGCCTTATTGTATAGACCAGCCGTGATGGTAAGGCAGATCCTAGGTTTTTTTTGGGCCACCTAAGGTAGCAAATGCATTCAAATGGAGATGACTCCATGAAGAAATGTAAATATCTTGTCTGTAGTACATTAACATCAAATACAATTTTGGCACTGCAGCTGTGAAAAGATATAGAAATCAGTGAAACCCCAAGATCTAAGTCAAGTCTGGGGAAGGATGGTGAGTAAGGAAATCCTTCAGTGTTACCTTTTTTGTTTTCACGTTCCCGTGACTTGAATTCAAATCTGCCCCATTCTGAAGAGCCTGGAAACAAGATCTTCAGGTCTTTCCTAGCTGTAATGAGAACACACCCATATAGAGTACATGAGGAGAATTAAAGGAAGGAGATTTGCAAAACCTCTTAAAACAGCAAGCTTCTTAATTTTCCTTTAGAATTCAAAGGAGCTGTCAGCCAAAAATATGTAAGGACTGGAGCAGCTAAGCCCCAGCAGAGCACATGGTTTGCTCAGGCTTATCTGAATCTTGTCCCGTAAAAGCGTGAATTATTGACTCTCCCCTCTTCTCTGCTTTACGGACCTCAGGTACCTGGAGGGCATCCCAGAAAAACAGGAGGTTGCGCCAGCCTGCTCAGATGCTGGTGTTTTCTGAGTGCTTTCTGGATCTGACTGGCTAAGCCCAAGTTCGAATATTTAAAGATTTTCAAAACTGCTGTTTAACACCCCGAAAAGAAAAACAGCTCAGCAGCAGAGTTCCCCCAAACCAAGACTTTGGCAGGGGAGCAGCAGCCATCACCTCCGCTGTGCCAAGAGCAAAGACACGCTGTTATCCCAACATGGGAGTTTCCAGAAGCTGGTTTTGCTGTGGGGGAAATTTGTTCTGTGTGTGGGGAAAAGGAGTAAGGCTGATGGGATAGCAGGGCTGAATAATGCAGAGCCCTTTACCACTCCTGTTGCATAGGAATGATTCCCACATCCTGAAGGCAAAGCAGAGAGAATCAGCTTTGAAGAGCCACTGCAGCAGTACTGCACCAAATTAGAAATAATATTGCTACTTATAGAAGAGTTTTAGCGAGATGCTTTTCTGGCCAATCATCTGGCTATTGGTCATCTAATATCTGCTCGATTTGCTCTTGCAGTTATCTCACAGAACTTTCTGGGGGAATATCCTGGCCTTTCCCCCACTTGGAGTTCTGCCCTGACAGCAGCCTCCCTTCATGCTGGCTGCAGCATCTCTGCTCACCCTGGCAGGGTCCGACCAGCCCGTGCTGTGCCCTCCCCTCCTTCCCACTGCCCACACAGGCCATGGGGGTGCCACAAAGCTGGCCCAAAGGGTTTGCTACATCTTTGACTTGCTGTGCTTTTCACAGGGTCCTTTGCTCACCATTTTCTTCTTTGTGTAGGACAGAGTTTAACGCCCTCTCCTTCGTAAAACCTTGAATTAAAAATCGCAGTGTCTTAAAAGGCTTAGGTGGGATTAAGAAGCACAAACCTCTTATGCATAGAGCTGATACTAAGTAAGCTTTTCTAAATTGTCGGCTAAGTGATGTATTAACATGAGAGCTCTCCTATCAGTCTCATCTGAGCTGGCTTCTTTGAAGAGATATAGAATTTGGTTGTATTGACTTCCACTAGGACCTGAGACTTTAATGCCTTTTTGGTCTTCTGATGTTCCACGCATAATTTCGAAAAACATTTACCACCCTTTCAATCCAAAACCAGTGCTGGTGTAAGCAGGTGTAGTTTCAGTTGCTTCAGCAGATCTGTGCCAAACTACAGCGATTGCAAATCTGGAGGCGGCTTCTGTCAGCAGGGCAGTGAGAAGACCTTGACTCATCCCAGCACTGTCACCAACCCTCTGTGGGACTCTACCAGCAGCTGTGCTTTTCCACCAACACCAACTCGTGGCTCTTAGAAAATAAGACCTGTGGATAAGGTCTTTTATTATTATTTTATGCAGATATTAGGCTAAGGGGTTACAGTTGTGCTACTTATGTCAAGCTGCGACCTGTAATGTCACTTGCATTGCATAATTTGATATGAAAAAAGCCTTTCTGCCCCATGCAGAAGAGACTTGGAGATGAGGGGAAAGCACTTCCACCTTTGTGTCTCCTTGCCATGCCTTGGTGTGGTCCCATTTAGGAGATGTTTGTTAGCAGAAGTGCATTACAACGTGGATCATGGGTATCTGGAGCTGCATGGAGCTTCTTTTCCTGCTCCTGCAGGTTCTCATTACGCCTTTTAAGACTCACAGACAGGAGCTGATAGAATAATTTTTGATCTGGAAAATGAAATCTGACATAACCAGTAGTTATATTTTTCTTATTCCCTGGTAGTTTGCCTAAAGGCTGCTTTTAAATAATTCTTGCTTTTCACCTCCTGAGAAATAATCTATTTGCCTGTGAATTAATTAGGCAGTGTTATGAAAACCTTCCAGAGACTTTGAAAGCTGCTGATCTAACTTTTTAAAATACGTAGTGGGCCCGATTCTTAGGCCAGCCAGTGGGAATTCTGCTTTTAACTTTGGTGGGAACAGGAACAAGTGTTTTATGTGCAAAAAACAGCGTACCCAGTAAATGGTAATAGATGCTGCTCTTTCTGTCTGCTTTTCTGGCACCTATTGCTCTCGTGTCTTGAGTCTCACGGTATCGACAGAGCGCGTCCTTTCTTATTTCACCTTCCATTGTACAGCTCAGTGTGCATCTCTGCTGTTTGTTGAGCAGATGCGTGCAGGGAGTTGGGTGCTCTCTGCAAGGGGTGACTGAGGGGCAGGAGCAGGGCTGCTGTGCAAGGCTGGGGGTCAGAGGAGCTCTGCATTTGTTCCAGGCATGGTAGTGAGGTGTCAGCTACTCTGACACTTGCTAACTTTTTAACGACATCTTAGTTTTTGTTAATCTAGAAGATGAACATTAATTTTAGGCTCATTTATGTGAAAATGATTTTTGGTCTTAAATGAACAGCCGTTCATTCGTTGGATGGAAAATGTCGATACATGTCTGTTTATAGGGTGATTTAAAACCTTTTATTTGATGAAATAGAAGTGGGTAGAACTAGAAGAGTTTCCAGGCTCCTGTGTTTTTCAGGAAGCTGGGCTTTATGGCCTGGATGGTCTCTGTTCTACGTTTCTTTGTTCTCACATTCCTGACTTCACCTGTTGCCAGTGGCATTATCACCCATACAAGTCAGGACAAGGATTAGATCAAAAGATGCGCTAAGAACCAAAAGATGGCTCTGAGTGAGATTTGGAGCTCAGATTAGGAGATCTAAACACCTGTGTGTCTTGCAGGTTTGCGTACAGTAGCATTATACTGAAGGGTTCTCTCAGAGAGCTCTGGGGGTGTTTGTGGTCAGCGTGAGCTGTCTCATGAAGCCACACTGCTTGCTTTTCTGAGTGACAGCCTAGTAACGGATGCATTCGCAGTATGGACCAGAGAAGGAAGACTCATTTTAGGAGTTATGTCAAACCTCGTTATTCTGCATTTTTCTGCTAGCTCTTAGAAATTATCAAAATCCTGTGATTACTGATGCCTTGTTTAAAACTCGAAACCAAACTTCTTATACAGGTGTGCAGTACTCCCTCCTCTCTCCCTGTGCTCCATGGCTTTGGGCTGTAGCTGTGCTTTTCACCAGCTCTCCCAGCTCAGCACACCGGCCTGTGTTTGCTCAGCTGCTGCACTGCTCTGCCACTGCTGCCTGGAAGGGAAGGCAGAGTCAGCCACCAGAAAGCCCAGACTGTGAGGAATGTTTTATAGTTATCAGTCTGATGAGCTCCAGCTCCCCCTTGAAAATTAAGAGATGTGATGCCTTCTCTGTAAAACTGATGGGAATTTGGAAGGTTCCTGGAGAGCTCAGTGATTTGGGAGGTGTGGGCTCAGGAGCTAACTCCAAAACCAAGCAAAAATATGTATGGAAAGGAGCAAAAAGCTGAGGGCCACAGAGCTGTTCTCTGGCATGTCCTTCTGTCAGCTGCTTTCAGAAGTTGTAATCATTTGCTAATTCACATTTCATACCCTGTATTTTTGCTAGCACAAATGACTTTCTAAGACAGAGAGGTCAGTTACTTGTGTTCCTGGCATCAGCTTGGTCTTCCATGTCAGTCTGCCCCGGGAGGTTTTTGGAGTCAGTGTGCTCTCCCTGCTCTCTATCAAGCCTGAATTTTCAGTTGGGGAAAAAAAAACAACACATTTCTGTGGGCAAAGTCCAAAGACTTACAGCTTTATTTACAGTTTAGTGACCATCTACAGACATGCAGCTCATCACTCACAGTGCCTTGGGTGTGTTTCCACTTCCTGACTTGTTGAGGCTCTTTACAGTGTTATCAGCAGAAGAAATAAAAGAGCAGGATTAACTACCATTAAAGTCAATGGCAAAGCTCCCACAGACTTCAGTGGACCAGCATTTTACTCAGTGCTTTATACAAGGAGCTCAAAGCACACTGTTGCATGGGCAGCTTTGTGGCTCTGGCAATACCTGAGGTACTTTTCCTGTGCTGATAAAGTGCAGTTCAGTCTTTGTCACTTCTGTCACTATTTTCCATCTTCAGGCCTCTGCCTTCTCTATGGCTCTTGGACATTATTTTGCTTCCTTCTAGCTCTGGATCTGAAGGATGTCTGTGGACTTTCCCATGGCTACAAAAGAGGACTGGGATTTGAATTCATAGATTGGGTCAGAGTTGAAAGCTATAGGCCAGCACTCGTTCTGAGCTAGCAGGTCACTGAGAATTAACAAATTATACAGCTAACAGAAGAAATGGAAGGATCCTTCTGTTCCCTCCACACAACAGCTTTCTTTGCCCTCCACCCAGTTAAGTTGTGAAATTCTGGGCAGACTGTATGTACATACGCCCACCATGCTGCTATATAAAGATACACACACACGTAACACCCTGCACGAGCATGTCCCTCACATGGTACACAGGTTTGGTAATAATTCCAGCAATTAATCTCCCTGTTTCTGAGTTTGTACAGATTTCTGTCTAATCTCCAGGAAGATTATTTCTTTCTCTATCCTGAGTGCCAGTGATATGCAAAGGCCAAATTGCATAGCGCTGCCCTTTGGGAACAGACTCCTGCTTAAAAGCCTTCCAGATCTTGGCTATCACAGGAGACTATATTTGGAAGGATGGGAAAGCAACACGAGAGGCACATGGAGCAAAAGCTATGAGCATCAGCAGTTTACTACAAGTAAACAGTTTCACTTCTCTAGCTGTTGTATTCACTGGTCTTGTAAATAGGATCTGACTACAGTAAGGTAACAAAGCAGGAGGCCTAAACCTGTCTTCTATCACAGTTTTGTTACAAACTGCCAATAGGCTCATGTCAGCCATTCTGTTTCATCCTACTGTGATCCACCATTGCAATGTTTCCATTGCCCTGCACAGTCTTTTGCTTTGCTGGAGGAGGAAAGTCACCAGTCTCACTCCTTGTTATTGCAGGGATGTACAAAAGGAGGACTTAGTTGTCTGGGATCAGGAGTGTTACAAATCACTCCACACCTGTCCTCTGCATTTTGGAGAACAGGACATTTCTGTCTGTGTTTTGTTATTCTGGTCATTGAGAGGCAGACAGCTCTGGCTGTGGTTTCTCCTGTCCTGTTCAGAAGAGAGCTGTGTTATCTGGAAACTGATGGTGCACTCTTGTCCAATAGCATCTGCTTTCCCTGAATAATTGTGGATGTTTCCACTTCTCCACTCATCCCTCCAAGCACCTTGTAGTCATAAATCACAATGCTGGAGCAAATGGAGTCATGCTTAGGGAATGATCTCCCCTCTGAAGGTGAATCCTGATACCTGACGTATGAGAAGACCAGGCAAATGCTAAAAATTCCTTGCTAATTTAGGTTGCTAGTTCATCAAAAACATCCTCCCAAACATGCACAGGATGTATTAAGTTATGGTGTAGTAAGCGATCAGCTTGTCGTACTGACATTTCTGCTCCTTGCCTGGACTTCATTATCTTTCTCAAGAAATCAGATCTGTTAATATCACCCCGCCATAAATTTGTGTAACTGGAAACCTCTCCCCAGGCAGACAAACATATGAGGACAACTGAGCATTGCTGTTCTCTGAAGGCTGATATATAAATACATACTGGACAGACTAATGCCATCTCTTCCCTGTCTCAGGTCCAATGAAGTCTTAGCTTTCACATCTTTTTTTTTCTTTTTTCCTCCCGTTTGAGCCTTGGCCCAGTCACATTTTTGCACGGGCACACAGCGAGTTATGAATTAGATTATCTTTTGGGCTATCAGATGAGGAGATTTAATTATGTGTAAGTCACCTCATGGTGTTACCTTGCCATTTTTGGTTCTACTTGGAAGAGCTCAGAGATGCTCATCCCGCAGCAGGGGAGGTTCCAGCTGTGTCAGAATGCAGTCCCTGTGCATGCTATTGCTTTGGTGCAATATTGGACAAAATTGGACTTACAGACCAGAAACGAGAATTACTTAGAAGTGAAACTTCCTGTGTGTTGAATCACCCAAGCAGGTAGATGCCACTAATGGTAAAGCCTTTCACGTTCCTTAGGTTGTCTGCTCAAGTTCTTAAGGGCTCTGAGCAGCACAGTAGCTCAGAATCTATGACTGGCTTCTTAGTGTGGTGTCAGTAGGAAAGGAGAGCGGAGTCACTCATGCAGTGTGTGGCTGGCAGCTGCTTAGGATGAGGAAGGAGCATCCAGGCTGATCTCTGCTGATGTTATCATGGGCCAAGATTTTCTTGCAGTTGATGAAATGTGTAGCAGAATTTCTCATAGTGCACTAATTTGCCACGGTCGCTATTGTTATCTTTGAAATGCAGTGCAGTGGGGAATCATTTACTCAGTACTGGATGCTCTTGGACTTTCTTAGCAGGCTAATTTTGGGGCCTAGTTTCAAAATGTTGAGGTGAATTTTGATGTTTGCTATAATTACCGTTAAGGAAAATCTGTATAAATCGCCTCCTGTGTTTTGCAGAGATCATGGCAGTCCGTATTCTGTTTTATCTGGTTTCGTACCGAGGCGTTATCGCACACGATTGTCTCTTATTTGCAATCTTGGCTCATTAAAGTGGTGATTTGATAAGAGGGGTTATTGTCTTTACCTTGAGGGATCTCTCCTGGGCTGATTTATTGGCGTTGTGGACAGAGCAGTGGATACACTGCTGCTGTCAGTGAGTGCTGCAGCACATCCCATGCCGCAGTGGATGGGTGCCCACCTTGTGCACAGCCTGCCAGCCCCAGCACCTTGTGTGTGCTTGGCAGGGGCCTCCAGGGAGTGTCCTGGGAAAAGGCTGGGGCAGGGGGAAAGGTTGGGAAGGCTTCTGAGAAGCCCCTTGGTGGCAGCATCCCCTGCCTCCTCACAGGCACTGGTGGGAGCTCCTATGAGGGAGAGCAACTGGGTGATGCTGCAGAGGTCCATGTGGGCATCCTGGATAAGTTTCCCTTTGGGAGAATTCAGGACAATACATGCAGAGCTGAGAGGGGTTATTTTAGTCTAGCAGCAAGGCAGGGGCCCATTCCCAGCAGCACAGGTCTGGTGTGTCCCCACAGAAACAAGACAAGTGTTGGGGATACCCCAGAGCAATGGCAGTGCTGCTGAGCGGGGCTGTCCTGGGAGCACTGCAGGGCAAGTAACTGCATGGCAGCTCCTGTCCCATCACGTTCTCTGCCTGCTTGAGAAACCTGCCCATAATCCTGCCCAGCACTCTGAACAGTGTTTTCCACACAAGTCTGTCTTGGAAATTAATTAGTAGCATATAGCATGTGATATATATTACCAGCAAAAATATTTTTGGAGTCAGATAAAGAGCTGTTTGTGGGGAGGGCAGTAGAAGCAGTCCCATGAGCTCAGGGCTGTTGCAGGGTGTGCAGCACGGCTGCTGCAGGAGGGCAGGAATGCAGCAGTGCAGCCTCTTCCTGAGATCCCCCATGCAGCAAAGTGATGGCAAAGCACCGCCTGCTCCTCCCTGGTGATAGAAAGGCAGGTTAAATAATTAATAATTATCTAAGTCTCAGTGTGACTGCTAAATAATTTTCAGTTCAACATTATGTAAATTTTAAGTGATTTTTTTTTTTTTTTTACTGGTCATGCATAATAAAATACCTGTGGTGATTAATTTTTCACCCTCAGAGTTTAATTAAGAGCATTCAGGATGTTTGGGCTGATACGCCGTCCTATAATCACAGCCCAAGATGTTGGAAAATCACTGCCTGCCTTCCAGATCAGATGGTGATGCTTTGGGGGAGGGAGCCTTACTCACAGGGACTCACCCAAGCTGTCCTCATCAGGAAGGCTCTTTGGTCCTTGGGATTTTGAAGGGATATATACTGGTTATTAACATACGCAATTAAATGTGTGCTTTGCTGTGTTTAAAACTAAGGAATAACATCACTCCTGTGTAAGTTGTTGGTGTAACAACAGTACAGTTCTTGGGATGAATGGCATTGGTTTGTGTTAACCTAATCCACCTTAAAAGAAAGCAACCAAACTGTTCAAAGGAATAATAATATCAAGTCACATTTTATTTCAGAATAAGTATGTCCAGGTGTGGCATTTTACAGGAGTGACTGTTGTGCGTGAGTGCACAACCTGTCTGTAGGAATCACCCCTCAGGCTTGGACATGTCTGTGCTTCCCAGCATCAGCAGGAGTGCAGTGAGGGCAGCACAGGGCAGTGGTGATTGTGATTATTATAATTCTGCAGAGACATCAGAGCTCCTCCAAAACCCTGTGAGTCCAGCAGCAGGGACGCAGCTGTCATAGCGTGGAGCAGAATTAGCAGTGTGCTGATATCCTGGGAATACAAATTGTTGGGAAAACGTGTCCTGTAGGGCTGTTCCTGCGATGCAAAGTTTTCCCTCTGGTTTCTCTTGGTGTCTTTCATGTGTCTGGGCTGTGCTCCCCTCCAGCTTTGCCCACAGGTTAGTGCAAGTCTGCAGGATGTGTCAGTGCACAGGATGGACCCTGACTCATGGGGAAAGCATGTTTGGAAAACGCTGCTGTTCTCCTACAAATCCTTGTTCTGCTTTTCTGTGAGATTTATTTTTTTTTTCCATTTTAATTAAATTAAGAGTTTAGCGATAAAAGCTAATGCTGAAAGGAAATGGTGCAGGGGGGCCCTATAAAATTTCACACTGTATGCGTGAACAGAAAACCTTTTCAGGAGAGTCAGTTGGGTTTGGAAAAGAAAGGAGGTGGGAAGCAGTTTCCCTGATGCCCAGAAGGTCAGAGCAGAAGGGCCATCCTGCTGAGCCTGCACAGTTCTCTTGCTGTTCCAGAGTTACAAAATCAGAAGAGGATGCTGCTCTGCAGTGCACATTCCCAAATCCTGCTATTTTAATCCAGAACCAATCGTGTCTTTGTTCCAGTTCTGCTGTAATCTGGGAAGGAATTCAGTGACAGTTCTGCTTTAAATTCACACCCTGTGTTAACCCCAGTTAACTGACAATGATAGGCAATTTCAGTTTTTTCTTTCATTTTCATTGCTGTAAATCCAGAATAACACTGATGAAATAAGCCAGTAGTTTTCAGCAATAGCTAAAACTAGAGTCATTTCAAAGGAATGGCTCTGGATTTTATCGTGTGAACCTGGCCCACAGTGTGTGAGGAGGTCTGAGTTAAGCAGACTGAATCACCCCTCAACTGCAGCATCTTTGGCAGCATTGCAGTGAGCAGCAGCTCTCACTGCAGTGTCAGGAAGAACTGAGCATCACAGCAATGATTAGCATCTAATTTAGCAGCTGGAGCAGGATCTAGATGTGTTCTTGCATTAAGGAATTGCTTCTGGAGGCTGGGAAGGTTGGTGCTGCTCACTGTCTTCCACGAGGTTGGCACCCAGCTCCTTGAGCTTCTTTGTGGCTGGGCAATGCAGGCTCCATCCCAGGGGCAGCTGAGGACTGGGTGCTGTGAGTGGCACGGGGAGCTCGTGTCTTCTTCTGACATTAAAGGAAATGCAGGGATATGAGCATACACTCAGGCATCTTGCTTAAACGTGGGCATTGCAAATGACTTTAGGCATACCCTAATTTTTTCTCAAAACTGAGAAACGGTTTAATCCTCCTTGGAAATCCCTCAAAAGTCTGTGGTTTGTGCTGGAGAAAATGGCCAACTGCTAGATGGATCTCTTCTGTAAGAATGTGATTTTCTCTGCTCTGTTCTTGAGGACTGATTCCTACATTGTGTGAGTTTGGATGTCAGTGCACAATGGAGCGTGGGGTTTTTCGTGCTGGCGTGGCTGTGAGCAGTGCTCCCATCCCCAGCAGCACAACAAAACCTGGGCCTTCACATCCCAACCCTGTAGCTCGGTGGAATTGTGGCTGATTGAGATGGTTGAATCATTGAATGAATTTGGCATTCTCCTGTTAGGAAGAGCTTCTGCTGTAGCTCCATAACCTGTAGTGTTCCCAGGGGCAGTGGGGCTCCAGCTGCATGCTGTGCTGCACAGCCACCTCCTGTTCAAGCCCTGTGCCTCCCCACAGCTCAGACCCCACCAGCTCTGCCTTTCCCTGGCGTTTGGCTCCTCCCCAAGGAAAGTTCTTAATTTCAACACTTCTGATCTTTAAATCCTCAATATAGATTCTGGCTTTGATGCTTGCTGATTTATTGCTCTCTGAAGCACCACGTTGATTCCTGCAGGCTCTCGCAGAGCCACCTCCTCTCCCATGCAGGTAACGCACAGCAGCACAGAGGAAGGGTCGGAGGCTGTGAGTTCCCTCTGGCAGCAAACCCTCTGCAGCCTGTTTGCAGGCAACAGCTTCTGAGATTTTAATTCCTATTGTTGATTTTCCGGTCCCTTTCTTCAGCTTTTAAAATTTCCCTTTATTGTTTTAGCCTGTCTGCAAATATATTTGTTTTTCTTCCAAAAAGCCTTCACTTGCTCAATTAGCAGGAAAGCTCTTTGTAGAGCTCTGTAGCTCTGTCTTGGCATCGCTAAGTGCTCCTGGAGCGCTGGCTTCTCCCCAGAGAGGGTTTACCCCTGCAATCCTCGAGCTGGGTATTGCCGTCTCCTGCTGCAATATTGCGCTGCGGTGTCTTGCAGAAAAGCAGCTTTTGCGGCAGAGAGGTTTAAGTGTGTTGCCACAAATCGGGGCAATCCATACTGTCTCAGGATAAGATCTTAACTGCAATTTTGCTCCCTGCCCTGTTGGGTCAATAGCGCGTTTTCCCCACACATGGGCTCTTTCACCATCCAGATTTTTTATTGGCTTTTGTCTTGCTTAATGGCGCTGCCGCTTTGTTTAGAGCAGAGGTTATGAGGATACAAGTCGAACCTCTCGCACGCTGGGAAGCGGGGTGGCTGCGGCCTGTCGTAACCCCGGCGAACCCCGGGCGGTCTGTGTGCCAACCCAGCGGCGCTCAGCCCGGTCCGGGCAGGCAGCAGCCAGCGGGGCCCGAGCGCAGCCCGCACTGCTGCCTGCGAGTCATCCGTGCCGGCCCCGCTGCCCGACGCTGCGCTCCCTGCAGGCGGCTTCCACGCATTGCCTCCTTCCCCCGAGGACCCGGGAGCAAACCTTGCCCGAGCAGCTGCAGAGGCTTCTGCTATTAAATCCGAGTTCAGTCTTTGCCTGGACACAGGATAAAGATTTTTTTTCCTCTCGGGGGTTGCGGCACTTTGTGTTGCTGTTTTCCCTGTTTTTGCAGTCTGTTTAAGCTGTGAGTTTTCCTTTACCAGGCGAGAGCTAAAGCCTAGAAAAAAACTGTTTACGGTGCTGCTTACAAAATCTTCATGGAGTTCAGGGGCTGTTTTCAGCAAGTCATTCCCAAACGGTTCTCCACTGCATATTGGCTCTCCGTGATTCCTCACCACTCTTTATGCTACGGTGTGAGCCTGGGCTGGGCTGCCAGACTCGCAGCATCCCAGGCTCATTAGCCACCATGTGTGACTGAACACGGTGACTCTGTGAGTGCCCTGAGCACAGGGGAATATTAGGACAGCTTCCGAAGTCCTGCAGCCTGGCTGACCTGCCTTGGCCTGAAGGTTGGGCAGGACTTGCTTTGCTTTTTCAAGGCACTGGAAGCTGCTGAACCCATCTCTTTCCTAGGGCCCATCTCCCTCAAGATCCCGTGGGCTGCTTTGAAGCCTCTGCCCCATGTGGGTGGGAAAGCTCATGGGCTCGTTCCTGGCATGGGGCTGACATTTGCCCTTGCTGGAGCTGGGAGCTGTAGGAGCTGGTTATTTGCTTTGTGTGATTGATCACATCTTTATGGCACATAGCACCGTGCTGCAAAATGGCTCTTTTATGTGTCACACTGACTCACAGTGTGACCCGATGTAAATGTAAGGGTGTATTTAACAACTGAAATTTACAGAGAATGGTGTTACTTTTCTTTTCTTGGAGCAAAGGGCCCTTGGCAGCTGATGGAACGGGGCACAGTGCCCTGCAGGGCACACGGGGACCCTCATGATGGCTGTGGAAGCTGTGCCAGTAGCTGCTGGAGCACTCCTCACTTGCCCCCATGCCTCACCCTTCAAAATCTGGGTGATTTATTGCTAGGAATGGGGCATCTAAACTGGATCTGACCCTGCATCTCCCTTTTCCCACCTGCCTTTTTCTGTTTTGCTTTTATACAAGGTTTGCCTTTTATTTCATTCAGCACCCAGCACAAAGTGGGGTCTCTGCACTCTCACTGGAATCATTAGGCACTTGCTAAGCATTAACCCTGGGACTGTGGAACAGAGAAACTCAACTGGCTGGCATGGCTGCAGCTGCAGAAATGGAGGTACCGGAGGGTGGGCTTTATCCCAGCAACACCTCCCTATCACTGCTGAAACGATGCTACCCTTACACGTCAACACTGAAACGTATCACTGCCACACACAGCCCATTTACTGGCAACAAATGCCACAGTGAAAGATGCCCTTTAATTAATGCACTCCATAACAAATCATCTGAAGATGGATTTGTATTTGGGGCCAGGCACTCCTGTATGTGCTGTGGGGCTGCCTGTGTGAGCGAGGCTCCTTTTGTGCATCATTTGCTGGGTTGGATCCTGAGCATTTGTGTCGGGATGACAAAAGTTGGTTTCTGGATATGCAGTCTCAGATCGTGTATCAGATGTGAAGGAACTGGTGCCTTGCACACCAAAGATGTTTCTGAGAATATCTGAGCTGCAGAATGATGCTGGCTGGGCTTGGATGTGAGCTGACACACTGCTGCATGATTCCCATGATCCCAGCATGGAAGTGTGCAAGAACTGCACTGACAGCGATGAGCGGGTGAGGTGAACTTGAGCTCCTTTCCCATCATGAGAGAAGGGAAAAATGATCTTGTGCTCAGATCTGGGGTTAAAATGAATTCACGACTGTCTCAGGAAACTGAAAACAGCCTTGCCTGGAGTGGTGAGCGACGTGCCTTGCTCTGCACAGGATTTAGTGCTTCTCTTAGCACCAGTGAAATCTGGCTGCATGCGCCTCGGGCAGAGCCAAGGCACAGTACTTGGCACCCGTGTTTGTCAGTGCTGTTACCCTGAGTCCTGCCTGGGGCTGGGCTGTAGAAAACAGATGATCCATCATCTCCTGCTTGTTTGTCCAGCTCTGCTGACTGCAGTGAAATGCTTTTGTTTTGCCAGGGAAGCCGGAGTGTTTCATGCACAGGCCAATCCCACGACCCCTGAGGATGTCGGCACTGATGGGAATGCATTGCAGGATCCCCAGCTGCAGTCCCCACAGGAGCACTCCCTGTGCACCTCAGAGGGTACGTTGCCCCTTTCTGTTCTTTGACAAACATCATAACTGAGAGCTCTGCTGTACACGTGTGATAACTCCATATGACTCCCGTGCATAAAGCAGCCCCAAATCCCCTTGTGCAGCTCCTATCCCATGGTGAGCCCAGTAGAATGCCTCACTCAGCACTCACTGCTGTCATTGCCGTTCCTTTCAGCAGGTACAGGTGTGACCATGCCCATGAGAACTGGACCAGCACATGGATCCATAGGCTGTGAGTTGCCATTGGGGACTGGAAGTACCACAACACAGAGAGAACAGGTAATTTCAGTATAAGAATTCTGCAGAAAAACTGGGGGAAAGCAGTGTTTGTTTGAGATTGATCAGAACCATCTTTTATTTCAGTGTTTTCTGGAAGAGGAAAAAAAAGCCAAAAAAACCTCAGACCCTGCTAAAGGAAATCATATTTTAGTTTGAAGCAAAATTTCATGTTATTTTGGAATGCTCTTTTAGTTTTCAGCCTTTTTTATTTGAAAAGTCAAAACAAAGTTTCATTTTGACACAGAAAATCGAAATGTTTTGTTTTGCAAATGTCAGAGCAAAATAGCTCAACGTCTTGATAATTCCCCCCCCCCCCTTTTTTTTTTTTAAACCAGAGCCAACGCTGTAAATCCCATCCTGGTGGTCTGTTGTCACACCTTGCCCCTGGGATGAGGGTCTGTGAGAGGATGCTGGAGTCCTGATCCTCGCACAGCAGTAACTGCACTGCAGGGCGTGCTGAGCCCTGGGAACTTGGGCTGGAAGGGCTCTTTGGGACTCTGTTAGGAGACACTTGCAAGGTAAGGGCGCTTTGCAGAGGGCTCTGAAAGCAGTGGGTGGGTGTGCACTGACCTCAGGCACAGTAAGGCAGAAAGTTGGAGTTTCTAACAGGCAGTATAGAGAAGCAGCTGTACGCGTTGGAGTCGGTCACAGCACCACTTATTTGTCTGCATCTCAGTGCTGAGGGTTAATGGGGATGAGGATGTGTCAGCCCTATGCCAGGTACCAGATTTCAGCCTACAGCAGCACCAGCTTTGGCAGCTTTACCACAGATTTTGTTACAGTTGTTTTTGAAAGCTCTGGTTCTCCAAATCCTGTAATTATGTGCAAGTTTCAGCGTTCTTTAAAATTGAAGGTAAATTGTCAACTCTTTGATTGTATAGAATAGCCTGAAAACAACCAAGAAGTTTTGAAAGAAAAAGAGGCAAGTTGAGGAAACCTGAAATTACTTGTCTTTGAATTCTAAAGATTTGTAAGGCAAACTCATGATTTTGTGGCCCAGAACAGGCCTGGTAAATGCTTGGTATTGGCAATACTGTGTTTATTTTCCATGCTTGGATTTCTGCATGGCTTTACACACTTTATGAAAAATACAGTATTTTATTTTATTTTTAAAAGGAAGCAGATAGCTCTGCTGGATGATCTCCAAACCAGACTGTAACATACAATAAAAATTCTATAGTGCACTGTAACAGACTGCAAAAGGATAAGATGTCACTTTACCAGCACAAAAACCAGGCACGTTACAGAGGAAGAAAATTATATGACGTATTGCTTGTATTTATGGCCAAAAGAAAAGGCAAAAAATATATACTGCGTGTATATACCCCATAGAGAAATTACAGAACAAAATTTAATTAGATCTTTATAAATGAAAGCCACATATGCAGATTTATGATATATTTATTTCTCAGCCTTCGGAAGGATGGCTGCCCTCGCTTTGAAAACCAATCATTTGCAGACATCAGGTCTGTAATTCAGGAACTGACACAACCAGAGGTTTGTGGATTGGAGTGTGGTAAATGCCAGTCCCAACATCTCTCTGTTTCAGAGGCAAATGCTGGAATTCCCAGTGGAGGTGGCGAGGAACCTCGCTGCAAAATGCTTCTATAGCAATCTTTTTTCCCAAGGTGTGTAATTATAAAGATTAAGTTGCTTGTTCTGTTAATTAAGAAACAAGACTAGTGCAACGTGTAGTTACAACTGAAGAGAAAACGTATGATTTTTATAGGGTACATCTAAACTTTCCCCTCCCTAAAGGGAGCTTCATGTTATGCTTGCAAAAAGTATCATGAGTGAGGACTAAAAGCAGCTGGAACACAGGCCTTTCTCATGGGCAGGGATCTCATGACTGGATCAGGACCTAGCTAAACATGCATAGTAAAGACTAGGTGGTGGTGCCTTTACTCTCACTAATGAAGTGTCAGTCTTTCTGAATCACGCTGGTACACCACAGACTTCCACTTCTTTGCCTCAATACTGAGAGCAAGTTACAGACCTGGTTTTCTCTGCTTCCCTAAGCAGCTTTGGGGGTTGGTGACTAAATGACTCCTGAGAATAGGAATTCAGGCATGATTTCTTGATGTGGTTTGACTTGCATTATCGTTTTCTGCTGCTGGAAGAGGAAGATCGTGTTCTTCCATCTGCCTCCCAGCTCCCAGCTGTGCGGGTTCTGATGTAAAGCCTTCAGCTTCTGCATGGACACCTTGGCTGCTGAGCACAGTGCAGCACGTGCTTTCCTGATACCACTTCTTCCTTTGTGCACAGTCTCAGAGTTGCTTCCAGGTGCCACAGAGTTGTACAGGAAATAAGGCTGCAGGTACTAGCACTGACTAATCAGGAGTGTTACCTGGAAAGCCTTGTGCAAAGCCCTGGAGGAAGGTGGTGGGAGAAGGTGAGGCTGAGCATCAGGCTTTCCTTTTACATCTCTAAACTGAAACAACTTCAAAAGAACGTCTGTTCCATTTATAGAAACAGGGGCTCATCTAGAGAGAAAACAAGAGCTGCTAGAGTTTTTAGCCACATCTAAATGAGAACAAAATTAGATTTCAGACATTAAAGTAGGACCCATAAAGAACTAAGTGCAGCAGGAGACTGGCTGCAGGGTGCAGTCTGCTGCTGACCGAAGAAGACAGCACCAACTGATTCTGACTTCAGGGAAATAAATTCATGGTTGTAACTGGTTTAGCATCTGCCATAGGGAATAAAAAAGGCCACAGTGGGTCAGTAGTTTAGTTCTGCATCTCGTCCCAAAGACAGGTCTGTTTCACCTCTTGTGGGGATTGGCTTGTGTCTCACTATGGAGCCTTTGCATCCGTGGCCCAGCTCTCCTAAGCAGGGATGGGTTGGATGAGGCAGCTCTCCTGGAGCAGGACTGGCAGTAGATGATGGCTCCATCTCTGTGATATTGAAAACAGACATCAAGGTGCTTTTCACTAACACATTCTGTCAATGCTAGAGAGTTGTCACGTGGGGAGCAAACACTGAGTGAAGCAAAGGAAGTATTTACAATTTGCTGCCGTGAAAGGAGACGAGATAAATCAATAGGAACTAAATTAGCACAGCTAGAGCAGTCCTCACACCTACTTTGGAAACTGTGTTAAAATCCATGGCCTAGAATTTGCAGGAGGGATTATATGCATTTTAGAGTGAGCTAATGTAAGTGACACCCACTTCTCAAACTGTCTGAAAACACTGCCAGAATGAGCTGCCAAAGAGCAGAGATGTAGTCAGTATTTGCTGGCTGTCAGTGGCCTCAGATAAATGCATTGGGAGGGGAATAGTGGAGGAGTCAATCAAAAGATAACACTGAGGAGAGCTCAGTTGCATAACATGACAAGAAGTCAATTTTAACTAAAGCAGAGCATATGTCTCTGTATGTGGGCATGGTTAGAGGCATGATGGCCCAGTGGGAGCCCAGAGAGAGAGACCTGGGAGCAGCACACAGGAACAAGATCTGACGAATGCCTCGTGTGATCGGCGTGGTTGTGTTACTGTGCTGCTCTTGGCTGACCTTTTTCATTCAGCTGAAACCATACCTTTCCTTTTGGGCTTTTGCTGAACTTTGCAGATTTACGACAGCATCCCACAGATACACCGTGGCACAAGACAACTTGCTAAAAGTCAGGTTGAGGTGGTGAGACTTGCAGAAATCTGTTTATTGGGGAGGTGAGCGTGGCGTTTGCAGGAAGCACCCAACGTGTGTGTGCAGTCAGTTGGGTTTATTGTAGCACAGAGCAGGCTCAGGTCTCCCAGGGTCACACACACAGTGTAGGATCGATCCCTGTGTATGTAAAGCAAGTATTTCCAAAGTCCAACAGTTGCTGCTTGCAGGCTGGCTGCTGGACATCCAGGGTGTTCAGAGCCCTCTACATCTGCCAGGCAAAACTGGTAGGAGAAAAAAAACCGTATCCAGGAAAGCCTGAACACATGGCAGCTCTGTGCAAAAGAAATACCACTGTTAGTACATTCATTCCTTGTTCCCTGACTCTTTCTGAGCAGTTTCAGCAGAATGTCCTGCTTTTCTGGTAGTGACAGCAGTGAAGTGCTGGTAGAGCCCCCTGGGTGGGGAAGGAGGGTGTCTGTCATTGAAGTGCTGTGGGCTTCAGGGGAAGAAGGGCTGGATTGGGGCTGGCTGCACAGCAGCGGAGTTTTCAGCTCTGCCCTTTTCCAGAGCTGCACAGAACTGGGTGCATGCAGGCTCTGTGCTTTGGGAGGGACACAGACCTCAGTCACTTACCAGTGCCTGCCAAAGGAACTGCAGGGATGAACTAGTCTGGTCCTGCACCGGTTTGGCAGCTTTCCATGGAAGATCATGGGCTTCACAGGGGAGCAGAAAGGCACCACTCGGTAGTTAAAGAGCAGGGGGTTCTGCCAGTCCTGCTGGGATGCTTCAGTTCCATTTACATTTCTGAAGTGTATTGAGCCCTTCACGTGGGAGATGCTATAGAAACACAAGGCATGAATAGCATGGAATATACCATAAAAACCGAGCAATGTAAAACACGTGTAGTCTAAGCAGCAAGAGGATTCTGTGCATGATCTTTGCAATTGTTTGGGTCTTAAGTATGCATTAAATTGCAGCAACTAAAGGCTATAGAGTACAGACCATAAACTTGAATTCCATTGCAAAACCATCAGGGCAGAGATGTGACCGACATTAGTAAATAGAAGAAGTGATTTTAGGAGTCTCTGTTTTGATGAGAAGAATTTCAGAATTGCTTTTCAAAGGTCGGCTACACAGCATTTTCAGAATATGTGGCGCCAGGATTGCTCTTCTCTTTTGAAAACCCCCTGATGTTTCTTGTGCATGGAAGGAGGGGGGGATTTCGTTTCACAATGGGATATTTGGGCACTGTGGTAATGGGAACTAGGCAAAACTCAGAAGGACTTCCATGCTTAATCACAGCTTATCTTCTGCAAAGTACAAAGGAGGATACCAGATCTTCTTTTTACCTTTTAAGAGATTCACAGTAAAAAACTTCTAAAATGATCACAGGGAAAGAAAGGTCGATCCCTCCTTATCTTTTCGGCCTTTCCTTCAAGAACTGGGAGTGGTTTGTGGTCAGGTTGGCTGTGCTGCCTTCTGGGATGTGTGCATGCTGGAAATGGGCTGTGGCTGGTGGTGCCAAGTGGTTGCTTGGACCTTGTTTGTGCAGAGCAAGGACTAGAAAGTGAAAGATGGGCTTGTAAGGTTACTCTGGAGAAATGTGGTGGGAAAGCTTGTCATGTCCAGTGCTTATCCTTGGGGTGTTTGTCACAACTGGACTGTTCTGATGTGCAAAGTCCTTCTTAACTGTTCTGGGGAACCTTGGGGTTGAATGGGAAGCAAGGATGAATGCTGCTTGGGTAAAGTCTTTAGGGTTATGCATAAAAATGACTGCTAGATTTAACATGGAACACATTTTCTTTTCTGCCCCATGCAGTGTGTTGGCCTTGAGAGAGCAGGAAAGACCATGCAGGGTTTAAATCATTAGCACTGGGTCATGCAATCCTGGAGCAATATTAAACCTTCATCACGTTGAATTTGGTGACAGTGCCTGCAAGTGTCTGAGAAACAGATGCTGCATATACCAAGAAGAGCTGATTTCCCACCCTAGCAGAAAAGCCTTTTAGGGAAGGAGAGCCAGAGGACAGCAAGAGGCTGTGCATGTGCTGGGAGTGCAGAAAAAGTGTACAGAAGGTGCAGAGAAGTCCAAGTGAGATGCTGCGTGTGGGACGTGCCCAGGTGCTGGGCCCAGAGCCTGGCCATGGGGAGCACAGGGCTGGGTGTTGGTGGCAGTGAGCACACAGAGCTCCACTGTGTGCACAGCCTGGGGATGGACAGGGACCAAGCTTTGTGTTAAAGAAATGCACGTTGTGCATTGCAGAGAGAAAGCTGGTGTGAAGAACATCAGCCTCATGCCTTGTTTCATCAAGGACGGAAACCTTCAGAAAGAGAGTGGGCTTCATTAGGACTAGAAAACATCTACTAGGCAGTTTTGGATTCCTAGGGATATTTGCTGGCTTTTTAAACAGATCCAGTACAGACTGAGGAGCATCAGAACACAAAGGAGATGTGAAGGGCTCGAAGCAGACCTCCCAGTGCTGTGCCTGGCTGCTGCTGGCTGCACCCAGACCTGGTGCAGCTCCTCTCCTTGGCACTAAGCGAGGTCACTTCTGCATCCCCCCATGTTATTAATGGCACGCCTGGTGCCAAATAGGATCTTTTCCATTCTTAATCTGTGATTAACAAGGTTGTTAAAGTTGTTCTTAGCTCTGCCAAAACCAAACAGAATTTTATATTGGGCTACACGTTGGGCAAAGGCTGTGTTTGAAGTAGTCTTTAATCTTAGCTCCAGTATTAACTCATATGTAAACAGTCACGTTTTATCAGCTCAGCTACAGAGTAATGTATTTGTTAGTCTAATTTTAGTAACTTGTAGGTAATTCAGTATGGTTTGAAATAGGTTATATAGGAGCGAACAGATCTAATTTTCCACTGGCAATGCAGGTAAAGGAGTCCCCTGGTCCTGCCAAAGCCCTTGCCTGTTTTCTGAATAGTTTCACTGATTTTAGAAAAGTTATTCCAAATGTGTGAAAAAGCAGAATTCCTAGATGTGAGGCTTTGCAGGGCTGAGGCCTGCCACTGTGTTTTCTGGTAGTGGTGTTTGACATTGTAGTGCATTTTTTTAAAGTGTAGCACCTATTTTTTACCATGCTGTGCAATTAGTTTAAGGACAGAGCTGTGACTACTGAACGTTTTGCTGAAAGTTACCATATCACGATGGAAGAGAGGAGCAATGTTCTCCTTTTAACTGCAGGGCAATGTAATTGTGCTGTCCCCATCTCTGTGGCAGATGTTGGAGTTTCAGTGCCACTGCTGTCTGTTAGCTCTTTCATGCAGTTGAACCACAGTCTTTTACCAGCCTCATCTATTTCATGGTCATTCACAGGTGGGGACAGTCCCTGTGAATACAGACATTGAATTAGATTTGCCTTTGCTGTAGGACTTGGTTTTTCCTGTTGGAAAAATTGTTCTAGGCTGGAAATTGAAAGAAATTGCCATGTGAAATCTGAAGAAGTGCAGAATATGAAACTGTTTCCCTTTGCACAAAGACATTTCAAGATGATTTCTGAATGGACATGAATGTCGTTTTATTGCTGCTTGGCACTAACAGCTAAAGGAGGTTATGAGGGAAGAGGAGCTGAAAGGCAGTGATCTTTTGTAAAGTTGAACTCCGTCCAGGAGGAATATTTTACGAGTCAGGTCTTTCCTCTCCTTACACACCTGGGATTTCCAGGTGATTTTGGTGGGAGCAGTGGATTCTTGACAGCCTCCTGTGAAGGAGTGCAGCTCTGGTTCCCATTCCTGCTTCTGATGTGACTTTTTAGAGTTTATTTCCAAGCGGCCTGGCTGTGCGTGCCTTAACTCCCATTTAAGAGGCAAGCCTTATTGTGCTGTGGGGGAACTGCACCCATAAGTGCCGATCTTTTGTTTTTCTATTGGGAAATTCAGCCTGAATTAATGCCAAAGCAAGCTTAAAAATTTCCCCTGTTTTTTTGCCCAGCATCTTGCATGCTCGAGTACTGGTCATACCCAGATCAGCATTAACTAATGCTGGTAACTGAAATTTCCCCTCAAGGGATCAGAGTTGTGTGATCTGAAGCAGGAATGCCTTAGTTTGTGTAGAATTGATCTCACTTGGAATTCTGCAGCATTTATAGCAGCTGGCTGGGCTACTTGGTCATGCACATCCCAGTCCTTTATAGAAGCAATTTTTATAGAAAACATTCCCCTCTGCCTTCCTTTTCCTTTTCCTTTTCCTTTTCCTTTTCCTTTTCCTTTTCCTTTTCCTTTTCCTTTTCCTTTTCCTTTTCCTTTTCCTTTTCCTTTTCCTTTTCCTTTTCCTTTTCCTTTTCCTTTTCCTTTTCCTTTTCCTTTTCCTTTTCCTTTTCCTTTTCCTTTTCCTTTTCCTTTTCCTTTTCCTTTTCCTTCTTTTTCTTTTTTCCCCCAGCTAAATGTATTTCATTACCTGCCAGACTTGCACATCTGTATTTGGGCAGGATCTGTGTTAAAAATGCTCTGAAATCATAACCTGTATGGCTCTCAACTTGGTTTGTGTGTTTGGGAAATCTGGATACCAGGGTGGGAAAGACCAATATGAAAAGAATAATGAGACTCAATCGACTGTGAAATCCTTCTAGGAACAGGTGTAACTGTGATCGTAAACATTCACAGGATATTTTACCACCAGCTTTAATCCCTGCAGAGAGGAATATTGAGGGGTAGGAGAACAAATGTGAAAGTAACTTCAAAGGCTGAGTTAGAAGATGAGGAACACAAACCTCAGGTCCCACCATGAAGCAGTGAGGGCAGAGAGGGCTCCGTGGTTCCTTTGATCCAGCATGGTGCTCCAGGTCAGTGTGTCCCCATGAGAGGTCCTTAGGGTGCTGATGACCCCGGGCAGCCCACTGATCACAAACTGAAGGACAGGAAAAAAATGAAGAGCAGGACGTTCAGCTGTAGCAATGGCTGCTGGAGGAGTTGGCAGTGAGTTGGAGCAGCTCTCTGCAGAGAGAGGCACTAAGAAAATAGGTGAACAAGGTCGTGTTTCCTTGTGGAGGGCACAGAGCTTTCCTTTAATGAATGCACAGGAAATGTAAAGCAGGGAAGGGTCTGAGAACTGCGCGAGGAAGTTTGATATGGGTTGAAAGTTCTTCCTGTGCTGAGAGACTGCCTCCGAAGCAAAATGCCATTTATGTTCCACCGGAGCCTGGGCTTGCACAGTTCCCTCTAAAGATCTCTTTGCTGGGTGAATTTTTCCCACTGCAATTAAGGAAACAAAACTCATTGGTGACTCCAAAGAGGGAAAACGAGGAGCGATAAAGACAAACATGTAGGAAGTGCTACGGAGCGATAAGGAAGCTGGAATGGTAAATCAAAGCCTAAAGAGGAAGGATACGAAGGGGCACAGAAGTATAAATCTTTCTGAGCTGAGCAAGGAGCTGCTGGAGCCCTCAGAGGGATGCGAGTGGAAGGTGGTGAGTGAGTGGGGCTGCCGAACGAATTCCTTGAGTTGGGAAGCAGGGGAGAGCAGCTGAAGGTCACATACTGCAAGGAGGACAGGGAAACTGTTCTTCTGTGTGCAGAGAGAGAGAAGGCGTATTATTGAGAAGTTTTATGTGTGTAACCCAAGCGGACAGCTGGGAAATTAAAACTACTAAAATTGACAAGTCACCAATTTTAGATTAATTGCAACCTACAATTCCTGGAGTTGGTTTCTGGCCTCAGTGTTTGAGAGTCCCTGGGAGAGTGCTGGTATCTGAGGAGGGAGACACAGAAAGCATTGTCTCCTTATTTAAAAAATGGAGTAAAGCAGCAGGAGACAAAAAATATATATATATTTGGCAAGTTGTAGAGAAGATAGAGTAAATATGACTAAAAGCAAGCACCGGGCAACGTTTCAGAGCCATCTGATAGGCAGTGAAGTGGCCCTTGATACCCTGTGGTCTTAGTTCTGAAATGTGTGCATTGAACAGGCTGGAGGAGCACTGGTGGAGCTCGGTGCTCACACAGCCCCAACCACCACAGAGCTGCAGCTCCGGAGGGAGCTGTGCAGGCTTCCTGCAGATCAGAGCTGGCTGCAGCAGTGCCTGGGGCTGCGCAGCTCCCTTGGAGCAACTTGCACACCAGCTTCCAATGAATACAGCAACTGCACTGTGATTTTCTAAACGCCCTCTGAGCTCAAATGGCAACAACCTGTAGTGTTTGACATCCACTCCATGCTTCTTGTCGCCAGCAGTAGCTGAGGCAGACGTCAGTTGCCAGCTTTGCCATGCTGATGCTTCCAGCTGCCCTGACTTTCTGCCGTGCTGACATTTGGGGTTTAATAGGAGCCAGCTCTGAACTCAAGTGCCTTTGGTAAGGTCAGTTCTCTTGTACATGAACAGCAGCTTTGAGCCTTCAAACACGCTTTCTCCACTTTCTCCCACACCCAGCATTCATAGTGAGGTCTCATCCTGTAGAGGCTGTGCTGGTGGCAGAGGTGAAGGCAGGCCTTCCTCAGGTTATTTTAGCTAAACCAGTGATTTCCAGACTTTTTTTCTTCTTGTTACGGAGATCTGAATGTTTCACACTGGGGGCCTGAAGTCTTTTTACAAGAAACTATGCTTATTTACTGTCTTGCTGCTCATGTAAATTCTTTGGTGCGTTTTGCAGACCTTTAGAAAGAGGCTGTGTGCCTAAAGGGACTCGATGGAACACCGCTGGTTTAATGAAGCTATTGCTGCTCATGGCCTTTTATTTTCGTAAGCTGTGTGACAGTGAAGACGAGCAAAGACAGAAGGATGCAGAGCTGCAAGCTCTTCTCACCTTCAAGAAATTAGGAATACTTTTTATTTGGACGAGAATTTCAATAGAATTCCCAGGACTGATGTCCCACAAGGCTCCTCTTGTGAGGTGTCACGTTGCCCAGGAGACAGACTGAGCAACTGAGACATTCTGCAAGTTTTTGAAAAAGAGATTTATGTATAAATGTGTTACGGGAAAAAATACCTCTGCTCATACACATGGTAATTCTTCTGTCTTACTTTGTTTACTATCTTTCTTTCTTTCTTGTTTTCAGAGATTTAAAGGAATTTAATTAAAAAGGCAGTTTAACTACCCTCTTTTTTCCAGATAACAAACACTAAAATAAAATGAAGTGAAATATTGGAGAGCCTGCTTTATACCCCTTTTAAAACCGAACACAAAAGCCAAGTGAGATCATCGGGTTTATTAGGCAAGATATTTCCAGTAAAGATGGGGAAGCACTCCTGCCACCATACAAGGAACTGCTCAGCCTCCGTCTGGAAAGTCACAGCCAGTTCCCATCATCTGTCTTTGGGAAGGAGAAATCCAAAGCAGGACTCAGAAGACGACTGGGACAGTGAGGGACACAGAAGCGACCGTGTGGGATGTTCGGTGTGACAGAGCTGAAGAGAGGGCACTGGTTTCTGTAGATACAGCAGAGGAAGAACATTACATAAATGACAATAAATCTCTGGACAACAGAGTGACTGTAAACTGGCACGGAATACACTGACGCTGGAAATGAGGGTTCTGGGCTTTGGAGCAACCAGGTTCTGCAAGATTTTGCATCAGGAGAGCAGAGCCAGGTCCTGTTGCATAACCCACACACGAACAGGTTGGCATGTGATGCTGTGAAAGCGGACTCTGGCTGCAGTGATCATCTCCAGTCCCATGTGCTCCTAGAATACCAATAATTTCTTCCACTGGCCTTGCTATTCCACAGGCAGCTGTCTAGCTGTGATCTTCCGGAGAGCCAAAGTAAGCTTTATTATTTAGGTTTTAGCTCAGCTACAATACATCATTTAGAAAAAGTCCTGCTGTGCTAAGCTGCATTCAGTAGCATGGCAACATCCAGTGTATATATTTGACTGCACTCTGGTTTGTCTTTTGTTAGCTCCGATGTCAGCAGGTAAGTGAGCAGAGTGGCCCTGAGACCTGCCAGTGTGGGGCAAAGTGTTGGAAACTGTCTCAGTTTCACACATCTTTAACAAACCTGGTGCTGTTGTGTTCTTCACCAGTGCTCAGGACACTGCTGTCAATGCATCACACCCAAAATGCACAGACACTGCTTTGCTCCTGCCTTTTTGTGGTTTTCTTGTGGCAAGCTGCTGGGCTTGAGCTCCTGGGCTCCGTGCTGTGGCTCCCTGCAGCCCCAAACCTCCTTCCCTTTCCAAAATGCATTTTGAAGCTTCAGCTGTGGTGATCTGGGTGCGTGTAAGTGGGAGTGCTAACGTTATGGTGGCTAAAGGGGAAAGCTGTGGCCCTATGCCCTACAGCAGAGCTCTCCAAGACATTGCGCCAGAGACTGCAGCTTACTCAGTGTGCTGCGGAATGGGATCTAGGAGCTGCAACACCGTTTGCTTAATGGCCAACAGTGACAGGGTTATAAATCAACAAGGCACCTATTACCTCCAATGGAAATGGTAATCTGGTTTTTCTCCGAGCGGCTTCTGTTGCAATAATCATGTGCTTGCAACCTCTTCCAGGGTACAGTGCAATGCATCTCCCTTGCAGCATCCCTGCCTCTGGGAGCCATCCCAGCTCAGCAGGGCACTGAGCACCGCCTCGACCCCTGGGAACCGCAGGTGCTCAGCAGGATACGTGCAGGTTCACCCCGCTTATCACCAACAGCTGCAGGGCAGCCTGGAAATGGAGTCGCGGGAAGGGAAGGGATCCGTAGGGCTGCTTTCTTCCTGCTTTTTTCTCCACTCAGAGGTCTGGAGGGCTGTTGAACACGGTGGAGCTCCGCGTTCAGAGCACCCTGCGCAGGAGGCAGCAAGTGGCCGGGATGGCAGCGCCCTGGTGTCAGGTGTCTGTCTTAGCCTCTTCCCAGCAAGGTCTCCATCTAAACCGACAGGAGCTCTCTGGACTCCGAACCATGGCATACGTGTATTTTTAGAAGCCAATCAATCAGTGGTGACTGTTCAAGTTCAGACAAGTCAAACACAGCCTGCAAAGTTACACAGAAGCACTGTGTGTTGTAGAAGGGTTGGTGAGCCTGCTTATTATTTGGTGTGCTGTGCCAAATGCAAGAGCTACTGAGGCTGGGTTCTTTTCGGAGAGATATCTGCGAGAAGTGCAAGTATAAACAGACCGTGGATTGTAAAACACAGCTTTTTAATTGAAGCAATAAATGACTGTTTGTGCTTCCACAGAAGCCCTCTTTCAAGGTGCTGCGTGTTTTCCAAACTTTAACACAGCCCTAGGTTCAGGGTTTGTCATCTGGGCTTTTCTGTAGGTGAGGAAACTGAGGCACAGAAGAACGTAGATGCTGCCAAGGAGCAGCTTGTCTCCAGGGAAGTGCTGTGCTGGGCAAAGCAAACAAACACCTGTGCCCTGGCTTCCCTTCACAGTCTGATCAGCGGAAACAGCAGCAGAGGGGTTAGGTCAGCCTCAGGGCTCTGGGCAGCAGCAGCATCAGATTGGCTTTTCAGTGGCTTTGGCTACGAGGCAGGAACGTCCTGAAGCCTTTCGACGTGTTTCTTCAAAGAGCGCAAGCTGGGGTTTGGAAACACTGAGCACAGAGCAGGTGTACAAATATAGAAAGTCATCGTAATGAATCGTATCCCTGCACGAACAATGCAGAGGCTCAGTAGTTGTGAGGAAGCAGGCACAGCCTGGAGTCAAGCTGGACCTCTAACATCAGATACCAACCAGTAAGTGAGCAGATTAGAAAATGGCGTTCTGATTTTCAGAGCCTCAGTTTATCCGACTTGAAAATTGAACTGATGCTTTCCTATGTCACTGACCACTCAGTCGAGAAACGTGGCTTTGGCCTCTTCTGTTTCTCTTCTTCATGCCTTCCCTCCATTGCTACGAGACATCTGCTCCGGAGCTTCTGGTTGGAGTCTTTGCACAGCTGCACAAAACGTAGTGTATGATCTGATTCTCAAATTGGGCTTAACTCATATGTACAGTGCCAGCTGGAGGGGCCTGCTGAGTTTTTGCTGATGCATCAGAAATATATTTTTAGGAAGGTTTCTCTATAATTATCACATTATAGCTCCTTCTGGATCACTCAGAGTATAGTAAACAATTGCTATACTTGTTAGAGGTCATGAATACAGAAAAACATTCCTCTGTGTGAGGTCTGCTGTTAAATAATAACTTGTCATTTCATGGCGTGGGGGGAGTGAATGCCCTCGAAGGGACGTGCTGACATTGTTCAAGCCAGTGATCCAGTTCCTGTAATTTACACCACTTTCTTAAAGCTGCTTCTCTGCACAAGAACAATGGATGTGCTGAGGGACAGCTGTTGCCCTGCTGCAGCTCCCGTTGCCTTGTGCGTTGATCCTCTCTCTGGTTTCTCTGCTGTGCTGCTGCAGCAACACGTGGATGGTTCACTGCTGGAGGCCTTGGAGATGATGGGTGAGGAAGGTGGTTACTGGACAGCTGTGCAGGGTGCAGCCCTAGGCAGATGGGGCAGGTGAGTGGCATTAGAAGGTGATCATACAAAGAGGTTGTTAATGAGTAATTTCATGATCAGCGAGTTGAGTGAACACTGCTCACCTTTGTGGCATCGCTGCTATCTGGTGTAGGGGGAGCATCCACTGCTGTCCTTTCCTCAGGGGATACTAATGGTGTCTGTGTCCTTCATCTGTCATCTGCAGCGCCTGTCTGGGACCTCCAGGGCTCTGAGAAATCCTCCTCTCTGTCTCGAAATAGTCCTCTAATAGTCTCCTCTATGTCTTGAAATAGTCTGACATGATCAAGAACTACTTGCACACATTGGGCTCACACAGTGCTCCATGTAAACCTTTATTCCCTTGGGAAATCCAGGCTTTACAGTAATCACCTTGCTGTTCAACCAGGTATAACGTGCAGTTGTGATTTTCATAGCACAGTAGAAAAGTGAGGATCTGGCTGTGGCTGAAGTCAGTTAACAAAACAGATAAGTTAGGGATCCCAGAGCCCCTGCAGTCCTACCTCAAGGCCAAAGAAGAAACTAAGAAGTCTGATGGAGCTGCAGAAGTGGGGTAGAGCAGTGAGCTCCAGCCAGACAGGTGACAGATGTGTCCATTATGACATCTCACAGTCCCTCCCTGTGGTATGGGAATCTGCCCTTTAATATGTGGTCAAAAGAAAATTAGGTCTTGGCAAAAACATAGCAAATTTAAGAGCTCAGTCTGGAAGGAGCTCAGCAGGGAGGCATAGGAGCTGACTGCAGCATTTCAAAGTCTTTCTAGAAGCTGTGGTTTGGAGAGGAAAAGGGGATGAAATCTTCCATGTTGCAGCATGCAGGAACTCACCAGCTCTACCTCTTCAAATGTCGTTGTGACATGGCTCCACCATATTCATACTCATGACTGATGGAATGGCAGTCTCCACACTCAGCCCCTTGCTTCTTGCTTTTCTTGGTTTGTGTTGCATGCTCCATGTTGTTTTAATGTAGTTCCTAGTATTTAATGCATTTTTATTGCTTTCTCTAATAACATCGACTGAGTGCAAGGAGCCAATCTAAACAAGCTGTGCCAATAAGCCAAACATTTCACTTCAACCAGCAAAGCGGATGCCTCTTATCCCTACTCAGGCCCGGCTGTGCAAACCAAGGACCTCGTTGCTCATCAGGGAGAGCAAAGTAAAAGCCTGGCAGAGCTGGGCTGTGTCCCTGTGTCCCTGCCACATGTGTGCCATCGAGGTGTGTCGGCGCCGAGGTGCAGATCTGGCAACGTGCAAAGCTGGCTTTTCTCAAGGGATTAACGCAGCATCTTGTCTCATGCACTTTGACAAGTTGGGTCTTGGTTTTGAGAGACTGTGAGCACCTTTAAATCCCTTTGACATCAGTGGAAGACGGAGTTCACGTTCTGCATCACTGAAAGCCTTTCCAAGCAATTAAAAAACAACCCCAGACCTCCTCCCCTGGTGCTGATCTGTGGTGTGGTGTTGACGTAAGTGTACTGGAGTTTTACTTACAGCAGCTGGGTAGTTGGCACTTTCATAGGACTTTTAAAAATTTTTTTCTGTCTTTTGCACACTATTCCTGATTTTTTTTTACTCTCTGTTTGCTTTTCTCCTACAAGCCCAGCCTTCATGCCCGACATCTCAGCACTGCTTCCTGTTGTTCTCTGTGTTCTCCCTTGTTCCATCTTCTCTTCCCTGGTTTCCTCCCTTTCATTTTAAACTTATTTTCCTCAGGCTGCCTGAGCCCATCCTCCCAGAGGGGAAGTGTATCTGTCTCATTCCCATCTCTGTTTCCCTCCAGCCCTACAGCTGTTCTCACTCCGGCAGACCCCACTCCTGCTCAGAACACCATGTATGTCCAACCCCTTTCCTCCACCACTGCAGGTCAACAACAGAGAAAACAGAAAATGCCCCAGGATGGGGAGATTACAGCCAGGAAAGATCATTCCTGCAAGATGCCAAGTGTTGTCTCACCAGCGTTCGCCTGGACTGCTTTCATCTGGCTGGATGGTGGAACCCCCATCCCCAGCACTGACACCATTTGCAATGTTTCATGCCACGCAATCCATCGTTGCTCCTGAGAAATTTTCGCCTTTTATGCTGCCCAAGCCTGAAAGCCATAAACTCTGTAGTGAGGATGTGGTGAGGTGTGAATGTACACTTCATTTCCAAGTGGTTCTTTTCCCCTCGTGTGCTGCACTTTACCAGCAAAGCAGTGGGCACCATTCTCTGTGCTTTGCCCGTGTAATTATGTGTTTTCTAGCTGTGCTCGGTCAAAAGTAATCATGGAGTTACAACCTCAGTTGGGACAGAAATCAATCAGTTTAACAAGTTGACTCGTGTGCGATTACAGAAGATACATTCTGCCACTGATTTGTTCTGCCACCCTTTTGCCCTCCTAAGTAGAACACACCGTGGGGACGGATGAAGCCAGTGAGCAGTTGGTGGTGGCACAGCCTGCCCGTCCTGCTGGGGTGAGGTACGTGTACAGCTTATGGATGTGAAGGGACTTTTCCCTCCAGGGAACTGGGATGCATTTAGCTGCAGTCTGCAGATTTGCCTTAGGCACCTTGTGACCCCTGCCTTGGGTGTGTTTTTACAGAAGTAGGGAATTATCAGATATGGAAGGAGAATGTGCATGGGCTGATCTGCCAGCGCTGCCGTCCACGTGTAGCCAGCTGCAGTCACATCCCTTGCTCTGTCCCTTCTCCTCCTGTGTTCCCCGACTCAGACTTCGCCTTGTTCAGCAACAAAGAAAATGCCTTCAGAAGCATCGTTGCCCTGATACAGTAGGAGGCTGTGACAGATTCAGTCACTGCTGGGGAATGAGCGCACAGCAGTGCTGCGCTGTCTGTGCCATTATTGTTCTCTGCTGCAAACTGGAAGCGACTGAGAGCAGGGCAAGGCAGCAGCCCTTCTGTAACAGCCCCCCCGGGATGCACACACATCTCCAGTGGTGCAGGATGTGCACAATGGGCATGGCTGGCAGCTTCTGCCACGAGGATGATGACAAAATCCCTCCTCTGGATTTCGCAGTGATTGACATTGTTGGCTTTTAAAAGATCAAGTAAAGAAAGGAGAAGGAAATATGTAAACTTCCAGGGCAAATTGTGTTGAAAAATTAGAGAGTGATACAGTGGTTGGCTCCAGGCTGGTCCTGCAAGGATTGACTCTCATGGGAATAGTTATGACCTCTCTGTGGGTTCTTCTCATTAGGGTTTGTGATGGAGAAGTCAGTGTGCGTTCCCTCTGCTCAGTGCTGCACTCAGCTCTGAAACTGCCAGCAGCATTTCCAGACACAGGTACGTATGGGGAAATCCAAAGCACAGTGTGAGTCTGCATTACCTCTTGGTTACGTGGATTACTGAATCCAAGAGAAAGTTTTAGTTACACAACACAAACAGCCCACTTGTGAATGTGTCACAATGATACTCTGGCACACTCAGCAGCCCATAAAAATGCCCACTCTGCTTATACTGCTGAATTGTTTCAGCCTTTGATAAACCATCTGTTGCAGCCTGTTGTACATTTTAAAGCATTTCTTGCTAATGGATTTTCACAATGTGGTTTAAGGGATGTTGTTATTAATAAATGTAACTGTACTGAATAGTAATTTGATAAAGATGAAAGAGGCATTTATGAATTTCACTTTCAGCAGCTGCTAGGAATTTTTCCCTTCTTCAGAATTTAATGTTGATTTCCTTTTCGTTAAAACTGTTATATTCTCACTTTATAAAGAGAATATCAGAGGAGTTGGACCAGTTGTGCAATCTTCTGTGTGGTAAAAATCCAGTTCTGCTCAGTGCATGGCAGAGATTTCCTTGCTGAACAGCAGGGCTGGCCAAGTATCCCATCAGAAATGCCTACAAATAGTGTGTATATTTGAAGTTGTTTTTTAAAATATGATTAATGGGTCTTAATATTGATAGAAGCATTAAAAGAAAATAATTTATCCACACTTCTTGCTAATGGACTGATCTCTATTACGTTATCGTTACAATGGCCTCGTTGTGTATAAATTAATTAGGGACTTAATACCACTGTTTCATACAAACAGTGTATGATTGGCTCCAGTTGAGCAGGAAACGTGGGGTGTCTGAAGGCTGCTCTCTACCACAAAAAGGGCTCTGCTAACACTGGTGGCACACAGTAATGGAAGTACCATGAGTTATGTTGGGCCAAGCAGGGGCAATGGTGAGGAGGAATGTTAGCAGAAACAGAATGGAAAGCTTTCTTTCCTAAGAAGTGAGCTTTGCTTTACTAGAACCTGATCCACACAGAGATGGACGTCTTCAGCAGAGGAGGCAGGTATTAATCACAGGAAATAATGTGTTTTCACAACTCGCAGAGCAGGAGTTCTCTTGACAAGAAAAGATTTTCTATTTTTGGATTGTGCTTTTAATTAAAGATGCATGAGGTGCACATGCAGAAAGGACCAAAAGGCAGTGTGAAGCTGGAGGGTGCTGAGAGACAGAGCCCTGCTCCTGCCCCTCCAGGCTCCCTGCTGTGTGACACTGCACGGCGCTTCTCTTCTCCTACCTCTTTGCTACCTCCCACTTTCTGTGCATCGTCTTTGTTAGCTCTTTTCAAGGGCTGAAGCTTTCTTGTACCTTGAGTTAGCACTGCATTTAGCTTCTCCAGATGCTATGGTACTGCCATCACAACTAATAGTCAGTCTGCCACCCAGCTCATTCTCTCAACTCGTTCTTTTGCAAAGTTGCACATCCTTGTGAATAGGCAGCTCAGGGATTTATATAGAAAGCAGCAGTGTGGATCTGCCTCTGATCTTAAGGATAAATCAGGAGTAAATTCAATGAAATTCAGCAGGAATACAATAGGTTTTTGTTACAAGGGGAACTGAGACATTCTGTACAAAATACACAAACGCTACTTGCAGTAAAGTTTATAATACAAGACAAGAAAATGGTGTGATGTCTTGCTCCCTTCACATTGCGCTAAACTTCTCCCTTGGGGTGACTCTTTTATATTATAATCAGTCAGTTTTCCTGGACTAATTTCCTTGCATAGTAGGCTATAAATAATTATTATTGGTATTGCACGGAGGCTACAAGTTCCTGGACAGCCGTGACCGAATTCTTAATTTGCCAGTTACTGATATAATGCATCTGTTTTTGTGATTACTTTAATTATGTTCTATATGTAACTGAAAGAATACAAAATCATCTTCTTTTTTCTTTGTAGATTCACAGACTGATGGAAGGACAGCCCACCTCTGGCCGTCTTTGCTTTTGTAAATCCTGTCTGGAGTAAAATGACATTCTGGGGTAAGCAATTGTTTATACAGTTTAGCAGTGTTAGCCCCTGTGTAGTCTCTGAAGACAATACCAGTAGGTTGTCAGCATCCCCTGGGCCACATTGTATGTTGTAGAAAGATTCTCAGCAATGAAAATGCAGTTTTATCCTTCTCAAAGTGCCCCTTACCAAAGTCAGCCAAGCATCCAGAAGCACTTAACTCTGAGTGATGGATCAGCATTAATAATCTACTGACTTGATAAGCATACAAGATAGGCCAAGTCTTTCCAGAGGTTTCAATTCCATCATGTCTCCCATTTCTTTTGGCTGAACCATGCCATAGTGTACATCCAGGGATTGACAGCTCTAATTTCATAGGAACCAATGGACTTGAAAGATAATCTATTGATGTAGGAGATTAATGAATCAGGCCTGTGGCCAGAGTCCCATTGACTTCAGTGAAAGCAGACAGCGATGCAGTTGCTGTCACATAGGTCTGAGAGCAGACTGCTTTAATTTTGTCCTCAGGTGCCCAACTCAGTCATGGTGCTACAGGAATGGAGTACAGCTACATGACCTGGGATGCTGGATGCTGCTGGGTGGTCCAAGATATAGATAATGCCAGTGAGCGCAATTGCTCTTGCAGAGCCAGTACAAAGAGCTCAAGATGCAGTCCTGCTTTCCTTCTCTCCATCTTCCAACAGGAACGCAGGTCTTGACCACACACACTGTCAATACAGGACCTCGGACTTGAACTTTATGCCTCGGACTTCAGCTTTGTGAGCCCTTAGACAGCCCTTCTGCAGCTGCATCAGGCCACACACAGTTACAGCTCTCAGCTGGGAGGTGACAGGCACAAAGCTGGCACTGGCTCTGTGATTATTTCTCTGCAAAGTCAAACAGGTGAGCATACTCTGCTGGTGGCCTAAGTGCTTTTGTTTGCCTTAACACTGGCCTTGAGCAGCAGTTAAGCACAGCTGGCACTGGCCTCAGGAGGCAACAATCACCTGCTGCTCCTCTTAAGCTTTTCTATACTGCATAAGAAGCCATGCTCTTGCTCTAGTAGCCCAAACAGCTGTGGAGTCAGCACAGGAGCAACATGAAACTGCCCTTCTGATTTCATATCTTTGATAAGCTGTGTTGCAAAAGCTGGATTACCCAAGAGTTACACACACCACAAACTCAGTATGACATTGTGGAACATTGGTATCTTGCTCTCCTGGGCTCCTTTTATAATACCAACTAAAAAGATTTTCCAGGACAAATGGAAATCTGGCCCTTAAATTTGTGATTATATATACAAACAAGCCTCAGGCATGCAGGATTTGGCCTATTTGACCAACGTGCTCTGAGCTTCTGAGGATGCTCTGCTGCTTTTTCACTAGAAAGCAAAGGCAGTTTTGTGCCCGAGAGGAGACAGTTTTTCTTGAGTTTTTTTGTTGGTCTCTGCTGCCTTCCCCTGCAAAGGGGTGTGAAGGGGTGGTGCAGCATGTGGGTTTTAACTGGACGCCATCCCTTTAATGTGGAGTTGTGTTTTTTTATTTTTTTTTTCAGGGCCAAAAATAAATGCTAGTGAAGGAATAAACAGACGTGAAAAGAAGGCTTGGACACTTGGAGGACAAGACTGCTTTGTGTTTCCCAAAGCAATAAGCCTCTTCACAAGGAGGTTACTCTTTCAGAAAAACACGAGTCCTGTGACACTGCCAAGGTCAGTAGGTGCCCAGCAGAGCAGGGAGCATTCAAGGCAGACATGTTTTGGGAAAGGGGAATATTTGCTCCCCTTGAAAGAGAGGAGAGAGGAGGAGAGAAATTTACTTTGCTCTGCCATTTCAGCTCTTTCCACAGGGTTTGAACATGCACCAGTTTGATAGCAGAAGACAGCTTCCATCTATGTCAGAACGTGGCCCCAGCACTGTGGCTGTATCACCTGCATGCTGGCTTGGGAAGAGGGCCGTGCTGCTGCCATTCTGCAGCTGAGGAAGCAGGTAAAGAGAGGGTATGTGTCACATGCACAGTAACAGCAGTAAGGCCTGGATTTTTAAAGCTGCTTTGCATTTTTCAAAAGTCCCTTGTGGACGCAGCTCTCTTTTCTTGTGCTGGTGCTGTACGGGCAGTCTAAGCTGGGCCTCTGCTACCTGTCTGCATGTATCAGACTGGTCAGCTGCAGTTTGGATGGGCTTTGCTTCTGCAGGAAATAGGCAGAATTCAAAGCAGATAGCTAGGTTTGGGCATCTTGCGTTCTGGTAAGCAAAGTTGGTTAGCAGAGTGCTGCAGTGATCTCAGTGGGGGTAGGAAGCTTTGTTCTTCACTTTAGGGACTTAACTGATTCTCCATCCAGTGCAGTGTCTTTTGAAATGTGGCCTTTTAGGCTCTTTATTGTCTCAGTTGGAGACAGAATGAAAATGCTGAGTAATACTGAGCAATGATGAGATTATACAGAGTCTGTCTCATGCACAAAGGGAAGTGCAGTTCTTTCACTGTCTCTGAGTCAGCCAAAGCCTCTGAGGACTCTGGGTAAGAAACATGAGCTTTTAAAGGCACCTCGTTAGGACTGAATCTTCAGCACTGTCTGTAGTGAGACACCAAAACATACTCATCTCAAAGAGGGCAAATGTTGAGAAATCAAGGGAGCTAATTAGTGGAATCAGCTGCACTGCAGAGTTGAGGAATTGAATGTGATGGAACTTGGATTCCAAAACTAGTTGAAGCATGCAGGAAAATTAACCCTGACAGGAAATGCTCCAACCCCAGTGGGATAAATAACCAGCCCCAAACACATGGGGAGCATTAACTGACATGCAGAAGTTCTGATTGGCACGAGGGTATTCTGCTGGCATGCAGCTAGGGATTGAAATCAGATGTCTGGAGAGGAACTGCTAAGGGTACGATGCTCTGCTCTGCTCTTTGATGGAGTCCATCACTCTTAACACAGGGCTGACAAAGCAGCTTACCCTGCAGGTCCTGCACAGCCACCACTCCAGTGATGCGTTCAGGACAGCAGTTCTGGACCTGCCTTGTGAGATACTGCCACAAGGGTGGCATTGGAGAAAAGTGGCGGAGCAGAAGACTGGGGGCAGCATTTGCCTCAGTCATCCAATTTGAAGTTGCTGGGATGGGAAAGGTAGATACAGAATGAGATATGACAAAAGTGAGCTTGTGAATTGGACTTGAAAAGGAAATTAGAACAGATAGCAGAGGGTTTCAACAAGAGAAATAAAGAGGAGAAATATGGTCATTATGGAGTGAGAATGGGGTTGAGATTAGACCCATCTACATATAGTCTGAAAATGAATTAGAAACACCTTGTCCACATTTCAGTAAAGATGATCATATTGAGCAGTGGGACAAAGACAGGATTTCTAGTGGGAATATACGTAAGGGAATGAAAATTATCGCATGTAAGGTGGAAAGAAAAGCATGAAGAATTCAGTGTGCTCAGGTAAAGGTGCACTGGCAGATTTCCATCCCAGGATTTGGCACATTAAATGAGTTCAGCTTAACCTGATATTTCTCTTTGATGACTGATTTTTTTTTTTTTAGGCAAATGAAATACAGGTGATTTACTCTATCCAGACTTGAGTGAAGAATCTGATATTATACCACAGGGGAAATTACTAGTTGAAGTTGAGACGATGGGGATTAGTGTGGATGGTGAATGCAAAACTGTTAAAGTGCAGAGGAAAGGGGAGCTGTGAGAAGAGAAGAAATGCCAGACAGAGGCAGTCAGTAAGTGGAACTCCTCAGGAGTCAGTGTTGAGCTCAGTCCTGCTTGTTTCATTAACGAGTCTGGCACAGCAGTAGGAATGCAGTAAAGAAATCTGCTGAGGACACGGGCTTTCTTAATACAGAGGATGATCGGAACATCAATCAGCAATGAGTGAATGACAGAATTCATCTGGAATAGAATAGACAAAGTATTAAGACGTGCATTTAGAAATTAATAACTAGAATATCATATTACTCACTTGAAGATGACAAAGGCAGGGGGGTGGAAAAAAAACCGCAGAGAATTACTTGCTCCCAGGAATAACTGTGAGCCACCAATCTGATATGGAGAGGCAAACACAATGCTAGAAGGTACAGGTTCACTCATGTTTGAGGAAGATTAGCAGGTACAGAGAAGGGCACTAAGGATGATCAGAGGGTTTAGAACAAGAGGAGACTAGAAGAGTTTCATTTGTTTAGTTTTTCAAAACAAAGGCTAGAGGAGATAGGATTGTTTTCAGTAAATATATCTGATAGGTAAAGATCAGAGAAAAAAGAGAATTGTTTAAACTGAATTATGATGCTGGCACAAGAACAAATGATATTAAAGCTGAAAATTTTAAATGAAGTGCTGGGACAGCCTGCCAAAAAGCACAATATGATGTAATTGAATGTAACACTAGGAGGCTGTAGGATCAGTAAACCAGAGCCCTGTGTTCCTAGATAACTTCTTTTTTGGGAAGGGAATTAGCCACAGCAGCTAAATGAAGGGAATGGAAAGAACAGCCCAGACCAGCACCACAGAGGTGTTCCAGTGATGAGCAGTGCGGTGTGCGGTGCGTACCATGGAGTGGCTTCTTTCTTAGTAAGAAAACAAGGCTGCAGTTTGTGTTGCTAAGTGCTGGCTGTATCAGAAAAGCAGTGTCACTAAAACATTCTGCTCTGGGTTTGAGCTCTTGCTTTTTACCCAAAATGTGACCGTCTTTCACCTCCCAAACCAAAATATACGTTGCTGAAAGCACACCTTCAGGAATTGCTGTCTCAACACTGTCAGTGCCTTGCAGGCTGTGCAGAGGCTGGAAGCAGGCAGTGTGCTCAGCTCCCTGCTCTGTCCCTTGGAGCTCTCCTTTTCTGATGCTCTGTTAGGCAAAATGCCCGCACGGGGAATAATGTTGTACCTCTTTGAAGAGAAGCAGTAAACACTTTTGGCAAAGTGGGTACTGGCATCTAACTGGCACCTCTTAAATGAAGCTGGCTGACATACACACATGCTGCAGTGATGCTCCTGCAGTGGGAAGAGTCCCCTGACCTCAGGGCACGGGACCTCTCTGTCCTGCAGCCCCTCTGGAGCAGGGGCTGAGCAGCAGCTGGTGCCAGGGGCTGGGGCTGCTCTGCTCTCCAACAGCTCTGCACCAGGTGCCCCATGCTGCTCATCCGAAGGCAAGAAAATGCAGCTGGCCAGAGTCCTTGGGTTTGGAAGCAGCTCCACTGGCTAAAGGTAGGGCCTTCCTTTTCCCCCTCTCCCCCCCAGGAGAACTGGCAAATTCAGCTCTTCAATGGCACGAGCTCATCTCAGCCTTGCCTATAAATAGATAAATGAGATTCCTCCTGTCCCAGTGAGTAATTCTGACATCCTCCCTTTGCCTCGCAGAGAGCTGAGTCACAGGCACTCTGCACTCCAGTCCCTGCATTACTTACATGGTCTCAAAGGAAATTTTAACACATCCAGTGAATCATCAGGGATTGGATCATGTTTAAAGTTATTCCAGTGGCATTTCCCTTCTATTGTAGCAAGTCTGCCAACACCTAAAACTTTAGCTAATCTGGACTCAAAATGCATTGAGGAAATAGCATGTTGACATATACAGCTACTAATACAAATAACTTAAAAAGTTATCTTAAATCTGCATCAATAAATAAATGAACCTTAGCGGATTCCTTTAGCACTTTGGGCCTGTTAATTTTGTCAGACTGCTTCACTTTGTTGCTGCTTATTTAAAAGAACTCAAAAGTTTGAAATGTTTTAACATTCAGTCTTTAGGTCCCTAATTTAATCTCCTGCAGGTTTCCTGCCAAAATATTATTTGCACTGAGATGGAGCTCGCAGCCCTGTGCTCGTTCTTTCACAGAAATGCACACATTCCTGTTCTTACCCATGATAAAAATAAAATGCCTGCAAAGCAAGGACAAAACCAGAGAGGTGTTAAGTACAAAACACAGAGCATAATATGCTGGCTGCACGAGGATCTGAGCTCCAGCATGAAGCTGTATCTCCTGATGGGGCATTTTCACTTGTCACCCTTCCTTCTCCCACATGGGACTGTATGGTCTGATTGGCTTAGAGGCAACACAGCCTCTGCAATCAGAGGAATTCTCCTGCCTCAGAAACAACTGAAGAGTGGAAAATTCTCCAGCAGAATTTGGGAGCTGTGAAACAGAAACAGATTTCACTCTGTTGGTTTTCTGGCTTGCCTTGCTGTGTCTTAGAACTTGTTGGGTCTTTTCACTCATCCAGAATCCAGTTACCAGAGTCTCCACTTGAATGAACAAGAAATGCTAATGTTGGCTGTTTTGCTGCTGTGCTTTAGTACTCTGAGTCCTAAAACTTGGGTGGTTCTTTTGATAACCCTAGGAATGCTGTGTTTTATTCAAATAACATTTTTCAAGCACCTTTTCATAAAGCAACTCTCTGCCTGTGTGCAGATTGTTAACAAGCATTTGTCCAACACATCCCAGCATGAGCTGCAGTCTCTCCATGAGATGGTTTGTCTCCTGCACTGAGACTCATTGGTTTATTTATCAGCCCAGCACAGCTCTGCTTGACAGTGTTCTGCCAGCTGTTACTATACAGCAGCATTGGGAAAAAAGATCAGTTTTGGCTCTCAGTGGAGTTGGACATAATTCAACTACCTGTTGACAAATTATGATTTGTTTAACAGCATAAACTGTAATATTTTTATAGCTGATAGTTTTCACCCTTCCCTGCAGCTGGAAAAAAAAAAAAAGAGGAACTCCAAGAAGCTCCTTACTTGAAACCAAAGTTTTCTTGTAGTAATGCCTTGTACTGTGCAGGAAAATGACATCTCTAATGGACAAATCAGGTGTCTGCATGATGCTGGAAGAGGGCAGGTATGTTAATAGGGATCACACAGCTTCTTGCTTGACCTCCTTCCTGCAGTGCTCTTTGCCACACAGTGCAAGGATGGAGGATGGCTGGTGGGGCCCCACGAGTGGGGCTGGGCCCTGAGCTGCCCAGCTCTGTGCTGCCATGGGGACACAGTGCAGTCCAGGCCTCCGAGTTCCCCATAATGCAGCATGCAGGATGCACCCTCAGGAGAGTATTGTGGTCCTGCTAAGGAGAGCTGCCTTCACAGAAGGTGAACAAGGTAAGAGGGAAAAAAAAAAAAAAAAGTGGCTTTAGAATAACTGTGTAGATGGACTTGTTCTACCTGCAGCAGTGAGCTTAGTGTAACTTCTCAGTCTGCACTCCTGTGCTGGGAGTGGGACGGCAGCGTGGCTGCACCAGGCTGGGTAAGGGCTTCTTCCATGTACTGTGTGCTTCTGAAAGTACTGGCCATTAATTGAAGCCGAATGACATAGCAGATCCACAGCATGAAAGAAACAAAACTAACTTACCAATTTTTGCTCATGCTTTTAAAATACGCTCCGCCAAACTGTACTTCATGACTATCTCTCAGGAGGGCCAGATCCTGCAGGCCATGTCCTCAGCTTGCAGAAAGAGATCATTAATCATTAGTGTGCCATGGTCCCTGGCTATTTTAATCACTGGTGAAATACTCATGCAGTTCCCACTCCTAAAAATGGTATTTGACTCCAATGCACATGATTTCCTTTGGCTTCCTTTCCCCATTTAATAGCAAGCCATAACAACTTGGAAGTGCAAGCACTGGAATCCATAGGTTTGCTTCTCATCTGTCATGGAGCCAAAGCTTGGAACTGCAGGTAATATCTGTGCTCACCAAAAGAGCAGAACGTATTGTGACTGGCTGCCTGTGACAGCCCTGCCTACAGACTGATGGTCAAACCCTGTCCTGTGTACTGGAGCTCTGAAAATTTGGTCCCTTCTGTATCATTAGTCCAGTTCTGTTCCGCTTTATGATATAATGATTAAAAATGCTTTTTGTATATGCTGGCAATAATTAGGGCATGTTAGTCCACTGTGGGAGAAGTGGATGAACTAGCAGTATGTTTGAAAACTGCAGGCTGTGGCAACCCATAAATCTTTGTTCAGTTTTCGCTTTAAAAATGCTGCACTGAAGTCACAGGAAGCTGAAGGGCAAAACAAACTGCTCAGCCTCAGACTCAGGATCACAGTAAAACTGTGTGCATTGCTTCTCTCACAAGGCAGATGAGCAGCCTGAGGAGTCTAAGCTGTCCAGAGAAAACTTCCCTGCCCTCCCTTAATTGCAGACTAATAAATGCATTGTTCCCCTCTCCCTGGGCGTACCTGATTTATAAACTCGATTGCTACAACTCTGAATTCTCTGCTTTTACTCTTCATATGTGAACAGGTTCCTTTTGAGCTCATAGAAAGCACCAGTCTGGTTTTGCATAGAGGGAGGGAGCAGGTGAAGTTTATAGGTGTAAAAGCCTAAGAGGTAATGTTAGCAGGTGCACTGGTCATGAGGGAGCCCTCCAGGGATAATTACAGCATGTCAGCTCAAAGGCACAATGACAAATAGGGGACTGTCAAGAATTCAAATGTGGAATTTAACTCATCTCTTCTGACAGCGTTATTTATATAGAAAACCATGGATCTTTCTCTTGTATCTTTAAAAGACAAGTAAAAGTATGTTCTTTTCTTTTTTTTTAAGTTGCATATCAGGCAGTGTCATCCTTAGTAATGAGGAATTTCTGTCTGCATGGCTGTCAGGTTCAGAAGTCACATCTGTTACCAGCTTTAAAACTTGATGCTGCACAGAAAGGTAGGTAGAGAAGTCCCACTATCCTGCACCAGCTGATGAGTTTGTGTGCTTGAGACTCAAGGCATCTATTCATTTTGTTAAGGGTTTATTTTTTTTTCTCTTTATAGAGAAGCAAATCTCAACCAATATCAGCTGGGCCCCAGAACAGAGTCCAGATCTTAGGAAGGCTGTCCTGGCTGTCTTACCAGTTCACTTAATTAAACTTGATCAACACTGGCCTAATTAAAAAGACAAAGCCCAGCAGTAATCTGCTAAAACTAAAGGTTGCTTGGCAGCTTGGATTTCTTCAGTTTTGCTGAAAGTAGTTTAAATCATGGAGAAAGTTTGCCTTAATAACCATATTTCCTCCATGAAACAGCTATTCATCAAAAACTACAGCAAAGTACCAAAGGGCTCCAGTGACAGAAAGCACCGAATTTGCCTGCAAAATGTTATTTCCTGCACTGGTCTAATTCAGATCATGTGGCTGACATACAATTTCTATTTGACTGAATGTACCAGATTAAATTCCAGGCAGATGTTGTGCACTGAAAGCAGTTGATAACATCACAGGGCAGTTCAGAAAGATCCTGTGCAGCCAGAGACTGCCTGCAGCCTGGAACACTGGTGCTTGAAAGATGCTGGTGCAATTGCTTTGATGTGCAAAGAAATATGAATGGTGGCTCAAGCTTTGTACATCTTCTGCTATCCATGCAGAATTATTTGCATGCAAGTAGGGAATGCTTTATTTTGGCAGGGTCTATTTTAATGTTCATACTACTTAGCATGCTCTAGGGATGGTAACTTCAAGAAGTCTAGGGCAGCACTTAAGGAGAGTAGAAGTGGATGGCATCATCGAGACTGACTGAACAAATCATGATTACCTGTGTATACTTTCCAAAACACATTTATTTTAGGAATTTCTGCATTTTCCAAGTCAGGCTGGAGATGCTAAATGACAGTGAAGTTTCAAAAAGACCAGCCAAATCTGTCCTTGAAATCTTAGTGCTTTGGCTGGGCACAGAGAAGTGGACTCACAGGTTTGCTCAGAATGTCCTGCAGTGAAACAGAGCAGGTTCCCACCTGCAGGGCATGCAGGAGCCCTCCTGCCTGCCAGCCCCTGGCCAAATACCAAGTGTCCCCACAGGGCTCTGCACCTGCCCTCCACTGCGAGAGGCTATTGGAGGGGTGTATGACTGGGAGAGCTGTTTTGAGAAGAGATAGGATAAAAATAACACCAACTCTTCTTGCTCTCCTATTCACCACATGCAGTCACATATAGGAAGGGTTTCTTCCACAGAGATGCATAAGCAGGAAATTGTGGCTTACCAGAAGGTAGAAGAAACACGGTTATAAAGCACTGGAAGAGTTTGTCAGACATTTATATAGGCAGAGTTCCCATAGCACATGAGAAAATGATCCATTCATCCATGCACCAGCTTCAGGAGAAGCTGCAGGACTGCCCTGTGTGCATCCACTGCGTTTGGAGGGGCTCTTCTGACCTCCACATCCACCACTGGGTTCTCTCCATGGGGCAGAGCTGTGATGGGAAGAAGCTGGGCAGGCTCAATCCGGTATTACAAAGCAAAAAGGGGGTTATTTTAACATATAAATATTCTTACTTTGAGTAAGATGTGAATACTAAAGATAAAAATTGTAACATAGGAAGAGAAACCCCTTCTGGATCTTCCTGTTTCCAGTACTAAGCGTTGGTTGTTGTGCTCCATCTTGTTAGTAGTGGAGGTGCTTCTGTTTATTTGATCAGTAGATACTGGATTAAAAGCAGCTCAATTTCATCCACACATCTCACCAGGGGAAACGTTCAATTCCTTCCATCTTGTTTTGGTATCAGGTGAAGACACTGCATCAGCTACATGAGGAAACAGTCTGTGGCTTCGTATGCTGGACCAGTCTCAGAAATCAAAGGCATCAAAGCAGAAAGTCCTGAAGCAAACAACTCCAAAGGCAGCGACCTGCAAGGCAGCCCTGAGCAGCACAGGTTCCTTTGCTCCCAGCCCATCCTTAGCAGACAGGAGTGTGCCTTTCTCGTGCCCATTACCTCTCTTACCTAGTCACACAACTGCTGGGACCAGGATTGTCTTTTAGGGCTTGCTTACACAGAGCAGTTGACTATTCTGCAATAGCTGCTGCAGGATGACTTCATGTGAACGCACTCATTCCACAGCGGCTGCTGGAGTTCCTGATTCATACCATACCTTAACTGGAGTCGTGTCAGCAAGTCAGTGTGCTTTACAAAGTTAAGCAAGACCCAGTTTGGGGTTTCTAGTCACTTCTCCTTTACATAGAGTTCAGCTTTAAGAAAAGCAGTTGAAATGTTCCTGAGAATGACAAATAACAAATGAGTAATGCTTGCTGTGGAGCCACACAGCCCAATTAAAAATAGGTAAGTGATGTGTAAAGGCAAGTCTGTGCAGTCCGTGTAGAGAGAAGGGAAAAAAATAAAAACAAGCATGCATTTCTATCTATTGTCACAGTCATATGAAGCGGAATTCATTGGTAAAAATATCAATTAATTGATAAAGAAAGCCTTTCCAAAAAGGTAATGACTAAAACAACCAGACGCTGGAAAAGGGACAGGTATTGTTGTGGAGCCAGATTAATTTGACTATCCATCTCCCTAAAGTTATTAAAGGAGAAAAGCTTTGAACATTGTTGTAGAGTTCAATGAAAACAAAAACTTAACACATACAAGCTCTCAGAAATGCAAACAAGGTGTTAGAATGATGGAGAATAATTGAATATTACAGTTCTGTTTAACAAATTGCTTCTCTTTGTACAATTACTGCATCTCTGCCCTAAGCAGGAGTGAAGCTCAGAATAAGATGATGAGAATGAGCAGAGATCTGCCATGGCTGAGAGCAATTCAGTAGAAAAAGGAGGAAAGCAGGAGTTAGCAAGGAGAGGGCAGTTCCCAAAGTAATGAAAGGCATTAAGTCTAAAACCACCAACACTTTCCCAAACATGAAAAGAATAAATTGAATACCGAAAGAAAAAAAAAAAAAAAAAAAAGGAAGAAATGCAGCTGTAATAATGCAATAAGCTAACACACATCACTGTCCTGGAATCTGAAAAAACAGTTTTTTGAAATACTTCCGACTGCAATCATTTATGGCAGCACAGCCCTGTGATGTTACAGGAAGGACATGAGCAGGAACGTTGCAGGACGGAGTCCTTCCATCAGCAAGCAAACAGCTGTGCAGAATAGGGGCACAGTGACACAGGCAGGCACTGCCCAGCCCATCAGTGGAGCAGTCGGTGCTCCCTGCTGCCCAGGCACGCTGGTGATGCTGCATGGCCACCTTCCCACGTCCTGTGACTGTCCTGCAACCAGTGGAGTAATTGATAATGCTCAGTAAAGGACCAGGAAATCTCTGTGGCTCAGGGTGCACCCCCTGCTCCCCAGTGCCTTGCTGTTAACCAGCCACGCTCCTGCTGGAGTGCTGTGGTCAGGGCTGTGTGTCTCTGGGGTTGGTTTGAGAACATCCCTGGCAGCGTTTTGGTCTGATAGCCAGAAATGAGAGACAGATAAAACAGGGAGGGAAAGTGCTTGGTTTCTTTCATTTCTCCCACTTTGTGCTCTCATGCCCTGAGATTCATACAACAATGCACTCTCCATACCACAATTAACAGTGAAGCTTTTCCAATCCACTCTGATGGAAACTCTTTCCCCAGCCTGTAACACCACTCCTTGCAAGCAATCCTTCCCAAAGGCAGACCTGCCCTACCGTGCTCGCTCTGCACCCAGCACTCGTGCTTACCTTCCAGGCCTCCCCGTGCCGGAGGTCACAGTTGACCATTGCAAGAACAATAAGGATTTTTAGGGGCATTATGACTGGGTTAGTAAAACACAGCTGCCCCTGAAAGTCCCTCATTTTTCTTGCTGCCGCTCAGTCCCCTCCACGTCCCTAGGAGGGCAGAGGTCTGATGGACTCCTTCCGCTCCAGCACGGCTCTGCCATCTCATGCTGGCTTTGCTGATCTGCCAGCAGCAGCCCAGCCGTGCTGACCAGCCGTGACACAGGCAGCGGAGGTGTGGAACTGCTGTGTCATCGCTGCAGGCTCCCTCCTAAGCAAACGCTGCGCTTCAGCATCACGCCAGATGGCTCGTCTGTCGCTCAGCAGAAATGCCATCAGACAAAGCACACCTCACTGTAAGCAACCCTCACGTGCCCCCCAAATCACCGGGGCAAAACGAAGCAATGGCCAGCCCTGCAAGCACTGGAAGCACCGCACTTTGTCCATCAAACACAGAGATCCCAGCGCCGGTGGGCACCTGCTGTGTGCGCTGTGCCTGCAGCTCCGCCCAGCTGCACGAGCAGCTCTTCTTGATTTATTAATAAAGCTGGGAGTTCAATTAGGTAATTGCCACTGATTTCTCAACCGCTTTCAGTTTATGTGATTTTTAAGAGCTATACTTTTCCTACTAAAAAAGGTGCCAAGTGGTTGGCTGGGAATTTTCAACCCTCATTTACAAATCCTCTTGGAATTCCCAGCCCAACCCTGCATATTCGTAGGGCAAGGAGTAGCACTTTTCTTTTAACTCATTGCTAATTTGAATCTTGATGGCAGTGGACTCAACAGAATCCATAGGCAGATTCCCATGCATGCCCCCACCCTGCTGTTTCCCTGAGCTCACTGCAGGGTGCTGGATGAGCACACCATCCCATGCACGCTGTGGGAAGCCCTGTGAGCCGGGCAAGCACTGCTTGCCTATGAGGACAGAGCTCTGGGAGCTACTCCAGGACTCCCAGGGCCTTTGGAGCAGAGCAGGGAAGCACTGAGGACTCGCAGCGCTATTTTTTTCTCCCCCTATTGCATTAAAAATGCCCCACCCCTCTGCAAAGGACACTCTTTCCCCAGTCCCAGCAGTTACAGGTTAGGACAGACACAACACTGTCTCCATAACCCCCTACAAGCAGCAATCTCACACAGCTTGGGTGCCATCCTGGGCAGGCCCAGGCGCTCTGCAGGGCTCACTTGCACGCTGCTGTGTCACATCCAGCCTGAGAACAACGGGGCTGAGCTGCAGAGCTGTGCCGTGTTTGGAGTTGCTGCCATTCAAACATGCCATCTCCAGAGACACGGGCAGGGCTGGCACAGCTGTTCTGCATGCAATGGGAATGCTGAGGTTCGGGCAGCCCAAGGTCCCAGCCACATGCAGCACAAGATGAATATCCTCACCTCTCTCACCAGCAAATGATGCTCCGTGGCAGCAGCCAGCCTGGCACCCGGCAAATGCCTCAGCTCCTCTCAATGCTGTACAAAGCCACACCTTATTTTCATTTAGAATTTCTTCTAACGCTTGAAAGTTAAATGAAAGCAACCATTATGCCTTGATTTGGTAATAAAACATGAGCTGTGATTCTGATCCAAATATTATTTGCATCTTTAAAAAAAAATAAAAATGTAACAGCAGTATCGTAATTTAAAAAAAAAAAAAAAAAAAGCAGGAGCCCTCTGAATGCTAATGACGTTGGTGTCCTAAATGAAGCATAAAAGCCAGATCCTGTGAGATGCAAAGCATGAGTCAGAGCGTCAGCAGTCCCACACTGCAAGCAGCACTGCTGCTTCATTCGTTTAAGGAATCAATTCCTTTGTAATGAGCACCAAGTAGTTTCTAGGACTAGAATTAAAACGAGATGCATACTGTTATTATTTTCAAAAAGTTCTTCTTTTCTTTTTTCCTCTTGGAATGACAATAAATAGCTCTTTGTATTTGGAAGGAGCCCCAGGTAAGGACCAGGTCCCTGCAGCACTGCTCAGAAGACAACCCCGTGAGACCCTGCAGGGAGCCTCCCCAGCAGCACAAGCAGATGGAGCTCACCAGGGCAGAGCACAGCAGGCAGCTGGACTCACTGCAGATTTCAGCCTGGGTAGGCTCTCTCACCTTGATTTTGTTTTACTTGCACAGGATAGCTGGCATCCCGGAGGATGGATGCATCCTGCCCTGGGGAAACCCCCTTCATGGAGGGTCTATGTGTTCCTTCTTGAGCTGGAAAGGCAGCCCACGGCTGTGTGTGCCACACAGGGACGTGCTGCTCCTGCTGCTGCAGAAGGCACAGCCAGACTCCAGTATCAGAGCACATGTCCCTAGGTTACACTGAGGTCAGGAGGAAGATTTGGGATTGATGGCTTTTTGGCCTGTTAGATTTGAAATTCATAAAGCACGAGAACAGCACAGAAAGAAACCAAAGGTAGGAAGCGAATGCAGTTTCTAAAATTCTTCTGGCTTTAGTCATTGGAGAGGATTGTTAGAAACGCACAAAGGGCCGTTTCCCTCAATTTTTTAAGTGTGAATTTCATCTTGACAGTTTCATTTCAGAAACAAAAATTGAAAACAAATTGTCCTATAGACAAAACAAAGGGGCAGATCCTCAGCTGGAATAGACTGGTATTACCAAATGAGTAACACCCGCTCACAGCAGAGGCTCTGGCCCTTGTGACAGCGGCTGCCTGCTGCCATCCTGCTCTGCCCAGCCAACAGCTCAGCCTCTGGTTTCAGCTGGCCGCAGAGCTGACTCCAGGTAGCCTGAAGGAGACAAAGAGCAGCCTTCAGAGCTGCTGAGCAATGCTGAGCACAGTGCTTCAGGGACCCTGCGTGCACTGTGCTTTCCAAAAGAGGGGCTGGCTCCAGGTGAGAGCCAGAGGACGCAGCACCGAGAAAACAGGCGATACCAACAAGGCCCTGAAAGTAATGAGCTGCTGTGGAGAAATACTGGCAAAGCAGGCTTCCAGAATCCAGTTATTTATGGGATCTGCTCTCTGAAAAGAAGCACTTCTCGGATTTTTCTTTCAAAACCAACACTGAGCTGATCGTCATCTTGAAAATTAAAAGAGGTCCCCAAGAAAATATTAACTGCGGCGCAAGAGGACGAACGCATGCCTGAATGCGGGCCAATCTATGCCAAACAAGACCTGCCTGAAGAGAGACTGGCACAGCATAACCATGCCTGGCATTTGGGATTTCCCTTCAGCCACAAATGAGTTACTAATAGGACATTAATTAGCTTTGGGTCCTGCCACCACAATCTGGCTCTGATTGGGCAGCCCTTCGTCCAAGCCCAAGCGTGCTCTACAAGTCACCACACTAACTGGGCTCATCAGTTCTCTCATCCAAAAGAAAACAAAAGCACACACGTTAGTTAAATTCAGGAAGTTTCTCACTTTGCCCATCATCAGAAAACAGACTGACTGCTGCTGTCTTCAGTGGCAGCCCAGCTTCCATGCAGAACATCAAGCTCTCTGTCTTCGCTGTGCTGAGACACTCAAATTAACACACACCTTGTACTGGTAGAGGAGCACCCATCTCCCAGGGCTGACAAGGGGTGACTTTGGCCACAAGATTTTACAATTCACTTCCTTTGAATTCTTTCATTTGGAGCATCATCTCTCTGCTCTCACACCTCTGCCACCATCAGCAGGAGCTGGAAAGCCAGAGTTATTTTTAGGGGATGGTACATTTAGGCCCTGTTAATCTTGACTGGTCCCTTTGAAAATGACAACGTTGGGTAATCAAACACATTACACAGAGTTTCCGTGGAGCCGACTTGGAAAACTATCCTCCCACCTTTCAGCAATGGAGGAGCCAATAGTTCAGATAATAGCATTTAATACTGCACTGACTTGCCTCATTGCCATGACCTCACTAGCATTTATATGCAGAGACCTCCCAGAACACGGAAATTATGGCACCTAACTGGCTTTAAGTATATAAAATAGAACAATTAGTCACCAAAACGTCTTCCAGAATCTCCACATTATACCCACCTCAAGCAGCAAAAGACCATTATCCAGCTCAGCCTGGCACAGAAGAGGATGACAGCAATGCCCGGTCAAATTGCATGGTCAAACAGACCTGTTGGCAAAACAATCCCAGAGCAACGGGGAAGGAGCTGCTGGTGAGAAGGCGAATGCATTAAAGTGGCTGGCACAAGGGAAGGGACAGGAAGGGAGAACGCTAGGAAAAAACGCCAGGGGAGGAGCTCTGGCTAAAAGAGGCTACATGACTGCTAGTAAATTAAACAGTGCAGGGGCCAGCCAGTCCAGTCTGAAATCAGCTAGCCACCAACACCGGGCAGCCACATCCAAACAGCCTGTTAATAATGGTCCCTGGCCCACACAGACTTTCACATCATATCCATGGCTGGCTGGAAAAGTCCCAGGCCAAAGCTCTGCCCAGCACCACGCCAAGCACGCAGCCATCAGCTCTGCAGTTGCCCACGGGTGCAGCCATGCAGCACAGCAGTGCAGGCGTCTCACTGCAGCACTGCACACCTACCTGCTGGGTCCCAGCTGCATTACTGCAGATCTGCATCTGCACTGATCATCTAAGGAGAGGCAGGTGTGCTGTTGTCATCGACCCACTAGCGCTGCCTCCAATTCGGAATCTACCTGCACTTGGACCAGTAAGTTAGGAGAGAAGCAGCCAGGCAAGCTTTGCTGGAACAGAATCAAGTCTGGCTGGCATTAAGGAAAGCAAAGCGTTACAGGAGAACAGCAGGAAATTGCTAAGCAAAAGGGATTTTTAAATAACTTCATTTTAAACAAAACTAGGGAATTACCATAAAATAAATGGCCACACCTTGCTACTTACACTGTTCTGCCAACAAGACTAGCTTTTCCATAGCTATTCAAATATGAGACCTGGGTGCCTAACCAGCTCTTTCAAGCTGGTTTCCAAACTCCAGCCAAAAATCACTTTCTGATTCACCACTTTCTCAGGCACACCAGTATGCAGAGTACGCCTGCAGGCTGGTACTGTGCTGTACAAAGCACTTAAGCACACATTTAATTACACCGTGGACCAGGGATGTGATTAATGATATGCTTGAAGTTAAGCATGTGCTTAAGCATGCTACCGAGCTGGAGGTTGAATTGGATCTAACTGGTATTGTACTGCTCCCCATTTTCCAGTTCTTTGAGGCTCAATAAGTGGAAAGGTTGTAAGAATATCCCCGTGGTTGTGCACTCCTAAGAATTCATCCAAACTCTGGTTTCAGACTTTTTTTTTTTAATTGCAATTTTTGTTGCAATGCTCCCCACACCCTCCCCAGTACCAATTATGGGTATTACAGCAGTATGGATATTATTTATCAGCGTTAAAACATGAGGCAATTATCACAAACATCTTCACTCAGTTGGACTAGATGATCTTGGTCATCTTTTCTAACCATAATGATTCTATAATATTTTACGTCTGAGGAGTGTACAAAGTCCTCAAAAGAAATATGAAGCACATTATTAGAGCTGCTGCACTGCTAGCAGCACTCACCTCATGGAAGAACTCAACCATAAAACACACATCAGCTATGGGTGGCCATGTAAATTCATGTTTCATTAGCTGCAGTGTACACCACCCCGGCCATTTTTCTCACTGCACTTGTCCACCTAGCAAAGACTTATTCCTAGCTCATAACAATTTCAGGGAGGTCATACTGTCTCCAGTCCCCAGGGAGGTGCAAGCAGAGGAGCAGGGGAGCAGGCAGCTCCCTTTCCTAAGGCACAGCTGAGAGCCTCCTCAGTGAGCGAGGAAACCACTGCACAGGGACATGGAGGGATGGACAAGAGCAGCATCCCAAGGCAGGCGTGTGAGTGCCACAGCCCCACAGCAGGGAGCACTACGCCCACATTCACCCCATAAAACCATTTAACACTGACCAGCCAGGAGATTCCAATTAAAGCACAGCACATGCAAATCGATTTCCGACCAGCAACGGAGCTCTCCTTTGAGAAAGAGAACAGATACAACAGTGGATGCACATTTTGGCCCCTCCTCATAACTAATCTCATCTCACCTTGTTTGCTGCCAGTACATTCACAAAAAAGTGCTCGTTTTGGCTGCCAGGGCATGCAGAGCAAAGAAAACCATTCCCCAGAGAGAGCAGCTCACTGAGCCCAGTTGCTCTTCTCACAGCACCAATACACTGACCTCGCTTACTGAGCTGTGCAGCTCTCTGCTCACCATGCTGGTCGTTGGACAACACGCAGCAACATCTTCCATGTGGGGGAAAAAGTGCATCATTAGGGACCCCCCAGCTAAGCTGTAATGCTGCTCTGGGAGAATTGGCACAATCTGTTCTTTCATTTCAGCTTTACTTCACAATGGCAAACTTCAAAATGCTTCCCTACAGATTGCTAGATACATTGGGAATACCGTCTGGTTTTGAGTCCAGCCCTGTGTTTGCAGAAGCCTCCTCAGAGCAATAACAGGACCTTCCTCCTCATTTGCTACATTCCAGTAATTCAGCCAGACAGGACTTGGCAACATGAAGCTGAGCTCGTGTTCTTAACATCACTGATGCTTTAGAGCCATAAGAACAGGTTAAAGAAACCCAAATTCACTCGCCACAGACTTGAAAGTCACAGCAACATCCAGAAGAGCAGAACTGCACCGTTTGGTGCCTGCTGAGTGCTGCCTTATTGGAGGAGCAGCTTCACAAACACCAGTTTTAGGGTCCTTTCCATGGACAGCCTGAGGTTGGTATTTTCCCTTAGGCCCCACAGACTGGGGGACATTGCATATTTGCAAGTAGGGGCACCAGAACTGGCTGGCAGCAAAGTGCTGAGTGTAGAAACCCTGTGCCTCCCTCTGACTGCTCCCTGCTGCTCTTCGTTAGCTGCCAGGTCAGACACCTTATCAGTGCACTCATTTTTATTTTCAGCTCTTTTCCTTCCTGGCCATCAGCTCAGCAGTGCTGCTTACACTCAAAGCTGTGCCTAGAATAGTGAAGTTGAGGGGAATTTCACCTTAAAAAAAAAACCAAAACACCAAGTATTTGGCCATACCTTCATTGACCAGAAGTCATTCTGGTGGGAGATCATTTCTGGAAGCTGAATTGGGATATATTCCATTTCTTTCATCCAAACTGAAGTGCTTCCTTCCACATGTAGGTTTACTCAAGGAGGAGATGATGGAGGAGAGGAAGAACTTATCACTGCCCTGCAGTGCAACACCAACTATGGCTGCAGCCAACCTCCATCCTGCACAGCCCACTGTGCTCACAGCAGCCTCCCTATACGTATTTTTAAGCACTCAAACGTGTGCCTGCTGCCTGCATGCAATTGCCCATAACTCAGCACTGATGTCTAACAAGGGTGGTAGCTACTTACAACGTATTTCTATTCGGAAAATGCACTTTGAAGTTCAAAAAGGGGTGAAGTTCAAAAAGTTGCAGACTTCGCAAAGGCTCATTTCTGAAGGCACTGCTGTAAAATGATGAAAGCACTGACGGCTGCTCATCCGCAATCACTGCCAGCCACCGAACTGACCCAGCACGGGGCAAACCCTGCTGGTACCCACAGCTCCCAGGAGGTGTTTCAGGGCATACCTGCTGTGCCTTTGGAGATCTGTTCACTCATTCTGCGACGCAAACAACCCCCAATCCCAATTTATATTATAAGTTTAAATTCCTATCAGATGTTTTGAAACAAAACCGCAGTTTGTGGGTTGTTTTTTTTTTTTTTTTTTTTTTTTTTTTTTAAGGCAGTAATGCCTTAAACCATAAAGACATCCAAAACTTTATGTAACGACCATTACATAACACCTCAAACTGGCTCTTAAGCATTTTCCTTACTCTTTGGAGTTCATACACTTTTATTTGGGGCATGTGAGACAACGAGTTATACAAGTGCAGTTACTCACACGGGCCGTGTTTGGAGGGAGCGAGGGAGAAGAGCTCACTGCATGGAAATCTTAAAAGGAGAAGCTTCTTACTGCATAAAGAAGTTTGCAAGACACAGAAAAAGCATTCTCTCATTGTGTCTCACTGCTCTTAGTGGTCAGTTACAGAAACTAGGAGCCCGGGAAGCAGGGCAGAGATAGTGCTAGCTTTAAAGTCTGAATGCATGCAGAGCCTCCAATGGCACACAGCATTAATATCATAAATGTGTGTGAATGTTCTCATTCAGGCTGTGATTTACTCCCCAAGGGGATGCACAGCTAGCTGAAATATGCTACATGCAAACCAAACCCTTCCAATGAAGTGAGTGCAGTATGTGAATCCTGGAGCTAAATTTAACACAGCTCTCATCTCAACAGAGCTCAGCATTGCAGCTAATGCTGCACTCACACGGGCAGAGCTGTGCTGGAGTTCTCTCCTTTGGTACACTGTTCTGGATGGTGTTTCTGAAGCTCCCCACTAACTCAGATTTAAGAATTTCACTTTGATTTATTCAGCTGAATTTTGTTTTCAGTGCCATTGTTTCAAAGCCAAGTCAATCTAAGTTGCTTTTAAAATGCAGACTCAAACTGGTTTGGGGCCCATGTAACTCCTGTGAAACAGACACTCCTAATACATTAAAATACCTTTAACTGTATTGCTGAATAATCCACGACACCGAAAAAAACCCACCCTGTATATCATAAATATCTGATTACATTTTTCCAGTCATGGCATTATTTGTTTGGCTCGATGGTCAAAGGCAAATTAAACTGAACCGGGCAAGCTCACTCGTGATTAAGTTCCTTCCTCGCTGCTTCTTGCTCTGCAGAACGGCTTTATTTGCATAGGAATATTCTCCTCCTCCAGAAACATTTCTTTCAAAATTAACAAATGAAGTCACAATTATACAAAATATCACTAAATCGCAAAATCTGCTTTGATGCAAAGCATTTTAAATGCAACCAATACTTTGAATCTACTTTTATAAGTATCCTTCAAGTGTAAAACACACCCACAGCCATCTCTATCTTTCACAAAATAACAAAACAGCACGAATAGTTTAAAATCTAGCACATTTTAACTGAATTACATTCAAGTTCTTCCTTATGAAACAATCTCTCTTTTCATGCAAGGCTTTTCATGCAGATTCTGGCTCCAGACTCACAGATCAGTTTGCTACAACCCGTCCCGCAGTGCTGACTGCCCTCTTGCTCCCACTGCCCCCAGTTTGTTCATCTTTTAATCAGAATGAATTCCTGACCAACTCTCAGCATTTCACTCTATAAGCTCTTAATTCATTTTCCAGCACTGGTAGGTTGCTGCTCGCTCCACCCTCTCAAATATCAGCAATTGCTGCTGCTCTTAAAGAGAACTCCTTTTTGGGGAAATGTGATATTATTCCAGATGTTTCAGCTACAGCTGCTCTACAGAACCCAGCCTGGTCAGTGCTCTGTCACAAAGCTCAGCATCAAACAGCTTCTGGGTTTTATTTCTTCAACTCTTGTGCTGCTGTATGGGAACGTAACCCCCCTGGCAGCAGGGCACACCAAGCCCTGCACCGCACAGAGGCGCTCCTAAAGACCTCTACATTTCTTCTCAGGAGCACAAAAGCACAGCTAACTTCAGCACAGCACCAGGCCAGCGTCTATCAGCTTCTGCAAGCTGCTGGTTGAATTTAATTTTAGCGCTTCGAACCACATTTTTCACAGTATTTTATGAGTTACCACGCAAAGAGAGATTGCCGAATGAAATCTGCTTTCTAATTTTACAGTTTGAGGAAATTCTATGCCTACAATTGCAAAAAAAAAAAAAAAAAAAAAAAAAAAAAAGCGCAAAGTGCACATTGAGATACTGGAAACAGCAGTAAAAAGCAGTGACACCACTTCACTGCACGGAGATTCCAGTGTGATGGGAGCATTTGTGCAACTAAGTGAGGGCAGACAGCAGCGTGCCATGGGCTGCCAGACCAAGACTGCAGAACCTCGGTCAGATGGGATGTCATACGGTTAAGGTAATGTTAATGAATGGCAACACTAGCAGGCATGGTCAAGACCCCAATCCCAGATCTGTAAGCGGTGTCACTAATCTACACTGGAAAAATATTCCAGTCCTGCACGATGCCATGCAATGTGAGCACACCACGCAGCTGCATGGACTTGCAGGACGCTGGGAAAAACTTTCTGTCTGAAGAGAGGAAGAACAAAGGTCCACTGCTGCTACAGATGGGAAAAAAAACAACAACTTAATCCTCCTGAGCTGACAGGCCACCAGGATCCACGCAATCAACACAAAATCGTAGCTACTGAGCAATGCCTCAGAAATACTTTGATTATTTAGTGCTAAAGCAATACACCATTAACCTTTAGTCCATTGGGTAGGCAGGGAAGCAGAAGCTGTTGCTGGACCAGCATCACCCCTGGGTCATTTCCTACAGTTTCAAGCCTCATTATTCCTTTTCCACACTGTTGCTGGCTCACGGTAAGCTTCATGCAAACATACAGACTGGTGATGGGATTTCAGAGCCCTGCTGTGCCCCCAGCAAGGATGGGTTTCCAGTCCCACATTGATACCCCCCTCTCTGGGATCTGAGCAGCTGTGATCCCCCCGTCAGTACCACCATGTGCACACACACTTTTCACTCCCTCTCCTTAAAGCAACTGAACCCAGGCGGAAAGGTGAAATCTCTCTACCAAGCAAAAATAACACCTGGCAAAGGGAGATGCCACCCATCTCTGTCCCTTACAGGGAAGGCCCACAGACTGCAGGAAGTGGCTGAGGCCTCGGAATGCTGTGCCTGCAGCCCCTGGAGGCACTCCTGTCTCTCCTCTCCCCTGTGGGACATCACTTTTGGATCCCCAGGAAGGGAAGCGATGAAGCCAGCAGGCGCTGGAAGGCTTTTCTCAATCAGGCCAGCAGTGGGAAGGGAAAAGTGCAATCTGTTCAGCTGGCTTGCCCCAGCGTGAGGAAGGACCAGCCTGCAATAGGGCTGGCACGGAGCACGAGGCTTTGCCATGTGAGGACAGTGCCAAGAACGAGGAGAAAGGAGAGACCTATGAGGTGGGTGCTTCAGGCCTACAGAAGTCTGCACACCCAGAGTGCAAGGCTGCAACACACAGCCAGGCCTCTGCGAAAGGTCAGACCAAACAACAGGGCTGATAGCAGGCACAGCCTCCATCTAACCTTCCCTCCTTGATCACATAAACCTGTAATGCAGATACTGCACTTGCCATGCTCAGTGCCCTTCTGCAACTCCAAATACAACCCTGGCCTGAAGGTCTCTATTTGCAAACACAGAGGACCAGCGGTTCCTAAATTGCAGGCAAACATTTGACTTCTCTTGGTCCAATTCAAAGAATATCCTGCACGAACCCCACCCCTCTGCACAACAACTCAGGCCCTTAATGCCTAGACAGTTTTCTTTCAGGCCTTATCACAGATAAAATATGGCCCCTTTTTTGTTGAAGGAGTAGGACTTGCCAAATATTTACCAACTCTTTCAGCAGGCTGAAAATGTCACTCTTGCAGTGTAATAAACTTCCCCAGAAAGGCCCTGATAAATAGAGAGCCTTGCTGTACTGGCCAGAACTAGCTTATTGTGGCTTAAGAATTGCCAAGTCTGACGGATGAAGAAAGCACATTTGTACACACAGAAACATTAGTAAGAGAGGCATAAAGTTTAGAAGAAAAAATAAAACAAAGCCCCATTATTATTAACTGGGGTGTGGGGGGGGAAATAATAGAGCCTGCATCCCAGTGAGCAAGGCACGTTACTGAAAGCTCCTGAGCAAAAAGCAGTAATTTAAGAGCTTGTCCACAACTTGCAGCAGAAGCTCAAACCATCTTATTTAGCATTTGGAAAGTGCTGAAGTGTGGCCTACCCCCAGTCCAGCCTTCGGAGCAATACTATGCAAAAATAAAATAAAATAGTTTTGCTTTGTAATCTGACCCACAAAAAATCATTTGGGGCATGAGGGAATGCTCTACTCCAGCCCGAGCTTTAATTCAGAGGGAATGTTTGAACTGAACAGTGTGAAACAGATGCTGAGAAATACATTGGCACTGCGTGTTCTTTGGGGCACAAACAGAAGTTGAGGAGCACTTATCAGTGTAGCACGTATGGCTACAATAGCTGCAAATGAATGGAGAAAAATTACATCCTTCACATCAGAAAGTCCACCAGCAGAGTTCTGGCAGCCACGGACAACCGCATCCATGTCAGCTCAAATGGATGAATATTGCTGGGACAAAAACGTGTCCTTTCACCTTGACAAATACCATCACGAGAAAAAAAAAAGATTCCCAGAGGCAACTGAGGAGGCAGAAGCTCAAACAAACAGATTTAACACATCCTGATGTTGGCACTGAGCTCTATGAGCACCACGCTTTGACTGGACCTTGAATGAAGGAGCAAACCCAAAGGCAGCACCTCAGCAACGCCGCGCTGCAGCACAGGGCTCTGGGGGCCGAACTCAACAGAGTTGCTTAAATGCAGGAAGAAAACAATTACTGCTGGAAAAAAAAAAAAAAAAAAATCCAGATTATGCTAAATCTGGCAAAAGCTAAACCCAGCAGTTTACCCGGCTTTCCAGAACAAACCACAATTAAGAAAGTCTCCTATGAAAGAGAAAACTCCAGTTCAGCCCAACAGTACACAGACTGAGCAGCAACACGAACAGCTGCAGCAGCAATCACTGCTGGGCAGTGATACCTGAGAAGCTGCACAAGAAGTTGCAAGGAGAGTGCTAAGGAGGCACAGAAACCTTCCCCCCTGCTCCCCCCTTTCACACCAGCAGGTTTTAATGTTAATGATATGGCTCCGCATGCTTTAAGTATTTTTACACCATGCTTGCCGTCCTGTAGCTCTCTCCTTCCAGGGCGGATGATTAGAATCAGATTTCTGTGATTTCACTGCAGATTAATTTTGTTAAGAGCTGAAGATCCGCGGGGAGGAAGGGCTACGGGCAGACCTGCAGACCCTCCCTGGCAGCGTTCTCTCCAAAAAGGGGAGCAGTATTTCTGCCTTTCCTCCCTACTTTCGCATACTTTTCCTTTTTGTGGCTGCTAGGCTGAGTTCTCTGGGAAAAGGGGCGTACAGGGAAAAGAAATGTGCAAAAATAAATTCCTTCAAGTTCTGGTTTCAAAGAAAGCTCCCAATCAGCACCAAGAGGAGAACGGGCCCAAAGCAGCCCAACTGTGCCCACAGCAGCTGTAACACTGCGCACAGATCAGTGCTGTACACCCATCTGTGTGCACAGACACGCGTCAGGGCGGCTATTAATACACCTTGTGTGTGCTGTGCTGGATACACAGGGCTGAGCAAAAGTGAAAAAAACTGAGCAGTGATCTCAAATGCCATTTACAAACTGTTACTAATTGCAAAACACAAAGCGAATGTTTTCCATGGGTAAAGCGTACGGAATGCGGCACTGAAAATGGGTTTTGTTTCCAAAACTCTCCTAGGAGCTGAGGGTAAAAGTTGTGTAGGTGTCTGTGTGCACGCTGAGGGCAGCACGACAGCAAAGAAATAATTCTGGTTAAAACCTTCCTGTGTGTTTTCTGAGCCACCCCAACTTCCATTTGCTTTCATAGAACGTGGCCACAGGAACACTGCTGCCAGTTGGCCTTGCTCCTAATTCTAGATCACTGTTCTCGACTTGACAAGAGAGAAGGAAAGACATCTATGACAAACAAGCAATCACGAGGAGCCGCAAAATAATTCTAATCTAAGAACCTAAAATGTAACATAATACAGAAGGACGTGGAAGCAATAAATACATGCTAGATGAGCAAACAGCCATCCCCATGGCATTACATGGGGATGACACCCAAAAAGGAGCACAAACTATCATCCACAGAAGCGCAGCATGCAGAATCAAAACCAAAGGCAAATAATAAGGAGCACCCGAAGGGCGAGGGGAGAAAGCAGTGACATAAACACGAGGAGCAGCAGAACCAGGCTGCTCCGTGCTTGTGTGACTACTTCTATTAAAAGGGGGAAAAAGGGGTAAAAAAAAGGAAAACGAGAGAGAAAATAAAGAAGAGCTGTGTTTTCTGAAAGTGAAAGCGGTGAGGAAGGCCGCCCGCACGGCGCGGCATCCTGCACAACCACCGACGGCACCGACCCGACGCGCCCGGCCGCGGCCCTCCCGGCGCTGGAAGGAACGCGACGCACTTACGGTGCGCGGAGAACGAACTCCGTCCCATCGCTACGGCCCGCGGGGAGCCGGGAAGGGCAGCGCAGCGGCTGAGGCGCCCCGAGCCGGGCCGGGCCGCGCCGTGTCCCGGGGGCGGCGGCCCCAACCGCTCCGTCTTCGCCCGCTGCGAGCCCGGCAGGTCCTGGGAGCCGAGAACTGGGACTTTGTAGGCCAGTTGAAGACACGAACCTCTCATCTCGCCCGCAAAGACCCAGCCCTCAGCTCGCCCGATCGGGCGGGGATCGCGATTTTTCTAATTAAACTATTCTTTTGATTTAATTCCCTTCCCCGGCCGGCGCCTATCGCCGAGCCCCGGTCCCCGCCCCGCGGCCACGGGGGACCCCGCCGGCAGCAGCCGCCGCCCCGGCCCGCAGCAGAGCCCCGCGCCGCCCCCGTTGTCGGCTCCCCGCAGCCCGGGCCGGGCCCGCAGCGCGCCGTGACTCGGCACCGCACGGCGCGGGGGAACTCCGTGCGCGGAGAGCGAAAACGCCGAGAGCTTCCAACGCCCAAAGAGCCCGAGCCCTCCGCCAGCCGTGGGAGACGGAGCGGGGGAACGGGCTGAAGGGGACCCCCGCGGCCTCCTCCCTTCCCCAGGGCCGCCGGTCCGCGGGGTTACGCCCGGGAAGGGCTCGGGCTCGGCTGAAGTCCGTGCGGAGAAGCGGCGGGCGACTGCGGGCCCCCAACCGCGCCTCCCCGGCCGCTCGCAGGCGGATATTTAAGCCGGTATTGATCACATCGAGATTTTTTTCCACCCTTCCTCTTTGCCCTCGCAAAAGGCAAAAGAAACAAATAATAAATTCGTTGCCACCAGGGACGTTGCAACATTTCTGTCGGCTTCTCAAGTGCTGCGTTTGCCCCGGCGTGCTTTCAAAGTCCCGACCCAACACGGAGGAGAAGTAGGGCAAAGAAGAGGGGAAAAAAAAGAAAAAAAAGAAAAAAGAAAAAAAAAAGAAAAAGAAAAAACAGCCCAAAGCAGCCATTTAAAAAGAAGGGGAAAAAAATAACAACAACGACGAAACACCCAAAAACATCAAACCAGAAAGAGGCGAGCTGCTCCGTGCAACGTGACGGCGCAATCCCGATGCGGCGGAGTTTCCGTCCGGCTGCAGTCACATCCCTCGAAAGTTTGCTCCACGTGTTGCGGCCGCGTCCCGGTAGGGTCGGAGCGGCCCGGCACACCGGGGCGGCACACGGGGCCGCTCCGCCGCTCCCGCTCCGTTTAAGGAAGCGGGCAGTCCCCACCCCTGCGCCGGGCAGCTCCCGCTGCAACCCGGCTCGGCGGATTTGGAGGCTCTCCCAGGCTGCCCTCTCCACCCCCTGCCCTCCCCGCAGCTCCGCCGGTCCATCCGGCCCCGCACGCGGCAGGAAGCGGCCGTCGCTGTCCGCGGCCGTCCCGCGGCCGCCCCGCGCTCCTCCCGGTGTCGCTCCGCCGGGGCAGCCGCGCCGTGCCGAGCCGCGCCGCTCCGACCTGCGCGCCCCGCGGCCCACGGAGGGCGGAGGGCGCCCCCTGGCGGCCGCTCGGTGCCCGCAGCGCTGCCGCTCCGAGCCGCTCCTGGAAGCCCCTCGGCTCCGCGCCCCGTCGCGGAGGTCGCCCCGGGAGGAACCCCACGGAGGATCGCTACCGGCAGCACCTCCTCGTTACACGTCCCGAGCGCAGTGCCTGCACACAGCTGCTCGCTCTGTGCGTCCCGTACGTGTCCCTACGTGCTCAGCCTTCCCCCTCCTTCCCTCACATGTCCTCCCCTATGTAAATGTGCTGTGTGCTGCAGCGATGTCAGAGGACATACTCTGCCCTCCAGTACGTCCAGCACCTTTTCGCTTCCATGCGGTACAGCTGGGTGGTGCGTCTGCACTGCTGGGAAAACCTGCGCACGAAGCACAGCTGGACCACGTGTACAACCTATAGCTGTAAGGCCTCCGTAAAGCCACAGACACACATGCACACACATTTTAAAAAGTACTATGAGAAAGTACTGCCAGGCCTGCTGTAATGTAAGGTTAAGTCAGAAGGGTCAACTGAAACACCACAAGAAAAGAGAACATCCTTCCTTCCTGCTTATTAGTCTTGAAGTTATTCCTCGGCACAACCTCACCTGCTTTGTGTGGTTGAGCTCAGAGACATTTTGGAAAGATACCTTCATACACTTCAGGTGTGAGGCCACACGTGAGTCCTGCCTGCAGCTCACAGGGGCTGCTGGTTTCCGCACCCCCTGTTAATCTAATGCTGCAGATCCTCCCAGTGACAAGCTGTGAGGAACAGGGGACAAAGCCCACACACACTGCAGAGCACTCCGGTTCCTTCGCATGACCGCACCCACGGACACTTTATGATAGAAAAGCAGCGAGATGCAAAGATAGAGGACAACACTTACTATTTCTGCAAGCTGTCAGCAATCACAGTGATGTTCACTGAAGATCACAGCAGGAACAGCTACATCAAGTTGAGCAGCACAGCCACAAGAATGCAGACTAGAATGAGCTCCCATAGGAGAATAGGAATCCCAGCGCACAAGAATGCTTTCATCATCTCTTCTGTACCTGGTGGGAAAACATCAGCTGAGTAAGAAGCTCCAAACTAGGCTCCAGGTGCTAAAGCTAACAAAAATCACAGCCAGCGCCCACAGCACTCATCTTCCAAGCATTTGGGTTCAGTAGAACACAAACGTGCATCCCTGGTGTCTGTACAGGACTTCTTCCTGCATCTACAGACACCACGTACCACAGCCATGTGCATGCAGGCTGCACCAGAAACCTTTGCGTGCTCAGAGCTTTGGCACCAGCATTATTATGGCTGTAGCAAGTGACCACCAGGTTTGTGTGAGCAGAATGGGATGAAGAGAACTTGAACTGGTCTGTACTGTAACTGCGATGCTTGAGCAATGCTGCAAAGTCATCCTTTGCACAGAAGGAAACGTTCCTTGGCCGGAAGCCTGATGAACATTTAGAGCCAAGGAACATGTTGCTTAAAAGCAATAGTAGAATCATGGAAAAAAAAAGGTTTGAAAGAGAGAAGTTGTATGAGGACTTTGTGAACAAGATTTAGCAAAGGAAGGTACGGAAGTGATAATTTGTTGTCATCTGGAAAAATGATGCTCAGGAATTTGTTCTGAGCAGTGCTCAGTAAGTACTGGTAGAAATAAAGACTTCAAAAGCTGTGTGCAGGACACTGACCTCTCCTCCTAAGAAGGGCACAGGGTGCTGTAAAAACCCTTAGGTTTGAAAAGGAAAGCCCTCAACAGCCTTTAGAAATGAAGAGATTGATACTGTTGCAGGGAGTGCAAGTCACATCCACCAACTACTGATTCTCACTTTTGCTACTCTTGCTCTTCAGCTGTAACGAAGAACCACTGGCAACAGCACAGACCGACACCCAGCACAAAAATCACAGCAAGTGTCTTACCTCCATGTATGGAAGGACGAGTGAGAGCCAGGGAATGGAGACTCTTCCCAGTTCAGTGGATGGCACAGTCCTCAGCTGGTTTCCTGACCAACTGTTTGATTTGCTATTTTCAGTAGCCTCATACAATGTTGCCTCTTGTCTTCCTCTTGTCACCAGCAGTACAGGATGTCAAACACATCCTATGAGATCAGGGAAAGACTTTCACACAGAGCTTTGGCCCAGCAGGAGGCCTTCTGCAGGGAGCCTTGTCCTGTGAGTCGCTGCTCAGCTGCCGACAGCCTGCTCTGCTTCCACTGGGGGCACCGGCGGTGCTTTGGTGGTAACCGGATCAGGCACGTGGCAAACAAGCCCCCCCTCAGCAGGGGATACACGAGGGGATACATCTGTACCTGAGGTCAGGTCTCTGGACTGCAGCTCCTCCCACAAACACCTGCTGGCTGCTCTCCGTGGCGTGCAGAACCCGTGTGCTGGGAACGTGACTGCAGCCCCTGCCTGGCCGAGAGGTGGGAGCAGGATTAGCCCCGCATTCACTTCAGATGTCATCACAAGCATATCACGTTGTAAAGCATCACAACTTCCACAATTCTAAAAATAAACAGCAGCAGTTTGGTTGAAGCGTTTTGGCAGCCGAAGGGCTAACATATTAATAACACGAGACCAACAGCAGCCCAGAACAATAACTATGGAACAACAGATCCTATTGCTTCTGAAAATAGCCCTGTTTGGAAAAAAGAAAACATTTCCACAAGACCCATAACCCAGCAGTAGCTTCTTTATGGGTCTTCACAAAGGCTTCAGCACGCGGAAGGCTGATGTGCCACCTCTGAGGTCCAGAGAGAACTGCTGCAATGTACACAGTGGGTGGGAGGCTGGGCTGCACATCACTGACTGGGACCCGGACCCTGGGGATGCAGTTTGGTCCTGCTGAACGCATGCATTAATCTGAGTTCTTCTTTCACAATTCTGCCTACTCTCATGCAATGCCTTTCTCTGCAAGCACAGCCATCGATTTGTTAACTCTCCAGCATGTGGTACGAAGCAGCATGTGAGCAAGCACGGCTCGCAGCCAACAGCTTGGTATTTCAGCATCACCCCTTGGTGACAAAGAAACTGGATCATCAAAGAAGTTGAACACAATGATTAGCAAGAGAAATAACCGAAAGTCCACTGCTGGCACAGGATGAAACTTGCAGACCTTCACCCGAAATCCATGCTAGAGACCCAGAGCCAGCCCTTTAAAATAAATAAATTAATAAAATAAATAGCAAGCTCGTGATTGAAAACTCCTGAACCATTCCAACATGGTGCACTGCAAGGATCAGGCCTGACCCACGCACCTCTGCACAGCACCAGCAGCCCTTCAGGACGAATGGAAGCACAGCCCAGCTGAGCTGCTTTCCATGAGCTCTGCCCAGCTCTGGGCAGCCCTGTGTCACTGCAGAGCTGCAGCCTGAGCTCACAGACCAGCACAGCTCACACTCTGCTTGCTGGCCAAGGCCCAGCCTGAGAACCCCAGGCCAGTTGTCAATATGTGATGAATGTCCCACCAGAAACAGGGCCTTCATATTTAAAGCACGTGTGTCTGCAGGAGAGAGGAGAAAAATCAAAGCACTAACAAGCAATGATTAAGCTCAGAAATAATGGTTTCCTGTTCAAACACAGAACTATGTCTTTTAGTACAACTACCTCATCCCCAATTGTGTCTATTAAAGACAATTACCACGGGAGACAGATCTGTGCAGCCAGATGTGGAAACAACGGTTATGTTACACACAGTGCCATATGCAGTTTGAATTCTTTGTGGCTGAACACGTTACTTATAAAAAAAAATTGTGTTTGTGCACAGAGGAGCAGCTGTCAATTGGGAAATCCCCTTAGCCTGCTTTAATCCTTCATTCCACAATCCCCAGGGATTAAACAAATGCACTAACGTTATTTACTGTAACGCTCCCTCCATGGGGGGCTTCAGTCCATGAAATCCACTCCAGCATTTGCAAGTTTCAGTTGTGAAATATGCTGCGAGCGTTCTATATTTGGTAGCTTTGCAAGTACTCTTTAAGTTGGGCCCAGAGTGATGAAAGGACAGGAGTCAGGAATTCAGCCGCAGCAGAGGCTCAGCGTGGGAGCTCACTTCTCTCTGCAGGGCTCTCCAGGGGCACCAAGCATTGCAGCGACTGCGGAGAGGGGACAGTGCTGGCGGGGCTATACAAGACACTTCCAAAATGGAAGATGTTGCCATGGTACTAATCCTCCCACCATCTATATACCCTGAGGGTACAAAATGAGGTGTTTGAACCCAGTTCTGCCAGTAAAGCCTCACTTGCCTTCTGCTTTCCTTCTCCTGTGATGCGATACATGTTTGAACCTGGGTGCAACAGCCATGAAGTGAGTGACAAGGATTCAACCAGTTCACAGTCCTCACAGAGTAATGCTCTGCACAGTCACACCATGCTTTTGTGCCCATTTGTGGCACCCCAACGATGACGTACAGAAGCAGCAGGCTGGGGTCCCAGGAGCCCTCTGACAGATCTGCAGCACTAGCTGATCATTCGGTCTCATTCTTGAGCTTCCCAAGTAAGTTCATTACAGTCACTTCAAAGACAGCAAACACTAAACCTTATCTTTGGCCTCCTTGCCTCCATATACAGTTTGAATTCTTTAGTTTAGCTGATTGTTTGAACCCAGCACTCCTGTTTCAGTTATCACTGCTACAACCAATCCAGCAGGCCATAGCCACGCTGAGCATCGCCCACAAGAAGGCACAACAGGGCAGGCTATGTCCCACATCACCTCCAGGCCCATGGAACCCTATTGTGCTGAACGCAAAAGAAGTAATTCGCCGTTCAAATAGGAGGACTAATAGTTTGGAAGCTACATTAATCCGAGGTCTGACTGCTCCCATGGCACTGCCGTTGCAAACAGACAATTTCATCAGCTCCAGTATAATTTTTTCCAGCCTACACCCAGCAGCAAAAACTGCACTCATGTCACTGGCCTTCATCCTGCAGTAACCTCTCAGTGGTACACATCAGTGCTCGCAGAGACAGAATCCTGGTGCACAAACCTTACAGGGCTGGGCTCTGGGCCTCTGTTTCTTTCATGCACTTTACAGCCAGGAGCATGAGTAAGCACCTGGGAGAGAATGAGGGAGAGGCACGGGTTTCTGAGACCAGCAGATCCCTCGCTGCTGTGATAGGGGAGGAGATGATGAGATTGTAAATCTCCCATCCACTCCCCCTCCCTGCTCCTCCTTCCCCTGCACGACTGCAGCTTGGCTGAGGCACGCTGCCCGGAACGTCAGCTGGCACCTGCTGGCAGTCACTGCCATTCAGCACCACTTCTTCCACTTCATTCTGCTTTCACACGTTCCCTGGTGGAACTGAGGCACCAAGCGCTGCGATGGCAGCCACTGAATTCCCCACCATGGGAGAAAGGACTCCAGGTGCCACACAGCTCATTCACAAACCTGAGCTGCCACCAGCACCACGCTATGCCTCACCCAGGGGCTGCACGCTGGTCTGGGCAAACCCACACCTCACTGTTAGCATCTAACTGCAGGCAGCAGCAGCATCCTCAGCACCAAGCCTCTGTCACAGCAGAAATGCAATGTCCTGGTTCCCAATGAAGAAACATCACAACTAAACCTCTGCCCACATCACCATGGAAGGGAACACTGTAACCCAGAACCTCCAAAACAGAACGAGGAGACTCAGTTTGCCTTTCCCACAGCTGCCATAAAACAGTTTTCAAAGGAAAAAAAAAAAAAAAAAAAAAAGCTGAACAATTCATTATTTCCTACATGCTGTTCATTACTTCTTTATTTTACTGAATACTGCAGCACTCAATGGATTTCTATTTGCAAACACCTTCCTGCTCCTCCCGCAGAACAAATCAAGTCATTTCTGCTTCAGCCTTCGGCATGCAGACAAAAACATTTTTTATTCATCAGTGATAAAAGGCTGCAGCCATTTGACTTTAAACACAGACATGCTTCTGGGCTCTCTTCCAGGAAGTCTGTGTCACCCAGGCTTCAGATCGATATGTTTGTCTGCAGAGTCACCCTTCTGATCTGTAATTTTTCATTCTGACACAAGAAATGCCTTTTGGTCAAACTTCAGCAGTCCATTAAATTCCAGGCATAATGGAAACGGGACTCGCATTGCTGTGGCCATGTGAAGATTTCCACAGTTTGGGGTTTATTTACTCAGGAGTTCATTTACTCAACCACATGTTTGCCATTCAGACAACAGTGCTGTGCTGTTCTCCTGCCTCACCCAAACCCACCGCCGTCCCCCCGTTGTTTGCTGGCAGCCCCAGCAGCCAGCTGTACCTTTATAACATGCTCCCAGCCCTCCTTGCCTAACCTGCAGGGAACCCCTGCACAGCCCCACGCAGCACACAGTGAGCAGTTCCCCTTTGCTCCCAGCAGCACGCAGCACCCAGCTGCTCACCCTGGCACACAGCTGGCATCTGGGTTTTCTCTCCAAGCTCAGGGCTTCAGGGATTGGGTGCTTTTTCTTTCCCCACTTTTTAAATTAAAAACAAACAAACAAAAACGACAACAACCTGAGAGATGCCAGCTGTCCTGTGGAAGGATACCCAAAAAGCACAAGCATCAAGACGACAGCTCCATACATCCCCAACTGCAGCCCCTGTGACAGCCCTGGCCGTGCACCACGAGGTGCTCACACAGCTCAGGAGTGATCTCACCACTATTCCTGAATCCAACACACAGCTTCCCCTGCATTGCTAACACTGCTTTTCAGTTGCTGAAGTCTGACCCCAGGGAGGACGCGACAGATGCTCAGGAGAGTTGCAAAGTGCTGTAAATGTTATTATAATCCAAAGAACGCAATGCTTTTAGTTCCCATTCACATCTTGCTTTCCTAAAGCCAGCATTTTCTGTCAGCCTCTCAAAAGCACACGTAATACAGAGTCAGAAAAGACTGCTGCTATGAGTGATTTGTTTTAATACTTATTTTTAAGAGGAGTTGTAAAGGGGTCATGAAGACGCCTGGGCTGTGAAGGAGCCCATCAGCACAGAAGGTCAGGAAGTTCCATACCTGAACACAGCTAAAGATTTCCAGCAGCAATACACAATTTAAGTACTTAATAAAAACACATTACGATTAATGTAATTAAAAGGAGCCTCATTTTAATCCTCATTTAGTGCCACATTCAGAAGGAGACTCCTCAGTGTATTTTTTGAACAAAATCAAAGAGCAACTCAAATGAGATCCAAACATTTTGGTTTGTATTTGGTCAGGCTTTGTGTCCAAAACAAACAAGGCTCTCCTGCCCACTCAGCACAGCTACCATCAGTGCGTAATCGTCTTCATTAAAGTTCACCGACCTTCAGGACATTAAATAATACATTAAAGCCCAACTCAAATTTCTTTCCCACGTAAGAAGGAAGGAATGGGCATTTGGGAGGTGGGAAGGCAGAGATCTGCCTCAACACAGCCCTGCAGTGCCAGGAGCTCCCACAGAACACAGCAGTGCAGAGGCAGCACTGAGCAGAGCCCCAGCAGTGCTGGCGAGTTGGGGCTGAGGGCACAGCGAGATGCGATGAGCAGCTACTCTTATTCAACATTTAGGCTGGACTTTGCTCCCATACAAGCTGATGCAAACTTGCTAGCTTGAACAGATCTCTGCTACTTTTCATCCACTGGTGTCTGTTGTTTTCCAGCTGTGCTAACACACTGGACAGTGCTCCTGTCCAAGGCAGGCCAAGCACAACGCATGTACAGGTGACAGGGACACGTATGGAGCCAGCTGCTCACAGCCTGAGCTGCTGCTGCAAGAAGTCACTCAGCTCTCTGGGAACCTGCAGCCTCTGCTGCTCAGCCAGGGCTGCTGGCAGCCCCCGCCAGGAGGCTCAGCACAGCATCTGCCCTGATGTAACACACCAGCCCAGCCCTGCCAATAAGCCAGGCAGAACTTCCCAGGGGCGACACACTCTGCCCTAGAAGCTCTACCTGTTGGGATGTGTGCTTATTGTGAAGCCTCCACCTGTTCCTTTCTGTACAGATTATGATCCCCGTGCACTACAGCTGCTGTCTGTGAGGAGCTGGGGAGCCTTGAAGGTGACAAAGCGAGCAGGATGCACAGAGAACCCAGCATCACTGAACAGAAGGGATCCAGGCAGGTGAATCTGTGCAGCAGCAGAGATGCACAGCAGCAAATCCAGCCAGCCCTTCCCACAGCAAAGAGCTGCACTCACCTGTGAGTTACAAGCAAATATTCCTGTTCTGCAGAGACTGAAGTGGAGCAGCTGGTGAACCACCTGTGTTACAGCCACAGAGAGCAGCAGTGCCACAGCCTCACTGACACACCCAGCTCCCTGCCCTGTGCTCACGGCACTTTTGGGCAGGACTCAGCTGCTCGGATTTACTGATGGCAAACGTCCTTCAAGGAGCACCTCGTTTTCGCAACTGCTTGCAACTGGAAGCAAACCCACAGAGCTCTGAAATTCTCTGCAGAAGCCGTGAGACGGGTTTTGAGTCCTTACAAACATTCTGGTTTGACATTCTGATGCGAGACGCTACAGAATTTAAAAGATAAAAAGTGTTTCAAAGCTGAAGCTTTCATCCTCAGAAGCCCGCAGCAAAGTTTTGACAGCACCGCATTTTCCTGCTAAAACGCTGCCTGTATTTTTCTAAGTTCTAAACTGCATTTCCTGTTTTTCCTATCAAATGTACCCCGGCGTGTTTTATGGCTCGTTAATAACACCCCGCACCCCCCATGCACCCACACCCGCTGTACCTGTGGAGGACAGCAGCCTCCAGCAGTCGGCGTGGGGCTGAGCAGCTCCCCTGGAAGAGGCTGCCCAGCTCTTCCCAAACACCTGGCTGCGGCGATCCTGCAACAAAGCGGCTCTTTACATCCTGGGAGCCGCCTGAAAGCAGCAGTAATTGAAGCGCTGCCATACAGAGCTGGCAGAAATGCCTCTTGGATGCGTGCAAAGTTCTGCACAGCTTTATGCACCAAGAATTGAGCTCAGGTTGGTGTAAATGGTACAACTGCATGGACCCTTCCGTGGCTGCATCGCTTTATTCCTGGATTCAGCCTCCTTCCACCATCCCGGGACACCAAAACCCGCGCCTGCAGAGTAACGGCGAGGAGGACTCAGTGCTTCCGAGCTCACCGAACGTCGCTTGTAGCCTAGCCGTGATTTACTGCACCGCACCGCTGTCCTCCAGCAAAACCTCGGACTCCGCTCGCTGCTGCCTCTCCCACAGCCCGGAGGTGGATCTGACACGGACACACAGCCGGGCCCACCTCGCCGCTGCTCCGCCGCCGCAGCCAGCCCGCCCCACGGCACGCGGCGGCCGTTCCGCTCCGAAGCCCCGCGGCCGGGAACAAAAAGCGGCCGCAAACCCGGCCTCAGGCGGCTTCCACGCCGCGGGGCTCACCGCGAGCCGCGCTCCCTCGAGCAGGCACGGACGGGGTTCGAACCCGCGATCTTCGGTTTACGAGACCGACGCCTTACCACTTGGCCACCGCGCCTGACGGGCTAGCAGCAGCCGCGCGCAGCCAGTGGAAGGCGGCGGCCTCCCGCCCCGCGCGGAGCGACCCGGGCGGCGGCGGGGCGGGGGGGAAGGGAGGGGCGGCCGAGCCGGGCGGTCCCGGCGCGAGGCGGCGCCACGGAAACGGGCGGCGACCGCGGGAACGCGCCCGGCGCGGCGGGAACGGCCCTCGCTCGGAGCTTCCCCGGACCTCCGCCTTCCTCGGCTCCCCGCGCGCGGGACGCAGCCCGCTCCCCTCTCGGCTCCGGTCTGGAAGCGTCTCCCGCTGCTCCGCCTGAATTTTCACATTTTACGCCTATCCCACCACCCTCTGCTTTCGCTGTCACACCACAGCGCAGCGTTTATGATTTCAGCAGCTATTCGTGTTTCCTCCTCGGGGCTCCCAGCCTCCACACGCCAGGACTTCTGGCTGAGGCTGGCTGCAGCCGGGCAACGCCAGCGCTCAGCGCTCAGCCCCGCAGCGCCCCGCCGGCACAGCGCACGGACGGAGCCGCTCCCCGCTCTGCGGCCCCGATCCGCTCCGCCCCCCGCCGAAGCGCTGAACGCAATTCCGGCCGCGTTTTGGCAGCCTGTGTTACAGCACTACGGGGAGAGAGGCACTCTTTCAGCTGGTGCTGAAGTCGGCCGTCGTGCGGTGCCACATCCCTGCTACCTGCCCTTCCTTCTGTTTGGAAGTCTGCGCTGTGATTTATAAGCCTTGTGTTATGGCACCATTAATCACCTGCTTCATACAGGTCTGTTAGCTAAGGCACACAGGTCTGAGTGTGACGGAGTAAGGGTGTAAGCACGTCTCCTGTCACAGTACTTACACATCAATGCTACAAAGTTACCGTTAACCCAAATTCTTAATCATCGTGCACCTGGGACAACGTTCAATGCTCTGCTCATGTGCTCCGGCCCCTTTCCTGCCTCCAGAAAGCAGCCAGCTCCAAGAGCAGAACTGCAAGCAGAGTCCCTGCTGCAGTGTGTGGGTCAAGAGAGATTCAGAAGGGAGCAACACATCCCAGAACCATCCTCCAGCCACGGCTTTGAGACTCACACATTGAACGCTTATCTGCCAGGATGAGAGCAGTGCTTGATGCCAGGCCGGTGCGCTCCCTTGGTGTGCACAGGATGGATTTTCTGTCTACAAAGGCTCTCCTTGCCCCCAGCCAAAGTTCCAGGAGTCAGAACTCCTGCAATCTAATTCCTGCTCTGCTACTGCCCCACTGAACCTCTTCCTCGTTTCAAGACTCCTTTCCTTTCTCCCTTTCCCCCAAAAGATAAGAGCAGGGTAACCATCACCATGGGGAGCTCAGACATCTCAGTGCTGTTTGCACAATGATGCGGGGCTCTGAGCACAGAATGGCACCATTGTTACAGCTGTTCCACCTGTGTGACACACAGTGCTGACATGCACCTCTCCCCCAGCACCAGCTGGTCCATCTCCCCAGTGCACCTCCCTTGTGAGCCAGCGTGTAGCGGACTGAAACAGGTCAGTAGTGCAGCGCATCAGCCAGAGCTGCTATTGAGATTTTGGGGCATAACTGCTTTGCATTTCCTCGGTGCAGCCGTTTAACAGACACAGAGGGGCATTGGTAAGGCCTGCTGTTACAAATCTGAATATCCAACACCTCACTGCCATAAGGAATGTGGAAAAGGGGAAGGCTGAGAGGTCAGGCACTGTGGGTGCCCTCTGTTCAGTGCTGTACTGCCAGGAGCAGCTCCAGCCAACAGCGGGCAGTGCAGACATGGGCAGCACAGACAGCGGCTGCAGGAACCATCAGCTGCAAAGCCAAGTGCTGCGATTGCTGAGGAGGACCAAACCGCACGGTAAAGGAAGGCTAATCACTGCGCTCCTTTTATACAGTAACACAAAACCAGCCTCTGGAATCCACTGCTACAATAAATAAGCTCAGATTCAGAAAAGAGAATATGCATCACTAATGAGCGTCCCCCTCCTCCCCTCTCCCTTAAAGAGCTCACCACAGCCTCCACGTTGAATAACGCACCACGAGCACGGATCTCCGCACAGCACCGGCCCCAGGGGTGCCGGGGGGCTGCGGGTCCCCCTCCCACGGGCACAGCTGAGCCCCCAGCGGGGGTGGGCGGCTCCTCGTGAGGAGAACCGTAACCCCGTGGAAGCGCCGCTATGAGCGCACAGTGCGGGCACGCGGGGCGGCACTGAGGGGCACCGAGGCTCCGCACAGAACCTTCCAGAACTCCTCCTGGCATTTCCACAGCCGGAACCACGTTTCTTTTTGCTTTACTCCAGCCATTAAAGCAAAACCCGGAGAAGAGGCTCAAGAAAGGAGAAAGTTACAAAATAAAGATAAAAAATTTACCTCAGCGTTCTGGTCCGGAGGGTGCGGGCATCCACGGGGAAGGATGGGCGAGGTTCTACGGAGGGTCCGGGTCCCAACGGAGGGTCCAGGTCCCAACCGAGGTCCCGCCTCCCGCAGCTCCCGGGGCTGCTGGAAACGCCGCTCCGCAAGTGCGAGTGCGGCCCCGCGGAGCTCAAACGGATCCCCGGCAGAACCGCAGGTGCCGCTCAGCAATTAGTTAATTGCAGCTGGCCGCGGGGCTGCCGACAGCTCGCAGCTGGAGCTCGATTTGCTCGCAGCGCTGCACGAGGAGCTCGCACAGCCGCGTGCCGGCACCGCATCGCCGCGCGCTGCCTTCAAACCGTGCGGGAACGGAGGGACTCGCACTGCAAACAGTTGCCGTGCGTTGTACGTCACAGAGAGGTGAGAGGATTCACGTGAGCAAAGATAGCTTTATTGTCCCCGTACAGAGAAAACTGTAACGGCAAGGTGTGACAGGACTGACAAGGTGGCTTCACGGGTGGTGGAAATTACAGAATGAAGTTGCAAATAATTGTATGCTGCTTTTGCTGGCTGCTTTTTTTTCTGTAGCAATGAAGCGAATGGACTTTGCTCAGTTTCCAACCAAGCCGCCCTTGAAGTCAAAAATAAAACCACCTCCTTGCTTCCAAGGCAGCTTCATGGGCTGAGAAGCGGATGCCAGATTCAATTTAGAGATTTCAGCTCTCTGAGGAGGGAACGTTGCATTTTATAGATCAAAACTTTGGGCTTTGGAGCTTTTAGTAGGTGCTACTTTTTGTACGCCTCACCATTTCTTATCTCACCGTATCTGCGGTGCCTATCGGTGCTCCGTGAGACACAAGAGGGAACAATTCAAGCATCTGACCAGGCGAGGGGGTCAGCACTCAATGAACGCAGCGACGTTTTGCTGTGCTACAAACCCAGGAGTTTTCCCTGCAGCTGCTAAATGTGAAAAGCAAGGCGCTCCATTTCCCAGCTCTGCAAGAAGGGCGTAAGGAACAGTTTGCATCTAGGTAAGAAATTCTGCTCCCGTTACCTTCGTGCTCTTCATGCACTTTCAGCTGTGCAGAGCCAGGATTCTTCCTTAGGAAAAGAGGTCACAGAAGGCAGGAAGGGAAGAGAAGCAGAAATCCAATGGGGTTTACCCTAAGGAGGAGGATCTATGAATGGGCACTGCTGTTTCCTTTTTGATTCCAATAGTCAAAGTAAATCACTCACCCACTTCCACAAAAATAACTCCAGGACTGAAATAAACCTAAAACGGGCAACGCGTTCAAAGGAGGTTTTTGTCTGAAGTCCATTTCAAGTACAGATGGAAGCAAACAGTTTCTGACGTGAATAAAAACTACAACCATTGAGGCAGGACCTTAACGCACAGCTGGGTGTTTTATTTCCAATTAACCAAAACTAACAAGCAGATAAAATTGGTCTCATAGTGACACCAGAACAGATCCAGGGAGTGTGTGAGATACTGCCATAAAGAGACCAGCCACCTGACAGCACATTGCTAAAACAAGACAAAGAACTGCTGATCAAATTACATTTCATTTGCTAAGGAATTTCCAACATGACCTAGTGCTTCTAAAAAAACCTGTATAAAATGAGTATTTTTTACATCTCAGGCACATGAATACAAATCTGAGCTATTTTATATATACAGACATTTACATCACATGAAAATCTGAGATGAAGATCAAATGGAAAAAAAAAAAGCTTTTATAAAAAGTACCCAAAACAGCAGACGAAATGTGAAAATACAATGCATTCTCACAACAGAGAAGTAAAAGGCACAAATACTAAAATGTATAACCATGCAAAAAATGTAAGTACAACCTGTGCAACAAAGCAAAACGAACGGCTCCCACAAGTGGTTTTACAGTAATTCTCAGAGTATCACAGTATTGAAACATACTGTAAGTGCAACATTTACTGTCCCGTAGCACAGTGAAGTGTTCACACCATACCAAATTCTCCCTTCCAATTTCCTTTCTCCAAAGCCAGAATAATTTAGCTAAGGATAAAGTGTTAAATCAAATGGAGCTGATGTAAGGGGGTGTAAGGTGGAAGAGTAACTGCAGCCCTTCTGCATCCATTACTTACTGTGCATGGAATGTGCATCTACCAGAACAATCCCTGCCCCTGGCCAGGGCACAGTGGGCTTTGCAGGGGTTTGCCAGGGTGAATTTCACTCTGCTGAGAGCAGTGATGTGAAAGCTGACAGCTCCAATGTCACAGTTGCACCACTAACAATAAGAAACAAACACAGATCCTAGGGGTAGGTAGCCAAAATATACCAAGGAAGTCCATGGTTATTAATGCTTTCTTCACTAGGCTAAAGTTTAAGTTAAAAATATTCTCTCCCTAATTATATGCTTCAATGTGTACTGCTCTCACAGTTGAAAAAAAATTCAAGACTGAAGCCAGTAAACCAAAGGAAAAAAAAGAAAAAGAAAAATGCATAAGGAAGGCAATGTAACAAACTGCCTGCACTCACCCAACCTGCTGATGTTTCAGTCTGAATGGGCAGCTGCCATCATCTGTAAGTTACGCTTGCTAGGCTAAGCCAGTAGGTTTGTGCCTTGCAAACTGAGGGTACAATTACAGCATGCCATTGGATAGCTATTCAGAATCGAGGTAAAGCTTACAGGGATGCCCCAGCATCCCTGACAGGGATGGACTTCAACCTAACAGTGAGACTGAGGTGGTTTTTCCCTCTGAACCTCAGCAGTGGCTGCTCCTTGGCATGCTGCAGACAAAGCAGGAGCAGGAACAGTTTGCTTCGTCCTCCCCTGCAAATAAGGGCACGGCCCTTGGCTCTGCAGACAACCTGTCACACCGAGGGGATGCAAGCACAAGGAGTACATGAACAAAGCCCAGCCTCAAGGAGCTTCCAGCCAGCCTCAGAGTCTTTTCTGAGAGCATCACTTCAGCATTAGGTCCCCCCCAGACAGATCACCACTGACGTGCACAAATCATGGATAACTGAGCAGTCTGTGCAAAGGACTCACCCATATTTTAACCCTCAGTAAACCTCAACTTTGTCCTTCAGTGTTCAACCAGCAACTGCTGTTTTTTGATACAGAAGACTGAATGACCACAAATGAGATCTCAGGTGAAAGAAAAAAAAAAAATAGCACGTGAAACATTTCTCAGTGCTAAGGGCAGCCACGAGAGGTTCCTCTGTGGAGCCATCAGTTCTTCCTTTTTAATTTCTTTTTATTTTTTTCCCCAAGCATAACACAACTCTTCCCTTCTCTCTTTCTTCTTTCTGTAGTGGTTGTAGAAAACAAAGGGTGAGAGGCAGTAGGTGAGAATTTTCTCTAAATCTTTTTAAAAGGACAACAAACTACTCACAATGGGGACTTCACACCTCTTCTACTCACTATATAATAAAAAACCCTAATAAATATAATCCACAGCTCAAGTTCCGCATTATTGTGTGCTAACACACAAGCCTTTGGTTAAATTACTGAAAGATTTTGTTTGTAGTGCTCAGCTGAACCAACACTGTCTCCTAAAACAGAGAATAACCACAGAAGCCCCAGCGAAGCCTCCCTCTGTGCAGAACAGAAGCCTCGCAAGGATTATAGGATTCCAATCAACGTGTGTGCAAAGCTTCAATAAATGAGAAGAAACTGACACACGCTACACACTTCAATGGCAAACTGCCCTGGGATCAATAATTTGGATTGAGAAATACTGAGAAAACAATCCCAAGGTGCTGCCAAGGAACAACGTGCCAGCAGCTGCTGAACAGTTCCTTTCCTTTAAGATCAGCTGCTGGCTACATAAGCAGTCCTGCTTTCTTAAATATGTTCCTTAAGTAACAAACGACCTAACGAGAGCATGAATATTACTGCTTATGCCAGAACCAATGCAGTTGCTTAGTTAAAGTTGGAGTTGGTTTTCACTGAAATCAGCATCAGCCACTGATCTGGCAAGTGTCACATCAGCTGCTGCCTCCTTCCTTCCTTGGGAAACATCCTGCAGAACACACCATGCAGTACTTAAGAAAAGAACACTGTATATTCACTGCCACTAAAAAGAAGTATTTACTTGTAAATTCTGGTTCTTAGAGCCATCCCATGCATTAGCACTGTGACCTGGAGACTGCTGCACAATGACTGATGCAGGCCATGATCAAGGTTTACATACACCTTCCAAGCACTCCATTACCAAACAGATTAGGCAGTCTAAATACAGTAGGCCAAAATCCCTTCTGGAGAGTAGAACAGAGTCTTGCTGCAGTCAGACAGCAAGGTGTTTGCTGATACACCCATTAATTAATGACACTGCACTCAAATGCCTACAGAGCTGGCTGAGAAACATCTGAATTTCACCCAAGACCATAAAAGGAAAGTTTTAGCAGCAAAACTGTATGGATTTTTTTTTTGAGACTTGCTCCAAATGCATGTATTGAAGACTCCTTTAGAAATAGATTGGGTGGTGATAGTTTGTCACTGTCACACTTCAAAACGCAGCAAACAACTTGAGTCTTTATTACAAGTTACTAAAAAGGCTGAAAAATGCTCTTCTGTCAGTCTTGTTTTGAATCAGCACCGTGCTCTGAAACCAGAAGCTGAAGGCTGGTATTTGGAGTGAAGCAGCCAATATCAGCAAATCTTGAAAGACTACATTTCAGAAACTCTAAGTGCAACTTTTGGAAGAGGTATTTTTCCACAGCAGCCTGTGTGTGCCATCAGCCTGGCGAAGGACTGCTTCTAGCCAGGAGCAACTCGTTTTCTTTTTTCCACCATACAAAAATACCTGCAGTGGTTTGCAATTAGTTTGACCAGAATATCGCTTCGCTTTTCGGATCCTACAGTATAAAGAGCTAAAGAGCAGATCAAGAGACAGTACCATGGGTTGTGTTTGCATCCCTGAGGGTTAAACAAGAATCATGATTTTAACGCAAGAACGTTTACTGCATTTGAGTATTGCTAGACTGAGATTATACCATATTTCTGTTTGAAATATTGACTGAAATATACATTCTCTGGAAAACTGGTACCCAATTACTCTTCCCACTGCCCCAGTGACCCACCAAAGATGATCTCCCTTACTGCCAAGTTACCTTTATGTCATAAAATGTGATGACTGATTTTGCAGGATAGAAGGGTTCTCCCAGGTTTGTTCTAGTGCCTGTAGTCACTGGGAAGCTGCTATCAGACAGCTTAAAAATGCAATTGCCAACTAATTATTTTTAGAGGTGGACATTGTAGAGGAAAGCAGATCTGCCATAGAAATGGATCTCCCACCTCCAACTCACATTACTTGTAAAACACAGGAAGTGTCTGGATCCCTATTTGAGAACTAATGGAAAGCAGTACCATGCCAACAGCCCCACAGCTATGGAATTGAAACTTCTTTATGCAGTACAACAAAGCTACAAACAGCACCAACGTGGTGGTAAGAAAACTCTTCAAATGCCAACACCGTGGAGCAAGCAATGAACACCTTTTAAATGCTGAAGCTGCTGGGTGCAGAGCTAAACAAGAAGTCCTGCAGATCTGTAGGAAATTCACTGCTGTGCACTCTCAGCTAACGTGCCATTTCCAGGATTTCAGCCACTCAGCAGTGAGTCGCTATCAGTAACCATTAACTTTTTACATGTTTACCTGCACGGAAGCTTGGATATTACCACATTCATTTCTTCCACTCGTGTCCTTCAGCTCTGCAGGTTCAGTGAAGCCAGCTGTGCGCATTGCTTCCCAAGTGCTCAGCACAGTTTTCTGCAAACTAGTCCTAGTCCTCAATATTTGCTGATGTTCTACCCTAACAAGAACGGGTTTTAGGTTATTAAAATGTTAAAATTGAGTCCAGTTTACTTCAAAATATTCAGGGGAAAAACATTCAGTCACCAGTCTGACCTGCAACAGCTTCACTTACACGTAAATCCAGAGCAGGAGAGTGGGACAGAAGTGTAACTCACCGAGCAGGAAGCCCCATTAGCAGGGCTGCTGGCTCACCCAGCCCTGCACGACACAGGACGTTAGCAACAGCCACCCAACAATTGAAACAGTTCTCCGTGGCCTGCAAGAAGAGCAAAGTCCTTGGCACAATTCACTAACAGCACCACGCAGATGGAGACATCATCACTGAATCACAGGTGAGGAGTCCTCCTGGCAGGTATCTGCAGGTAGCACCAAGCTGGTTTAACTGTTTCTCTCCTACCTGCTGGGTGGCACATCCAGAAGCAGCAGTGGTGGGAACAGGGCGTACTGTGGGCTGATCCACCTGTTTCTCCACAAACAGAAGCTGCTGCAATTTAGCACAGAACATTTTACACCATTCCCAGCTGGTAGAGGGACAGTCTTTAAATCCCTTCCTTCAGATTACCCTGTAGCCTCAGGAATCCAGCCCTGAGACATCACTGTTTGATCGAGACTGTAACGTTTCTCCCAGTGCACTGAAGTCCCACTGACTTCTTTGCTTCTAGGATGTTGCATCCCATCATTATTCCTCTGGTCCCGCTGGCTTTCCAGTTACTTTACACCTGCCTATTGCAGATACATAGAAACAAATTGTTTTTATTTTCTTGCCTTCAAGAAAGCCTAATTTCAGTCTCTCTCCCCCTCCCCTTCCCAACACTCCAGTAACATGTCACTGAAGGCAAGAGCACAAAAACTGCAGAAAAATATATATATATATTTACACCCATAACTGAATACAGATATGTATTCAAATCGAGGAAGAATGTATCACACATACACACCAAGATACATCAAGAGAATACTAGGGGCAAGGCTGCCAACAGCAAGATATACACAGAAAAGCACAGTCACGGCTATGTAACATCCTCCTGGGGAGTGCATTCAATAGAGGGAACAGCTCTGGGCATTGGGAAGAGCCACATCACCGTTAGGAAGGGCCTATTTTTCAGTGCCAGTTGGCATCAATCAAAAGGAATTTTGAAGTGTAAAATTTTTAGTTAAAAAAAAAAAAAGTGCATGGAATAAAAATTGTTTAAGCATTCAATTATCAGACAATTCCATGAGCTACATTATTAATTAAAAAGGTCCTAGCACTACAGCACAGAGATCCAGCCCAGGAAAACACAGGCACATGCTGAAGTCCATCTCTACTTAAGGCAGCAATTAAGCACACGCTCAGTTTTAAAGCTTTATGTCCTGTCCCACTGACTTCTATGAGCAGCCATAGCATGCATTTAAAGTTAAGCACTCACACAACTGCTCACGTAAGCCAGAATGCATTCCCTGTTCAGAGCTTCAGACAAGCACGTGTGTACTCAGCCTGGGTTGACAACTTACACAAGACCAAGCTCTTCTATCTTTTACTGCCCTATAAGTAAAAGCCACTTCACATGAGGCCTCCCCTATCACCACGTTAGGACCCAGGTGGCCCTTCCCACAGCTCATCCACAAAATGCCACTCTCCAAAGAATGCAGTGTCTGATGGTGGGAAAGCAACTCAACACATTTTATGATTATTTTTTAGAACTGAAATATGCTCCTTCTGTGAAATATTTAAAATTACGAAGATACAGGATTGCAGAATTCATTTGAGTGGCCCACATGCTGCAGGAGGACTTGAGAAGGACAGGCTCAGGAAGTGGGCTCCCATGAACCAAATGAGGTGGAGTAAGGCCAAGCTCAAGGTGCTGCACCTCAGCCAGAGCAATACCAGACATGAGCACAGACTGTGAGAACAACTCATTGACAGCAGCTCTGTGGAGAAGAACTTGGGAGGGGTCCTGATGGACAAAAACTGTGGGTAGGCCAATGCAAAGAGGGGTGGCCAGCAAGGTGAGGGAGGTGATTGTCCCCCTCTGCTCTTGAGGCCCAACCTGGCATATGGTGACCAGCACAAGATGTTAAGAGTGGGTCCAGAGAAGGCCACGAAGATGAGAGGGCCGAATTTCCTCTCCTGTGAAGGAGCACTAAAGGAGCTGAGCTTGTGCAGCTTGGAGAAGAGAAGGTTCCAGGGAAACCTCACATCAGCCTTTCAGTATTGAAAAGGAGCTTATAAGCAAGAGAGAGATCAATTTTTACACAATCTGATAGTAAGAGGACAAGGGGAAATGGTTTTGAAAGCAGGGGAGGGAGATTCAAGTTATCAGTTCAGAGGAAATTCTTTACCTAGAGGGTGGAGAGGCAGTAGAACAGGCCCCATCCCTGGCTGCCCCATCCCTGGAGGCATTCAAGGCCAGGCTGGCAATCCTGCCTAGAGCAGGTGGTGTGATCTGTACAAGCTTTAAGGTCCCTTCCAACCCATGCCATTCTACAATGAACCCCTGAAAATAGGGGAATAGAGTTGAAGAGATTCCTAGCCTCAGTGCTACAGGAACCCTGGCATAAAATATACACATGTGCACGCACACACTGAAGAGTGGGTTGGCTCAAAGCATCCCAAAGCAGAGTGATCTTCTATAGAAAGCACTTGGTGCTGACAATGGCAAACAGATGGATGGTGATTTTACAGACAGCAACAATTCAGCCACGTCTTCCACTTTTCTTTTTACTTTGTCTCTTTCCTTCCTTCCCCACAAATTTTATTTTCCTGGATGTTGCTTACGTAATAAAGCTCAATTGAACAGGAAGTTACAGAGTCAGCACCAGTTAGGGACTGAACCTGGGTATAATGTTTGTTTTGTGGTACCCAAATTCCAGGAAGAACAGAAGAACAAATCTCGCTCCTAAAGTTAGGGTCACATCCATATGTTTCCATTGTCTTTCTTCCACCTTTACAACTAGAGGTAGAGTCATTTTGTCCAGTATCTAAAACAGCATAATCCAGTTATATTGTTATTACATTAATATACAGTATCTATCTTGACACAGGTATTGAAAGTGCAAGGAAGTCTAACCAAGCCAATTCAGTGACAAATAACAGTGTACCAAAGGTCATATAAACACACCCGCGCACCCACACTCACATGTAGTGTATATATATATATTTATAGACTAATTTACAGTATCAGAGTGTTGTTTAGATCCAGTGGCGTGTGCAGAAATATAGGGCAGTTGCTGCTTTTCTTTTTTGTATTCAATTCTTTATTTCCAAGATAGATGGGTTGTGGTCTAGGATTGCCAGAATGATCTTGTCCATATACTGCCGCAATCTGTAATTGATCTCTTCCTGTTCTTTAAGGGCTTCCATGAGCTGAAACACAACATTTCAGATTTACTCTTGCAGAACATTTAACCAAACAGCACGAATTCAGACTGAGGTAAGAGACAATCACCTGCCAAGATCACCAATTACCTCACGCAGTTTTCTACCCCAGCCTCCTCTCTTTATCTCTGTTAGAAATGATCTGCACGTTAAAGATCTTTATTATTTAGGAAGATGGTGAATGGTCACCATCAGGAATCTTTTGGCAGGTCGTTTCAAATAGAAATTCCACACCTAACACAGAGATCCATCCTGCACCCACACCATGGTGGAACCTCCTCATCTCAGTGAAAGAACTTCATGGTGCTCAATTCCTACAAAACTCTTTAGATTTCAGTAGATTTGCACGCAAGCTTGCTGAACAGAACACGTGTTACATACTGAAAACAATACAGATATTCCCTCTGTATCATATGGCAATTCTCTTAAAAAAAAAAACAAAACAACAAACACCCTAGCTGTGTAGACTCAAGAAAAATCCATGGGATGTTCTATATTCTGCATTCAAAACGTACTGTTGTCCACTAAACTTCTGAGCTGTGAAAAACCCTTTAATCCCTCCAAAGATGAAGGCAGATTGCTCTGTTGCCCAGAAGTGTCAAAGCCCCAGATCCTCCTAAAGCTGATGTGATTTGAGTGCTATTTCCATAAGCCTTCAGAGAAGTCTCACCCTCAACCTGCAACCTCCTCTTACCTTCATTTCAGCTATATAGGAAAAAGAGAAAAATTAGAAAGATTTACACTGGTCTGTGAGGTTTACTAAGCCTGGGTCACAGCTGCAAGGCACACTGCTCCTCTAGAGGGTGGTGCTGGGATTCTCTGCACGAGCCAAAAACAGGAAATTTCAAAGGAAAAACAAAGATCCATCTCAACGACAGCAAAAACCCCAATGTGCTTTCATTCAAGTAGAGCTCTACAATTAAACAGCCTTTCATCACACTGCCCTTGTTCAGCAAGAAATTTGAGTATGTAATTCACTTCAAGAGACTGTCAGAGACTAACAGGGCCATTCAAATACACAGTGAATAAAAAGGTTTGTCTCAAAACTCCTCTTGAAGAAGATAAGAGAAAGTTCTGTCCAGAAGCAGCAATGCATAGAAGTAAACAATTTTTTTTTATTTTTTTTTAAAAATCTTTCATCCCTTGTCTGTCTTTGGGAACTATCACATATCTGATCTCATGACCTGCAGCTTAAAGGAAGTCGTACCAGCTTGATGCAGCCCACATGCAAATGGTTCCCTACAACACCTTTCAAAGCATTACCAGATTATCACTTGCACATTGCCTTCTGCAAGAATCCAGCTCTGCTACAGGGCAAATTTAGATTTGAGTGAAAGCCTGTTACTGAAGTATCTTAGAACTAAACCCAGAACAGAAAGTAAAAATTTAATTAAATAGCTATGGCAATTTCTATATGGAATTAATGCTGTATTAGCACAATACCCTGCAAGATAGATGTTAAAATAAATCCACTGTAAAATAGTTCACTGAGATTCTATTTCCAGTTTTGAGATAAAAGTGGGAAAGTTAGGTTAAAAGGAATACCCAGAACCACTGTTACATTTAAATTAATTTTCTAATATTCTTGAACTCTTAGCAAAGCAGATTTTCATTTGTCAGCTTCAGTTAAATCAACCTTGACAATTAATTACATTGAAAAAATCCAGATTTTTGGATGCAGTGCTTGATGAAGAAAGCATATTACCTCATCTCTTGATGCAGAGTCAATCTCAGCAGCCAGTGACTGGGCTTTTGTTTGTGTTGCAAAGAGATTTTTAGCTTCATAGATACTCAGACTAAGAATCTGTCCATTAAGATCATCGTTTTGGTCACGAAGTTTCTGGTTCTCCTGTTTAAGGATGAAAAAACTGCTTTTAAGTTCTTTCTACATGGATTCATTAGAAAAAAATAAAAAATTAGCTAGCGTGGATGAAATACAGTAAGGCTACAAGTTAGCAAACAACTCTTTTACCAATGGGAGTCATCCCCACCTGAACTGCAGGTGTTTCCTAGGTACACAATTTACAACTTACTTATAAGTTCTAGACAAATGTAATGCACATCTTAAATTAAAGTGGAAGTGAGTGGGGGTGCAGAAACTTTAAGACAGCACACTGGCACATGCAGCCATAAGGATTTTTCCGAGCAGTCCTGCACAGTTCATTTGGACTCACCCACAGACTGTGAGGCCCCTCCCTGCTCACCTGCTTCAGACGTTTTATTTCATGCTCCATTTCCACCTCTCTGGTTTTAGCATTGAATTCACTCACACTGGATGAGGAACTTCTCCCACGTCCAGGACGCTCGCATTCCAGCTTGTAGAGCTGCAAGTGCTCCAGTTCCTTTCGTAAGTCCTCAATAAGCTGCAGACAGGCAAGGAAACGTGTCTCTCCGGCCTCAGCATAACCAGCCCTCCCTGGCAGCAGCCATCTCTGTGCTGCACCTTTGCACTGTGACAAAGGACAGACCCTCATACAACAGAGCCTCTTGCCTTCTGTGGAAGGGCAAGACACCTCCCCTGCTCCAGAGGTGGAAAAAGCTTTGATGTCCAAGTTTGGTGTCTGAGAGGCATAATTCTCCTTTCAAGCTTAGTACAGCAAATCTCATGGCATGCATTCAAGGCTTCCAGATCTCAAAGAGTAGTAAACCCTTTGAGATCATCATTTATTAGGTATTCTTGCAACACTCATCGCCCTGTGGATATCCCTGTCAGAGATACACAATCCTACAATACATTCACCAGATGTTGTATTTTCAGTGTTCATCCTGTACACCTATACTTTTTCAGATGAGTTTTCATGAGATAAGACGTGATTGCCTGGTCTTACAACCTTCCTCATACCTACCTCCTGTGTGGCTTCCCTCTCTTTGTTAAATTCCAGCCTGTTCTGTCGCAGTTTGTCCATCATTCTCTTGTACAAATCCATCTCATCCTTCAGTCGCAGACTGGTGTCCTCCAACCTATCTGACATGCGTTGCCTTTCCTGGAATAAATTGGGTATTTTACACCTAGTTTGCAAGTGCACGAGCCATCCTCAGCTTTTCAACTTAAGTCTACAAACACATCTCTGCCACACCTAGATAAACTGCCATGCATCTCGGAGCACCTCTAATACTAAAGGTGACCAGTGCTCTAATTCCAATTACATTCTTGCTCAGGAAAGGCCAGTTATAAAACCTGAGCCACCCACTGTATGAGTTTGCCTTTACACAAATCAAGCTGCTGTCAAATTGCACTTGACACCCAAGACAAGATCAACACTCAGGATTTTTGTTACCTCATCTAATCTCTCCGTTTGTGATTTCAGTCGCATGACAGTGGTTTTCAGCTCACCATTTTCTTCTTCCAGTTGCTGAACCCTGTGTCAATAACAAAAGTCTTAGAGAAAAATGTCTTTTCAAGAATGCAGACATGCAAAGCAGCGTGCTCTAAAAAGCCATTTCACTTGCACTTGATAGAAAGCCAGCACGGCTTCACCAGAGGAAGGTCATGCTTGACCAATCTGGTGGCCTTTTATGATGGAGTGACGGCATCGGTGGACAAGGGAAAGGCGACCGATGTCATTTACCTGGACTTGAGCAAGGCCTTTGACATGGTCCCCCACCACATCCTTCTCTCCAAACTGGAGGGATGTGGATTTGATGGGTGGACCACTCGATGGATAAGAAACTGGTTGAAAGGCCGCAGACAGAGGGTGATCATCAATGGCTCTATGTCCAGGTGGAGGCTGGTAACGAGCGGCGTCCCCCAGGGATCTGTCTTGGGACCGGTGCTCTTTAACATCTTTATCAATGACATTGACGACGGAATTGAGTGCACCCTCAGCAAGTTTGCTGACGACACCAAGCTGAGTGGTGTGGTTGACACAGTTGAAGGACGGGATGCCATTCAGAGGGACCTCGAGAGGCTAGAAAGGTGGGCCCGGGTGAACCTGATGAGGTTCAACACTGCAAAGTGCAGAGTTTTGCACTTGGGCCGGAGGAATCCCAGGCATCCCTACAGACTGGAAGGAGCAGTCCTTGAGAGCAGCCCTGTGGAGAAGGACCTGGGGGTCTTGGTAGACGAAAAACTTAACATGAGCCAGCAGTGTGCCCTTGCGGCTCGGAAGGCAAATGGGATCCTGGGCTCCATCAGAAGAGGGGTGGCCAGCAGGGACAGAGAGGTGATTGTTCCCCTCTACTCTGCTCTTGTGAGGCCCCATCTGGAATACTGCGTCCAGGTCTGGAGCCCCCAGTACAAGAAAGACAGGGAGCTGTTGGAGAGGGTCCAGAGGAGGGCCACAAAGATGATCAGGGGACTGGAGCACCTCCCCTATGAGGACAGGCTGAGGGAGCTGGGCTTGTTCAGCCTGGAGAAAAGAAGGCTGCGGGGTGACCTCATTGCAGCCTTTCAGTACCTAAAGGGAGCCTACAAAGAGGAGGGGAATCAACTCTTTGAAAGGGTGAGTGACAGCAGGACAAGGGGAAATGGTTTTAAGCTGAGGGAAGGGAGATATAGGTTGGATGTCAGGGGGAAATTCTTTACGGAGAGAGTGGTGAGGTACTGGAACAGGCTGCCCAGGGAGGTTGTGGATGCCCCGTCCCTGGAGGTGTTCAAAGCCAGATTGGATGGGGCCCTGGGCAGTCTGGTCTAGCATTAGGTGGAATGGTGGTGGCCCTGCATGTGGCAGGGGGGTTGGAGATTCATGATCCTTGAGGTCCCTTCCAACCCTGGCAATTCTGTGATTCTGTGATTCTGTGATTACAGAGAAATTCTGCCTAATCTTAGCATTTTCAATCATTGTTGTGTGCTTTTTTGTTTGTTTTTAAAGCCAAGAACAATACACTGATTCTCAGATTCTTATATTCAATCACAACTGTTGTCTAAAAAAAAAAAAAAAAAATCAAGTATGAAGAAATGAATACAGTGACAAGTGCCTGGTACAGCTGGCCACAATTCTCTCCTTGAATCCACGCCAAATAACCAGCTAAGCTGTCTACATGGGCCATGTGGATTAAAGCATTAATGTAAAACATCCTCCATGCTTTTGGGCATTAGACATGCAACTGCACAGCTACTCTGTGGAACTTTGAACCTGTAACCATCTGTGCACTGTCTGAGCGTGAACAGCCTACATTCACATGCAGCAGAAGAGAACAAAAATTTGTACATTGTCCTGGGAGGCATCAAGACTTTTTTTTTACCTTGTATTTAGCAGTTCAATTTCGGTGCCTTTCTCTTTTTCATACTTGCTATAAGCTTCTCGATGTCTCTTTATCTCTTCTTCCAGGGTTTGTTCTGCTGATGTCTCTTGGTCTTTCAATAGCTCTTCCAGCTCATGAACTCTAAGGAAGCCAGATCTCATTTCAGTAAGTTTCACACATTTTTTTAATAAAATAATGTGTGCAACTTCATTGCCTGCTTTCCTTCTCACTCTTTTGTTCCATTTTATTCCTATCTTTCTCTCTCTCTCTCTCCACTTGACCTCTCCCAAAAGTTCTCTTGGTATTCAATCTTCCCAACACATGCAGAGTTTATAGCAGAACTCACCCATCCCCTCATTCTCAAGAAACCTGAAGCAATAACCAGACTTCCATTCTAAGTGGGTTAAAAAACAAAACAAAACAAACAAACAAAAAAACAAAAGCAAGCACAGTAATCCCTTTTATAACAAAAATTCTAAGTTCTCAGTACAGTTACAGTACTAAGAAATTTGCTTAGAAGGTATCTGCTCGCTGAAAATTTAGCAAGGCAGTCCTGTTCCACTTGGACTTCTCACATGAAGCCTTATCTTGTTTTGTTCTGTCAGTTCTAAGGCAGAAAACTTGGTCATATTTCACAGAGATGTTCTTTACCCTCAACTTTGTTCTGGCTCTGCTGTGACACGAACAGAACTGGTTCCATGATTCATTACCTGTGAACTAACTGCGTGTTCTCTTGTTTCAGTTTGCTCTTTAGGTCACCATTAGTCAGGTTATCATTTTCCAATTCTGTAACCTTTTTTTCTAGGTATGTTACCTGGAAAAGGAGGAAGTAGAAAAGAAGAACTGAGAGCCTGAATCTCTCTTCACACATCCCTTCACTGTTTCTAATGAACATTTTGCTATGGTAGCCTCTTGGAAGAGACCATATTTTCCTGCAAAGATGGTGGCAAAATTAAGCCTGAATCAATGCAACGACACAGTAAAGAAGTACAAATACAATGACTCCAGATCTCTACTTTCACAGTTCTTGCATTTTTGTGAAGCAGAGTTTTACTATTAATGGAATATCTTAGACACTTCAAATGAACGACTTCAGACCTGTGAGCAGAGCTGCATCAGTTGATGTGTGTCTTGAGCAGGATTTGCTTTAGGTATATCTAATTGCAGTGCACACAGCTTCTTACCTTTTCAGTTATATCATTATCACAGGAGTCTATACTATCTCTGAACAGGTCTTCTGTGCTGCCATTACTGCTGCTGAAGTTGCTATTGTGGAAGAGCTGCCTGAAAGACCACAAGGATAATTATTTTACTTGGTGAGGAGACAAGGAAAAGAGTCCAGGTGCTGCCTTACAGCCTGGTTTTGAACTTTGCACAGATTTTAGCACCAGATGTTCAGTCATCTCAGTGACAATTACCTCTGCTTAAGCCTTACAAAGGACTGGTAACTAAACAAAGTCATACAGAGCACATTAGTGCCAGGGTGTGAGGTCTCTACTGATTTCAATAGGATCCATCAGCAGCATTAGCATGGTTTTAAAATTACTTAGGTTTATTCATACTACATACCAAGGTGTATTTGCTTTGTTAGAAATTCAAAGGTTGCCACTGTATGCTGGTTGGTGTGGCTAATCTAGAATAAATTTCATAAGTAAGAGCTTCTTTATAAACAGGAACAAAAGAAATCTCAATCTCAGTTCCCACCATAGAACCACATCATAATACATATATTACAGATTATCTGCAGTATTTCTTGAAACTTAGAGCTCTCCTCAGTCCAGGGCTGATTTATTCAGCCAAAGACATTCCACAGTTCCTTTTCAAAAGCACGCCCTTGCTATCCTTTGCATTTTAGCAATGATACCAGTGAAAATGCCCACCCTACGATGGGGGACAGAAGCAATAGCTGGACTGATGGAACAGCAGTTTAAAGGAAGAGACCATCAGTGTTCTTAATAGAGCTCTTCCCAGTTCAGGGGCCTGCTCCAGAACTAACAGAGACTTCTGCATTCCGTAATATCACTACAAGCCTCTTTTCTTGAAAATCCATCTTGGCATATTTTTGTTTTCCTAAATTTATTTCTCCTCTCTCCCTCCACTGCTACTTATGGAATTGTTAAGTTGATCCCAGAAGTACTCAGAAAAAAGTTGAAGATGCTTACCTTCCAAAAGCTGTGCTTGATATTTTCCTGTTAGGGCTACAAAGATACAGAAGCAATGATACAGGAATTAAACACTGAATTCAACAGCCATCAAATAAATCTCAGTTTAACCTCTAACCAAATGGCACAATGAAACATAACATTGACTATTTTTGTGAAATAAAAAAAAAAAAAAAAAGATTCTGTGAACAATATCCTCAAGCACCTTAATTAAGTTACTAACAACATGAAGATGAGTGGAGCCACAAGTTACTGCAATCGTTAATAAGTCAATTTGCGAGTACTGTTATATTTAGCAGAGATTTGTGAGTGCAAATCAGAATGAAATGAACATTAGAAATATCAAAACAGGGACACTGAGTTAGTTAGTGGTGGACATTTATTCAGGATTCCCACATTTCAGCTGATTTTATAAACAGATAGCTTATCCTTCACTGTAATACTTCCCAGTTCAGCACTGGGACAGAGATGCTTCCAATTTTTGCAGTTTCCTTTTACAACCAAAGATCAGTTATTATCCAAAGGAGGGACTGCACTCCAGACCACATGAATCCAGTTGGGAGAGGCAAATATCTAGCTGCCTCTCGACAAGATGGCAGGGCACACTCAGGCACACAGCTGTATCAGAGCACCACTCTCTTCCAGCCACGTGCATGCAGCTCTGCTCATAAAACTACCACAGATCTAGCCAGGCACGGTGTGTGTTTGAGCAGAGCACTTGTTAGGGCAGGAACACTGTTCTGATCAAGTACTGTGCTGCTGTGTCAAGAGAAGCAGCAGTGCACTGTGCCACACAGACAGGCAGGATTTACATTTAGTTTCTAGGGGGAGCTAGAAGCCCATCAAACGATTTCCTTCAAAAAGCCTAACTGATGGTAGTTCTGTGTGCTCAGCACAGCTGAGAGTTGGTTGGAGTGACAGGGATAGAAATGTAAGGATAGCTGAATTTACAAGGAACCCCAGAAGTCACTTCTGCCCTATGATTCATCTTTTTTTCCCCCAAGTTCTCACTAGGAAAAAAAAAAAAGAAAAACGTGCACAGGAATGAAGTACCTCCATTGACCAATAGCTTTGTGAGAGCTGTATGTGAAGTTATGCACATTAGCTAACAGTATCACATCACCCCTTCCCACCTGGAGAAACAGGCAGCTAACTGCAGATCTGCACTAAGAAGCACACAGACCCCACTTCCAGAGAAAAAATCCCAGACATATCACTCTTACTCTGAGATCAAACAGCCCATTAGTTTATGTATTTAACATGTAGACAGCTTTAATAAACTCAAATCAGAAAAACACTTATTGATAATGAGGAGCTGCACTTAAGTTGAGGCTAGATGTCAAGGTCTGAATTTCTCACTGCTTTGTAAGAACAAGAAAACATGTAAGAATGGAACACAAGGAAAGAAGGGGCTCTTTCTTCCTTTCTTCCTGCCACTAACTAGTTCTGTTTCAAGGGAGCACTGCTAGAAGCACTGCAGTAGGCTGCTTACCTGTTTGCTTTCAAGTTTTTCAGCCTGGCTTCCAAATCGTTGAGTAGATTTATCTTTTTGCAGCACTGTGAGCAGTAAACATCCAGTAACTCGCTGTTATAAACATGCCTCATTTTTCGGGGTGTTTGGCCAGCACTGTTTGCAGGAAAGGAGAGAGATTACTGGCTATAGTAACCAACTCACAACAGGTTTTTCTCCTGACTGTGTGTCAGAATCACAGACAAGGGACGTGGGGAGCCACCTCTCACTACAGCTCGTTTACCTTAGAGGTAACAGTGAGGAATGCTAGTTTAAGGGTAAGCCTACCTGCCTGAGCTGAGTCTCTACATAGTTCATGTTCTGGGCATCAGTGCAGAGAATCAGTTTGGGCAATGGGAAGAATAGCACAAGACGCACAGAGTCCATGCAATGCACATAGCAAAAGCAGCTACATTTATGTTCCACCTCAGCAATATCCCCTCTCTCATCCTGCCCATTTTCCCCCTGTCTGGCATGCAACCTGAAGAGTCCTTTCTCCAAGAGAAAGGCAGGAAGATGAAAAACAGCAGTTGGTCAGGAAGAAGTGACACAAAGGAAGAAGGGAGAAGCAGACATAGATAAAAAGAGGAAAATAAACTCAAATTAAAAGCAAGCAATCATGACATAAAATGCATAGAGCCTCAGGAATGAGAATGGAAAGGACTGCATAAACCTGAGAGATGAAGGATGTAAGTCATCACCATGAAAGTGCAGCAGAGGGGGTGCTGGCTCTGCATGCATGACCAAGGTAGTGAGGTTGGGTTGCAGAATTCCTTGAAACAGAGGGTAGCATGCAAGGGTTGCATGTGGAACAGAGGGATGGAGTGAGCTTGTTCTGTGTCAGCAATGAAGCACGAGATCTTGATATGTTTTTGATTCAAGCAGACAAATCCTGGAAAGTCTTCGTGCTTGGTTCTTCACCAACTCTGTTCACCCAATTCGTTGCATGGAGAAGGATTTTTAAGTCTTTTAAAGTCTTGTTTCAAAATCAACCTGTCTGTATGTGGAACTTCATCTTACAGGATAACATGAAAGATTTGCAGTATTAGAACTCTAACAAGAAACAGCTCTCATGCAGATTTCTCCACTGCAGCAGGGCTAGTTCAAAGCATTAAGCTTGTTTCTGACTTACAGCAAGTAACTTCCAATACTAACCCTTAACTGTGATACCTCCTGCCTGCAATAGAAAGAAAACTACACAAGCAGAAAAGCACAGGTTTTTTTTAGAAGAACCCAATAGTAACTATCAGATACAAATTTATTTGCCACAGCTCTGATTATCAAGTGTAATCTGTTATCTGGAGGGCAGAAAAGGAGCTGATAATATTTTCCTTTTGAGCCAAGTCTACGTAACCACTGGAAATTCTAGTATGGTCACTCAGGCTCAAAAGGAGAATAGAAAAATTTAAGAAATGTTTGTTAAGGAACAAGGAGCAACCTGGAAGACACAGATGAGCCAAGGTCAGAGTAGGCGTTGGTTCTGGTCTCATCATCAGGACAGGGGCTACTGGGAGTAAAATCCACATCATCTCCTTCCCCATAGTCTTCAAACTGCTCTTCATTACTGATCAGAGAGGCGGTGGAATAAGTGGAGAGGTCAGATGCTGCAGAAGGGTTGTGAGGACTTGCCCTGAAACAAGAGGTCGATACATCTGGAAGGCCATCTTTGACAGCATCTCACCTCACATGGAACGTTGCACCTTTTCAGCTCGTCCTCTCACTCCAGTTTTCAAACGGTTTATAAATTCAAATGACAAACACATCTGATATGCACTGAGAATCTACAAACAAGCCACCAGTGAGATGGGTTTGGATCAACACCAACCACTGCACTTTGACTAGCACAGCTCAGCAATTCTCAGCCATTACTTCCATGTGGTGGTGAAGACTCTGCTTATAGGACTTTAGCTGAAGGCAGGAACTATGCAAACATCTCCAAAATGCACAGGCTAGCAATAGGGATGTGTACAAGACTGAGGCAGTCACTGCATTCCCTAACCAGTTTCCCAGATACCCCCACAAGCCCTCTCCCACAGCCCATGAGCTCCAGCCACCCCTCTTTTGTCAAGAGCCAAACTTCAGCTCACCACGTGCCAGATGAGCTGGGATATGACAGTCTCTAAGACCACAGATGTGATCTGAGGATATTTCCCAGCCCTTCCTCCCATCATGACAAAACGTGTCTTTCAAAGGAGATATGGACCACAAGAGAAAGCTACTTTATGACCACTGGTATCTAATATTGTGCCAAACAGGCAGGGAACAGTCCTACAACCTGAGAGCAGGAGCAAATGAAGGTACACAGCTCAGCAGAGCCAGGCACATGGCAGCCCTGATGCATGCAACTGCCTGTGGTAGCTGAGCCAGGCTCCAGGTGGATTTGAGGGAGATAGCATGCACCAAACATGGCTGATACAAACATGACCAGCAGTCAGTCATTTTGGTCCATAAACAAACAGCCTGGAGCCTCCTTGCACAGCAGCAGGCTGCACAACAGGATCTGCCCCTGGAGCAGGGCTGCCTGTCAGGCTTACTCCTCAAGGATGAAATTCCTTACCTGCAGCAGATACTCAGTGACCACTAGCCAGCCTCACAAAACTTCTGCAAGACTAAGAGACTTTTTATCTGCTAATGGCTTGCTAACTTGCTATATGATTTGAGTGATATAAAGGACTAATTGTACATAAAATATTTCAGACAAACTGTCAGCCAGCAGGTCCATTCTAAACCTCATGACTCAATGGGAAAGTCTTCTTAACAGTTTTGTCTGACCCTGTTCTCTATTATCTGTGACTTTGCCATCACAAATCCTAAGTCATGTAAGTTTTGCTTCTTCTCTCTTATGGTGACACATAACCTTATCTGTGACAACCTCAGAGGATAAACTAAGATTTTAGTAGCCACATAATAACTTTCAGGAGCTCCCAAACCCCCTAGATGAAGGGGTCAGGATGCACAACATCCCATCCCCATTCATAAGAGCCTGAATTATACAGTTTGAAGGCAATACACTTATTTCAAAAGTAATACAGCTAAAGTCTGTCACTATGAGGACAGGTGTTTAGAAGAGCCAGGAGTCACAAGGCAAGGAGAAAAGCTTGATGAAGAACTGACAAAAAACTGGAATTAGCTTGATAAAGTATCTGAAACTGCTAAGGCAAGTGGGAGAAGGCCAGATCTCAGCTAGCTGAAAAACTCAGGAGAGCAGGAATGAGGCTGCACAGAGAGCACCTGAAGTGACCAGAAAAGAAGACAAGTGAGGAAAACTCAAGAGGAGCAAACCAAGATGACAAGCCAAAAGTAAGGAAGAAAGCGCAGAGGCTTACAAAGCAGGCCCAGCTGTGCTCTGTCCTGCTCTACTGCATTAACACAGCAAAGCAAGATTAAATCAGATTGAGTCCCTTCCCCTACAGCTCAGCTTTTACCAGCATTCTCCAGATACGCACCTGTAAAGAGTCAAGTTAGGGTTACTGAGACACTCCTGTGTTAATAGCAAACTATGGTTATAGACACACATGCCAGGACACCCTGTATGTTAAACACAAATTACTGCTGCACACTAATGGTCACATAAAATTAGAAACACGCAGAATTAACTTGGTACATGGAGCTGCAAAGCAAATCAGCAGTGCCCAGATCTTCAGATAATTACACATTCAGAAAGCTAAAGCAATATTCCCCCATATTGTGCTGCCCTGTGGAAAGTATTTTAACTCCAGCATACAAAGGGCACAGGAACACAGAAGGTTCTAAGTTTTGGGAGAAGCCAATAAAGGGATCCTTTCTGAAAAGGGACAACTCAAAATTTTCATTTCAACACACAAAACATAATTCCCACAGGTGTCCACAGAACATGTCAGAAGCCATGAGACTGTCTGAGCACTTAGAGGACCTGGGCCTCCCCTATATTTTAAATTGATATCCAATTTCTAAATCCTTCAGGCATCCCCAGCTTCTCCAAGCAGGAATCAGCCAAATAAGAGCTCCTTCCTCCTTGGTGCTTTTATATGCAACTCAGAAAACAGGGCTGCCACAGGGCAAAGCCACCACTCACTTGTCACCGGGCAGAAACAGGACACCAAGCATGCCATCCTTCTCCTCGCTCCGACACACGTCGGAGGCCTCTGAGCTCTGGGCACTCTCAATAGCACTGTCCATGTCAGACTCATGGTGAAGCTCCTGCTGTGCTAGAGTCATTGCGTCCTCATCAGGGAAGAGCTCCGACTCGCTGTAGATGCCTTCGCTGTCCAGGTAGGCGCAGTCCTGGATTTCACCACCCTAGCAAAAGAAGAATGAGAAGTCAATTCGTATCATCCTCCAAGGCAGCTAAGAGGATTCAGAGGAAGCAATAACCCACTCTTCAGAGAGCCTGGTAAGCAAGAATGGTACTGAATTAAAGCTATAAAACAAAAGACCAGGTCCTACAAACCTGCAGGGTAGCTTGCTCCTCCCATACAGCTTGAATATCATCCCTGACCTACTGTCTCTATTCTATAGGAGAGTTATTACAAGAATGTTATAAAATGCAGTCAGTTTTGCCCCAATTTACTGCCAAAACGCAATCAGAGTAGTAAATATCCTCAAATGTTTTTTAATCTAGAAAGAGGTATCCTTTGTAAGAAGATTATCACAGGACTGACTGCCAGCCACTCCATGTATTAATATGATCAATGAACAGGAGCAAACCAGGTAAGCACAACAGCTTACTCTGTCTTTGTGGCTAGGCAAAAATTTATATGACAGGTGTTAAAAAAAAAATTATGGTAAGCCCTGGTGGCAATCAGAGATTTCAGAGAGCCAGAGAGAAAACAAAAAGCTTCAAAGCCATCTGTTCCTGCTTCCTGGAACCACATCCTCATCAAGTATCAACTAAACTAAGGCGTCATTCTCATCTCTGCAACACTTCCCTGTTGTTGCTCATCCCCTCCCTCTCATTCTTGCCCCATGAACATTCACAATAATCAAGGCAAGCTGCTTTCTGTTTTCTTATCCTTGAGAGACAAACAAACAAAAAGATTCTTTGATGAAAAAATAAAGCCTAAGATTTCACTGTCCTTTTGTTGCCACGCAGGAACACAATATTGCCTTGGCAGCTCCCATCCAGTGAGACTAAAGCTACCTGAGCTCCCAAAGCACTGCTCTGATCCAGAGCTCTGCTTTCACGCTCACCTGCAAGCCACGCAGGCAGCTTCACCTCTGAACTGCTGCCAGCAAGCCAACACAAGCACACCCTTAAAGCACAGTTTACTGGCACACAAAACAAAACATTTCATCCAGGAACACTCAGCCCTCCTGCCCAGAGCCCCGCACTGCTGTGTGCCCCAGCTGCTCCTTCAGCACTCACCTGCCTTCCAGGCATCTTCTGCTGCCCAGGACGCTCCTCTGCTACTGCCACGGAGGACTAAATCTCCTTTTTCAGAACCATGTGCCAATGAGAGCAATTCCTCCTTAGTGGCTTTCCCATCTCAATATAGGAGTCAGCCAGAAGCTGCAGCTCTCTCAGATTTGCACCAACTGCTATTAGAAATGCAGGCCTCGCTTTCCACTTTCTCCTGAAATATTCACATGCCTGAAAATCCCGTTGTAAACTCACGTTTACAATATTTCAGCAGTATCCAGGAGTGTTTGTTTACTCTAACATTTCTTCTTTGTGCCCCACAGGCGTAGAGCTCCCATTTCTCTTAAAACATTTAATGCAATTAGGCTCTGACTGCCATTATAGAATTGCACCAGCTGGCAAAAGCCGGATCCAAGCTGGGAAAAGAGACACCCAGCACGCAGTGGATCTGTGAAGCATGAGCTTGCAAATCAGGGCAGGAAAGAAGAAAAGAGCTCTGCACAGCCCTACCTCCCAATTAGCATCTCTTTTGAGAGGTCTCTGCTTAAGGAAGTCTTTGCAGCAGACAAATCTCACCGGTATTAAAGAAGCTCTCACAAGGAAGTAAAGGAGTAAAGGCCAAGGAGAGTTCTGTGTAGATAACAACACGCTTTTTTCTAATAACAGCATCCTAGATGCTCTTCAAAAAAAAAAAAAAAGTCCATAAGCAATTAAATGTGCAGTGTTGTCTATAAAGACTAAGGGCTCACTTCTCCTCCCTATTACTTCCTGGCAACCCGATGTACTTGTATTGGTGTTCAGGCCCCCAGCTGCAGCACAGACTGTGCCATGTGCTGCAGTAACTCCAGCACGGCCTCTCCAGCTCCCTCCATCACACTGCCCTTCAATGCAGCCACCACCACACTGCTGATATGGGAAGCTTTCCTCGATAACCTTTAGAAGAACAGAGATGAAACACCTTGAAAGCAAAGAGCACGAGTTCAGACAGCTGCCACAACAAGAAGTGGGGACTGGAGCACGTTGCTTCTCAGCAATAGCACCCGCGTGTTGCTGAGTAATGCTGGGAGATATTTATATCTGTGTAATTGTTCAGTGATCACAGCTTCTCACAGCACCCCGGTTTCAGTGCTGCTTTATAGGCCACACCTAAGGGAACTGAACTCCAGAAGGAAAAAAAAGAAAAAAGGCTGAGTGCACTGCTCTGCATTTACTCCTCCACAATTAGGTACCTACTGTACCAATTTAGAGCTTGGCAAGAACAAGCATTATTCAGGCAGTCTTAAAAGAGCAAGCTGAACCCCAAGCATTATGTTATAGACTAGGAGACACTGCTGTCCTGAGTCACTCGTTCTCAGTGCACATGCATGACCCAAAACCAGAATAGAAAGAAAAGGGTCCTGATGCCCTGACTGCGAATCGCCGCTGCTCCTTCTGTGCGGGCTGAGTTGAGAGAGGTGGAACTGCTGCTCACGGTCCTCGAATATTCACATTCAAAATATACTGAGTTTAAACCATAGCGACACAATGTAGTTAGCAGGAAGCACTGAGCACTTTGCACTTTACCTAACCGGCTGCTTAAGAGATCTTCAAGTGCTTCACAGGCAGCGGGCCAGGCTTGTGTAGCAACTGTTGAATATTCAGCAACAGTTTGCTCTATAGGAGCACCTGCTGCCCGGAGATCCGAGGCCACTTCACGGGAACTAATGAATTCCCTTCCTTGAGAGAGGCAACTGTGCGGCTGCATTGCAGACAGATGAGCAGGCACGGCCTGCCTCCACAGCCACCCCAAACAGAAGCAGGAGCCAGCGATTCCCATGCACTGCTTCTGATCTGTGGGGCAGGAGGAGGCACCAGTGCCCAGTGGGCACGGCGAGGCAGCTCAGCTTTGCCTGCAGCAACCCGGCTGGGCTTTCCCAGGTTGGAAGCAATCCATAAAGCAGGCACACAGCGCAGCTGGGAGCTGTAACTCGGCTGACAGGCTGTGTGACACACTCACATCAATACGTTCATGCTGAAGAGCAGTCCAACTTAAAATTCACTCCCACCACAGCCTAATCTCCTGCTCTTCCACAGCTTCAAACTATTCCAGAGGGAGCAAGGAAGGCAAGATGATCTGAGTCTCACCATCACACAACAATCAGCAGGAGCCAGCACCACCACATATGTCATCTGAACAAGGTCCCTCAGAAGGATCCTGCCCCTGACCTGTGCCATTAGAAATCTGAACCCATCAGCAGCAGGAGAGATGCAAGCCTGGGGTCCCTGCACCCTGCCCTTCCATTCCTTCCCAGCAGAAGTGGGAAGGGAAGAGGTGCACACGGCAGCATGCCAGGCCTGGGGGGTCTCAGATAAAATAGTACTTACTGTTGTGCAGCCACCATGGAGGAAATGCAGGCACCCACCTTTCTTCAAGCAGCCACTGCACTCAAGCTGTCTCCTAATTACTGGGTGATGAAGAAGGGCGTGAAGCATTTCTAACCGATGCGTTCTAGAAACACCACTCCCATATAAACACCCATACGTTTACACCATGTGAGCTATAAACTTTTTAAAGCACACATTCTTCCCTCAACATATTTCTTTTCCAGTTATCAGACAGATATGGAGATGTCCACCAATCCTTTGATCTGACCGAACAGGAGGAAGCTGTCAGAGGAAGGAACACACGGCTGCAGCTCCTGCCATGCTTTGCAGCCTTCAGACAGCTTCCCAGGGCAGCATGTAGGGGAGAAGCGGTGCAAACTGCTTCCATCTCCTGCTGCAGCACGGGAAGGGCACCATGTTTCTCCAAATAGCTGAGAATTTAAAATCTCCAAGGGTTCAAGATGACTGTGCTGAGTGTTTTTACTAAGCTATTCAAATAAGAAGCTATTTCAGGGCCACAAATTAGGTTGCTCAGTGCAATAGCTTCCTCCGATTGTGCAGTTACTCAAGTCTAACTCTTGAAGCTCCATTTAAGGCAAAGCCTCGCACAGCCCTGCTGCAGCCACTTTGGGGGCAAGTTTATCCCTGAGATCCAAATGTTGCCACCAGGGCAGCGTGCTGGAGAGCCCCAAGGCAGGGACAAATTCTGGATGCGCTGCAGCATGCTGCAAGCAGATGCTCCATACATAATGTTTGCACCTCACACAAATGTAAGATTCAAGGACAGCAGGTTCGGATAAAGTGCCCAAGTCTCAGCCTCTGGGCTGCTGCTGCTGAACCACTCGAGCAGAGGTTCTGAAAGGCTGCTCTGTGTGCTGGCAGGGAGCTGATGTGCCTTTTCCAAGGAGGAATCTCAGGCTGGAGCCAGCCAGGGAGCAGCAGGAGCAGGAATGTTTACAGTCCGCTACCTGTCACTGTAATTGGCCGTAATGGACATGCCAGACCTCATCACGCACAGGGGCTAGATTCAAACACTCCTTTTCACAGGTCATCGCTTATGCTCTGGAAGCTTTAACATTAAAAGACTTTAGCAGACAGCTAATTTGATCCTCTAAAGAAACCAATAAAAAGAAAGGCTCTTTCCCAGCACTTTGAAGCTGCATCTCATCACTCCCCGGGCTGCTTCCCATTGCTGAGCTATTGTATGCTCACCAGTTGTCACTGCAGGCTCAAAGCACCAGAAGAAAACGTCCCAGCCTGCAGCGTTAGGATGGGGTCAGCACATCAGCCAGAGTTCAGGATAAAACCCACCCAGCCATTTGGCACCCTGTTCCAGTACTCATCAGGGCCACTCCTAGCCTGGACTGTGGGACAGCTTCCATTCCCTTTCACATATGCATCAAAAGAAGTGCCAAGTGGCCTCATGCTGACTTGCTGTTAAGGATGTCACAAGTATCAATTAAAAACTCCTAAGGTAATCACTCCTCCAAGTACAGGAACTAAACCTAATCACCTGAAGAAGCATCTGTAACATCTCGGGCACAAAATGCTGTTGGCTGTGCAAGCTGCCAGCCCCCTGCTGCCAAAGCCACCCAGCACAGCCTGCAGCAGTGCTCCTGCACCCACCCACCTGGGGCAGGGTGCCCGAGAGAGGCAGCAGGAGCTGCAACACACTCAGCTCTGCACAAAGCTGCGCCAGCCCTTGGTTTGAAGGGCACGGGTACACAGCAAACATGGGTGCTTTGTGGTACCTGCCCCAAAAGCTCTGCATAGCAGGTAAGGTGTGACAGCCTTGAGACAAGATGATCTCATCACAAAGCAATGATGAGAAGACAGAGAATGTCACGCTTTGATGTGGGACCGTGTCCTGGGACTGACACTTGGGTCTGCCCCGTTCCACATGCTGTTTTAGTGCCAGTGCAGCTACCAGCAGGACACAGCCAACAGCAGCATTTACCAGCACATTAGCAGGGACAGCCAGTGACAAAATTACAGAGGCTGCTGTGCCCTGAGCACCACATGGCCAACCACAGGCCAGTGTCACAACAGCCCTCCCTGACATGCAGGAAGCACAGAGCTGCAGCTCCCAGCCTGGACGCACAGTACAGACCAGCCTGCAGACCAGGGCTGTGAGCAGAGTTCTGCCTGTGTTGTTTTGAAACAGCTCTGCAAGTGAACACTTGTACTGTGTCAAAGAGAGCAGGAGGCTGCTCACAAAGAAGCGTCCTTATTTTAAGCCTCTCAATACAAGCACAGCCCAAGCATTCACTTTGTACTTCAGTTTAATTACCCACGGCCGTGAGTTACAGGATACCCTTCCCAGCCACTGTTTGCAGCTGAGGAGGCAGGTGAGCCTATGTCATAGCTTGTTTTCCTTGACAAGCCTCAAGGTCACCTACTGGGTGCTGGATAAGCAGCAAAACCTTGCATCATGCCTGCAAGGTGCTGCGGGCACAGAGCTCTGCACACAGTGGGGAGGGAAAAGTTGTCCAGGAGCAGCAGCAGGCAGAGTGAGGAGCAGCACGAAGCATGCTGTCACACAGTGACAATTCTGCCCACGTCTAAGCTCTTAACAGCAGCTCTGGTCAAGCTCCTTTTCCACAGGGAGTTGGGGAACTTTAGTAGGTACTCCTATATTACTGTAAGTGTGACCTCCAGGAAATAAAAGCATCTAAAGATAAATAAAGGAAACAAGATTTCTGCCTCATACCATGTATTTTTGCCTTCCTACCCAAGAGGGATAGATTACACTACAGACTATAAAGATGAGGAACAGGAGCGATTTCAGATCCCAAGGGGTGGAGAAACATCCCAAGCTTCCATAGCACAGAGAAATCCAGCCACACTTGATAATAAGTAGTTTATGCTGGCAAACAGAGGGAAAGCATTAAAGGATGTGGCTTTGCTCTAGTTTATAAGGAAGCATTTCCCAGAGCTCATTGGTCAGTCTGGAAACAGACAAACCTAAAAAACGAGTTCTCTTTATGCTTAGGAAACACTGAGTAGTGCTGAAGTGCACATCTTTGTGAGCAGGAAGGGCTCCAGCAGCCCTTCAGCAGGCGGCTGAGCAAACCAAAGGCTGAGGAGCTGCAGGAAGAACAGGAATTGCAGCCTTCACACAGCAGAGCTCGCGAGTACTGAACTTGGAAAGTTTTCAGCCTCCCCATCTGTGTCTAAAAGGACTGGTTTGTTGTATTGTTATTGTTGTAAGAATTTGAGTCTTTCAAAGTGAATAAACTGTATTTGTAGATAGGCTTCCCTTTTGAAGTTCTTTATGTCTGCCAAGCACATCACAGTGCTCAAAACATGACAAAGACAAGTTAAGATCCCAGTGAACTTGGGCACATTCTGCAGGCTGCTTTTTCACTTGTATGATAAAATAAAAAACAACCCACCATGGTTTACTGTGGAGTTTGCAGCCACGCACAAGCAGGAGATATTTCGATCCTTGAATCCGCACAGACAAAACAAACAGGGAATGAGCAGAAAATGTTTTTAACAACATTCATCTGCACACCAAAACTGAGATTCCAAAGTCGCATCCAAAGACGCCCTGCTACTACACAGCCCTACAGCTGCAGCACTGTGCCCCAGGCATGGTTATGCTGGCAGGAAGTGCTTACAGAGTGCATCTCATGTTCGGTGCAGTCTTAAACCTGAAAGACTGTAGGAAGACCAGCAGCAATTCAATTGTTATGCTACACTTCAGAATTTAGGGGGTCAGCTACCCAAACACAGCGAGTGAGCACTTGGACCCTGAAGCCCAGCTAACAGCACAGCAGCCCCCCGTGAGTCTTACTGTCAACTTAGAACATTTCACTGGAACACTACATCCAAAACACTGGATAAAGGTGTGCTCCCAGAGGGAACCGTGCTGGTTAATGAATAACTAACGCAAAGCTATTCTGTTCCTCTCCTGTGTTGGAAGTGTGCTGCTCTGCAGCTTCCGCATACGGCTGAGATCCCCCCACAAGCAGGGCCATCTGCACGGCTTCCCAGGGGCAGCTGCCATCCGCTGCAACCCTTCCAGTGGCAAAGTTAAAGGACACCAACTGAAAGGGGTTATAAGGCTGCTTAAAGCCTACCACATCCAGCAATGGGAACAGCTCAGGCTCCTCTTCGTCGGGGCAGGCGCTACCAAACAGCTATGAGAAATTCCAGTATCTCCTCCCATTGCATGAATAACATTTCACGGTACCAAACGTCTGGTGGCAACACCACACTGCTCCCCCCAGCCCAGGAACCTGAAGGACCGTTGGCAGGAAGTCCTTCGCGTTGCTGATGAGACCACACTTCACTTCTTCTCGTTGACAGCCAAGAAATCGTTAGGGAAAGGCAACCCGGCCCCACTGGCAGAGCAACCCCACACCCGGCAGGAGGAGGACCATACTTAACGGGAGCAACAACAGCGATACACCAAATGGGACTGCAAGACCCACGTTGTGCTGGCACAGCGGCTCGAACACAGGCAGCACAAAGCCCGCAGCGCGAGGCTTCTCCCCGATAAAGCTGCCGGTGCCCGCAGAGCCTCTAACCTCGTACACCTGCCGGAGGAACGATCGCTATCGGCACCGCAGAGCCGCCACCCCGAGCCCAGCGCCGGCACCGCTGACACCGCCGGCACCCGCAGGGCCGCCCATCGCGGGGACCCCGCGGCGCGGCACCGCGCGGCTCCGCCCAGCAGCGCCGGGAAGGCGGCCGCGGGGTTCGCACACGAGGGCTGCGGCTCCGGACCGCGCGGGCTGCCGGCAGCCTACCAACCGCGGGCGGCTGTTTTCCCGGCCGTACCGCCGGCAGCCCGGCGTTACGAACGCTCCGCTCGCGCTCAGCACCACCGCACCAAGGACACGGCAGATAAATAACCACGAGCCCCGCGCGGGCGCTCCCCTCCCGCAACGCCTCTCCCGAGGACGGCCTCCCCCCTGCCCCCCACGGAGCCGACACGGGGCTTGAGGCGGCCCCGCGGCACCGCCGTCTCCTCACCCGCCCGATCCGAGCCGCCGCCGCCGCCCGCATCTGTCCGTGCCGCACGGAGGTACCGAGGTGAGGCGCCGTAGCGCCGCCCACCCCGCGCAGGGCGGCCCCGCTCCGCTCCGCGGCAACAGTTGGCGGCGGGCGCCCCGCCCCGCGGTTGCTAAGCGACGCGGGGGGTCCGGCGTCACCGCGCGGCACCGGGCTGCGTGACGTCACAGCGGGGGCCGCGCCGTTCTCGCCTTTTTTCACTCTTTTTTTTTTTTCCTTTTCTGGTTTTTTTTTTTTTTTTTCCTTTCCATTTCCGCGGTTGACTTCTCCCGTGACGAATCGGTCTCGAATTTGTTCCCCAGCGCCCTGCCGCAAGAAGCTGGAGCTGAAACGTGCAGAAGTGAGGCTGATTAATAATGAAGATAATGGCATCGCCGGGATGCGCGGACTGAAACCCACGCCTCAATTATCTCCTGAGAACCGGCATCTGCAGCCTCGGGGCCGCCCGCCCCGCTCTCTGTGTCGGTATTTCGCACAGACCCTCCTGCACATCACACTTGCTCTGATCTTCACCTCATCTCCTCTCATCTGATTTTGCAGTGCTTCCCTTGAAGCGAACGCAACCAGAGCGGTGTGAATTACTGCGGCGTTATGATGAATCACATCTACTAATGCAGCACCGACCAAAAACAAGCCCTCATTAGGCCAATCGCTGCAGGAATGCACAGTCCCTGTCCCAGAGATCTCGGTCAGAACGGGCGAAGGCTCCGAGAAAGAGAAGAGGTGACAGTGCAAGTGCAGCAGGAATGCTGTCCTGCGGGCAGGCTGTTCCCATGGTGTGTGGGGAGGTCACAGGGGTAATGCAGTTGGGACACAGAGGAGAAGCAGCTGGGTGCAGGCTGCAGGCACAGCTCCCTGCCCTCCCCATGCTGCACACCTGGCACGGTGAGGTCGGTGCACAGCTCCAGCACGGATGCTGCACACAGCAGGCTCAGCTCCAGCCCTGCTCCCGCTCCCAAAAACAAAGCCCTAAGTGCCTGCACAGCCTTGCTCCGGCAAGTCAGGAAGCAGCTCTTTAGGCTGTACACTGTGGGTCAGCCCACGGGGGGCTGCTCTCCCTGTGATCCCCATTAACGTTAATAAGAGCAGAGTTCTTGCTGGTGTGCTGCCGCCCCGGCTGCGGCAGGCAGGCTGCAGATCAAACAGCACGGGTCGTGCTGAGGGCTCACAGCAGCGGGGAGAGCACTGGAGGCAGGACAGGGCTGGCTGAGGGCCCATTAGCATCAATTCCTTGGGCCTGTAACAAAGTTGGACATAACTACTGCATGTAATTATAGTATAAGGATGTTTCGGAGGTATTCCATTGGTCTCTCTAGAGATGAGCTGCTTGCAACCTCTTTGCCATCGGTAGGCTGCACTGTGGCTGCCTAATGAAGCTGTGCTTGGAGAGGTTCTGGTTCTCTGCAAAAGCCTGTGGATAAGAAGTCAAGAGGAGGCCAGATAGCAGAGCTGCAGAGGTAACCCCTCCAAAATGGGGATTGTTGCTGTCTGCAGCTGTTAATCCACATTAAAGCACCTTTGTCAAAAGCATTACAAAATACGCCAGGCACACAATCTGTTCCATTCAGCTTTTGTTAAAAGGCCCAGTAATAAAAAATGAAATAAAACAACAAGCTGTAAGATTGAAGGGAAAAAACGTACTCTGTGCTTTAGAAATGAGCCAGAAGTGTGCAGAACAAAGGCATGGATTTGTGCACCTCACTCAGAAGACAGAGAGGAAAGTGTGAGCAGGATGTAAGTACCTCTGAGCTAAAACCGAGGTGGAGCCAAGCAGCCCCGTTGCACCAAAAAAGTGTAATCACAGTTAGAGAGCTGTTTCTAAAGTGGGAAAACAACTGCTCCTCTGAGGCTGGAGTGACTGTAGGTTCACTGGCTGAGCCCTGGCCACATGGAAGGCAGGGGGTTCGGACACCCCTGGGACGTGGTGCTTCTGCTCCTCAAGGCCTGTGCAACACAGGCTGCTGGACAAAGTGCACAGCTTTCAGTAGTTTCAGCTCTAAGCAGGTCTTAGTGACATGCTTTTAAGTTTCTGGCCCCTACTTTGCGTAATATAACCACTAAGAGAAAAGAATCAGGTGGCCAGGACAAGAATAATTCATGCTTGCTAGTGGCTAGCACGCCTCACAAGGCACACGGCTAACAGCAAGGCTGCAGAACAGAGCAACCTAAAGCCATGCAACACCTGGACTGAGCTCATGGGTGCAACTGCCCTTCGGTGCTAGTGCTTGTTTGCAGTAATGCATCCCTTCAATCACACAACCGTGTGATGCCGTTTCCCACTGGTCTGGATTCATTCAGGACACAGCCTGGATGGCGTTCAATTTATCTGCAACTATTCAATATCTGCTTTAGTCTTCTCGATCAAAGTGTAGCTTCATGTCTTATTTACGGCTACTACTAACAGCCTGCTCTGCAGACAGAACTCTTTATTTCCCCCCAAGCTCTTTCTGTGGTGTTCATCACTCTGACATCTGAGTGCTTTGCAAAGATTAATTCATCTTCATAAAGCCTCTTCAAAATGAGAGAAGCTGGTATTCCCATTTTGCAGCTCAGGAGCTGCTGCACAGACAGATTGAGGTCACACACATCCACTCATGATCGGTCCTAATATGAAATGTCTCAGATCTAATCTTTTTAAGATATCTTCAAATATAACACCAAAACAGAAATCTCCTGTTTGTATGTTAAACTGGATTTGTGGCTGACTTCTTGTGAAGCCCGGCAGTGCGAGGAGGGGAGATGTGTGGGAGCTCTACATGCTGGCCACCAGCAAGAAGGACAAAAGCTTTCCAAACGTCACTCCCAGAAACACTGGAAGCCAGTGCAGACAACCCATGTGAATATAGACGACTTTATGAGCCTTCAGGAAAGCAGCAAAACGTTTCATGTAAAACTATACACACAGGGATTTTTCTCTGCAGTTTGTAACGCAGGACTGAATCCCCAGAGCACAGCTTAAGGTAAGAGAACTGCAGGTTCTCTGCATTTCTTGGGGTCTGGCCAAGCATGGACAAAGACAGAAAGCTTTGTAGTGCAGGAGACCACCCTGGAAGTGAGGCTTTTGTTTTATTAGTGCCTTAAAAGCATCTGTGGATCAAATGTGCCACTATCACTTTACACCATGAAAATACTGCCCAGGGGACTCTCAAGACTCATCTTTACAAACGCTGATACCTCTTTGTCAGTTTTAATAAAAGGCAGCTACAAAAACAAAGTGGGCCATGTGGTCTCAATGAAGTGAAGACTGTGGCAATCAATAACAGAAACAATCTGCACTTACTTGCTGGGAGAATTTGCTTTTAGCAGCAACATCTATAAAACAAGACATCATTCAAGACCTCCCTTCGATTTTTCTTGGGACAATGAGCCCACTGTGCCCAGAGCACATCTGTGCTTATGGACATTTTCAAATCCAGGACAGTGTTTAGACTGATAACATGACCATGCAACGTATGAGATGTGAATTGCTCCATTTCCTATTACTTGGCCCTTCTGTGAGCTGTGGCTCTCACTGCAGCCCTTGTCTTTCCGTTCTTGCTACATTCCCAGCTCTTTGGTTCACCAAATGAGGAACCAGATGTTTTTAGTTCCCTCTGTCCGAGAAGTACAGCAACACTTGGAAGCAGAGGAGCTGGCTTGTCAGGATAAGTGTGCTTCAGTAATTAATGTTAATAAAATCTCCAAGTTATGGCTGCTGCAAACCTGATATGTCTGCTTCACAGAATCACAGAACTGCTCAGGTTGGAAAAGACCTTAAAGATCATCGAGTCCAATTGCAAACTAACCACACTACCCAACTCTAACAACCCTCTGCTAAATCATGTCCTTAGTTTTAGTATCTTGGTTCATAGGGTAAGCCAGGAATGGCCTCAGCCACACTATCCAGAAACAGAAATGTCATTTTCTGATAAGGCTAAAAAATAGCAACCACCAGCATATTAACAAACGGATGGGAAAAAATTTGCTTTCTCCATGTAATGCCTACTAAGCATTTCAGAGGCTCGGTTGGATATTACGTACACAAGTCCAATCTCGGTAAGAACATACAGATTTTAATTTGAAAGTCACACATGGACAGTCTTATCAGCTGAAACATGAATTGTATTCCAACCTGAACGACTCAATACAGACATCAAAACAATCCAATTTCCAGCCTGGGCCCCCAGCACATCGCTCTATCTCTGCCATTTGTGTTCCCATTCACCTCTGTTGGCATTCATATTGATATCCAGCAAGGCACCAACTCTCCTCAGCTCTGCTCCATAGCAGGAACAGACAGGAAACCAATTTTCTGCAGCACCAGAAGGTGACAACTCAATACTTTCCATGGCATTTCATTCTGGTGAATTTTCATCTCATAGTAAGATGAGATGGAGTAAGATGATGATCTCATGGTTTCCCTAAGAGATGGAGCTTAGAGCCAATGCTGTGTTGTTTTTTTGTTTGGTTCTTCTCAACTCACAGAGTAAGGAGAGGAACAGTAGCAAGAGGGAAAGAAAACAAGATTTTTGCCATGGTGAAAGTAGTGCTTTCAAACACAAAAACACACAGACAAACCTCCCGTGCCAAACGCTGCAACTAGAGCAGTGTCCTCTTCCTCTGTGCCATGCTTGCTCAGCCACCAGACCTCAGACCCCATCCTCACTACTTTATTCCAAAATAAACCAAGGCCTTGCCCAGAGCTGAGGCTCTATGAGAGCACAGCACAGTACTGTGACATGGAGCAGCAGGAAACCAGGAGCTAAGTCACTGCAGGTCAGTGATCACCGAGAGAGTGAGCAGCAAAGGAGTTTATTTGGAAACCCAGCATCTCAGAACAGTTCGTTTTCCTCATTCTTCCAGCTGCTTTACCTTACCAGACAGACACACCGTTACCTGTTCTACCAAGATTTGGAATCTAAAGCCTCCTGAATGTATTGCCCAGGTGAATGGGACTAGTGGGGTATTTCCACAGCACAGGTACATAAGAACAGTCAGAAAACTCAGTCTGGATACCACATTAAGCTGCTCCACAAGTGCTGTGGGAAACAGGTCATCTAATACAGAGACAAGAAAGCAACCCAGGTTGTCCTTGTACAGGGATTCCGTGCTCTGCCCTTTGCTCAGGCTCAGCTAACTAGAGCCAGAGCCTCACTGGGGACACAAAGATCCCAGACCACAAGACATAAAAACATTTCTGTGCACTGATTGCCTCCTCACAATAACCTCATTATCACAGCTGTCAGTCACTGGGACAAGCCAGCCACTAGCATGGGAACTACTGATAAGAGGTGCTCGCCCTCGAATGCTTCTGCTGTCTGCAACAAGGCAGGTCCTGGCAGCACTGTGCTCTGCCTCCTCCTCCAGCACTCGGATGGGGCACAGAGAGCTTCCCTCAGCCTGGTGTCCAAACTGCCACTTATTTGGGGGGAGGTGCTGAGCAGCTGGATGTTCACACGATCATTTAGATTTGTGTCCCACGACTGTGGTATCTTGTGGTCAGACTGAAAAACCTAAAGACTGATTTCCTTACAGATCCTCCAGTGCATAATTCTTGTCTCTGCTCGCTAGCCCCCTGCAAAAGCAGCAATCCAGGAGCTGTGAGTTACCAATCACCCACTGCGTATGCAATCTCTACTTCGTGCCCCCACTCCAGACAACGGGGGGCTGTACTCCTAACGTGGTGATGTACAGCCTGATTTGTTGCTAATATTTGTTGCTCAGACAGTGCTGTAGCAAAGAGAATTTGGTCCCGAGTTACTGACCTGGGCTGTGAAATTATTTTAAGAAAATCCAGAGAAACTCTGTCACCATTTTAAATCAGCTGGAACACCTCTTCCAAGGCAGAGGTGTTTAAATCTTACAAAGTACACTGAACATCCAGTGCCTGAATCAGAAACTGTAACAGATGGACTCAGAGGGCTTTTTTTAATTACGGCTATTAATAAGTGCAAATGCTCACAATGACAAATGCAATTTATTTTTAGTCTCTGCTGGGATATTAGCGTGGGCTCCTCCAGCCCTTTCGCTCAGACTCCCTGCTTTGGCACAGAAGCACCATGCCCTGCCTGACCACCTGCACGGTGCCTGTCCTACCGCCTTGCTCCACTCCTCTCCCAGCACATGCGAATATTCTTCTAACTGGAACAGTTTAAAGACTGCAGTTTAGCTAATCTGGAATTACTCATAGTGTAATTCAACTCTGAATTGGGCCTTAGCACTGAAATGGATGGGTTAGTCCAAGGTTTGGTGAGATAGGGAAGTCTGGCTCCATAGCCACAAACACATTACGAATGGAGATGTCTTTACTAAAATCATTTCTTCTGCAGTTATTTTTCAAAGTCAAAGTGGGCAGCAGCAAGGGGGGAAGATGTCGCTACATGAATCCATCTACACCCCAGAGCGACCTCGCTGTGCATCCTGGCAGCAAGAAACACGAGGATTTTGAATCTGATTCTCATGGCCATTTCACTAGGTTACAAATGCAGTCTTAACCAATTCCCAAAAGAACACTGTGGTAAATATAAACTGTGATAACAACTGATGTAAAATGGGGCTATTGTTTGTACTTAACTGGAAGCAGTCAGGATTTCATCCTGCAGTTTGTGGTTTCTTCTGCGATCTTTGCAGTAGTTCTTGCATATATTACAAGTTTATTCCAATAAAGGCTCTTTTTTGAGACTGAGAGCACCAGAAGGGACGTGGGGAGACCTGGGTTATTGCACTTGCATGTCACAAAGAACATAAACCAGGCTTCATTACTATTCATAGGACAATTTGCTTTGCTAATACATTGACACGGGATTCTCTCCAAGAAGTGGGTCTCAGCAGAGAAACAACTAATTCTGTTACAGACTGGATGGTGCATTTTGCTTGTTAAGGATTTCTGGAGAGGTTTCGTTGGGTTTTCTTTGTTTTCAGATAGGGCACTTTGATTTACCAAGTCAGCCACCCCTGGGGCTGTGCTAGGATAGATGCTGCACAGCACTAGAATTGTTTGCAACCAGGAAATATTGTCGTTGTGTGTTTGGTTTTGCTCCTTCCTCTTCCCCGGGCAATGGGCGCTATGGGGAGAGAGCATTTCACATGATTAATTTTCTGCTGTGGCAGAGAGGATGCGCTCTGTTCTTCGGCTGTGTTTTTGCTCACTGGTGCTCAGACAAATGACTGAGCAGTGGGCAGTGATCTGCAGCAGTGCAGCACTGCTCTGCCAGAACCGCCTGTCTTTCCCTCCTGAGTGATTGCAGCTTTTTATCATTAAATCATAATAAGGTACATCACAGAACTCCTCAGCTGAAACTTATTTTTTATCTGCTGCTTCTAGGAAAAGCAATGATCCTTTGATATCCAAATATGCTTCAGCAGATACAGGCAGCACCCTGCAATAAATCAGTGAGCGCTTCTGCCAAAGCCCTGGCTCAAACCTACTGACATCAATAACAGACCTTCCTTTGACTTAGGAGACATTCTGCATCAGCCTTTCTGTTGTCTTTCATACAATCATAGAATGGCCTTGGTTGGAAGAGACCTTAAAGATCACTGAGTTCCAATGCCTGCCATGGGCCGGGATTCTGCCACAAACAGCCATGCAAAGTGTCCCCCAGAGCCAGCCCACCCCACCTGCCAGCCCTGCCTTCTGCCTGCAGATGGAATCGGGACATCTGCCATTTCCCACGTCTTGGTTACAGATATGAGAAATCCAGTTCTTGCTTACAGTGACCAAGCACCTCTTATGGAATTACTCCCAAGGGTCTAACTGAACTTGTTTATAGGGAAAAATAACACCTTATGGCAACTCAATGAGATCCGCCAGCCTAGCAACAGCAAAATCTGGGACAACCAGGCCACAGATTAGGCTTGTTTCATGCAACCTGCAGTATTCTGAGGTGTCAGCACACTGCTGGCCTCACTTGGCTGGGCTCACAGAAGGTGGGCACTGTGCCCCAGCCGCAGCTCCCATTGCCTGCTGGCAGCAGGACACTGAGCTCAGAGACACAGCGCTGCCAGGGGAGCAGCCCAAGCTGCAGAAGGCTGCACGTGAGAGATGTCTTTTCTTGAAAATATCTCTATTAATAAAACAGTAGGGAATGTAGAAATGCAGAGTTATCTCAGAGCAAAAGGTTTCTTTTGGAGCTCCCTGAGGAGGCAGAAGCAGCTTGTTACGGAGCTAACATGTCTTTTACGGCCGCAGCCACATGAATAAGAAATATTTCAGTGTGAGGAGCAGTTAAGAGAGGCACAAAGCAGGAAAGCCAGGCGAGCAGAACAAGTGGCTTTGAGTAACAAAACCTGCAGCCATTGGAAAACCTCCTGAATGGTTTTGAGTCTGAAACAATCCATGACCTAATTAGGTGGCACTGTTACTGGAGAATACAGGAAGGAACAGAAAGGAAGGATGAGGAGATAAAGGGGAGGAGACACAGAAGCCCAAACATGCAGCTGGCAGCCCAGCCAAGAGCTGCCCAAGGTGATGCTCAGTGAATGAACACAAGTGCACCCAGCAGGGCACAGACAAGGAGAGTCTTGCCCCATTGCCCCGTGCTTGTGCACAGCCTCCTCCATTACTAAAATATAACATTTTTCTCTAAGTGGGAAAAGTGGGTTAGGAAACCCTAATCAGCCTTTGGGGAACAAGTATGGCAGCAAACTATGGCAAAATACCGTAAGGATGTCATCTGCATCTCACAGCTGGGAGAATGGCCAGCCCAGCCCTCTGCTGTGCCTGCAAGCCCCGCAGTGAGCACATACTCCTACAAGCATGCTTCTATTGAAGATGTGCTGCAGTCTGTGCACGTCTCCGCCAAGAAATGTTTCAGCCAGGAGTGCGTGCATACCTGCAGTGAGAGCTGCCTGAGCCAACAAGCAGAAAGGCCCGTGCTCCAACCACAAGCAGAGCATGGCACTGCTGAAGGCTGGGCACTCCCTTTGCAGCTACACTGCACAGGAAAACCAGCTTTTTCCCTGATGTCATAGAAAGGCAGGCGACTCAATCAACAGTACAACCACAGAAGTCATCTTTCTTCTGGGTTGAGGTAACCTCTGCAGGGCTGGTGTTTCTGCAGCCACTTTACTTCCATTAAAAGCAAGCACAAACGCTTCAGAAAGCAGAAAAGTTCAGGGGGAACAGAGTGCACTGCTTGTTTGAGTTCTGCATAAGAAATTAGGAAGTACAGCCTAGCCCAGCTGGGATCTCATGTTTGAAACAACACCACTGTACTACGATTTCTGTCCTGGGTGCACAAGAGGCAGGAACAGCTCAGTGCCCACCGCAGTGCCGGGCTGCCCTGTTGCATCAGCAGTGCAGGAAGGGATGTGCAGAGCCCAGCAAAGGCAGGGATGGCTCTGGGAGGCTGCCCCAGCCCCTTCTGCAGGCAGCTCTGCTGTAGGCAGCACACACACACAATGAAAAGAAAAAGCTGACAAAGGGAGAAGGGCTGGGCTCAGCTTTCCCACTCTGCAAGATTTTCTAAGACTCATCTCCTTCGATCTCCCCCCGTTCCTTTAATGGCTGGTTGGAGCAGTTTCACGCTGACTGAAAGCAGAATTCTGTGTATTTTAGCTTTGGTTTTTAGCATGATTTACTGCCCTGATCTACAACTTCCTTAACAAAAAAAAAACAACCTCTGGGGAAGACAATTAATCATTCCTTAAAGTTATACTTACTGAGAAGGGCTGTGGAAATCTCCGTAGGATACTGCAGGGTCTCCAGTCTGTGAGCAGCAGCCACGTTTCTCCCTCGCCTTAGCTCAGAGGGACGTGAAGCTGGAGCTGGGACTGCAGTGTGCGGTGCCGATGAGGCTCTCACTGTGCATCGTTGCCAAGAAACCCGGGGCAGACTGCAAAACCTCTGCTCTCGCCGGGCTCAGGCATTCCTCCTGGAGCTTCCAGCCAGAGCAGCCAACGCGGCGGGCACAGCAGGGCTGGGAACAGCACCGCTCCCCTTGGTGCAGGTACACGCAGTGCTTCCAGTTTGAAATGCTGCTTATGTAGCAAATCGTTTTCTGTCTGGAACTGGAACTAGCTACTTTAGTCTTACTTTTGAAACAAAGCAAATGAGATTCCTCCTACCCCGCTTTTAGGCAGACAGAGCAGATCGCAGAAGCGATGGCAGGACTGAAGTGTGCCTTCAGCTTTGCTGCCCAAGTCTGCAGTAGAATCAGTTATTTTTGAACAACTCAAAGAATCTGTCATGCCAAAATTTCATGACCTGCAGTTGCACAATTCCTGCCATCTAGAAATACAGAGAATTCATACAACCTGCTGCTGCATGCGATGCAGCAGTGCATATGAATCGTCTTTTGCATTATGGAACAGATCCTGGACAGTCAGGTCGTGCAGTGCCAGGTGCCACACACAAGTCCCCAGGCCCTATCCCAAAGATCTCACAGTCCAAACCCTCTCTGTGGAGAGCAAGAAATAACTGGAAGAAAGGAAGTCACAAGCCTAAAACACAGCCGAAGCCAAACCTCCACTCTGAAAACATAATATCTTTCTGCACATCTCAAACCAGTCACACAGGTGACATCTCAGGGTCCTACTCATTTGAATTTACTGTTTCCTTCAGAAAGCTCTTACTGTGGCAATGGTTATTCCAAATCTTAGTGGTGGTAAAACTCAGCTCGTGGCATCCTGCACCAAACCAGAAGAAATGGGCTGGCATCTAAGGATCCCCTTTTCCATTGCTCGTATGTTACAGCCGATGCTGAATACACTCTACCTTTCTCACTCAACACTAATCTTAGTCTCTACAGGTAAATTGATGAGAATAAAAATGATTACATTCTGGCAGTCAGACTGGTTTAACAAATTTTATATATATATAGATACACATTTTTTTCTCCCCTGTGAATCACAAACACTTTGGTAATGACTTCTCATGTCAAGTTAGTGTAGACAGTGCTTTTCAATATCTTTTGACTTAAAAACATTCCCTGCCCTTTTCTCTTAGTTAATTATAAACCAGCTGAAGTTTATCTTCAAACAACGTGAGTTCCCATCACAGTGTGCATCCCTTAGGATGCCTACATTTGGGCATCCTCAGTCATGATAGAGGTGTACCATCAGACTGCCTCAGCATGGTCAGTCCTGCAACAGCTTTATCTAGAGCTGCTGCAGATGACATGACACGTAGAATAACTGAACCCTGTCTAACTCTGGAACTTCTAACATTCAGATCTGCCACCAGGGAAATGCACAGACCCTTAATTTTGTTGACGAGCGCTTCTCAAAGTGGGAGAGGTTGAACAGTTCAAAGATGTGTGTTTTCAGCAGGGATGTACTTTAATCTTCTTTCCTCCCAGAGTTACCATTCTGTGCCTGTAAGTAATTTAAAATGAACTCCTCATACAAATCCATGTGTGCATCATGTGTAATGTGGCTAGAGTAAGCCAGTTAAATGCATTTTCCCAGCAGGGCTTCTGTTCCTGATCTCAAACAGCAGTGTTGTAAAGGAAGGTGGGAAGCAGAAGGAGGCAATCCTGGCTTCCCTCTTGCAGGGTTTTCTTGCAGAAACTTTTTGCAAGTTATTCTCCAGATGATTTGCATTTACCCTTACTGACTATTTTTAGCTGCTTTTCTTTCGGCACATATTATTGGAGAGCCTCTGCTATTTATGTGGTCTCTGCTTCCCTCCTCATGGCTCCCCTGCAGAGCAGCTCCATGCAGCTGGGTGCTGAGGGCTTGCACGCCTTTCCTGCTGTGCACAGTGCACAAGGAAGCCCATCTCAGCCCCCTGAGGTCACAAGCAGCAGCCTCTGTCACCACTAAGATAGGCAGTGGAAAGAAAACAAGCTAAGGGAAAGCAAACATACTCCAGGTCCTCAGAGTGTTTGCAGGGCTATTTGGGATGGGTGAAGGTCTGATGGTCTGCACACATCTCAATAGATAACGTGAAGCTGACGTGCAGACAGGCTGTAAATACATACAAGGCAGCTGGGTGCAGCTGAGCACTGAAAAGCATGAGAAAATCGCTGCAATTCTGGGGTAAATCTGACCCCAAGATGTGAAGTTAGGGTCACACCGCTTTCCCAGCTTTAAAAAATGGGAGGAATTAACTTGACTGTATGTCCATGGGCAGCATTGAGGTAGGTGTATGTACCCTGGCTCTGAGGATTAGTTTTACAGCTTTAACACAGATCCTGTGGGACACAGTTAACAACAGCCCCAAACACCTACATAACATTACCAGCCCCACGAGCAGCAAAGTGCTTTGTGTCAGGCTACGCTGCTTTCTTTCACATATGGGAATAGTGTCACTATAAATATAAATAATAAAGCCACAGAAATTAGGGCCTGTCTTGCTTTAACTATACCCACACAAAAGCCTATTGTTATGAACCATAAGAGTTTAGCAGTGTTGAGGTTCTTGCCTCTCTTCCAAACTTTTCTAACAAGTCTAAATCTGTAGACTGGGACTCATACACACATCCAGTGCATGCACACAGCACAGACATTGGGATACCTAACTAAAACAGAAGCAAATGAGCTGGCAAAAGAGGTGAAAGCACGCTTAAGGTGCAAATAATAAGTAAGCTTTCTTTGAAGAAAAATTGCAGTTTTTATCTGTGCATTCTTCCCTGGCCTTACCAAGGAGAGGTTCAGCATGCTCCAGTATCTAACACTGCCTTTTAAGATTCCACAAGTATGGCCCAAGCTTGTTGGCTCATAATGTGCCAGGTTAGTAAGAGCTCCTAGGGAGCCAACATATGGGTGTACTTAGGAGCACATTAACAGCTCTAGTAGAGCAACTAAGTCCATTACACTGAGCAGTGGAGCCGTACTCTTTTCCTGTTGCCAATCCTGCAATAATTAGGGCTGCGGTGTGGTTCGGCAGCCTAAAAGAACTGGCAGACCAAATTAATCCCAGGAGTAATTCAAGGAAGACAGAGGAGTTACACCAAGAGTCATGGCCCACAGTGTTTCTTTCCTTGAAGCTCTCCTTTGGAAGTATTAGCTACTTGCAGGCTGAATTCTGGGCTACTGAATGGCGATTAGACAGCTACATGGGAAATAATTACCTGATTACAAGATGATTCATTAGTATTCCGTCAAGATACGATTATCCTGGCATCTAGGGAATACACTGCATTTCTTCTTTGCTCCTTACAAGATGATGACAGCAGCATAAAGCACTTCTGCCCCAAATCCCCACAGAAAGGAACAGCAAAAGAGCACAGACAGCAGTGCTCAGTGCCCAGGGATCTAACGAAGGCAGAAAAATGCAGGGCAGACTGACACAGCCCAGTCCTGAGGTGACAGGTCAAAACCAGACGACGAAACAGCCTCACGAACAGCAAGAACCAAGTGAGATCCTACCCACACTGTCCTCAAATACACCAAAGGAACCACTCAACCACGAACTCACAGCCTTATGGGGGGAGAGAAGCAGTTTCTGGCAGCCCATGCATTGCAGCATAAGCACGCACGTTGTGACCATCAGCTCCACATCAAGCATTGCAATAAGGCATAGAAGCCTGACTGGAGGATAACAGCACATGTACCTCTGGCTCCTTAGACACCAGTAAAAAACAGGAAGGCTGATACGGGGGGGAGAGGCAAGATGTACAGTGCTAGCTCCTAACAGCATACAGCCTGACCTTGTTACTTGAACAGAACTGTTTGTACAAAGGTGTAGAAAATTTGTAATGGCTCCCTTAACTGCTTTTATAAAGTAGAGGTAGATTTGAGACCTACAAATCTTTCTAGGCTTCACAAACAAGTGTAGGTGAGCAAGAAAGGAATCAGCCTTCAGCAGCACCAGAACTCTGCTCTTCTCCTTGTGGAGGCACAGCGTCCTGCTTTGCACTTTGCCTTTCGTTCAGGCAGGCTCTGCAGAGCTGGTGAACAAGAAAAAGCATTCTAGAAAGTTATCAGCCCATGAAATTTAGTATTCAGCTCCACCTACGTGCATAAGTGCACTGCTGAATTTTACATGCTCAGATAGAAAAGCTGGGCCAGCAGACAAAGCACCAGCTGAGACAAAGGTACAGGTCCCCGCTTGGTGACCGTGTCTCCCATGACCTCAGTGGCATGCAGTCACCTGGCTCCTCTGCAAAGCACCCTGACTCTCCTACCTCTGACCCAGGCCTTAGCACTGCATAGCTCAATTCATGATCTGCAAACTTGGGATGAATAACAATTTTCCAGCTCCCAGAGAAGCCATGAGTTGAATTCATTAGAGCCCATGAAGCGCTTTGATAGTATAATAATAGAATAGGTATTGTAGATAGTTTCTATGCTAATTCCTTCATCTACATATCTGTGGCTGTCTCCTCCAGGAATTTAACAGATACATGGCATGCAGAATAAGCACCTCAGAAGTAACAAGCCTCTGTACAAAGTCTGCAGATCACCTGCACATCTTACCACTGGTGTACGGTCACCCTACAGCTGTCCCTCTGGGACTACTGAGAGCAGCCTCCCATAAGATGATGGAAAACCAGTGCACAGAGCCCACAAATTCCGCTGCTTTGCACATGTTTTGCACTCTTAAAAATCACCCAGCGACAAAGACCATGCTGACCACATCTCTGGGATGGAGATGTGTGGGTTTCTTGGCTGTTTCCCTCCTTCTGCATGGAGAAGTCATTAGGGCTCTTCTGCTGGGCCAGGTCCTATCAAATCCTTAATTCCAGATGAAGCAAAGTGCTCAGCTGCCCAACACCTTTGGAAGCAGCAGGAACTGACCCTGTCCATGTTGGTACGCAGAGCCTCCAGCCATCACCTCCCTGGGAACACAGCCTTACAGCTCTGATGCTGAGCACCCCGCAATGAACTTTGCCTCTGTGCTACCCCTCTGCCAGACAGCTCCTGGTTAATGAGTCTGTGAGGGCCCAACTGGCTCTAGACAGTATTTTCAAATGTGACCACTATGAAAGGAAAAAAAAGAAATAGGTCGAGGTGATTATGCAGAGTGACTAATGATTGCCGCATGCTAAGCTGATATGTGATGTCTGCCTATGTTTTCAAAGGTGCATAATAATATGTCCTTGTCTGACCTGTGGTTTTGCTGACACTTTTCCTGAGTTAATGCTGTCTCAAAAATGCCCATTAGGCTGGAAACTTGAACACCCACAATGAATGATGCCAGCAGAGTGGAAGGGCTAGCAAACTTCACAGAACTCCCGTTCTGAAGACATGTCTGTGGCTCTCAGGCACAAGGCATTAATGCAGACTGATCCTGGAGCTGGGTAGGAGGGATGAGAAGAAGGGGCTGTTCTGCTTGGCACTTCTAGGCAGGAGAGCACTGCCAGCCTGCCTGCCACCCCAACAGCCAGAACTGGTAGTTCACCCACAGGTATAACTGGGCTGAACTTGGACTTCCCTGGCCAACAAACAATGCAGCAGGCTGAGTTGCAAAAAACAGCCTTTCATTTATCTCACAGTTCTTTCGGGGACAAGAGTGTAAATACAATCCTTGAGAAATCTCCTTGACAGGTGCAGACATACCAGGAAAAGCACAACCTCTGGTTCAGCCTATCTGTGAGGAGGATCTGAACCACATTCTGCCTCAGGTGACAGAGGTAAGCTATCACATATGGGCTGCTGGGCCTGATATGGAGAGGGAATGACAGGGGCAGATCTGCTTAGAAGGCAGGATGCCTTCTCCAACGTGCACCAGAAGTGCATTGCCATGGCAGGAGCAGCCTGTGAGTGAGTGACGGGGAGCAGCAGGCACAGAGCCCTCAGTGCTGCTCCAGGCCCCCTGCCTCAGACCCAGGGTGCTGCTCAGAAGTTAGCAGTGATCAATTTTTGCCCCATTGTTAGATCTCTGCAAGCATAGGTAGAGAAGAATATTTTTGCACAAGCCCCTTGATTTACCTCAACTAAAGCGACAGGAATACTTCTCCCCCTTTTTTAAACAATTGCTTTTTTAAAAAAAAAAAAGCTTGCCTGAGCCAACAGCCTGATTGTTCCATACATGCATTTCTCTCCCAAGTGAAAAAATCTCATCTGCTCATCCTCTATCTTTCATCCTAATTAAACAGTGATGTGAAGTAATCAGCGGCATTGTCAGTGGCTCTGGTGCTGCACAGACACTTTTGAATACACAACATTCAAAGGAAACAAAGCCAGATTTCCCCCCAGCAGCTGCAGCAGGACCAGCTGTGTAGGCAGAAACACCCCTGCAACACAGGTGGAGCTGCACTGACCCAGGGAGAACCTCTTGGGATGCAGAACAGCCGCAATTCAAGTCCCAGCAGCTTGCACAGTGAAGAGAGGTGGGAGATTTAAAATGGCTGGAGGAGCAATGCTGCTCTGCTCAAGGGGAATGTTGTCCTGGTGCTCTTCTGTGGAAGGACTGACACCATGCTGCCATTAAAGCTGCCCTAGCCACCTGTAGGGGCTTGTAAGCATCACACATGCAAAGATAGGAATGAACCCAGACCCTGTCAGTAGGACTGGAGGGAATGGCCTCCAGCTGTGCCAGGGGAGGTTGAGATTGGAAATTAGGAAACAGTTCTTCAAAAGAGTGGTCAGGTGCTGGAATAGGCTGCCCAGGGAGGTGGCCAAGTACCTGGAGGCATTCAAGAATCGTTCAGACACAGTACTGAGGGTCAGGGTTCAGCGGGCAATACTGGTGGTAGGAGGTTGGACTGGATGATCTTGGAAGTCTTTTCCAGCCTTGGTGATTCTATGATTCTACGATTGTAGTGCTGGCAGAAGGCCTGGGCTCTGCAGTAGCTCTACACTGATGCAGGTGGGATAGGTCAGGCACTGACACATAGCCTGCAACACCACAATTCTACATTTCTGCACAGATCTGTGACAGATTTCACCCCCACCAGGAGGCCCCTTCCTGTGCTGTATGCAGCGTGGCTTCCTTACCACTTCAGGACACAGTAAACTACCTCTAGTTACCTTTCAACTTCTATTTCTGTAATCCAGTCAAATTAAAATACTGAAGAGCTCTTAAACATTGATCCCTGCCCTCAGTGCTCAGTTCTCCCTTCTTATTAATTACATTTAATACGGAAGCACTCAGATGCCATCAGAAAAGAGCTCCTGTGAGGCAGAGCTATCAGCAGGGGGGAAGCTCTGGGACCCCACGTCATCTGTGAAGCAGCTACAGATGGCAAATTACCATAGGAAACAGAAATGCCTGTGGGTTCATGTGGTTCTTGTTACCACCAGCTCTTGGGGAAGTGGTGTGAGTGTGAAGGCAGCCCCAGACTGCTGGAGTCAAACCAAACACGAACATTTTGATCTTGTAAGTATTGATAAGAAGAGTTTCTCCCCTTTCTTATCTCTTCGTTCTAAGATGAAGTGGCCCTGTTCTCCTACATGAGAAGCAACTTCCCATATGAATGGCACTGTACAAATGCAATCCAAGGACACATCTCTTCCTGTACAGGTTTTTGATCTGAGCTAGAGGAAACGCGTGCCACCCAGCAGCACAGCAAGCAATGCCCTTGCTTTAAGTCAGGAAACATCTGAGAACTTTGTTCTTGGGGAAAAAACAGTCATTTTTACTAATTGTAAAGAAAGTGACCCAGGACTTTCCCCAGCCCTAAGATTTGTTTCACAAAGCCCAGATCAGTGCTGCCAGCACACACCTCCCTGCTTGGCAGGGCACGTCCTGTGGTACTCAGTCCAAAGACTTTCCCCTTCAAATACTACAGCATGACATGGGATGTTTCCTGGCAGCAACATTTTGCTTTTGTGCAGTAATCTGAGAAATCTTACTCAGAATTTCTTTATAGGTGAGGAGATTTATCAGACAACAGGTGAGAGCTCTGAATTCACTGCACAACACTCCCTTTGATGATGCCTCGGTAATATCTCGCTGTTGGCTTTGTGATAGGACAGTCAGAAAGGTTTCATGTGAAGTTTCCAAAGACTGCAGAAATAGAACACAGCAATTTACTCTTTCACTTACTGACAGCTTCACAGATGAGAAACCTGTGGCAGCTCCCAGAGCCAGATCAACCCTGCCAGGTGACTCAGAAAGGCTGCTATCTTCATGCTGGAGAGTTCAGAGGTAAACAAATGTTTATGAAAGCCAGCTTTATCTATTAGTCTCACACAATGCCATGCATTACTCATATCAGACCTCACAGACGCAGTGAAATCCTGACTGCATTCATTATTTAAGTCTCCTTCCTCCCTTTTCCACAGGATTAAAAGCAACTCACAGATCTTTTTTTGAAAACATCTCTAAAGTTCATTTAAAAAATACAGGAGCATCGAAGTATCTGACCAACAGTTCTTAGTGGTTCCTAAACATAACCCTTCCCTGGCCTCCTGTGAGCACTCCTTGGGGCACTGCAGCCATGTGGTCCATCCTGAGACAGAAGGCACGAGCCCCAGTTAGCCTAACAAATCTTCCTCAATGAGGTTAACCTTCAAGGGCTTGGTAATGAAAAACTGATGGGAGCAACAAATTGCAATAAGCCTTTGAACTCGCACGTGCCAGCAAGAAATATGGAACAGTTATTGTTAAAGGAAGCTTCTTGTGGGGGCTAGGCAAAAACACTTGAGGTTCTGTCTCTTGTTCTGCAGCTGGGAGATGATGGCAGCACATTCAGTTTGTATCAATTTAAAAGTTCCTCCAGTTTTAAATAAGGTTAGGATTTGTATACAGTGTTATGAACATATTTCTACAATGGGCAAGAAAGTTTTTACCTAAATACAGCACTGTTCTACCAAATAGCTGGATAAAGCTGTACAATACATGGGTTAGCTGCCCTCTGACAACCAAGAACAAAACAAACTCCTTTGCAAAGACGAACTGCTTGTTATCACAGCCCTATTGACAAAGGCTGGGAAAAGCTCCAATCAACCTTTTCAACGCACCTTTTTATAACCTTACTGTACCTACCGATGCATTTCCTTTCCAAACACTTCCCAGCCCTGCTGGTTGGAGAGCAGGCTGCCAAGTTCGTGCTGTCAGCCCCAAACACTCATTATTTGCATCAACCCTGTATCAACACTGCCATGGCTACATTATTATTCCACTTTAACCTTGCCAGCAGCTTACCATAACGCCACGTACCAAAACAAGCCTGAGCTGCAGGGCTCACACTCACCCAAAGCAGCTGCAGTTTCTCACAGCCCGCTCCCCAGCTGACACCACAGTCAGCTGGGGAATCACAGCATCAGCCTGTGCAAAACAGCGAGCCAAACAGCAAAGCTCCCGATTAAAAAAGCCTCTCAAGGGCCTGATTAGCCTTGCCTGGATTTCTGCAAACTTAGGAAATGTAACAGTTGACAATTTTTTCTTCGTTTTTCTTCTGTTTGGCCAAACTCTAGCAGCACGCCCAGCTCGGCTTTGCAGCACAGGGCAGGCAGTGCCCACATCTGCTGCTCTGCCTCCGAACCTCAGCAGCCTCATCCTGGCATGGCATCCCTGACCAAAGCTGCATTTCTCTGCACCTCTGTTCCAGACATGGCCTCTGTGTCCCTGATTCGAAGAAGGTCAAGTAGCCCGTATCTCTTTTTAATTTTTAATGGCAATTTCATGCTGTTATTGCAGCGGCTGGAGGCAGTGCAGCACACATCCCTCAGGAGCAGTTGCGGATACTCTCTTGTAGTCTGGCCTACTTTACGTCCCTCTTCAGTTACAAATTGCTTATCACAGCCCAGATGTGTGGCAGCACTGGAAATGCACACCTCTACCCCATCTAATAAATTCCCCACCGTACCATGTAAAAAAAAAAAAAAAAAAAAAAGTATTTTGATCCTCCTCCAATTTCTAAAAATAGAATATAATCAAGATCTAATTTTTAGCTCTGTGAGCCCAGCTGAGTGCCACAGTGCAATTCTAATCAGCTCAGTTCACACCTGAAGCAGACGCTGCCATTTTAGCCCTGGGCAGCACCAGCAGTGGACATGGAGCTGGGGATGCCAAAGCCCACAGCTCTGCGGGGGTCCGAGGCATTTTAAGGGCTGGGTGTGAAATGCGAGGACAAGGAACCTGGAAAGGCATCCCAAAGCTTTCACAGCTAGGAAAGCGTCGAGAAATTTCCTTAACTTCATTGGTAATTTTGGTGGCAATTCTTCAAGCTATGGAAATGGAGTATTTGAACCGTAAAGCACTGCAGGCAGCATAGCAGTAATTGTGTGACAGAAATGTTGTCTGTAAGATTTCACTCTGGGAGGATTTTTATATATATTTTTCTTCAAATATAAATGGGAGAAGCACTTTTGCTTTGAAGAAATGAGAGAAGCTTCCTCCAATAAAACGCACTGCTCTCAGTCTGATCAGAGAGGCTAAAAAGCAGAAAAGAAGCAGGGAAATTCTCTCTGTTTGCTCATGCAAGGAGGGATTCCACTGGCTTTGTTTAGCTAGAACATTTCTTTGTGGTTGACTTTCTCTGCTCTTTCATAACCACCTGGAACCTTGGCTTTATCAGACAGCTTTCACATATCTGCACACTTTTCTCCTAACTACCGACAAAACATAAAACAAATCCAAACCTACTTTAGATCATGATTCTTAGTCCACAGAAGACCTTAACATTTCCATTGCACGGCCTTCCCACTCAAATATATGCAAAGAACACTGTGTAGTCCTGTATCTTCCATAAACACAGCACAAATCTCCCCAGCAGCAAAAAGAAAAGATATGAGGTGGAACGGGAAGTAAATAAAGAGCGAGTAAGCTTCAAGCTCACGGCAAAGATACCCTCATCCTGTCACACGAGTGCCAAGAACCCCAAATACTGTGTACACCACTTCTCATTTGGCTACTTTTATTATAGACATGTTGGCATTCCCCAGAAGGCCATATTTCAGTATCAGGACAGCTTCACCACTCTGACTTGAGCAGCTGTATTTCTTCACAGGAGAGCAGAACACACTGTGTGCTGTCACAGTATTTCTCTTGCTTACATTATTAATAATGGTGTATTCAATACAGGTAATTAACGTGAATGGATTTTCAGCACAGAAAATAAAAGAAAAGGACTGAACCAAATCCATGCTTGCCTGAAGGATTAAATCAATAGGATGCAACTTTCCCGATAGAAAGAGACCAACTTTCAGATCTCAGCTGTTATCCAGCCTCTACCCAAAGAGCCCAGCTTGGTTTATCCATAGAGAAACACAGCTGGGAGGAATATTTTGCCATGGCAACTGACAATTCCAGACAAAAAAACACCCCCAAAACTGTGCTCAGCCAGCAAATGGGCAGAGGAAAAGCTTGAAGATAATACCTTGGAAAGAAAGAACAGATGAGATGGAAAATGTCTCTTAAACATAGGTTCTGTCAGAGAGAAATGTGACAGGCTTTCAAATGGTAAAGCTTTGGAATACAAAACCCTACCTGGGCTAAGAACAGAACTGACGACACAAAAGATAGCTGTGGATAACAGGAAGTGCAGATGTGCAAGGTAACAACCCTGTTGGGGCCAGGAACAACATTGTGACGTTGTGCTCCCTTGCTGATTTGAGCTCCCCAGCCCAGGCAATGTCCTTCAGCCTCAGACCATGGGACTGAATCTGGAGGAGCACAGCAAGAACAGATTGGAAAGCATTCCTCCCAGCCTGAGAGCACCCAGATTTCCAAATATTTTCTTGTCCCAGCTCAGGATGAGAAGGTCAAACCTTAAGGTTGTTTTTTAATACAACAACCAAGCAGAAACAAATCCAGGGAAAAGTAATTTCTCCTCTAAAAGTGTCAGTGTGTGATGTTCCACCAAATCACAGAATTCAAACTGCTTTTGAAACAGAAAACACCTCTCAAACTATCTCCTTTAAGGCTGCTTTTGGAGGAGTCAGCATTTGTTTTGTTGGAGGATATCTCCCTTACCCTGAGTGCAGCTCTGCTCCTCCTCTGAACAGCAGCTCACCAGGACAGCCTTTGTAGTCAGTCTGAGCAGCCAGAGAGACACGTTTCTATGCAGGTGTTTTGTACCAAGGACACTTTGTATGTATGCACAAGCATATAAAATATAATTCAGAACACTGCCAGGTGAAAGCAGGCAATTTCCATGTAAATTAGTCCCAAATAGAGGCATGCTGTGCTTTTCATTGCTCTTGGTAATTGTTCACTGGGGGTTTCTCGGCAGTTGTAGTTAATATTGCTTTCTGATGCTCGGGAGAAAAAAGAGCTGCTGAGTGTTGCCCGTAGAGGTTATAATAAAACTCTAATCTGCGAAGACACACCATTGCTTATGTACAAGCCTACCTAGAAACATGGAGTTTTTTGCCTGTAACCGCATGGCTCTGTTTTACGAAGATTTCAAACAGAGCTGAGCTTAGAAACCTCTTCCAGTAGGAAATTCAGGCAACAAACACCTCAGAAAGAACGCCATGGTGTGGGCCTGGATTCACCAGCAACTGAGAAGCAGAGGCTGGGATCAGTCCCTGGGCTGGGCCCCTCAAAAGGCCATCCCTGAAGATGCTGACTGCACTCATGTCCCATGGGATGCAATAAAAACTGAGGAGAAGGAGAATCTGGCAGATTCAGGAGCATCAAACATAAGCTCGATTTCTACATCAGCTGTACACATCCAAGGGAGATGCTCGAGACAGAGCAGTACTGTTTTGATTATTGCAGGAATGAAGATGCAGCCTCCAGCTTTTGGAGGAGAGACATTTGAATGGGTTGTCCCTAATCACAGCATGGGTCCCACAGTGACAACAGGACAGGAGAGCCCACCAGCACCTTGGAAAGGGAAGCAAATTACAAACATGCTCTGTGCTGATGGCTGCACAGCATGAACAGCTCAAGAACCCCCAGCACAAGGAGGCAGACACTGAGCATCTGCGATGCCAAAAGCACAATGGGAGCCAAGAATGACTGAGAGCATGTGGGTGGTGGAGAGAACTGGAGGCTGATAAGAAACAGAAAAAAAAAAAATTAAGCTTCAATTTGCTGTATTTAACACTGCTTCTCCTTACCACGTAGGTGGTGTTTTTCAATTTGCTATCAGTTGGAAGACATTTCCAACTTAACATCTTAGCTTCATGCTTCTGCTAAGATGGGAGATCTGATATCCTTCACTCAAACTGCTTCAGCTTCCAGAAGGAAGCACAGTGAGGTCAGTACATCCAGCACACACGGACCCTTTGTTATCCATGTGGAAAGACATTTTCTTGGGAGCTCAGCCCTGCCAAGTCTGCACCAAAGACAAAACAAAACCTTATCAACAGTTAAGCTGTGGAGGATGTGTGGTGCTTTCTTTGGGAAAGATCTGGTTTAACTTGAGGTGTCAAGCTAGCACAATTCCTTGACTGCTATTTTCATGGTGGATAACACCCAAACCGGGCAGAACAGACTTCTGGCTTTTCTGAAGCCAGTGGGGGACTCCTAATTGCTACTGAAAATATTTTCAAAGAAGTGGATCAGTTAGTAATCCCAAATCCATCCCAAAGGCAAAATTTATTTGTCATGTTTCAGCAATTTTTCTGCTGTTCATACAGTGTAATTAATCACTTGGCAGGCAGCAAACACGTGCAGGACAGAGAAGGGAGCTCATTCTTTGACATGCAGCAATCATTCTGCACCTTGTTAAGAGGCAGAGTCACTCTTATTGACAGATGAGAGCAGCAAAAAAAGAAAAAGGAAACAGCAACTCAATACAGGACCAGTGACTAGGAAACAAATGGCCTTGTTTAAAATGAAGACCCTGGTATCATTGCATCTTACAAAGGCTCTTCCACTGGTTTGCACATACAGCATTTGGGCATGGATATCAGATGAAGGAATTTCTCATCTATGAGAACACCTAGCCTGCTCTTCACAAGCAGCTGGTGAGGTATGCTGATACCTGGTCTCACTGGGAGGCAGCTCTCAAATCTTTCATTCAACCTCCTCTTGTTACCAAATCAGGGGATGGCCACTCAAATCTGAACAGCCAAAACGTGCCGTGTGAATTGCTGAGAAATCCAACTTCTTTTGCCAATTCCCTTTTCCTCTGACTTAGGAGCTGAGACAGAAGAGCACTTGAAGCCAGGCAACTCTTTCCCTGAGCCTGCAATACAAACCTTGGCCAGAGAGATGCGGATGTACCCAGCCCAGTTCCCTGCTCCAAGCTGGCCAGGTGCCCAGCAGGGCCAGGAGCCAGCTGTTCAGAAATGCGAGACACAGGCACTTTGCTTTGTTTGAGCTGCCTGAATCTGGGTCTGGGTTTTCACTCAGATACTTCAGCAGTGGACTTTCTGTTGGTTCTCATCTCCAAAGGCTGTACAGGGCTCGGAGGTGCTTGCAAAAGCTTGCTACAGAGCAAATCCTGCACAACTTTTGGATTTGGCTACAAAAGCAAACAGTGGGAAGAGTTCAGGGTGGATAGACTGGCTTCTGCCATATTCTGGGCATTTCTATTTTCCCTCTAAGGACTGTAAGAGACAGAAATTATACTGACAGCACTTCGCTGATGCAGTACCTCAAACAGACCAGGATACAGACCCGATCTACCAAATCAACAGACTCAATTCACACACAGAAACGCGTGTGTTTTCACAGGTCCTGGAGCTGAGAGGCTCTACAGCTGCTAACTTGTGTAGCTTGTTGCAGAAGAGACCTGCTTCCCCAGTGTTTATAACCACTTCCTTAACACCCTAGAGGACTTTCAGTAGCAGTAGTAACATGAGCTTCTCCTGCATAGTGCCAGAACCCCGTGGTGTAAGTATAAGGTTGGCAGGGGCACAAACAGGTGCTAACTCAGATCACCTCATCTCCTGACACTGAAACACAAGGAAAAGCTCAGCAGAAGCTCCCAGCCCCTCCTAACCCACCTCTCCCAGCGCAGCAGCATCTCACAAACTCTTTCTCTACCTCTGTGAAAGAGCCACCAAGGATGTACGGCAGAGCAGGGACTCAAACATTTTGGTTCAATTCTGACAGGAGTTCCCTATTCTCTGCATGCATTCACATATTGTGTGCAGTCTGACTCAGGGCTGAGTCAGAGAGACACTTCCCTTTGATATGAGAGTCCTGTAACACCCAAGAGCTGCTCTTTGCTATTTATGCATCACACCCCAACAGACCTGAGCTCAATGGATGAGTTCTGTGTTGGCCTGAAATACCATCCTGACACAGCCTCTCATTATAGGCCATTAAAAACCTTCCATGCAATGACCTTTGCAGTTTAAATTGCATACACAGTATATAGTTTCCCCTCTGTTTTGGGCAAAGGTTTTAGACATTAAAAGTTCATCAGTTTTTGTTTACACTAAAGAAAAAAATAAGTAAAAACAGATCATTAAAAAATGTCAAATGAAATGTCTTAGCCTCCTGGTATCTGAGGATCTTGCATATCAATTTAAATTAATTGCATTCAGTTGGTTTCAATTAAAGGCTTGAGGTTTGCAAGTTTCATCTTTACCCACTGACTCAAAATACACAAACAGGCTGATGAGTTCAGCACCTTGCTGTGGCTCCTGCCTCATCCCACTTCTTGGCATTACCTTCACCTCATCAGGTTTCTGCTTCACTTTGGGCTTCAAAAAGCTACAGGACAGGCAATAAGCCCATGGGAGAGAAAGTCAAAGTGACAGCAGAGGAGAGAGAAATAATGTAAGACGAGGATATGTCTCCTCTTCCTTTTCTCACTCCTAAATCACATCATGAATGCAGAAACAGCATAACAACAAACCAGCACAGTATCTATCTGCCTTTGTCTAAGCACAACCCATAGGGTGCAATAAAAGAGATGCATTGCCTTTAAAGTACCTACTTGTGCCACCACAGCAGATGGTCCTTCTGCTGCCTCTCCTGGCTGCACCTGAGAATTAGACAGACGTGCAAAGGGTACACTGGGATGAACACCAGATTAACAGGCAAATGCTGTTTGTGCCGCTGGGAGCTGCCCATAAACTCGACTACACCACCAGGAATTCACACTCAGTAAGGTCTGGGAAACACAGAGCGAGCTCACATTCTCAGCAGGTGCTTCCTTGGGAGCTGAGCACAAAACTCAGAGATAACCTCAAATCCACCCAGGCCTCAGAAGTCCTCCTCTATTTCATCTGATGGAAAAGTTCATCTTCCCTCCCCATAGGGGAGGCTCCTTAACGCAGCCTGTTCTCAGCCTTCTCCCAGCCCTTAACTGACATCTAGTGAACAGTTTCTGAACTGCACCTGAAATACCTGGAAAGTGCAGGTAACCAAGATGCTCTTCCTGGAAGGCAGGGCTGTGCAGAGGAGCTGTGAGATAAGTGTGGAGCGTACATTGTGCATCATTTCCTGTCCTCTCACCACCACTTCTCAGAGGCCACGCAAACGCTGCATTGACCCAAAGTGGACAGACAGATAGCTGTTCCTCTCCCAGAGGCACAAATCTAGAATGCAAGAAGGAATGCCAGCAGCTGCTCTCAGCATTAGCAGCAAACACAGCTCCCACCTCTTCTGGCTGCTGGGAAGCTTTGCAGCCACATCTCTTAGCTCATCTTCAAGCACCTTCTCTGCAGTGTGTCCTTGGTTAATAGCAACTCCCGGAGGAATAGAGACCCAACAACCATGCCACCTGCCCTCTAACGAGCCAGCAACATCTGCATAGCAATAGGAAAATATCTAGTGTTTGCAGAGAGACTGCTTTGCATTTTATAGTCTCTATCATCTCTTGCAAAACAGGGAATTTGGTTTATGGTATCTATTAAGGTTACCAAGCAACAGCATTGCGGGTATCCATGTTGCCAGTTACAAAACAATACTGTTTCAGAAACAAGCAGTGATAGTGTTGTCAGCCTCCTACCATGCAGGTTCTACAGCCAACCTGTCATCTTCACTGAGTGAAAAGAGACAGCAAACTCAGGCAACTCGTCTCCATGAAAAAAGTTTATGGCCAAATTCTGCCCTTTTGTTTGCAGTCACAGAAGGGTCCTTCTGTCCTGTGACAGACATTATCTGCACTGAGGTGAGGCAATTTCTCTACCTTCTGCCCAAAAAATGGAAACTATTTTGCGTATTGCCATGAAACAGTGCAGATAAGATGGACCAAGGACAAGGTCCACGGCATTTACACCTCTCACCACGTGCTCCAGCAATTAAGTGCTGAACCCAGCTGTTCACAAAGGAGTACAAGGAAAATGGGAAATCAGGATCTTGGTAGAGATGAGCGATTTCTCCTATGCATGCTGTGGGAAGGCATGCACAGCCATGGCACTGCCCACAGTCCAACTGTTAACGCCTCTAACCAAGGCACCAGCAGGACACATTTGGATCTCAGGCTTGTTGCTTGGCCTCAGTTCCTAATCTCTTCCACACCGACTCACTCAAGTTTTCATCGCACAAAGTCTGTCTGTAACGGGAGGATCTCCTCTCCACACCTTTGTCAGTGAGAAACTCTTTTTTGTAGTCTGAATTTGCAGCCAGCTGTGTCAGAGCTGCAGTGGTGACTGGCGCTTCCTCTGCTGAGCTTCTCAGCTCAGTGGCTGGGCAGCTCTTGGCCTGTTGACTTTTACTTCCTAGATTCATGACTATTAAAGGTCTTCCCTACTGATTTAAGCTGCATTTCACACAGGGTAACTGTCAGCAGGCCTAAGAGAATTTAGGATTTGATTAGCATTGCTGTTACAGGCCTCACTGTTTGCTCAGCTATGAAGGCAGTCATCACGTACGAGCTTGCTGGCACCACACAAGTGAAAAACTCTGATTGTATCTAATTAAATCAGTCAAACTTCACAGGTGAACAAGTCCTCAGAGACCTTCTGCGGATCATAAACAACAACAGCGTTTGTAACAACCCAGCTACACAGCACTCCTGAGACTTTCTCAGCGCAGTGAGACAAAGTTAATGCTCCTCTTACCTGGTAATAGTAATCATCATACTGCAGCTCATAGTGCCCAGGCCCGGAGTTTTCAGGTGACAGAACATCATTCAGTAACTCTTCACAGCCTGGAAAATCGGAACAAAAGCAAATGATCAGGATGAGAGTTTGTCTTCCTAGAGATTACATGCATGATAAAGGAGGAAACAGAGTCGCAGCTGATCTTTATGCATGAAATTTGAAAGTTAACTCTGGAATATATATAAATAGCTGAAAGACAGTGCCTCATGCTGGAGGCAGAGCTCAATTAGTGCTATCACATTAATGTTGACTCACCACAAATACTCTGAGCTACAAGGAAACAGAAAGCTGGACATTATTTGGCCCTGTTTTGCAGCATCAAGACCACCCCTGACCAACGCCAAGCTCAAGATTCACAGACCTGGTGCTAGCTGGGCATCCACCTGATGTTAGTGTCAGCAGAGCTGCTTCTGATTCTCTCCTGCCTAAGGGATGGACTGGGCAACGTGTCACAATTTCCCCTTCAAAAAGAGCTCTGTCTCAGAGCACACAGTGTTTGGCAAGCAAACATTTACGCACTGCCATCAAAGGCTTTCAGCTTTCGTGTTTGCTTTCGGTAACCCCACGAACAGCTGGAAAAATCAATGCCTGCATTTCCCTCAGTCCTTCTCCCATCTGAAAACCCGAGACAAATATAGAAACACTGAAATCACCAGATGTCTCATTCCACATTAATTACCAGTGACTGCACTCGGCATGTTGAGCTGCAGAAGGAAGTAATGTCAGGCCAGGTTATTTTACAGTAACCAGTTTACAGCCTTGGGCCTAAACTGCGTGAAACCTCAGTGTGCACACACGCCTGGAAGCTGCAGTTATGCAGTGCAATACCTTTGGCTGTGACCTTCTGAAAAGAGACAATATGAAACACTTTGCCTTGAGAAGACATCTTTCTACCTGACTTGCCTTGCCTGTCTCGAAACATTTCGGACTCACGTATGTGCTGTTTGTTTCCCCTGGTTTTAGTATTTTGTATGTCGGCATGTGCTTGACTGAGGTTACTTTCTGCTTCTTTTCCAGAAGAAGATTTTCTTTTGTGCATTTTGATATTAATATCAAAAGCTTATTACTCAAATTGCTTTGTGCCAGCATTCACTGTGGCAGTCTTTACACATATGAACAGCTGGCTCTGCTAAGCGGCCTCTGCATGATACAGGGCATGTACCCATCAAATCATCTCCACAAAAGGAAAGAAGGAAAGAAATAAAATAAATGCCAAGAACTACATAGCAGTGGATGTACACTGCTGCAATGAAGATGTGTTTACACAATTCTAAACATTCCCAGTTATACCTTCTGCCATGAATTTAAGCCTTATTTTCCTAATGAAATTGTACTAACAGCGCTTTAGCTGAAGACCTCTAATCAGTCAATCTTTACTTCAGCCTGCTAGATAAGAAACGTGTCACCTCCCTCAGCCTTCTCCTGTGGTGGGGAAGTCACAAAGACTGTGGGTTTTTAAAGGTGCAAGAGGGATTTAACTACCAAAACCAAGGGGCATCAAAAGCTTTCTGCCTTGTGTCCTTTTGCACACCAGCCAGACTGGCCTGTTAGAGCCAGGAACCAACAGCCTCCAGATCCCCTGGGACTCAAATCTAGAGTTAAGCTGCACGGTCGTGTGTTTACTTTTTGCTGTCTGGTTCTTCTTTTTTTTCCTGACCACAATCTTTGATTTTCCTTGTCCATTAAGGCTGATGCCTTCTTTATAGTTCTGGATCATTTAAATTCAAGCCTATGATTTACTCAGTAAAAACACTAGGAAGAAAAAGCACAAAAAGCACCATCTCCTTTATACCTAACGAGCATGGCGTTGCCCTCTGCACTTCCTCATGACAGCCACCTGGCACGGCCTTTGTGTCCTGTCCAGGACCACAGAAGCCAATCAAGCTTTTGATCCATTTCCAGAACATCACCAGGCATTTAATCCAATTTGGCATAGTTCAGTTTGGCAAATGGAGACAAATCTTGCTTGCATTGAAATCACAGACAGAATTTCTATTGACACTGACAGGCTCAGGATGTAGGTTCATCTGAGACAATCTCTGTAAAGGTGACTTTTTGTTAGGAAGATATTTGAGGGTACAGCAACTGATGTTCCCCCATGAGAGATGTTTGCTTAGCATGGTTGGCATGCTGGCATCACAGCCTGGGTCTCCTTATCCTGCTGGGAAGATCAGCATGTTATTATACCTGGTAAAAAAGGGAAAAGAAAAATGCTGAGAGGTCCTTTTCCTTTGGGATTACTAAAATACATCACTGCGCTCTTGCAGTCATCTGGACCTGATCCAGCAACCATCAGATCAATGGAAAGATGCCCATTGGCATCAAGAAGCTTAGGATTGTGCCACTGTTTTTATTCCTGTTTAGAACTGTATTTAAAGAATTAATTCTCTGTTGCTCTTTCCCCCTGCCAAGACACAAGCTGGAATCCCTTAACCCTGGAAGGCCCACCCCTTAGCACCAGGAAGGTGGGTTTTGGCACACTGTCAGTCAATAATCAGTGTTCTTACTCGGTGTTTTTCTGCAACGGTGCTAAAATATCTCAGTTTTTGCTTCCCTTATCTGAATGATAATTTTGCAAGTACTCAAAGGGGCATAATATAAGGAGGGGACACTATTAGTCTGCAGTGTCTCAAATTCAGCCTATGTGTCATCTTATTACCTGAACATATTTTGGCTTGCAGGCTGGCATACAGCAGTGAGCTAAATTCAAGTGTCAGAGACAGAAAGGAAATTAAAAAATAAAAATCAAGGTTTAGTATGGAAAATCTCAGTGTGGAAACATGAAGGCACTGGACAGCAGTTTGCTCAGGGAGTGCTCTGGCCTGGCACACAGGGTGCTTCCTGCTGCTACCATCTCTTGAGGAAAAACAAAATTTTGGCTCGGCTTGCAGAACTGCCACGATGGATATCTCAAGCCATGCAGCTCTATGCACTTAAGGCTACAATCTGTCTGTAAATAACCCACTGCAAATAAATGAAGGAATACTTTCTGGCTAGTTCAAGGATCTCCTGCACTGAAATATCTATTATTGCTATAATTTCATTTTCCAGGAAACAATAAAACTGAAAGCCACTTGTATGGCTGTTTGGAGCTATTTGAATGCCTACTTACATCACAAGATTTTAACATGCTTCATATTCTGTCTGCCTTGCTGTGGCTGGGAAAATTTCCTCGTGCACATTTCTGGGCAGCACTTGGCAAACAGATCTAGCTCCGCTGCACTCAGGCAGTAGAAGAAGCACAGAGCAAACCCAAGAATAGCTTCAAGTCCTCCCGTATTTATCAGCACAGCTCTGCAAAGGGCTGCCCTCTGTGGAGAGCACCCTGCGGAAGGGCTGCACATCGCATAAAGGGTGACACAGATCCGGAACAGCCTCACCTCTGGAGGCAGAGCACAAATACCGGGTCACAAAAGGACAGAGGTGGGGCTGCTCAATTTCCTTCTCTGGCCAGGCAGGTGCGAGCTGAGCCAGCACTGACCCACCACTGCGTGTCAGCTCCCACCCAACAGAACACCGAGTTCCTCTCTAATCCAGTTCTGTCTGAATTACTGGAGTTTAACACAAATAAAACAAACAAAAAAAACCAACCATTCAACAGTGTTAAAAATGCAGAAGTAAGCACAGCTCCTTTGGCCATCGATGGATTAGGGAGAAACACGTGATGTGGGAATTATTTGCACTTTGCAGAGGCAAAGTGAAGTAAAATGACACATGACTTGTCTCTGGTGAGGGGAATTCTGCTGCAGAACAAGAATTCTATGTCATACCATAACCACTGCATCATTTATCCTTTCTTCTTGTGAAATCACAAATATTCCTTGAAAATACCCAGCTAAGATTAGCAAACTCTCAAACACAGTGCTGCCCATCCCAGAGAAAGGACAAGATCATCCTTAGCCCTAAGCAAAGATTATGCAAATGTTTTCCAAGTCACTGAAGGGGAAGAACCTTTAACATTTTCAGTTTGCTCAGGATGCCAGACATGATTTTCCTTCCCACATAATTTTTACAAATTTGCCTTCAGTTTCATTTGAAAAGAAAAAAGTTTTTCATGCTCTAACATGGAATTTGCAAACAGACATTCTGGCCACAAATAAATGCAATTGCAGCAAACTGATTTCCTGCAAAAGCTAGAAGGAGAATTAACCCATCCCGTGTCAGGCAATTTTCACAGGCAATTAAGCAATTTTAATACTATAGGAAATAAAATCTGATTACCTAATTGAATGAAGTTGGTTTCAGGCATTTTTCCTAAGCTTCTCACTTCACCTACCCTGTATCCTTAGCAGTGTGTGAGGCTCATTTATGGTTTCAGATTGAGCCTCAGAAAACTGTGATATTTTTAAGAACAAACACCATCACTTCATTAAAGAGTGATGGCATTAATCACAATAGCAGAGCTCAGCTCTTCACCCATTCCCATGACAGCCCTCCCCAAAGCCAGCCCATTACCAGTGCATGTGGCCCAGCCTCTCCCCTTATTAAAGTCAGCGTCCTGCACAGCTGTCACTGCTGCTTTATGGTTAAAATAAGCTATTAAGTTGGAACATATTTGCCTTTTTTCTTCTGATTCTGCATTAATTTGTATTCACATTGTACCCTCTCATCTCTGAGCTGCAACACCAGGGGCAGCAGGGGGAGCTCGCCCTTCATTTGTCACAGTGCTGTTTTTGTTTTTGTTTTTTTTTAAGTCAAGTATCAAAGCGGAGGGACCGCCGGAAAGACAACAGAAATCTTAAAATAGAAAGCCAGATCAAACCAAATTAGATCCTGCTACACAGACCAAGAACCTGGTCCTGCAAACACGTCTGGCTGCAGAACCTAGCAGCCTTTCAAGCATATTAGAGATAATAGTTCCACTCAAACCTTCAAGCATTACAAGTGCTGAAAATATTTACTGGAATGGTACAATAAATTCAGTACAGCGAAAACAGTCATTGCTGAGCACACTGTAATGGATCCCATGCTGACCCTGCTGAAATCAATGGAAATTCAGGCTGAGGGTGATGTTCTGGCTGCTCTCGACATCCCTGCACAGTGCCACTTCAGACACTGTTCTGGCTTTGACACAGCTGCTAGGTAAGAGGGTATGGGTGTTATTTAATGGCAATTGCTCTCCAGACTACTGCAATTATTAGAAATAAAGTCGTGCAGTGAGCAGGTAGCAAAGGCAGTAGTAAAACTGCCATATTCTGGTATTCCAGTGAAACTGCTGCAAAGCTTCAAATTTGATGGCAAGCCTGTCCCTGGCAGAGCCTAATCGCGTGGGGAAAATAGCCTAGACAGTAGGGGCTCCACTCAAATGCTGAGGCAAAGTGCTTTAACCCACAAAGGACAAGCAAAAAGAAGCAAAGCTTTTCCATAAATAGAACACGCTCCTGCCTGAGTAGTATTCCAACCAGAGGCACAGCAGGAGTGAGCTCCTCCAGCACACCTCTGCCCCCTAACACTGACACCTCCACTTGGAACACTTCTCTCCATCACTTCTGGAGATGCCTGCTGTTAGTGGGACTCCTCAGCACATCCTTCCCCATGGTTCCTGCTATTTAGCAGCTGAAGAAGGTGGTTTCTTCCACGTGAGAATCCCAGCAGCTGCTGTGGAGGTACATAACTCACATCATGAGGTTTATCCAGCTCAGGAGCACTGAAGAGAAGGCAAGGCCAGATGTCCACTTGTAAAGCACCACAACACTTGGCATTTTTACCTCGCAAGACAGAACAGTGCCCTGGTTTACGCAGGAGAGCTGCAGTTTTTGGACACAGGGCTTGATGTTTCTTCTTGCATGAGTTGCTACCACTCAGTTACAGAGCAGACACTGAGCAATCTGATGTTTGGATACTTTTTTCAGGCTCCAACATTTAGCTTTTGACCTGGATCTGAATGGGATTTGAATTTATTCTAGATGCTTCAAGCCTGATGTTTTAAACACCAATTCAAGACAAACTGGACTACCAAAAAAACTTAACTCTATTTTGCAAAAAGGTTCTTCAGTGCACTATTAAGGCAAGTATATGTGAGATAATCTGAAGTCTCATAAATGAGAAATATGGCAAGGCATTAGGATAGTAAAGTTTAATTTTAGACATTTGGCTTCAAGCACTAAGAATAACACAGCTTCATACTCCATCACTGAAAAAAAAAACACTGATTTATAGTAGCATCTAATTTTGTTCTATTAGTCTGATTACCCCAAGCGATTGCAATAGGCTGGGAAGAATCATAGTCATACCCTGCTGCTGCCAAGACTAATTGCTTTTGTTCAGTAACAAGTCTGCTGCTATCGCTGGGATGTGGCTGCACTGAAAAGCAAGAGGTGGAAGCTTCCCATCCTGAAAGGCAGAAATACCTTTTGTTCCAACTTCAACACAACCACTTTGTTATTAAGGAAAGCGTAACTGGTAACTAAACACCAACACAACTCGCTCATACTGTGAGGTGAAAATAGAGCCACATCTTAAGAGATGCTGTGAAAGCACACGTAACAACGTCTTATCAGAAATAGATGCAACTGCTCCTGCCAATATATGCACTTGGCACTGACACTGAGTGCTGCAAAGCTAACGGTGTGCTAAGACAGCTCCACGTGATGCTGCAGAACTGGAAGATTTCTCTGTATCTGTTCACACACTAATAGCCACCAAGCATATCGTAAGATATTCCACACGAGAGCTTTAAGGCACTCACCATGTGAGTACAGCATATTCCACAGTGTTTGATTCAGCCATATTTTTGCAGGGCTAGACCTTAATGTGAGTCCCATTCCCACAAGGTGGGCAGGGGGGGAGGTCTGATAACTCACAGTGTGCCCATGCTGTCCACCTCTCAGTAAAGGAAATGCAGATGCCCACTCCTTTACTGAGACTAATGCCCACTGGCTCCTATTTATTGTGAACAAGAGCACTTCTGTTACAGAACAGATGTGCTCCTGGTTCACGCTTCTCCCCTCCTGCATTTGAGCACATCTTTAGACTGTGAATTACAGAGGATTAACAGATGCACAGAGCTTGTGTATTCCTTAAACTAGAACCCGGTTTGCTTTTAGAGAAGGAGAATGTCAAGTGCAGGCTATAGAGTTTATACATCAATGCACTAACTTTCCTTTAGGACTTTCCAGTGCCTTCTGTCAAATACATCCACATCGCCTTGGAAGGGGCCTCCATGCACATGGACTATGAGCAATTTCTCACTGTAACTTCACATAATTACACACTATCCTCTGTTGCCATAAACATCAATTAACGTGGCTATGGTGCTGCATTCTTGCATCATTATGGCTTCACAATAGTTTCATTGTAGCAGACTGCCCAGAGGACTCCCCCCCAGTCAGGCTGCAGTTGCTGTGACATTCCCTTTGCCCCGAAGCGAAGCCTGGGGGCTGTGATGGCGTTCTGGCACTTCACATACCAGGTGTGTGGAAAAGGACAGGCTGAGTTGTTTTGCTATGGGAAGCTAGAAGCAACTGAAGTCTCTCTGCTGTTTGCTCCACTGTCCTTTGGCAATGCTATAAATGCTCAGTAGTGTCTGTGCCTTCTGAGCAAGTGAGATGGTTTGATCTAAATGCTCTCTGCCTTCCGAGCTCCTTAACATGTCCAGCCTGTAATTAACTCTTAATTCCAATTCACGGTAGTCTGAAAACACGAAGCAACTGTACCTTCCAGATAAGAAAAGCACAATAGTCTTAAATTTTCTAGGAGAGAAATTAATGCTCAAGGGATTCCTAACTTCCTTAAGTAAATCAACAGCAGAACCAGAACCTGAGAGCATCAGACTTGGGTGCTTCCTGCCAACCACAAGCCTACTCCTTCTGCTGTTTTCTCCTGCTATGCTTTGCTTTAAACCACATCACATTCGCTTTGAAAAATTAACAGTAAACCAACACACAAGCATCTGTGCATGCAGGAACTCTAACACTGCTCACCAGTGATGCATGAATTGCTCAAGAAGCAAAAATATACTGGCTCTGTTCCCAGAGCTGCCCTACTGTCACTACAAATAATCACAGTCAAGAGAGAAGCAGCAGCCAGTCCAGCCATCCTGCTTTATGCTGCATAAACATCAGCCAGCCTCAGATAAGGCATAATTGCAGTGCTACACCAAGCAGCACCAGCTACACCATGAGCGACGTGGCCAGGAACACTCAGCTCTCACCAAAGGGGTCACCCAGCAATCCTCACAAACACAGAGCTCAGAAACACACCCAGCTCTGGGTTTTTATTTTTTAAGTCCTAAAAGACAGAAAAAAGAAAGCCAAGATGGACCGCTGGGGATTATAACTGTTTATGCCTGCATTAAACAGGAAAGCATCCTGCTGCTCCCTAGCTGATGCACTGGCTTTGATCATTACACTTCCTGCAACCAGAGAAACATTGGTAGCACTGAAGTGGGTTATTTTTAAGAAACATGCACGTACCTTTGATAGCAAAAACTCCATGGCAGAAGTCCTTAAAATTGATTCTTCCCAAATCGTTTGGATCCAAGTACTTTGCCAGTTTTTCCACCTAAAAGAAAAGATTATAAAAACGCACATTGATATTGGTGAACCACCTTCTGTCCAACTGGTCTGTAACTTCCACAGAAGATTGCTGGCAGAAGAATAACTGCAGTGTTTGCTTGAATCATTCAAACTGCTCTGCAAGTGGAAATCAGGTCTTACAATTGGATAATCCGTGTCAAGAATGCGCTGACCAAAGTTCCTACATGTGGGATACATCAGTATTCCTTCACACGGACCTGGAGAGTATAACAGGGGCAGATCTGTGACCTCACCTGTCATCTGTAAAGAACGGTGCTAATAGCTCTGCTCCCCTTGGGGCCCTTGTTGCTTATGTAGTTAACAAGTTAAAACCTTTCTTAGCTCCACTCCATCTTCATCAAAAGTTACAGTGGAAGGAGAAAGGATGTGCACAGCCCATAGGAGCCTCATTCATTCCCTGAAGAATCCAGTCAACATTCTTTGGCCGTTTGGAATCAAACCAAAATTCCCTTGCCATAGCAGAGAACACAAGTTTGAACAGGAAAATACATGAACATTAAAAAAAAAAAAGTTGTGATGTGTTCAGTACTCTATACAGCCAAGCAATGTAGTTATTGCTTATCATCTCAGCTTCACAGTTTAGCAGTTCAGATCACTACTCACTGTAAAGTGAGACTCTTTGAATTCAAACACAGCCACCAAATGGGCATTTGCCCCAAAGAAGGTCTGGCAGATTTCTTCTGGGGATGTTGATGAAGAGGGAGAAAAGCAGTCTGACAGGAGGGGCTGTTGTGCTGTGCTGTCCAGAATAAAGGAAGCGAGGCTTTCCACAGAAACGGAGCTGAAGAGGGAAAACCAGGAGAGGCAGAGCAGCCCAGACAGGTGGGTCAGTGCTGGGACACCCAGCTGGCTGCTCTCCCATCACGAATCTGCTGATGGCACTGTACACGTCCCTCTTATTCCTGTGCCTTCACATCTCACACCAGCAGCCTCTCGCTGCCCAACCAGCAGCACTGCTGAGACCTTGGTTGGACTGCAGCAGCACAGAGCGCAGCCCAGATGAGAGGAGCAGGTGAGAACAACAGGCATGTGGGGTGCAGCACCATGCTGGTAACTCCAGCATGAGCTCAGAGATGTCAGCCTGCACAACAAAAGCCCAGCTGGAAAGATATGCAACAAATGAATCCAGGTGACCTAATTTCTCAATGTTCTGTGGTGTTGTTTTTTAAACACGCTAGCAGAAACCTAGCAGCTTCTTAAAACCCTGCAGATAAAGCAGCAATGTGTGCACATAATGCCTCTTCATTCCTTCAGATTCTCTGTTTCTCTATATGCTTCAATTAGCCAAAAGCCTCATTTAAGACAAGCAAATCTACAGCAAACAAAGGTGTTGGGACAGTGAGATGCAACTCCCTGAAACACAACAGCTCCTGCTCCCTGCAGGATGTTTCCTGTCCCTCCTTGGGTCCCAGCAGCACTGCAGATCATCTCCCCAGCTCTGCTGCCTGGTGCTCTTCATCCACCCCACACCTCTGCTGGCTGCTGTGCATGGAATGAACAGTGATGCTGTCACACAGATAACAGGCAATGAAAAACTGTGCACACACGGTCACTATCAGAAACCAATGTCACAAAAATATCAGCAATCAGACAATTGCTTTACATTAATAACATACACACCCAAATAGAGCAATAGGAGACAATCCCAGTGGCTTTGCTTGCTCAGGATGAAGGCTGGTACCATCACTGACACGGCAGTAAATTAACTGTACAGAGGATGGCAGGTGTGGAAGATAAAAGAGTACATTCCCTCCAAGTCTTTGCTTGAGACATTTTATTCTAGCCAGGAGGGCTGAACCACAAGATATCCCAGATGAGCAACTTTGATCTCCATTCAGACACAGATTTTAGACATCATCCTCTCGACCCATAAATTCTGTCATGATGTTTTATTCTGGATCGTCAAAAAGATTCACATCTTACATTCATAGGGCCATGAGACCTTCCTTCCCACCAATCTCCTGGCTAATTCAGACTGTCTGCTCTCATTTTGGAGGCATTCAGACAAAGCCCAGACTCGTGCCCTGTGAGGTCTGGCTCCTCTCTGGATGGGACAAGAGGGATTTTCCCACTGATCTCTCATTTTGTGTACACATAAATACGGCTCAATATACAATACAGGCAGACAAGACATCAACCAGAATCCATGTATAACAAAGACCTGGCACAGTTCCCTGCAGATGCAGACATTCAGGCTGCAGGTCCCGTAAGCACAAACACACCTGTCCTAATGAACACCTCGCTCATCCCTCGAGAGACAACACGCACGTAGGGCTCCTGCAGTTCCCATCAGCAGCAAAACCTTCCAGAACGTGGGCACCTCACCAGAAACCACAGGGTGGGTTTAATGCATACAAGACCAGCTGAAAATCCTTCCTGAATCCAATTAAACAGATACAGGCTCAATACTGGAAAGCAGGGTCACTGTTATCCTGCTCACCTTCACAGACAGCATAAACGTTACAGAAAGATGAAGCAGCAGCAGCAGAATTTCCTTTCTTCAGACTATTTTTGGATGCACTGAAAGCAGCATAATCGCACCAGCCATTGAGGCTGGCAGCAGCAAGATTTTAGAGCTGAAAATCTTCCTGAGCACCACACGCAGCAGATGTGTCAGTTGTAACAGCCCCATCCCAGGGACAATGATGAGGACCTCGGAGTGGCCACCAGCTGAGCATCCATCTCCTCGCAGACACAGCAGCAGAAGATGATCAGACACCTGTACTCTGGGCTACAGACCAGCCCATAACTCTCTCTGACAAATGGCAAGCTCCCATCATTGCTATGTAAGTAAATAGCATTTCAGATGCTTGCAGGGTTGCTCTGGAGAATCCTATTTCCTGTAGGTCTCTTGCTAAGAGGCAACAAATTGTGTTTTACGTTTTAATATAGATCCCCACAGGCAGCTGGGAAGCCTCTGCACAATTTAATATTGTGCCATAGCACAGCAGTGTCACTGGGTGTTCCCAGTAAGCCTGGTATGCTAAGTGCTTTTCTGAGAGTTGATCCAGTGATGTCAGTCCACTCGTTTCTCAGTTGCATGCAATTACATTTTCTAATCAAATGAAAGGAGATACTATATGCCCAGATGTGTTTGTTATGGAGGAACAGAGAATGTATTCATTTTTAGGTTTGAGCACTGCCTTAGCAGTAAATGAAATTATCACCTAAGCAAAGTGCTTCAGTCTCCAGTTTCCCCCAAATCCAATTTGGCAGGTTTTCAATTAGATTCTGTGATGCAAATAACTGACATCAGTTCAGGGGAGATGAAGAACTTACAAAACAGCCCATGGAATCAATGCCAGTACTGCTCACATCTTCAGCCAGCACTAACCAACACAGCTCCCAGCAGAGGCCGAGGGATATGAGGATTTTCATCAGCTAGGATTCTATTTAGGTAGATAGTTGCATACAGTCAGAGCACTAATGCACACACGTGCACAGTGCATAAAGCCCTGTGTAGCTGTGCAGCTTTGAGACCCTAGTGCACTTGATCAAGCAGATTTAACAGCTGTTTTCTGAGATTCTTTGCTGCAGGGACCATCTCATCTGCAACACCTAAAAGGGACCATCAGGCAGAGCTTCTTGTTGGGCTCAGAACAAAAGCAAAATCCACTACTTGGTTTAAGCAGCAATTTCCAGTTAATTTCAGACTGAAAGCATTAAAATTAAGCAGTTTCAAGCTGTGGCCAAATAAGCAACACCATCACAGCTACCTTTAAATCTCTACAGTCCATATTGTGCCAACCATCCTTCTGTTCCACTTTGTGGAAAAATAATGTTCTACCCTTCTCAGAAGGGGTTGGCCCCTAGCAATTAATCAGAAGTTATAAATAAGTGCTATCACTTATTTATTGCCCTGAGAAGTGTTAAGAGTTTGTCAGTCCAACAGCTGGGCTGCACAACACTAAAACCTTTTTTGCAGCCAACAGCCCCGTGGGCTCACAGATACAGCACTCTGATAGCAAACAGAAGCAGCAGTGTTTCAGCCCTGGTAGTGGAACGGGACGTGCCAGCCCTGGATGCAGTCAGTCCTGAGCTCCTGCACCTTCAGGCAGTGCTGGGCTCTGCCTCCTGTGCAGATCCCTCTGCAAAGGACAAAGGACTGCAACACCAACTGCTGCCAAAATTCAGTGCTGAAACGACCATGTGATTGCTGCAATGCCTATAAGGAACATGCCATGCACTCCAGAGCTGAGCATCATAGACCACTGAGATGAGCTGGAGCCAAAGCTTTGGGCTGGGGACAGACACTCTGCTCTGCACCACAACACAGAGCAATCCCCCACCGTGGGGGTCAGCACAAGCAAGGCCTGGATTGCAAATTCTTTCTTCATTGTATAAAGAGAAGAATGGGGACAGAAATTAGCTGAAGGCTCAACAGCCTATCCAAGCTCTTCTGGCAGCTGCAAGGGTCTCTAATGAGCTCCTCGGTAGACATCCAGTAGTCTCAAAGAGAAGAAATAAATCATTTTCTGCCTTGGGAAACAATTGGGGAAAATCATACCCTTTGTCACTATTGTTTGGCTTGCTTGGATGAATGGATGATTATCCTTTCTGTGTAATCAGCCAAAGCATTTGCCTTCTCTCCATTAGATTTCCCAGCTATTCTGAGCGCACTGCAATGTGATGTTTTCCCTGTTGCCTTCTGATACACATGAACAGCCTAGGAACGACTTAAGGAGTCTCTATGACGAAGGAAAAAATCTGTAAGAAAAGGGACAGAGCTCAAAGTGAAGGAAAAGTGTTGTAATTAGAACACACCATAGCAGAGATGCACATTAACAGTTCAAAAGCTCTGGCTGCCACAGATGGTATGATGGATGGTGCTTGATGGTGCTTGATGGATGAATGGCAAGGTGCTTTGGCACTCACTTTGTGGGTAAGAGCCTCATGTATGGGCACCTCCCTTCCAAGGAGCCCTGCTCAGGACTCCTGCCCAGCTCTTTTACCTATGCTGCCAAAGCAGAGAGGCATTATTTTGCAGCAAAGGCTTTCCTACAAGAACCTCAATCCTGCTGCCATCTCCAGGCAAGAAGCAGCTCAGACCTCTACTGACCTCCCTAATTTTCTTCAAGAACTAGCTAGCACAGAGGAGATTTATTCACACCAAGAAAATCTGTTAGATTTAGCTGCAATTTACTTCTCAGGACCCCCACAATGGCTTCATCCACTAAAACCTTCCAGCAGGATCCAAGTCACAGCTAGAAGAGGCCATTTGAAATAGATAACTCGGCAGCCTGCCTTCATACTGCAGGAGTCTGTGAGCACGTCTCACTCTGTAGTGCACAGGGAGCACCTGGGAGCAGCAGGATTGGCAAGACAAGGGCTTGCAGGAAAGGTCAGAGCGTGCTGCAGCGGTGACATTTGGGCAGCATCTCCTGAAGCAGAAGCGTTTGTTCAAAGCCTACAGACACTTCCAGCAAAAGGAGATTACATATGTAAATGCTGCAGGGAGGAATTAGAGGTTGCCACGCAATTTACAGAGTGAGCAGCAGAACTGCACTCACTCCAATTTTAACGGACTTCAGAGTCCTCTCCCACCAGGGACCGCTGCACAGGGCTGTTTGTTTCACCATCACTGCCAAGGGGCACAGCTCAGGGATGCAGCCTGCTCCCCCTCTGCACAGCAGTTCTCATTCCTCTGTTACTCTGCCCTGTGCCAGCTGCAGACACCCAGCCTCCAGCAAGTCACAGCCTATTATCTGTAGAGGAAATGTTAGTTACAGGCTTTGCTGTTTTCTTGCTTATACAAAGCCCCAGCATGATGAATCTAGCTAGGAATGAGTTCCATTGAAAGGGCTGCTACTAAAACCAGCCTGCCATATCTGAGCTGCACAGGCTGACAGAGCAGAACAGTTCAGGCAGAAGGGGCCAATTAACATCTAGTCCAAACAACCACTTCAGGGCTAACCAAAAGCTAGGGCGTATTATTAAAGGTATTATCCAAATGCCTCTTGAAACTGACGTGTGGGGCAGTGGCACCCATCACCTGCCTAAGAAATCTGTTCCACGTTTGGCCATCCTCACAGCAAAGAAGTTTTTTCCCCAATACCTTGTCTGAACCTCTCCTGGGCAATGGGAACACACTGCTGTGGAATAGCAGCATCTTCACTGCCAGTTCCTACCCTGGGGCTGATAAATAACAGCAATGCAGACAGCCTCACACTCCTTTGGTTAGCTTTGTAAGTGAAGTCCACACAGACAGAACATGTTTTAAGCACTGCTATGCAAGGGCACAAACAGAAAAATATATGTAAGTGAAGGAAAAGAAATAACTGTTCACATCTACAGAGAGGAGGGCTGCGTTCTGACAATCTGGGATTTACAGATTCCAAAAGGAATGAGGATTCTCTGTTAAATTCTGGCAATTCTGGGAAGGAGGGTGAGATGAGTAAAACTGTTTTACCTTGCAGTACAGAGACCATAGTAGGACAGTTGTGTTATTAATGTTTTCATAAGAGATGCGAAAACCTAGAAAGATTAGAGAACAGACATAACATTCAAGGGCTGTGGAAATGCATCGTACAGCCAGGCTGAGAGCTTTCTCTGTAAAAGGGAGAGCAGGAGCTGGTTTGTTACTAGGCATAGGGATTTGTGCAAGCAGAAAATTGCAGGTTGTAAAGGACACTGGTCCAGTAGATGGAAAACAAAGAGCCATTAACTACAAACTAAAAGCTCAAAATGGAAACTAGGCACACATTTCCATCAGCGTGGCTGTTTACCTATGAGAACTACAAAAAGGAAGCAGTACATTCCCTCTTATCTGAGATTTTTTGAGAAGGTAACAAGATACACCAACCCTGTTTCCCTTACTCAGTGCAAGAGGGCTGAAAGCTGTGCTGCTGCCATTTAAGGACACCATGCTAGGCAACCTGGTGCTCCCTCCGAACCTGGCCTTCATGCCCATGAAGTGTGTCCCCATGTCACACAGGGGAGCTGTGGAGGGCCTGCATTTAGGAACCACAGGTCCCACAAACAGCCTGCCCTTGCCCATCAGTACCAGCAGACTGTGTCTCATAAATTATTCATGCCACTCCAAACAGCATCATGAATTTCCGTCAGCTGCTGTCTGATCCCAACACATGCAGGAACATGCATCACTGCTGGAAACAATGGCTTTGAGTTTGTTTTGAATTTTGTTTTCAGGCATCAGTCCCTCAGTGCTTTACCAGCGGGCTTCGAGCCTGAAAGTTGACTTGTCAGTAAGTTTTGTGCAAACAGCAGCTCTTGTTACAGTTCCTGCTTTATCCTGGAACACCCCATTTACCAGCTAGAAGGAAGATCCTGGGACAATGTCCTAAATGACGTAAGCAAATTTGCTGAAGTCTTGCCTTGACTTTGAGTAAATTCCTAATCTTGCCAAATCCATCTATTGTGGCTACAGTGCAAAAAGTGGCTAAATTCAAGAGTCCATTCTCAGGCTTTCCTGGGTCAAGGACGCAGAATTGTATCTTCTTCCAAATACAAACTGCAGGCAGAGGTAACTGCACCACCTGCTGCTACAGGCAATACTACAACTCTATTTCTCATGTTGTTTGTCCATCCTACTGCAGTGCAGCAGCTGACAGTGAGCAGGCATCAGGAGCACCAGACCAGCATCTCTACAGACTCTTGCACCATCCATCAGCCCATGTGTGAGAAACTCTGACTCAAAGTTACTTCAAAGAGAGCTAATGTGAGCAGAAGGCCATTCGCCTCCTTCCCTCTGATGCTGTGTTGCAAAACAAAACGTTTGGCTGTGCCCACCGATGGTACAACAGTCTATGGGGAATCCCACACAGTCTGGAATACCATGGGAACAGAGAGCAAGGCTAAAAATATGCCAGAGCCATCTGTTGGCTTTTCAGTGATTTTCTGGTGTTGTTCTGGAAACAAAGAGTTAATGTGCTGAACCGTTCTCCTAAAACCACTGATTCACTCACTTGCTAAAATAAACAGGGCTGCATTAACACCTTCTCCTCCACTTCTACCAGAACTGAAATCACGTCTTCCTGTAAAAATAAGGCTGTTAGCAAAAGCTGTGACAAGCTGAAACGAATTGTCTCATCCATTAGCACATGTCAAACATAGCACAAAACAGTCTGATCTCAAGAGATGCAGTTGGTCATGTGGGTGCAGCAAGCTTTGCCTTTAAATGAGAAGGAAGATGTTTGGGTTGCAGCTGCCTTATCTACAAGTGATGCAGCATAGATTCATTATCAGAAAAAAAATTATTCTCCCTCCCTGCAGCTTGTGGTGTGTGTGATCATTCCCATCAGAACATAAAGGGAACTTCCACAAAATAACAGTTTTCATGGCCTCCAGTTGTGAGACATCAGCCAAACGGGATCTGCTCCAGGAATAATTGTCACTTTAAAGTAAAACTGGGGAGAGGTGGGGCAAACAGCATCGGCTCCTGAGCCAACACTTTCTCAGCGCCTTCCTTGCTGGCACATCTGCAGTCACACTTCAATTGAGGTGCAACCACATGCAAAGGGCAGCATGATACCAGGGAGAGCAGCAGGAAGGGGCTGCAGAGGGATGGGAGAACTGAGCAAGGCTAAGCTGTCCCCGCAGGTCACAGCACACACCTCACACACCCCAGCTCCTCTTTCTTATGAGAAAACAGCACCCAAAGCCAAAACGAAGCTACAGAAAATAGACCAAACCAGAATCTGAAGCTAACGCCACTGCCACAGGTAACTCTCCAGGCTGTGCAAGAGTGATCTGAAGTGAGAGCTTCTCACATATGGGCTGATGGATGGCAGAAGAGTCTGTAGATACGTTGGTCTTGTGCCTCCAGCGCCTGCGCAGTGTCAGCTGCTGCATCACAACAGGATGGACAAACTGCAAGATCAGAACAAGGCCCCTTTCTGTCAGCTGTATTCTGGCACTCTATCAGGAACGTGGTCAAGTGCAACCACAGACTCCCAAGATGCAGTATCACCCAGTTTTGACAGCAGAATCCTTACAGGTTGGATATGCAGCCTCAAAGACAGAAAGCAGGCATTACACTTGGTCTCTTCCCTTGACCACGTGCTTCCATTATTGCTTTCTGTCCTCGGTGCATAAAACTATCCACACACATGCAGCCAGAACACACTGGTGTGTTTCACACCCAACTTTCAAACAGGAGAGATTGCAGAGCCAGCAGAGGGCTGCCCCACACAGCACAACTGGGACATCCTCAGTGCTCAGCCCACTCTCCCAAAATCATTTTTGAAACACAAAAGGCCAAAGTCACTTGGCCTTTTGCATGCTCACAGACAGAGAAGATGAAATCTAGGTCATGAGATCTGATCTCAAATGCAAAAGCCTGAGCAGCAGTCCTGAAATTAAACTGAATGAAAGAAATTTCACAGCAAATTAATGCTTTGACAGAAATCCCAGGAGGACCGAGTATTGGATGAATCTGGCACAGGAAGACACATTAGTTAAGATGACAAACATCAGGCTGAAAGGTATGATTAAAGGAACAATCTTCCACTTAGCTGAAGAGAAAGATGCTTCACCTTTCTGAAAAGCGTGGCTAGGAGGAAGCATCCTTCCCCAGCAAAACAGAGGAGGAATGTGCAGCAAGTACCACCTGATGGGGGATAATTACTAAGTATGACATGAGGCTGACAGGTCTGCTCAGCAGCTGACTGCGCTGACGTCAAGATGAGGGAAGCACAGCTGAGCAGGCAGTGCTGGAGCACAGAGCTAGGACTGCTAATGGCCAGAGGATAACACTGAGCAATGCAGCAGCTCAGAAGCCCCCTCATACTTCCCTCTCCCACCTCACGAGCCATTCCCCCATATAGGAATGCATCATTAAAATGGCAAAGGAGCAAGTTCTCACCGTATAAAATGACACAAATCTACACTGTCCTTTGATGTACACTGAGAAAGACATTAAAAGGAATAATTAGCCAGAACTTGTGTAGACGAAATGTGAAGCCTGTATGCATATGAAATCCATATTCTTCTCTGCCTTAGAAGCTGTACAGTGGAGCTTCATGTTACAGTACATCCTATACTCTCCATCCTTATACCTATAGTATCAACCAGATATAACAGGTAGAGTAAATCATTATTTCTAAGCTAACCAAATCCCTTTAAAAAAAGACAACAAACACACCGTCTCCTGGACTCTTCTTTGTTTCACAGTTATCAGTTTAAAAGCTTTTGACAATTTATTGATCCCTTGTGAAATCCCTAAATAGGCAAAAGCTGACTGCTGTGCATTTGCTCGATCTTCTACAGTGCAGTTTTTCTCTCAGACTCAGAGCAGCTGCTGCTGCCTTCTCTCAAACTGCTAAAAAAAAAAAAAAGTGCCTGTATCAATTTTTCTCCAACACAAAGATGTCTTATAGGAGTTACAATCAAGAGGTGAGAGCATGCAGAAAGCACAGGAGATTTACAGCGCTCACCCAGCTGCATTTCACTGCACAGTTTTGGATCTGAGGAGCCTTTCCACCTCTAACACCTAAATGCACACCAGCCCCAGGAAACCACAGGCTGCCCTGTGTGCATCTCCTGGGACACCATTTCTTTCACATGGTATCTGCAAGCTCTCCTAAGACAGTTCAGTAACAGGGATGTGGTTTGCTTTTGACAAGGCTCAGCAAAGCTCTGTGTATGAAATGCAAGGTGGGATGCTGAAAGTCTGAAAGAAGGAAGCTTTCTAAGAAGCTTTCTATTTTACACTCTCATATATTATATAGACTTTTAATTTAACAACTAAAATTGCAGACTAAAGCCTTAAGAACAGCTGTATAGCAGCAGGTACAGGCTGCTGCCTCTCAAGGTTTCTCACCCTGCCGTTCAAACCGAACACAGCACCACTAAGATGTGGTCTGAGAGCTCACTTTATGCTTGGATACTCCACACATTGACAGCAAAGGGAACCTGTGGCAGCCATATCTAGGTCTGAGTTGCAGGCCAGCACCTGAGACAGACCAGACAATCTGTCACTGCTCGAATAAATTACCTGCTTGAAGAAGAACATAATGTGATGCTATTCTCAAAAAACAGACCATGCTGTCCTTTCATGACAGCTTACGCTGCATATACTGACTGCTCATTCATGGGATTTTGCAAACATAGCTGTGGCATTGACTGCCCCAGGGTCTTCCTCCTTCAAAACCACAGCAACACCAGCAACTTCTTTCAGGACAGACAACAGCATGGAGCACTGCTGGGTCCAACATGCCAGGAAGCTGCCCTGGAGGGAAGGTGAGACTGAAGCTTTAAGAGCACAGGGATCAGGAAAGAGAGCAGCAAGGGCTGTGGGTATTTGGATGGAAGGAAGTCAGTACTTCCAACTATTTACTATTGCTGCTGTAGAGAAACAAGTCCTTCCAGAACCAGACTCTGCTCTCAAGCTTGACAGTTTTGAGAGCCTTTCTCTCTCCTGACTATCCGTCTAGGAGGCCTTGTCTTTAACAGCATCCGATGCCTGAAGGTGGGTGTTACATTTCCTAGCTGCTTTTCCATCCACTTATAATGCTTTTTTTTTTTTGCAGTGACGAACAGTCCCTCAATATCTCATACATACTGCTGTCCTCACTAAAGCAGAATTCTTGCAGTGCATATAAAACACTCAATGACAAGGATGGGAAGTCTGCTCCTGTCTAGAAGGCCAAGGCTTACCCTGAGTAGGAGCTGCTGACCCTGCTTCAGCGTGAGTGTAACTGGCATAAAGGGAATTCTGCCCCTGATCTCCTAGGGAAAGCCAACTTCAGCTGCTAGAGTATGTTAAAGGAGGTCAAATGTTAAGTAAATTCTCTATTAAGAAAGGAGGGCAAGTAATTAGTAAGGCTAATTCCATGCTGAAGTGGTCTGGATGCTGTACACATATACATTCACACTCACTCATCCCAGCACCTCCTGCCATACAAAAATAAGCCTCTGTTATTGAAGGAGTAGCTCAGCTCTCAGGAGAGCTGTGTTAAATTAGCAGCTCTGTCACAGAACCAATGTTTTGATTATGGGCATGCACTGGAACAACACTACAGTACTGTATTACAGTGGGTAACTGGCACGTATCACAGATGTACAAAAAGGAGCAAATGCCTTATGCAATCTTATATAAAACTCATTAGAAACACCAAGACTAGCTAGTTTGAAACTGTTTGGCCTGCACCCTCATTTACTGCAACACAGCTCTCACAAGTGATATTCAGAGATGGAGATTCTAAAAATAACCCCTACAGGAAAAGAGGAGAGGAATAGGGAAGAAATTGTTTCTTCACTCAGCCAATAGATTGGGCAGCAGCTCACAACTCCCAAGGAACTCTCCGTTCCAGTTCTGCTCTGCTAGCATGCCTGCACTCCCTAATGGCTCAGTGGAAGATCATTTCTGGAAGCCTAACACGACCTAAATATGTGCAGAAGACATGCAAGAAAGGATTTGGGGTCTGTCTGAGGACAGACAAATCAGCCAAAACAGAGCTCAGACAAGACAAAAGCTAGCTGTCAGTGAATCGATGCAGGACATCACCCTGCCATTAAGATAAATATACGTAGCTGCTAAGTCAGTAACAGGAATTCAGTTTCCAGCCTACTTAGCTAGAGGTCTCTTTATGAGCTGTAAAACTACACTTAAAAATAAAAATAACCACACTTGCACACTGCCCTGTGCTTCCCCAGAGCAAGCCTTTCTGCTGAAGCCAATGCAAAATCACATTCTTGTGTGCAAGCTTTCCTCCTCTGCTGGTCTGTTATCCCAGGGTTAAGGTCTGAGTCACAGGGTCCTGTCACAACCTCATGGCACACCAGCAGAAATGCTGCTCCTCACTCCTTCCCACACCACTGCCATGTAACTGCAGCGTGCTGTAATGCTTGCACAGGTGTTGCACAAGTGGAAAAAGGCTTCCCGAAAAGCACCAGGAGAGGTCATGAAAGCAATTATGCCTATGTAGATCAATGGTCTCAGCACATTTTATTATATCACATCAGTTTATAGAGTACCTGGAAACGATTTGCAAGCAGACACAACACCCAGGCTTTACCTAATGCTTTCAACTACTCTGTTTAGTAATGCTGACATCGACTTCAGGTTATTGCTGAGAAATGGGCGGATAAGGCAAGAGCAGGTAATGAGGCACAAGACACCACTAAAGCTGACACAGATGTTCTGCATCCCAAATCCTACACTCCCAAATGGAGGTGGAGCAGCACAGCACAGAGAGGTGTGCCTCAGTGCGAGGATCTCCTCCAGCCAGAGCTGAAACAACTGCAACACTCAACACTGCACTGCAGCAGATGCAAGATTTAACAGTTGGCTGGTTAGGGTAAAAGCAAGCAGGAAAAAAATTCTCCCCTGTAATCAAAGGTTTTCTCAGATTCCCTGCGCCATTTTTCTGCTAGTGAATGCACTGAGAGTTGTGCTGGGATAACAGAGCACAGGCAGACTGAAGCTCTTTCATATAATTACTAGTTGTCACCTCATACGATAGGCAATCCAGAAAGGCTCCTGCTGGGTCTGATGTACACATCACTTGTTCTTCTCTAGCAAGGACATTGCACAAGTGAAAGGAAGTGGGGGCTCTACTTTCCTCCAAACACCAGCAATGCTGCGCTCTCTGTTCAAACAGGAATAGTGCTAACTGCTTTTGGCTTTGCCTCAGCCTGTCCGTGGCACTCAGCACTCACAGGCAGCACCGGGGCCGTGCAGTGCAAGCTGTGCTGTGTATGGGCTCAACCCTGATGGGAATTTTGCCCTTTACAGCTTTTAGAAATAGCACAGACAAGCAAGATACTGCAAACCCATGGGTGATTTGGAGGAAACAATGAAGGCTGAAGCATAAAAACCTGAGAATGGAATATTCAGAGGGTCAGGTGGCAACAATAAAACACCACGTTTCACACAACCATTGCACAGAACAACCCATCAGATACTCCTAGGATATTGTAATACAGGCTCCTTTTTCCCACCCAAGACATAAGCTTGCACTTCATACCAACTGCTAAGCTGACAGATATCTGCAGCCAACACAGCCCAGTGACAATGGTACCATACATCACCTACTGCTGGTCTTCAAAAGGACAAAACGTACACACTAGACAATGTTGAGATAAAGCTCTGATTAAGTAAGAAGAAGCAAATTCTGCTTAGCTTTGTTTTAATTCACTGATTAAGCAGAATGGACCAAACTTGAGATAAGCCACAAGAAGAAAGGAAACATGCTCTGGGAATCAGCACATAGCATGCAGCCAGCACCTTCCAGTCCTGTCAGCAGCACCAGCAAATCCTGTGCAAATAACTCAGCAGTACAGATTTGAAATGAGGAAAAGACTGTAAGCGTGGGTCACTGTGAAGCTGAGCACAAACAGGGCTCAACAAAAAATTGTGGAACTGATATAAAATAGCTACAGAAATGGAAGAAATGGACACAGCTCTTGAAGTGCCGTGTATTCTTAAGGCTGCTGATGCAGTGTGAATACTACAGGAGCAAGGGCAGGCCATACCTACCATCACAGACCCTTTACCAGAGGCCTCTGCTCCCTGCTACACATGGAAAAAGCTGACCACATGAGTGCTCCCACCCTGCACTGCAGCCCAAGGAAATACACTCTGATTTTAATCCTAGCAGTCTTTGCACAGCCAGTAAGCTGCAGTTTCACAAACAAGCTCCTTCAGAGGTGATGCTCATATGGCAGTCATCAGCCTCCCTCTCCCAGCCCAAATTCTCCAGAAAAGCAAGAGCATGAATGAAGCAAAGCTCTGGACATGCAGGAAGGAGGAGACCAATCCAGTGCTGGTGACTACAGGCTTCCCAAGGACAGCCAGCACTCACTGCCCTCTCCTGCACCCCGGCTCCTTGCAGCCCGCAGCAGCTGGCAGGGAGCTTGGGCACAATTTGCACACAGCTCTCCGTACCTCCGTCACTGGAGCAAGCCAGAGACCTGCTAATATTTTAAATGGTGCTTATTAATTGACTCTTGTTTCTTGAGCGCGTTACGTAACTGCTTTGGGAACAGAGCTCCCCAGTTTTTAAGCATAAACCGGTACAGCTCCTTTTACTCTAATAGAAGCACTACAGGCCCTGTTCCAATCTCAGAGTGACATCAATCAGAATTTCATTACAGCTCAGACAGTTACACCAATGCTAGAGTAATGGAGAACAGTTACACCCTTGAAGGGCAAAGCTAAGTGCTAAAATGCTAAGCAGAATTTGTTCATCCAATAACACCAGCAGAGAAACTGATTTTTTTTTTCCCCATGTGGTTTCCCATTGGGCCACCGAAGCCTGTTTTCTTTATTTGTACTTCCAGTGTTCTCAAGAACAGAGGACAGACATTCACTCTGTTGTTATCCCTTATGCCAATAAAAAAAAAGAGCATGAAGCCTTTGGGATTTTCAGCACTGAAGACAAAAGGTGGTCAGCCTCAGGAAAAGACACAACAAGAATCCCGAGAGTTCCAGGTAGCTCAGCCAGACTGCTGCCAGATACAGATCCAGCTCCTGCACATCATGCACTCTCATGCTGACTAATGCATTGCTGCAACACGCTGTCAAAATATGTTGACAGACCTTCAAGTAGTGATAGGAACCTATTTTATTGCTTATCGTCTGACTGTAATCCCACCTGATGGAATTGCACGTGTCTTTTTGCTCCCAGTACACAGATTATCTAGTGTGCAGATAAGGCCTCACTTAGAGGATACCGTGGAGATGGTTCAACGTTTATTTGGATAAATAAATGGTCTGGATATTTGGATATTTGGTCTGGATAAACAGTGCTGTTGACACTTTAGAATCGCAGGGTCTGAGCACTCTGAAATCCCCTACATGCCAAGCAGTTCCCCAAGGATGCAGAATCCTGGATGAATCATGTGAATGAATCCTGTCAGTTCCTCTCTAGCTGAAGGCACCCAGAGGAGCTCTGACTTTCAGACCAGGAACAACTGTGGTATTTAACTGTGCTCCAGGAACAAGAGCAGGCAGATGGGAGACGACCTCACAGCATTTACACTGAGCTCCGCTGCTTTTACTGACAATCACAGTGCTGCTCACATTGCCTGCAGTCTAACAAACTCATTATATGACAAGGACAAAGTTTTTCTTTCGTCATGAGATTCTTTTTAATTACTAAATTTTACTATCATCTTCATCAAGTCTGACATCAGTGGGCAGCAGGCAAATTACTGCATTACAATTTCTGGGGGGCAATTTTCTCTCAGATTAAACTTACCTAACCTGAACCACACCCATCACTACAGCATTTTGGCATACAGACACTAGTTTTGTTTTGGTTTTGTCTTTTTTTTTTTTTTTAAATGAAACCTATGCTAATAGGAAGAACATCCTTCTGCCACCCAAAATGTTGGCGTATAAAATACAGCTCCGATACCACTGCCATGTTCCTTTTCTTACTTAGATTCTTGCAGCTTGTCTTTAGCACAGAGAGGGAATAGCACATATTTTTAGGACACTAGATATGAAAGATTTAACAGCAGAAAGGAATATGACAACTGGAAAGACTGCTGTTCCTGAATCAGCCCTGCCAAGGGCCTCAAAGTAGTGCTGCAGGCAGCAAAAGAAAGGGAAGCTGACAGAGGAATAGAAGATAGACCTGAGAGAAAACAAAACATGAAGAAAAAGAAAAAGCAAAATGTTTAGAATACGTTTTTCATTATGCATGAGCATGTATAGTGCTAATTAGCAGCTTTCATTACACATTAGCATGCATGACAGCAGCACAGACATCAGTAAGACTGCTCTGTGCCTTAGGTGTCTGCCCTTAAAGCCTGCAAGGTTTCACTATGGAAGGTCACTCAGACAATGTGTGTGCTTGGATAAGCCAGCAAAGATTTCCTGCACGCATTTTCCTTTTTCTCAGTTATTTTCATTAAACTGATTGCTCCTGGCTGTGAAGAGCACAGCTCTCAGGAAACTGGGAAGTGTGTGCAAAGCTCATCTTGGGTGCGATTCAAGAACCTTTTCTGCACCTGGGTAATTTCAAAAGGTCAGAAATAATTGTGAACTGTAAATGAAGCAGACTGATATCAGAGATCTTCTCTAATATTTTATTTTGTGGCATGTGCATGCAGGCTTTCTCACTGCTGCCTGCAACTAAGGCAAATCTCAGAGATACATAAGTGGAAGTGGTGTATTTTTCCTTATGGTCCCCACCTCTCCCATTAGAACACACCACAGTTATTCCCAACTTTCACTTGAATTTACCTAATTTACATACTTCCATGTTCTATGCCAAACAAGTAGTCAGTGGCTTGAGGCTGGCACTGGGCTGTTGTAACTGGAGCTCCCAATTTATCTGCTTGTTGGCAGAAATTCCTGATAGTGTCTGCCTCCAGACCAAGCAGCTTGTTAGAATATGCTGTATTATCATTTAACCTGGCAGCATTATCTCAAGTCTTTGACTCGGATCTGCCTTGAAGGCACACTGTAGCACACCTGGATTAGCAAGCTAATTCCCCTCCCCAGTCTGCTTTGCAATTCTGGAGCTCACCTTGTGGGGCAGCCAAGCAGTCCAATCCCAACCCAGCACAGCTGCAGGGTGCGTGTTTATTTCTGCTCCCAGCTGCCCAATAGGACAATTTTCTGAAGTCAGGGCACTGATGCTCAAAGCCAAGCATGTGCTTAAATGCCAGACTTTGCAGATTCAAATCCTCTGTCATCCCAAGTTTCTGGCTCTCCATTTTCTGTCAAGAACTCTGCCAGGGTGCTGTACAGACCCTATTTGATTAAAGGCTCGCATGGTGCTGCCAAATCCTTTTCCCTTATCCAGCTACCTTGAACTCAGATTTTAAAATTAATTCCACTGAAAGTTTTGGCAAGAAATCTCTACTGCAAGCAAAAATAAGCTAACAAATTTTAAACACTTGGCCAACTTCACACTAGCATCTTTATTTCCCTTCCCTGCTACTTTTGTTACTTTAAAAAATAACACGTTAGGAATTAATACAGGCTTTCAAGGCACTCAGCAGTGCTCAGGAAGGTCTGATAAATCTGCCCACTTACTGCCCAACAAGGCTGGTGTGACCCAGCCGTGAGAACCCAGGGATCTGCAGAGTGCAGCCCAGACCCTGCAATCACCAACAAAACTCCTGACACCCCGACAAATCCACAACCTGACTCATCTAAGGAGCTCCACACCCAAGAGGAAACTGAGTTTCTCAGCAGTCGTTTGCAATTTTGGTGTGCTGAAGAAGACACCTAAGCTTCAAGAGAGCGGAGTGTTTTACCTTAAAAGCAGGAGGGGAGCCCAGCTCTGCCTGCAGGGCTGCAGTGAGAAGCTGCTCCTACTCGCTTCTAAAAGCCACAGAGAGGCTTCTGCTCCCCTTCTGATACCCATGCAACTCCATTTGATGTCTACAAATAGTGCTAAGAGGATAACGTGCTCTAAGCAGTAATACAGCATGATAAAACCTGTCTTCTAGGCCACTAGTTAATGAGTGTATGGCACCACTGCATTCCTACCAGCAGCACCAAAGAGAAAAAGGAGGGATCAAGCAGCACTGCTCCATCCAAGGCACTCCTTCCTCACCACGCTCCTGAGCAATGCCTGGCTGTAGGAATCCAAGCCTCCATTTTAGGTCTCCTATCACGTGGCAGATCCTGAATATTCATGGTCTATTAAAAGCTTTGGAAGTGTAAAAGCATCACGCAAGCAAGCAAACTGATTTAGTCACACAGACATCACGCTCACTTACAGCCTCTGATCCATGCTCACCTGATCTGCTATGTAGTGACCCACTTGGAGGAGACCTTTACAGGAATCATATCTTGTCCTTAACGAGGGTCTGTACAGTACCAAGCAGCAGACACCATGGAAACATCACCTACAGGGAACGAGCACTCCCTCACTGCTCACAGAGCACACAACAGCAGTTTCCCATAGTGGGCAAAACTGCTTTGATGAGAACGATGTGTTATTGTGTCTACTACATCCCCTCTCCTTCCAGGGCTGACACAGAACTCCCACAGTATTTGGGAATAAAACCCACTGCTTGGTGAATGACATAAACTCCTAAAACAGTGAGTGTTACATAGTGAGGAAAGGGAAACAAAGGCTCTGGTGGGCTCAGGAGCTGACTCCAGTGGAGCTGAAGGCAAGCAATGCAAACTTCCCTTTGTGTGCCCAATGGATGGCAGGATTCCCACACTCCAACAGCAACAACACAGCTTAGCTCTGTTAAAAGCTAATTAAAAAACTGTGCTTCAACGGATATTTAATTCCCTCTGAAATTTGTCCTCCTTGACGAATATCATTTTGTCGTTCATTAATTATTTTTCTGGTTACATCTTCCCATTGTCTCAGCTGTAAGAGGAAGACGTTGTATCCTAATGCCTGACATACATTATTTATGACATACACTGCTTTCCACTGCCTGCAAGAGGCAAAAAGCAAATTTAGACTTCCACAAATAATAGTTTCCAACAGCAGTCTGTTCAAACCCCTTTCATTCTCTACAGGTGACTCTGTACTGTGTGACAGGGAGCAACAGCACAGCACTGCCCAGCAAATGTTCCCAGCTGGGCAGAAGAGCCTGGGCTTGGTTGGGGGCAAACCATTCCCAGGGGAAAAGGCAAGATGCAGCTTTCCTCAGTGCAAGCTTCCATGCCTTGTAACTGCTCAGTGAGAAGAGCAAAACAGATGTTATTGTACCTCCTTTCAGCACGTGTCCCAAACCACACCTCCATTCTTTACTGTCAAGCAATCTTACAGAGAACTGAAGAACAAAAAAATGCAATTCATCCTTCACACTTCAATCCAAAATACACGAGTTTCACCAATGTCCAACTGCAGCAAGTGAAGTGAGGCTTCAAATGCTCAAAAACAGAGACTGAGGGAACGATCAGGCAACGACCAACACAGCAGTGAAAAACTGGGATCTTATGTTCTCCTGTACCATCCTGCTTTAGAGCTGCTCCATCTTCCTGCAAAAACCCACGACATTTCTCACTAAAGATGACATGCTTCTAGTCTCTTTTCGACTGCTTGACATTTTCCAAGGCTTTACCTATTGCTCTATTTCCCCACTCCAAGGATACCTGGGTGCTGAACGCAGCTCCAATCAGGCAGCAGAGAGACGTACTGATGGCTTATTTCTCTCCCTCCCGCAGTCTGCAGACTCTCTGTATGTACTTGATACATAACATGGTAAATAATTGATTCTTTCAGCTTGCAACACAAGTAAAAGAAATCAAAAGCTTTTTTTTTTTTTTTTTTTTCCCTTTTTCCTGTTTCATAGGGAAAAAAGAATTGCTTGTGCTGAATTTTCACTTTTTGCTTGCCATTTGGAATGGTTCAGTATCTGATGAGTTTTCATTATGAAAGAGATGGAAAAGTCCTGAAGTCAGGCCAAAAAAAGAAAGGAAAAAAAACTAAATTGGAAGTTCTCTTTAGACTGGGGCAACCACGCTGTGTCACTCACAATGCATTATCTTCAGCCTTCCCATCTGCACCAGTGAAATCAGGCTCCTATAGCAACTCTTCAGCAATCTTTTTCCCTGAGATTTCCCTCTAACAACAAATGCAAAACTCCTTTCTGTTCTACAAAGCTATCCAAACTGCTGGCTCTACTGAGAAGCATTACTGCACCACGAGAACATCTCTACTTTAAGCTGCTGTGCACACACCTGAAGAACAGTTAAGTCCAGGATCTGAGTGCTATTACACACTCGCCTCAGCCTGAATTCCCAGATCGATGCCCTCACTCAGCACAGCACTTCAAACAGCCTCTCAAGTCAAGGGCACTGCCTCCAAGCTGCCGCTCAGGGCTGTCCCTCTTTTTACAGAGCAGAACTCCCCTCTGGACTGCATCCAGCAAACCAGCACTCTGCCAGGCACAACTGGACCAGCAGTGCATGGATCCAGTGGAAAGCACAAAGCTACATGAGAGAGTCTGCACAGAGCCTGGAATCACGCTGTACAAGAATTATGCTCCCATAAAATACATCTTTGTATGAGGCCAAACTGCTTTGCTCCTATTCCAGCACGTCTACTCCCATGCCCCTCACAGCTCAGACAGGTCAGCCTGGGAAGCTGAGGCCATCCCTGCTTGGCCAGGTCAGCCTGCAGCACATCGTGTGCCCACTGCAGCACTGGGCCACGCTGAGGCCACCCCCAGCAGCAACCAGCAGCTGAAGCAGAGGTCTCAACAAGGGGAGCATCCACAACAGCTCGGCACAGAAACAGCAGGATCCTGACTTCTGCCATACCACTGACCACAAGGCTGTGCCTGGCCTGTGGCACGATGGACATCAAAAGCAAATAGAGCAGCAGCAAAGGAAACGACAACAAAGGCAGGTTTTACTGCAGGGCTGCAAATCCTATGATCAGCACTTATTTCCTTGCAATGTACACTGGTCACAGCCCTGGTTTTGATGGGATCAGGATTCCCAACTCCCACCGATGCTGCTTGTCGCCCCATAACAGCAGTAACATCTCTCTTCCTACATCCCTTCTCCCTTCATTAGCAGCACACCTCCCTTAGGAGCACGCTGCTGCCTTTATCTCTCTTCCCAAGCAGACTCTATTGTATTCTGACACAATACCACGCATGCAAGAGCCTCCTAATGACAGCCCTACTTTTCCCAATAGCTAACAGCAGTGAGAAATATAGCCCTCCTGCCTTTGCTGAAGGATTCTGTACTACTTCAGGGTGACAGATTACACTTGCATTTCACTTTCTGAACTTCTACTAGCTACTCATCCTAACATAAACATCATATGTTTCAATTAGGTAAAATATGTTCAACTGATCCTATAAACACTTACTACAAAAACAGTGAAATCACCAATATTTGGGGACAGTTTCTCAAATCTATTAATACCACACAAACATATGGATAAAGCTGTTTTATCTGCTCATTTGTTTTGTTTTTTTAATCATAACAACAGAAGTGTCATTGGAAAAGAATACCCCCGTATTCCAGAAACCATCTGGATCCCATGGGGGAGGACTGGTTCATCAGGACCACACCAGAATGTCTTCAGCCCATTGCAAAAACAATAAACCAGGCAGTGAGAACATCCACAGTGCCCACGCATCAGGAAAAGATGCTGTAATGCTATGATGGGATGGAAAACACCACGATAATAGCAGAGGGGCAAAGTCTGACTACAGCAAATGAGAACGAGCCCAAATGCAGTAACAGGAAAAGAGCCACTTGCCTTTGAAAAGCCTGAGGTAGACAGAGATCTCCAAGCAAAGATACCCTCACCTCCACTGCCAACCCTTAAATGAGGGCTGGGAAGGGGTGGATCCTGGCTCCATCCCTTCTGGTCACTCAGGTACACTGCACGCAGCTGAGCTCCCCTGGCTTGGCCCTGCCTTCCATCAGGTGCTCCAGATGCAAAGAACGCTGTGTCAGCAAACTTGGAGCAGATGCCCCAAAACGTCCTCCCATTCAGAACATCACCAAACACTGCCACAAGCCAAAGACCTCCTAAAACAGAGGGCTGCTGCAGCACTGAGCCATGCCCTGAGCTTGCTGCTGGATGCAGCGTGGCACAGCCTGCCATGGGGCAACCCCAAGGGCAGCCCTGAGCTGAGGGCAAAAAAAGAAGTGTGATAATGCAGGTGTAAGTGCAACATTACACTTGTGAAGATGTATTTGAGCATCCCAATGTAGATAAACTGAGACCGTTCTGAAGAGAGAAACGGGGTTGGTTGGTACCTCTTGTTCCTCTAAGCCAACAGCACATGTGCTCCATAGCAATCCCACCACCTGCACCTCTGATTTCAGAAAACCTGACAGAAGAAGTCTCAGACATCTCCAAGCTTTCCACTTAATGAAGAAACAAATCCAAAACTGCAATGCTAACCCCAAAGTAAATACTGCAGCAGCTCTGCAGTCTGAACAGCACTTCTTCCAGTGCACTTCTCCCAGGCCCATGTGCTGCGCAGTCATTGTCCCTCCTGTAATCCATTTTGCCCCCGCAGCTCATTCTGGTCAGTCCTGCTGGAGCAGAGCACACCACGATGCTGAACAGGACGCAGGGCTTAGGAAAGAGCCCTGCTGACTTTGGTTTCACAGAATGTGAAGGCAATGCTCACGGCCAGAAGGAACCACTCACCTTCTCTCGAAGCGACGCCCTTTAGTTGCAGCTTTAGTAAGAAGGAGCTGAGACGTATTACAGACTGCTTTTTTACATTGGCAGTGCTGCTGTAAAACCACGTGTTTCAGTACCACAGATGGAGCCTGATGCTTCCTTGACCGTTCACCTTCTTATCACTGCCCCACAAGGAGCCCCACAAGGAGCCCCACACACGGCCGGCTGCTCACCAGCAGCCATTCAGGTTCCTCAGTCTGACACACAGCACTGCAGACCCGAGGAACTCTCAGAACTCCATTCCCAGCTCCCAAGCAGGCAGCCCAATTCGGTTCAGCTATATTACAAAGCCACACTCCGGGACTGCAAAATGTTTGTAGATAAAATGAACAGGAAATGATATTGTAAACTACACAATAATAATAAAAAAACACGTTTATGTATCCAAACGTTTTAAGGCAAATGATTTCTTCCCCGCTATGTTGCTATAAAAGCACTGCTGCAGTGCATGAGTCAATCATACAAAATTGCAGGTAACAAACAGATCAGCACCAAAAGCTCCGAGCTGGGGATCAGCCCCAGGCTGCATGGCACTGCTTGTCCCCCCTCCCAGATTTACCTCTGCTTGCAGCAATTGCTTATAACTCACTTTGCAAAGCTTAATCGTGTTACAGGAAGAAAATCAGCGTGTGTTAAAAACTCCAAACCATCCCTTGGATGTGCAAGAGTAAATTTCTAGAGAACTGGCAGACGTGTCGCAGACAAAGCATGGCAATTTTACAGCTCAGCAGCGCGGAGTGAATGAGGTGTGGGGAGGAGGATGGCAGAAGGGGAGAGAAAAAATCACACAGCAATACCTATGAAATGCAAACATATTACATAACAAATTAAACTCCTGAGTGCACAGCAAACCTACAGCTTCCTCTTCATAACAGCGCCTCAGAAGACGTTTGATTAACAGCAAGTGCTAAGCTGGCTCTGTCAGCTGTTTGGAAATCCATGCTCAATGTACTCCAAAAGGCAATTTTAAACATAGTGCTCTGAGAGTCTGCATTGAATTAATAAAACTACAGCAATAGGATTAATCCACAAGCCAAATGCCCCATCGCACCATCCCATAACTACACATTTTCCAAGTTAACTCCAAATGATATGAAGTATCTGGGTTATTAGTAAACAGATTTTTAAGGGGTCTGTATGTGTGGCAGCTTTGCTGTTCTTGAGAGAACACTGTCACACAGGAGAGCTCTTTGCATCCTGTGACATCTAGGCAAGCTGATCTGCACTTTCAGTAATTATTTCCAGGAATAGCAGAGAAGAAAAGTCATAACTCCATTCTGCCTTCATTCAGAGAATGGCAGTAGCACACTTTAACACTTGCATTTTAATGTCTCAGAGCCAAAGCCTCTTTTCTCATGGATGTGGGCATGGGGGGGGCTGTGCTCAGGGCAGGGCTCTGCACGTGTCCATGGCAAGTCGGAATGGAGCTTCTGGTGTCTGCCAGGACTGTCAGTGCAAACTCAGCCAGCAGCCACTGCCTGCTAGCTGGGTACCACGCAAGGCTGATGCCTTTACTGTCAGCCCAGGATGGTGATATTCATCAAACCACTGACTTCAAGTTACTGTCCAATCACCAGAATAATTGATTGTGGCTAACAGACTTCATTAGCTGCTCAGCTTCCCTCCCAAGTCAATAAGCATTTGCTGATCTTACCATGACGAGGTTACTGTCTCAGCATCCGCACAGCTCGCACACCTCCAAAGATGACTCCACCTCTCAAAAAGAAACAGTCCACGTATTCAGCATGTTTCACTTGTTGCAGAAAACTGAACGTAGAGCTTAAATAGAGCCTGGCAGAACGAAACATCAGCTGGCACTACCCTGAAATACACATTCACACAATCCTCTGCCAGACCGGGGCTTGCTGAACGCGGCACTCCGAGCTCCCAGACGCTCAGCTGTGAGTGCGACCCAGAGAGAGGGAACCAGATGGCAAGAGACTCCTGGCATCCTTCAGTGTTACGTGAAGTGTTTCTTCAACTTGTGTGTACACCACCCAGCCACACTGCTTTGGAAACAGCCCTGCACATCCCTCTGCAGATCTTTCCACAAACAGATCCTTCAACAGGAAAGCAAGGCCCAAGCCTGTTATTTTTAAGCACTGAACAGAATGTCTCACACTCGGAGTTTCTGTTGTCAGGAGAGAGAAAGAAACACCTCTGAAGGATGAATTTCATCCCTGGGACCTGTTACCTCAGAGTGTTCAATTGCTCATTAATGACCATGGAGGTCAGATAAGGAGAATGGAGACCAGAATGCTAACTGAATTGCTGAGAAGAGTGAGAAGCTTCACAGCTGTTTCTACGGGCAAGCAGGGCTCAACGGCTGTGTTGGTAACATGCTGATAGTTCAGGCACCACAGAGAGATGATTTTGCTCATGGCCAAATTAACATGGCCTAGGCATTTCTTAATCCAACTGAAACACGCGCCTGTAGGTCAGGGGTTTGCTTCCATTCCATGTTCATACAGGCTCAGCCAAGCACCGAGTCCTGGACATGTGGGATGGCCACAGCTCTGCACACCACAGCAACAGCAGGAAAACAGCCAGAACCACTTAGAGCTGGTCCTTAGAGCTAAAAAGCAGCAATAACAACAAAGTATTGCAGCGTAAAAGCAAACTTGCTAGGAGTGCTTCCACAGCTGGAGCGCTTTGCCTGAGCAGCTGCTCAGCACAAACACCGCTCTGCTGTGCTGGGCTCAGTGACTGCAAGCACAAGGACTGCTGTGTGGGGGAGCAGCAGTGGTGTGGTGTTAAAAAAGAAAAGCATCACACTATTAGAGGTGAAGGCCTCTGAAGTAAAATAGTAAAAAAAAAAAAAAAATTATAATTAGAAATTCTAAAATATATTATTTTGACCGAGCAGGTATGAGTCCCTTTACTTGAAGAGAAAGTTGCTGCCTTGCTGCAGTGTTTTGCCTTAGGGCAGTTCTCAGAGAGCTGTAGATCATTCAGGAATAATAAATTTCAGCACGTTGCCTGCACACACATCCAGAATAAAAAGTAAGAAGTAAAAAGGACATGGAAAGAAAAAGAAAAAGAAAAAGACAGGCTGAATGCCTGAGCCACGAGCCGCAGGGAAGCGGGCACTGAGAATTTATAGACTGCAAACTTTGGAGGGTTTGGGAAGGTAGAGACATGGAAAGCTGTGTGTATCAGGTTGGCACAGCTTAAAGGACAGAATGTGACCATTGCTAAGAGTCAGAATTATTCGGGCTGCAGGGCCCTTCTGTGGCCAGGTGAATTACGTTTATAGAAGGAGCAAATAACAGCCCCAGGGTCAGCCGATCTTCCAGCGATACCAATGAAAGGTTTCTTTTGAATGCAAAAGGAGACAAGGCGGATTGTGCCCAAGAAGTGCAACATCCTCAAATGCATAACTGATTTTCAGTGCCAGTAAATACATCCCGATGCGCTCCAGCAAAGCGCGCTCCAGCAGTGCCTCTTCAGGCTACGCAGCCTCCCCTGAAACCTGCAGGATGTCAGCACTGACAACTGATGCTTTTCTACTGCCACCTCTGTTGAGATTATCAGTTTCACTCTTTTCTTTGTTTTATTTAAATATTCCCCACCCAATGAGCTCCAATTCACCCCAGGCCTATGGGACCACCCGAATCCTCCTCCACACCCTGCAGACCCTGCTTGTCTCTCACAGCCTCGTACATTTCTTTCCAAGACCACAATGGATTGCTACGATCCTTGCCGTTCTGTGACAGCCTTGGGACCGAGCTTCCTCTGTGCTGCCAGCGATCTGCCTCCAAATTTACACAGCAGGAGCAATTCTAACACAACGCATCTGGCAACAAGGGTCTAAGAAATAGTTCTATTAGTTTGTGTAAAACTAAACAACTTACCGAGAGGCAAATAAACCCACAGATCGCGGCTCTCTGCTATTATTCACTCCCCCCCCCCCACCCCGCCTTGTTTTGGTGGATAAAAACAAGAAAGTAAGGCTTCTCATTCAGCAGCCGTTTAGCGGACCTGTGGCTCCGTGCAGGCAATCAAACCTTGGGCTGCTGTCCCCGCTCAGCGGCCGCCAGCAGAGCGCCCGCACCGCGCCGCGCTCCCACAGCCGCCCCGATCCGCGCAGCGCAGCCGGGCCGAGCGGGGCGGCAGCAGCAGCCGCTGAGCGCGACGTCCGCGAGGTTTTTTAGGGAAACCGTTCACGGCCGTTTATTGCAAATTGGGAATTGTGCCGAGCCCGAGGCAGTCGACACCTCGACGGGTCCGCATCCCGCTCCGCGATGCGCGGATTTACAGCGGTGCCACCGACGGAGCGGCTGTACCGGAACCGGACCGGGATACGACGAGGGCCGGGGGGCTCGGAGGGGCTCCGGGACCCTCGGGAAGGGGCTCTGCCCGGCCCTGCATCGCGGGGATGCGGCTCCGGGACCCGCTGAGGGCTCCGCGGGGGTCGGGGAGGACCGAGCCGCGTCGAGGGGCGATCCGCTCACCTCATCGCCTTGGCCGAACTGCAGCCCCAGGGCGACGAAGTGCTCCACCCGGATGAAGCCGTCCGCATCCTCGTCGCACACGTCGAAAACCTCCTTGAGCTTCCGCAGGAACCGCAGCAGGCCGGCCGGCTCCATCGCGGCCGTTAGCTGGAGGCCGGCGGCGCGGCCGCAGCAGCCATCATCGCCTTCAGCGGGCGCGTGACATCAGCTCCGAGGAGCGGGGCGGGAGGGGACGGCGAGCGCGGGAGAAGAGAGGGAGGGAAGGAAGGAGGAGAGGAACGAGAGCTGCGGGCGGAGGGAGGGAGCGAGGGAAGGGAGAACAATAGGGCAGAGCCCGGGGATGGAGAGGGAGGGGCGGCGAGGGGCGGGCGGCCGCCAGGGGGCGCTGCGGGACGAGCGGCGGGGCGGCAGGTGCGCGTCGGGAGCGCGCGGGGCTGAGGGAGCGCGCGCCGCGCGGAGCGGGACCGCGAGGGAAGCAGCACCGCGGGGAGAAACGGCTCCGGGTAACGAACGGGGCATCGCACCGCACCGGCTGCGGGGGTCGCGTGCGGCATTTCGTTCCACTCAGCCACCCTTCCATCGATGTCGCTCCCACTTATTTAGCAAATCGGTGTCAGGACGAGCGTTTAAGGATCGCATTCGGCAGGGCTGCAGCTCGGGCTGTGCTCCAGCACGCAGCGATGCTCGAGCCCCGGCAGCACAGCGCGTCACCCGCAGCCTGAGCCAAGTCCTGCTTCCCAGCAGAGCCCCTCGCTGCTGCAAGGATTAGCAAGGTAACAGCTGCACTCCGGTCTTTTAATCGTTCCTTTTTAAATTTTATCACTATTACTTCCCATCAGTTACATCTTCCATTAAAGTGCCACAAATAACAGGCAGCAAAAAAGCAGCTTATTCCTACTCCTATCCCGCCTGAAAACTTAGCACCGTTACTCAGGAGGTAAGGAAGTTTTCTCCCTCTTTAGCTTACAGCGGTAGCGTCATTGCAATGCGGGATGCACCCAAAAGACGACACTACGCTCCGTTCATCTCCCGCAGTTCCACACCGGCCCCCCGCTGGGCTCCCAGCGCCAAACGCCGCTCCCCGCCGTGCCCGCAGGTCCGCTCGCGCCCCCCAGCGGTCAGACCCCGCACTGCAGCCTCGGGGGCACCGCGCAGAGCAGCGAGGCGCGCAGTTACTGCGGCTGGTGCGAAAAACCGTGCCGTAACCAGTAAGGAGAGAGCCACCGCGCTGCCTTCCTTTAGGGAACGGACAGCACCTGCTGACTTCCCACTGCGGAGCTGCAGGCAGTTGGGAGAGCTTCCGTTTGCCTCCGATTATAACATGCAGCGGCACCTGGCAGCCTCCTGAAAGCCTTAAGGGTGCTTGAAAGCACCTGAACTTGTGCACATACCCTGCATTTATTAAAACAAAGGCTGCTACTTTGCAAATCAGCTAGCAGCTGGAATGCCTGAGGGCACACCAGCCCGTGTATTTCCCTAAGCCTCACCCTCAGCACACAGTGCACGGACTGCTCGCTAAGTTGACCCTCACAGCTCTAAATAAAGCTTTCTGAAGTCCTGCTTTCTTGCCCTATCCTCGACAGGGCTATACAGCCCTAAAAGCATTTTCCATCTCTGATTTTATTATAGCTGAACAACAAGTGCAATTTCCATACGCTGCTGCATTTAGCAACAAGATCTGGGTCAGAATAATAAAATTAGAACATGCTATACCATAGTGATGCTAGAGCCAAACAGTGATTACTCGCATCTCAAAACAGACTGTGGGAGCTGAGTCCAACCCAGCTGACTAATGACATAAAGGACAGAACAAAAATACTTCTGTAAGACAATGCAGGCACAGCATTGTTACTGCTGTGACCAGTACTGGACCAAATTGGCTGTTGGGTTAATGGTGTGAGCAGTCTGACCGTTCCAATGAGAGGCTGCAGCAGCTTGCTTGTAGAGAAACAGTCCTGAAAAATACATTTTTAGGAACAGCAAAACAATTAGGAAAGCAGCTTAACAAGGCTGCTTCTAGCAGCTTTTCTAATTGCCTTCACAAAATGACTGAAGCAGGCATTATCAAATCTACAGGCTGCAGATGCAATTATTCCAGCTGTTTGTAACAATTAGATGATTCACAGCATTTAAGAAACCAATACAGCCCTATTTATCCTTGTAGCCATGTAGGAATTTTGGTATTGATACTGAGGATAAAAACTGGGGGAGAGAACAGAGATGAACTCATGGATCCGAATTAGCTTCAGCTGAAGTATAATTTTTGCCTCCTTGCCTTACAGTTACTCCTAGTGGGCTGGGAGAGATGGGAGGAATCCTAGCATGCTTTGCAGCATGTCTATTTCTAAGACTATTTTAACCCAAAGCTGGAAATTCTGAGGTCCCTTATGGGTCTGTTAATATTCCCATCTTGTTTAGAGCACTGGCACATCAACGTTGTAAATGCTCTAATAATGCTAGCTACTGAACTACCTCACCTGATTATCACACCAATGAAATTAACAGCCAATACATGGAATATTTAAGGGTGATTTGCTTTTCTTGGAAGTATTTTAGGTGGGCAGTCTGTAAAGTGGGATAGGTTGACAAGCACAGCATTAAACCATTCATCTGGCATATCTCCACACCTGCAGATATATCCAACATAGCTTCCTCCTACCTCAATCATCAGCCACAGTAAGAAATAAAGAACATCTCCCCACGCCTAACAGCAACCAGGATGGTACAGATAAGCTGCTCTTTTCACTACAAAATCTATTATATAGCAACTACAAAAGCAAACCAAAGCCCCACAAAAAAAAAAAAACAGTGTTCAAAGAAACCTCACGAGGGTGAACCACACTACTCAAATTATGATGATTCCTTTGCCACTGCCTGCCAGTCAGATAAATTGTTATTTCTTTCCTGAATCTCTTCTGGAAAAACATGAGCATACCCCAGAGTTCAGAAGTGACACATACAGATTGTGCTGCCATACAGCAGAATGTTTACAGGATAACAGATATAACGTGACAGTGAAGAAGTGCTCCAAGATTCCCATCTTGTTTTGGTACACAGATGTTCTTTTGCTGCAGCTTTGAATCATGAGATAAGCAGATGTTGCAACATTTCAAAATGTTCATCTTCTCAAAGAGACAGCTCAGGCACATATCTGCATGTTCACCCCCTTAAGCCTCACGCTTTAGACATGAAGTCAATGAGCATTATGTACCAAATTCCCTTTAGGAGAAGCTAAGTGATTCACTCTTCCTACAGCAAAACTCTCATGCCAGATGATTACAGATATTGCCCCTGCACAGCCATGGTCACAAGTGAGACATCTCTTGCGTCCCACATTCGTTTGTTCATAACAGTCTTGGCCTCTTGCACAAAGAGCAATAAAACCCAGACCAAAGGTGCATCTTTCCAGTATTCTGTGTGCTAGCAACTGTAGTGCAGCAGAGCAGAGCACACTGGTTAAGGCACAGTGTATGCTGTGACACCAGTTACAGAGTCTTTGGCAAAGTAGATGGAACCAAACTCCCCTGATATTAAAGGACTGCTGCTTATTAGTTGGTTGCACTTAAATGGCCAAATTTAAGAGCCTGTCTCCAGCAGCCATCATGTTTATGTCTGCATAGCCCCTAAAACCAACAAACCTTGAAACCACCTCCCACCTCCCCTCCCCCATCTCTTTGACAGTGGAAAAACCTATAGAAACTAAGAAAGGTAGGGCAGGAAACGGGTATCTCAGGGCACTCAAAGAGCTGAAGCTGGAGGCAATATGAATGAATATCCTATTAGATAGAAAAAAGATAACAGCAGTAAATGCTGCAATGTGGAGATAACATGTTCTCAGTTCTTCCCCTCTACCACAAGGCCTGTAGTGCTGGCTGGTTAGGCATAACCCTAAGTATTGTGTATAGCAGGATTCAGGACTACAGACCAACACAAACATGCTTGCTTGGAGTTATTTTGAAGTATTCCACAAACGCTGATGTGTAGATTTACACACCTCTAGAAGCATCCTCTTATGTTCCTCTAATATTCACCCAGAAAGAGAGCAGAAACAATTTCCGATTTGATCCTGCTTAGCAATTTCAGGTGGATCTTCATGCTCTTATGGAACACATCCTGAGGAAGGGAGGGAGAGACTGCAGACCCAGCATGTTCTCACTGTGCACACAGCCACGTATACTTCCCTCTCAAGTATGACTGCATCTGTTCCCACTTGCAGAGGCTTTACACTGAAAAGCCAAAGCAGAAGAGATTTTCAAGCAGCAAAGTCAGTACAATGCTCGAGAGAAATTACGTTGAACCTCTTGCATTTATTAAGATATGTTTGAAAAGTCTGGATTTGCATTGCTAAAGTTCTCATGAACACAGCTGAAGCACAGAACAAGAAGGAAAGCAATTAGTAGGTGCCAATACTCCATCTGCTGGGAGACTGCATGTGTGTTTACATATCATTATGCCTCAGTCTTTGCTAAGCCAATGACATCAGACATTTTATGATAGTTTCAGCTGCAGGAGGAATTGGCTGGTTGCTATTCATTTGGTATTCCGACAGCTAGAATGAGCTGTTATGCTTCCCACCAGTGATAAAGAACAGTCACCTTATACTCCATAGCACAAGTCAAATGATGTCTGATCAAGTCTCCTTTTGACAGTACTCTATATGAAAAGTGTTGCTTCCAAAAACAGGAAGTCTCTTTAAGACTTAAGAGATCTAGAAAAAGTAGTGCAAATATTGTCTCTTTGTTAATCCTTGTTTTAGATACTGCTATTAACTTCCAGAATTATGCTACTATTGTTTCAGTAACATTCTGCTTTCCACTCTCCAGCCTATGCTCAGAAGCTTGGAGACTTCAGTTCATAAAGATTCTCTTCTACACAAGAAGAGGGTATTAGCAGGGCTCCTCTTTGGCATAAAGGGAAGCAGGAATTGCTGCTGGATGTGCTTCAGGTGTTAAGGCTAAAGACAAAATTTGGGTGAATGAAAATGAAGAAACAGGCAGGTTATAAGAGATTAAGTCCTTCCCTGGAGGGAGGTTGTGGAGAAAGCCTGAGGAATTGTGGATCCTAATTCAGGTACCTCATCTCACTGAGATGGACCCTCTTGTGCAGGTCTTCTATCCTGACATCTTCAAATCCGCAGCTTCTAATCCAGCCAGGTAACTCAAGGACAAAGGCCCAAGGACAAGGAAAGGAAATACTCCAAAACCTCATAAAGCAGGTTTGCTCTTAGAGAGGAACAAGCAGCTAATCTATCGGAACAAAAGTCCATTTTAGTCTTGATATTCAAACAAACAAGATGGGGAGGACAGCTTTTCTACAAAAGCACAAAATTCTTCCAAGACAAAGGCAGAGGCTTACAGCTTGTTGTTTATGACACAGGAATTATCTTGGAAGAGTCATTAAGAAAAGTATTAAGGCAGCAAATCACATCTTAGAAATTCAAAAGCAAGAGCTTATTCAAGGAGAAATATGCCTTTTCATAAATGCTTTCACACATCAGGAAGAGCAGAGAGGCTGTGTCCAAATACCAGTTGTTCCTCCTGCAGCTTTTGTTCTCCAGCTCACATTCCACAAGAACACTGGCACTCAGCAGGAGGCCATACCAGCTGGCCTTCCTTTCCCTAGTGCTTCTGTTGGGTCACCATCCTGACCATTTTCAGGGCCATCTCTCCTTGATCAGATGGTACCTAGCATGAAGATGAAGTACACAGTAAGCAGCTGCTGTAGAGAAGACGACAGCAAGAACATATGCATGCTCAAGTTTTCTTGTTGGTAATGATGCACCCTACCTACCCCAGTAGGTATATTATTTACCATGTGCCCAGCCTTAAGAATCCAGAAGAAAGCAAAGTTCTCATAGGCCTTGTGGAAAGCAGCTGTATCAGTGGATTCTGGAGACACATAAAGCGCCTTCCACCTCTGCTGGCTGAACTCCTTCAAGCCAGGCCACTTCAGTTTTCGGATCCATGCCTCCTGGCCTGTTAGAAAGAGAAGTTAGATTTCTACATGCTCAGATTCTAAAAACAATGTTGCTATGCCTAGAAAAGCTGCAAATAGTTTAGTACAAATAGAAATAAACCAACAAAGAGAAAGCTGTCTCTCACACAAGGGTGTTAACAAAACATTAAGAGCTGCTCACTTATAACTGTATTGCCAGTTACAAAGGAGATTTGCAGAAGAGAGATCTAGCTACCAATGTTATTAGTGACTGCACATTCTACTCGTTACCTGTTCTGCTCCCAAACCCAGTCAAAAAGCCTCTTACCCATGGTGTCAACAATGAGATCCAGCTGCCCATTATAGACTGTGACATTGACATTGGCTGCTAAGAGCTGATCAACAATGTCAATGACAGGTCGCATGAAGTCCTCAGCCATGTTCTCAAAGACTTTTGTGGACTGACCTGATGGAACCAGAAAGGAGACAGATTTTAACTGATGGAGATGTCACTCCTAAGCTGGGACAGAAGCAACCAGACAGGGGTCTCAAAATACAGCTCATGGCTGTGTAAGAGCAGGGCTTCACACAAAATATCAGCCAGCCAGTTAAAAGAGCTAAGAACCAGAAAGCAGCCACACTCACACCAGAGCTCACACAGCACTGTTGCTTCTGGCTCCTATTACACACACATACAGTGCTGGCATCAGTCCTTTTAAACCTTCCTGTCTGTTTTATACCTTCCCCTTCACACCACCCTGCACAACACAGCACTCTGGCAGAGAAAGACTGACAAATTCTCTCAGTAAGACTGCAAGGACATAAATCAGTTGCTGAGACACTGAGGATCTTTGGCCCCTGTACTTTTAGCTGCTTGGCTAATGACAGATAAAAGAACCAGAACTGTCTATCACTGGCTTGCCCTGTTACATTTTCATCTGTGAAAATAAGTTCTCTTTTTATGATGTAGGATAATGAAAATTTAATGTGACTGCTTACTACAATAAAATATCTCCCTTCAGACTGCAATATAGTGGAAGACCATAATACACTCATTAGATCCACACTAGCAGACAGGAAAGTACCTCCCCATTTTACACAGTCAGGAATAACTTTTAGTTTCTTTCTGATAGGTCCATTCATCAATTCACTTAGGTTGTTCTTATGCATAACTTTCACATGACGTTGGTAAAGCCTAACTGAAAGAGACAAAACACTTGGATTAGTTGCACATTTAAGACAGCCATCCTGTGTAAATAACAATTTTCAGTGCTACAGTCACAGCTAAACTCTTCTAGTGAAAATGCACCACCACAGAGAACAGTCTGTAGACTTTTACTATAAATCCCTGATGCCAACCTTCATGTAAGTTAAGAGATAATATGGGAAGAGCCCAACCACCCATTTTCACTTCTGGCTCTCACAGCACTTCTCCAGGAGAAGCTTCTGCTCCAGCCACTTGGCACAGGTACATCTCAAAACAATTGTTTTTGAGCTGTAATGTTTTACTTCTGGGAATCAGTTGTGCTATTCCCTCCCCCCGAGGAAGGTAATAAAGAGAAAGTGCTTGAAAGAAACTAAGTATTTGTTTAGATGCATAAGCACCATGGAACTAGACTCAGACTATTTATATAGATGGGACATTTTCGTGTCCTAGCTTGAAGACAAGCAAAAGAAATTAAAGAGGATGTAACTTAGGTCATTGTGACATAGTTTTATAACATTAACTACTTCCTTGGAGTAATTGTGTAGAACGTATAGGTGGAGGTGTAATCTATAGAGGGGTTGCTCCACATTCCTATTAATCCCCATTTACGCAAGAGCAATCAAGTTCATCTCAAGAGACTATTACTATCCTTTGGATCCAAAGGTCCATTTTAAGGAACAGCCTTGGGTCAGCACATCCTATGATCAGAGCTGATAGTATGTGAATGCAAACAGAGCCTCAGAAGTTCAAATACTTAAATATGACTTACCCAGATGAAAATTTTCTTGTTCATTTGCTTTCACTTCTGGCACTTCCTTAGTCATGATGTTATAGAAGTTCACATTGTCTGTGTTCTGAAAAGATAAGATGTTTAGCACTGTTCCTCATAACTGAAAGTTTCTGCAAACAGATTCCCTTCCAAAACAGAGAGATTAGGAAGTTCTAAACTTTCTACAGATCAGGAAGGTATTCATAGAGAAACTTGGGTTCTACAGTTTATAAAGAGCTTTCTCAAGACCATGTGGTTTGTGCTCTTCTCTGAAAAGGGTGTGAAACTACAGGAAGCCTGCAAGTGTGACTGCAGAGTGTTATTACTCATGACAGAGTCAGCTGCAATGCCAGGCGATGCTTTCAAATGCAGTTCTGCTAGATCCAGTCTAGCCCAATGCTGCCTCTTGCTCAACATCCACCCAACCTACAATCCTTGAACATCCTCAGATGCCTGCTCTAAAACAGTGGGACAGACAGCTGTCACCCTCACCCCTCTTCTGGAATTGATGACATTTGGAAAAGTCAAAGAATCACTGAATGATAATGCAGACAGCACACTGCATCCATAGGACAAGTGCAGTTAATGTTGCCAGCAGAAAAGTTACTCAAGTTTTGCAGAGCTAGCTCTCCTTTAACTGTTGAGTCATAGAAGATGAGAGGCACTGGTAATGAATCAGCACACAAGAGTCACACTACAGGAAGAAGTACCTGAACCCTTATGTTGATATCACAGCTGGAATAGAAAAACAAGCAGGCTTGAAGAGAAAGATAAAATGGGAACCACAAGTTCCTGCCAAAGAACAAGAACTGACACCAACGATGTGGAGGTTACCAGAGAGAAAACAAAGCAGCTCCAGATGAGTCTTTCAGTTTGAGGAAGCCAGAATTTTACTTGTACTAAACCACACTAAGGCTCACATGGGTTGCCCTTCCCACGGCCTCTTGCAATCAAGTGATGCACAGCAAACAGCTCTCTTACATCAACATCATGAAGCACAAACAGGTGAAAATGACTGGGCAGGATGCTGGAGGATGCACACTAGCCCAGCTTCATTAGAAGAAGCTGTGTGCTCCCACAAACACTGACTTCTTATTAATGCTGCTCAAAGATCTCACCTCTTCAATGATACCTTCAGCCTTACTCCAGAGCTCAGTGGCCAGTCCATAGTCATTTTTATTTATTGCATCCATTATTTCTTTAGCAACAGCAGTCACCTCTTCTAGACCCTGATCATCAAGGAGAGACTGAAAGACAAACACATATGAGAACAGCTTTAATGATAGTTTCACATTCATTTCTCAGTAACAGGCTTCATGCATTAGAGATCTCATACCAAGAGTTAATGTCAAAAAAAAAAAAACAACCTCCATTTATACTACATAGCAGTACAAGTTCCCAGGAGAAGGCCAAGAGTTTAAGAAGGTACTCACAGTGCTATAGAGGTAGGGTCCCCAAGACAGCACAGAATCTAAAAACAATAATAAAATGAAAAACAGAATAGATCCCAAACATTTAGTTTTTTGCCACAGGATTTCCTTTTAATTTTCTGTAGCAGAAACAGTTGTGACAAAAAGAAGTACAAGAGTTGTTCAGTAAAAAGGTACAGCCAGCTTATTTTGCCAGAAGTTTACACAGCACAGAGTAAGTTCTTTATGAATCCTGAGAACCAATAAAATTACTTCAACACCATAAGCCTCCTAAACATTAGTCACTGAAATTTACTTAAAGAAACTTCATGCTCTTGCTGAAGTGCTCTCACCCCAGAACTGTGACACACTGATACAGGATGGGGAGAGAACTCCCAAAGGAACAGGCACAGCCTGAACTATTAGCAAATATTACTGAGGGAAAAAAAAAAAAAAAACAAACTAGTTTTTTTGTCCTTCACCAGACACACACCCTGTCTTTTTCAGGTCAGCGAGGACATCAGGTCCCCAGCACAAGGTCTCCTTGTGACAACAGTAAGAAAACTTCACTTGCAACCTTGTGAACCATGTGGTGACATCACTAAATGCAAATCACCAGAATGGCTGTAGAGATTTGCACAGACTTTTCACCACCACTCCACTTCAGATGCAGCTATGCTCCTCACTGGCTCTCAGATTGCTCAAGATTTAGAGACGTTCCAAAGGCAGACACTTCAATCACCACTTGACATATTGAAGCATTTTCAGTGATTTGATATACCAGACTCAATAGAGATGGCATTTGCTTAAGGCAAGGCTGGCATTTTTGACTGTAGGTATCCATTAAATAATCTAAAAAAATAAAAAGTAAAAATCAAGACAGTCTGAGAATTTTAAACATACCCAGTGGAGAAATCCATGAGTCCCCAAGAGCGACCCCAGCAAAATTGCACTTTATGCTTCCTTTTTGTACAGCCTTGGTGATAAGAGGAAGAACAAAAACAAGCCTGCTTTTAGCTGGGACCTTAGAACCAGTTTTCTTTACACAGAAAAAACCCGAACGACACAAAAATCAATCAGTTATTGGTCTGACTGAGGCAGCAGAGACAGCATGCTCCAGGAAACACAAGTACATGCAGAACATCACCTTCTAAAGTGAACTACATCCTCAAACTACTTACCTTATGCAGCTCTAAAGCAATGCCAGCAGCCATTTTGCCTCCATAAGATTCAGAAAATATGTAGAATGGGACGCTCTGGTGAGAGAAACCACACAATGAAGCTGTTAGACAGAGGACAGAGCACACCCCCAGCCATCTCCCACATCCCCCAGGACCCAGGGGTAGGCTCACCACCCTTCACTACCAAACCCTGGGGATTTTTGATTCTAAGATGCCATAACATCCTGGGGTAATTACTAAGGCAAACTCTGAAGTGAGCCTTTCGGTATTTTGGAACTGGAAACAGCCAAGACCCTATGTGCTTCTCAGATCACAACTGACAGTAACACGGCCTTCTCATTATCTAACTGGTGCCAAAACCAGCAATTCATGATACCACCTCTGAACAGCAGAAAATGAGACAGTGGTTATACCTGCAGTGCTTCCCCTGCACACTACTGCCTCACCTAGAAGGCTGCTCACCAATTCCTTTTGAGATCTGTTCAATTGCAAAGAAAAATAGGATCATAACCAATAATTCAAATCACCTACCTGAAATTCTGTTCTGTGTGTGAAGAATTCGTTAAGAAAAACCATCATATCAGAGACTACTGTGGTTAGGTTTTTGGCAAACAAGCTGCAGTCATCTACGTAGCTGAATCCAGTGCCCACAGGATTGTCCACAAACAAGATACTGGCTGCCTGCAACTGCACAAGCAGAAAGGTTTCTGTGAAACATTAGTTCAGCTAACAGAACTAGCAGAGCACCAGTGCAAAAAAAAGTTTTGATGGCACAAAGATCTAACAGCCACTGCATCCCCAACCCTGAAAGAAGCTGGAGAAAAACTGGGTACAAGTCCAACACAGAATGGTACAGGTGGGCCTTCTGTCTGTCAGAATGCAGCAAAAACTATCAGATGATGCTAAGCTGTATAGTTACAAGTGCACAAACAAAAATCAAGGGATCCACACAGAGATAGCTAGGATGGCTCAAAGCAATGAGGTTTATTTTAAAAAAAGGGGTACAATGCAATGCCTTTCCATTTGCCCAGTGTGCAACAGGAAAGGCACCCAGAACTCCTAGCCATCCAAGGGCAGCTCACCCATGTGAACCAGGGACCTCCCAAATAGTTAAGACTCTTAGTTGCTCACAGCTCAGTGAACAAACCTCTACTTCCACAGGCAGCTGTAATTACAGCTGGTTTCCCTTGAAGGTCATACGAGGCTTGTAATTACCAGCCACGGTAATATGTTGCCAGCCACCTAGAAAAGCCCTCAAGACTGTAAGCAACAAAGCTATGATCAGAAGTAACATTTTCCTAGAACTTCCTCACTTACTCTGTTTCCCCCCAACACACATTAATGGAGGCCTACATATTCCATCAAAACAAATTAACAGGTCTACTCTTCAGTTCTTAACAAGGCTATTAATATAAGCCATTGTTATTAGTCTGACTATTTTAAGATAAAGCACCATAGCTCTATTGAATTTTAAATGAAAACTGTTCTGTGTGCATTTTAACCTGGCAAGCACTTGCTTATACAGGCAATAAGTTCTGCAGTGAACAATTAGAAGCTGAACTCTCAGCTATACCCAGGTCGTATTTCTTGGTTTCAGTTCCTTGTCTAACGGACCAATCTCTTCAAAGTTCCCAAATCCACAGCCCGAAGATCCTGGACCTCCCTGAGGGGAAAGAGCAAATAACTGGGTTAGAAGGCAGCACGCCACAGATGTGGGAGACAGGAGCAGAACAAAACAACACAGTAAGCACATCATCACACAGGAAGTCCAAAGTCCCTCTGCACTCCTCAGCATCTTGCAAAGAGGGCTCTGTTCCTCATTGTCCTCCACTACACGCACACAAGGCTTCTGATGAGAGAAGTAACCACCCACGTGTGAAAGCATCTGATGGGCTGCACGCTGGGTGCAGTTTGAGAACTTCTGCCCTTATTCCCTTAATCCTAAGTACAGAAATTAGCCAAAGTACAGAAGTTTGTCAGTCATTAGGTGTTCACTTTTTTAACCGTCACATACAGCACACACATTGTACTCTTTAATAACACAGAAGGGAAAGGTCCAAGTCACCAAGAGGCCACATCCAACGTTCATTTCTGAAACGCATCTCTGGAGGTGAATGCAGAGCACACACTGATGACTGTTATCAGTTGTGACTGAACGGAACCAATCACGGTGACAATCAGCCTCTCTCGGTTGCTCCTTACGGAGCTCACCGCGGATCTCTGACCGCTTTTCCCCCCTCTCACAGCAGCGCTCGGGCTGCAGGCAGCGCGGAGCCGCCAAGCCGCGGCACGGCACGGCGCAGGGCACCGCTACGGCATCACAGCTCCCAGCAGCGCCTGCTTCTGCGATGTGACCGGGAGGCGCTACAGGGAGCCGCGATGCGCCTTCAGTCACCAGCACTCCTGCCCATAACTCTCTTAAGAGACACGGGACAGCCGGCAGCGCGGCACCGCGCTGTGCTCCGCTCACCTGCAGCCAGAGGACGAGCGGCAGTTCGGCGAATCCCGCGGTGCGGCTGTCGGCGTAGTACAGCCACCAGAAGATGTGCGCCTGGCTGCGGACCTGCACGTAGCCCCACAGCTCCCGGGGGGGCTGCAGAGCCGCACCTGCGGGCAGAGCGGCCGTCAGCGGGGGGAGCAACAGGCGGCCCACCGGAGCCGCCCCGGAACGTCGCGTTTCAGCCTTGGGTGTGATAATTAGAAGCGCTTCAATTAAAAAAATTACCCCAAATTACGCCTGTAGTCACAACCGCAGCTACACCCACGGCTGAGTTACCGGCAGCGAACAAAGAACGCGGGGCGGCAGCGCCCGGCACCGCTGTGCTGCGGCACGGCCCCGCAACGCCCCGCAACGCCGCGCCGAGGCCGCGGGGATCGCCCCGCTCCTCCCGGCGGGGCACGAGAAGCGCCGTGCCTGCGGACTCCAGGGGCTGCCCGGGACACGGCCCCGAACTGAACCGATCCGCCCCCCGCCCGTACCTGCCGCCAGCGCCGCGAACAGCGCCAGCCCCAAGGCAGCACGCAACGCGCCCATCCCGCCCGCAGCTCTCCCGCAGCTCCGGCTCCGCCTCCCCCGCCCGCCCTTTTTGTCCCGCGCGGCGCGCCGTCCCCCCGCCCCTCCCCGCCCCTCCCCCTGCCCCCAAGATGGCGGCTGCCGGCGGCGCCCCGGTGCGGCTGCGACTGCAGTTCGATTTCCCGCCGCCGGGCAGCCCGGGCTGCGCGCTGTGCTGGTTGCTGCTGGAGCCTGGCCAGGCGCGCCTGGTCACCGACCTGCTCAGCATCATCCGCCACCGCTTCGGCTTCAGCCGCCGCGCCCGCCTCAGCCTCTTCTTAGACGGAGCGCTGCTGCCGCCCACAGAGAGCGCCCGCCTCGTGCGGGACAACGACGCGCTGCGGTACGGCGGGATGGGCGGGTGGGAGGTGGATGGATGGGCGGTGGGAGGTGGGAGGTGGGAGGTGGGTGGGGGCGGTGCTGAGCGCCGCTGAGCGCCGTTTGTTTGGGTCTGTGCAGAGTTACGCTGGAGGAGATCGCGGCGGAGGGGTGTGAAGAGGCGGGCGATGATTTCTGCGCACCGAAAGATGATAGAAAAAGGCGCAAGCGAAGGCAGAAGGCGCAAGGGATGTCCAGAAGCGGAGAAGAGGGACATCAAAAGGAAAAGAAAAAGAGTAAATGTAACCCGGAGTGTTCCTCTGGTAGAGAGGACAGTGCTGGGGATGTTTCCGACACTCGGAAAAAATCCAAGAAGAGAAAGAGAAGGGAAGAAAACAGTGGGATGGTTCCCAGATCTTCCGAAGGGAAGAAGGGCGGTGCTGACAGACCCCCAAAGCTCCAGAAGGCACAGAGGGAGGAGCGGCCGGCAGCCAGAGCGAAGGACGGGCAGCGGGCAGCTCTCCTTGCAGCAAAGGCGGCCCGTGGGCGGGCGGATGGCAGTGCTGCTCTGATGGCTGGTAAAAGCACCTCCAAAAATCTGACACCGGAGGCCCAGAAGCAGAGGGTGGGAACGTCGGAGTCCTCCAGCACGTCGTCCGACAGCGACAGCAGTGAATCAGATGTAAAGCACAGTAAATCTTCCCACAGACCTGCAGCAGCAGCGCTTCCCAGAGACAAAGCACACACTGCAGTGACTGCTGTTGCTCGTAATCAAATGTCTCATGCTGAACATTGCAGTAAGACTGCAGTTAGTAAAAACGCTAAGAAATCGCAGTCCTCCAGTTCTGATTCTGACTCAAGCTCCGAAGATGAAAGAGCAGCAGCAGCAGCACAAGGCAGTACTGCAAAGCAGGCGCTGCCCAACAGTGCAGCAGCAGCACAGACTGGGACCACTGCTGCTCCCAAAGCCAGAAGCTCCTCCTCTGAGTCTGACAGTTCTGATTCAGAAACACTTGTCATTAAAAAACCTGCAGCCAATGCTGGACTGAGTAATTCCATAGCAACAAATGGTTCCAAACAGTCACCAGCGGGAATCCAAGGGCCGACTGCTGGGCCGGGGCGTGGGAGAGGGCGTGCAGCAGGAGAGGGGAACTTCTGGAGAGGACCGAGGGGCCGGGGGTTCCGGGGGATGGTGAGGGGCCGGGGCAGAGGAGAAAGCCCTGGGTTCTTCTATAGCTACAGCAGCGAAGGCCAGAAACAGAGGCAGTTACACGAAGCTGTGACAAATACTTCTGTTCCTGTCCAGGTGAGTGACTTATGGAGTCATTGACCAGCTCTCTCTCACAGCTTTAACTGTACAAATAAAGTACAGCATGAGAGTAATTCAGAAAAACTGAAAAAGGTAAGTAGGGTAAAGGCCGATAGATCTGAACAGTAAGTCTGATGTTCGCAGTATATATCCTGCAGAAGTGTTTATGAAACAATACTTAAGTGATTTTTTGGTGGAATAATTACTAAGGGCAACTTGGAAAATGAAGGCACAGCGTTGTTCACGGGGCTGCAAAGCAGAGTGCAGCTGATGTGCTGATATGCCAGCAGATGGCACTGTGGGTGGGACTACAGCCAGGTTCTGTTCTACAGCAGCTCCCTGGGCAGCCATAGTAGTGGTGTTGGCAACATCTGGAGAACTGATGTTACTGACTCTAATTGCAATGCTGGGATGGGAATTTGGTGATAGTAAGCTGTATATGTGCTACCCTGGGCTGCCAGTCTGTCATTTTTAGACAAACTGCCATCCTTTGGGTGAACTTTGCTCATTATGCACTCGTTATAATACCAAAGCACACCTCCATTCCAAAAGATGCCCACCTCAAGGCACGACCTCCCCTCACTGAGCACTGCTCTGGAATTCTTTAGCCTACACCTTGAAAAACTCTCCTTCCCCCACCCCCCAGGTGAGATTCACACACTTGGTTACACTGAGTGCTTCCCTGGGAAACTCAGAAATCTCTGTGGAGTTGTTTATAACCTAGCACACATGTGGCCAGGCTGTATTATTCTTAGTTCTTTGCAGAGGGTGAATTTATCAGCAGCTGTTTGTTTTGCAGAATGCTGTGGATATCCCCAAGAGAGACTACAGCGTTCTACCACTTCTAGCTGCCCCACCACAAGTGGGAGAAAGAATTGCCTTTAAGGTAAAGATCTTTGGAAGTTCTGAACATCAGTAGGTCAGTGTTGTTTCATTTGGGCCCTGTAAGTTCTGCAGGGAACCATACATAGTCCTGCCAACCAAAAGCTTGTATTTTAGATTTAGTTCTGGCACTGTTACCTTGGAAGTAAAAGAATTGGGAATCCATAAATTATTCTAATCTCACTTGCTTGTTCATTAGTCAAAAATCTGTTTTAAACTTCAGTGAGTGGTTCAGAATGTCCAACTGTCCAAATCTTTGTAGGCAGCTCTGAAGGCATTCGCTCCTCTCTTGCTGTCTTTCTAACCTAACACTTTTCCACAGAATAGAAAACACCACGGCTTGGTGTTAGCATCCCCATGTTCGTCTTTCTCTCTACAGTGTTTCTACAGTATTATTACAAAATTTACCATACAAATAGCTACACTTCACTGCAAAATAAAATGATTTTTTTTTTGAAAGAAGTAAAGAAAAATGAAATAATTGCTGCTGAGGAGACTGGATCCTTCTCCATGATCTCCTTTCACAGCCTTACCTGAACCAGAATCCCTCAGAGCAGTGAGTCCTGGCAGACTGTGATAGGCACTGGGAGCTGGGAGCTGGGTGCCTTGGTTCCTGTGCTTCCCATTGATGAGGGAGCCATGTCTGGGGAGAGGATCAGGAGAAGCTGTCACTGATTTGTGTTTCTTTCAACAGCGCTTGGAACTAAATGAAAACTACAGTCCTGAAGTTTCATCATATAAGGTATTATTTTTTCTCTCTCCTTAATTCATTGAAAAAACTATTATGTGGGGTAGGATTTCAATATTTTGAGGTTATATACCAACTCTCATGTCACTCTGCAAACTGTTCCTGGTGAAGCAGTAAAATCAAAACTCTAAAACCTGAAACTAATTGAAAATATGAAAGGTGTAGCAGTTACTTAAAAAAGAAAACAAAGAGTATTAGAGTATTAATGATCATCATTGTTTTAGAGATGACAAATGCAGGCCTTCAAGGAGAAAACTGTAGCTGTATTTGAGTACATTGCTCTTCAAAGTCAAGACGAATTCCTAATGCTGGTGTAAGTAATTCTACACCTACTTGAAATAACTTGGTTTCTAGAAAGGTCATGATTTAAACTACTGTCAGTGACAGGATCATGAGTTTATCTATGCCAGAAACTGCAGATTGCTTAATTTTAATAGCTTGCAGATTTTGTGTGTGTATATATATATATATATATATATATATACAGAGAGAGAGAGAGAGAGAGAGAGAGAGAATTAACAAACACATACTTCCTGTAATTGTAATCAAGTATCACAGTGGTTGTAACATGGAATAGTTACCCAGTGCTGAAGTATATCCTATCTGATTCTTTTCTTGTTCCTTTGTGAAGGAGGGGAGAATAATCAGTTGGAATGCTGATAAAAAACAGATCGAGCTTGAGATCCTTTCCTCATCAGCAAGCCAAAGTACGTACCTTGGGACACTGAATGCTTGTTGCTTTTTGTGCATCACTGGGGAGCAGCCAGTGTGAGGCACTTGGGAGCATATATAATCTCCTCAGCTTCTTTCTTAACCTCCTCCTTCTGTCCCCATTCTTTCCTTAAAAAGTCTTTCACTGAGTGTGGAAGGAGGCCATGCAATGACCTGGCAGCAAGGCTGTGTGTGGCACCTGACCTTTATACTGGTGGGAATGAGTCATCATCACAGCATTTCCTCAAATTTAGGCAGCATATTTTGGTGAATGTTCTCAGGCACACTGTTTTATTAGATAACCACCTCACTTTTGGTGTGTAGAATTCAATTCTTACCAGATTTTGTTAGAGTTCTAAACATTGCTGATATGCTTGCAATTCAAAAGATGCTGAGAGAGCTCATCCCACACAGGCTGATAAGGTGAGGTGCTGTTGCTGTGCTGTGATAAAGGATAAGTAGAGTGACATTCTTACAAATGCGGTGATTGCCTGAAGGAATGGAGCCTCAATTATTGCAGCTGCTTGGAGTAATAGTTTAAACAAAAAACCACATCCTACCAAACAAACAAACTAAAAAAACCCATGCATCCAACTGTGCTTGCCTCGCTTTATAACTATGGTAAAAATGTAAACCTTTTGCTTTTTGTTTATAGTTAACTACGTTGTTTTTTTTTTGCTTTGTTTTAAAAAGTTGCTAAAGAGCCTGGGAAGTTTGATCTGGTTTATCAGTCTGCAGATGGGGCTGAGCTGATCGAGTACGCTGTTCCTCAGGACACAAAGGTACGTGCCTGCCTTGTTCTGAAGGCGGCCCCGTGGTTTTGCTGACACATTTCCCTGCTTTACAACACTGTTCATTTCTGTCCTTGTATAATGGTGCATTTCATTAAAGTAAATGAAAGCGAAAATAATCCTTTCTAACAAGACTGTGAATTATCGTGAGATAATAAATTCTTGTTTTATTTCAATTAATTAGATTTAGAAAGTCACCAGTGTGTGTAACTTCTTGGCTCAGTTATCCATGAGGTTCTGCTTTTCCTGCCTGCACATCAGCAGGTCAAGGCTGATGAAGAAGATCACTGAATTGGAGGACTGATCCGTGGCCTTTGTTCTGTAGTGCTGCTGCTCACATCCAAACAAAGTTTGATGCAGAAGAAATTGCACCTGTCTGTACACCTTGTATTGCTAATATTGTCTGTATTTTGCTTCCAGATAACTGAAAGTTGGGATTCGCTGATTGAGCCCAGATTAATTGTTGAGCCTCCAATTAATGGATCAGGCATTGAAAACGGAGCAGTCTGAGATGTGAACACATGTAAATACTTGTGTGGACTTGTTTCATGAGAAGCTGCCTTCCAGGTCTGAGGGCAGCAGGTGCACTGGTGGTTATTTTTCGTAAATGGTTTCAAAATAAACACTGTTTTCTTGAGATACGGTTTTGTGTTAATACGAGAATGCTTTGTTTATTATAGATTTAATATAGATTTGATTTTTTTAAAAATAGAATTTTAGTTTTTATATTCTACTTCTGTGAGCTGCAAAACTGGAATGGTTTGATAGAAAATATAAAATATGACCTTGTGCTGTGTTGGTGGCTCTGCTGCTATGTCCTGTTTTGTCTAGAGCAGTGTAACTGCTGTACAGAGCTTGCTGTAAGGATAATTAAAAATCACCATTGATAAAAAATATATATGGACATTCATGAGTGTTCCTTTGCTGCAGAGCATAACACAAATGCCCAGACCTTACAGTTCTATACAGGGTTCACCTGAAAACATCAAGAAAAACTTAAGGATTTTAAGCTTCCGTAATTTAGAGAGGAAGAAAAACAGCGTTGGTGACAGAACTGTGCCTAGAACCAGTGCAATGCAAATGAATCCCAGACAAAACGACGTCCCAGCGCGTTAAGTCGAGCGGGCTCTGTAAACTTTTGTAGCCGAACCTTTCTGCCCTTTCAGTGCTGAAGTGTCTGCGCTGCCTTTGCTCAGAGCAAGAAAACCGGACCCGGCTGCAACAACCGGCTGTGCAGCCGCACGGCGTGCTTCTGCTGCCGTCCGTGCCGAGGAAAACTGCTGTGCGCGCAGCCCCGCGCCGCTCCTGCGCCTCCGCCCCGCTTCTCCCGAGCCCCGAGCAGAGCGGGCGGCCCGGGCTGCGGCCGCTGCCCTTTGAGCTTCCTGCTCGGCCGTGAACCCGGGCTTTGCTCCTGACTCACTTTGTGGGCTTGAGGAAAAGCAAAGCCGCCCAGGAAAACAAAACAGAAGAGGAAACACCTTGGGTGGCTTCTGCCCGCGCGCAGCAGCGTCAGTAACGGTAACAAACAGGTACTTCGCTGCCCGCGGTGACGCCGCAGCCGCCGCCCCGCACTCGCGATCCCCCGGCGGGACGCGGCTCGGGGCGGCCTCGTTCCGTCCCGGCGCGCATCGCACCTCCCCGGGACATCGCTGCCCCCCGCGCCCGCCCCGCCCGCCGCTCCCGCTGGGCGCAGCTCGGGGCGGATCCGCCGCGCCCCTCTGGAGGCGGGGAAACGCCACGCAATACTCCGGAAAACCGCAGCGTGAGTTTCGTTTCTTCGAGGCCGGGAGGCAGCAGCGGGAGGATGGCGGCGTTGACCAGAGCTCAGTCGGAGCCGAACCTGTTGGCGCTGGAGGAGGAGCTGACGTGCTCCATCTGCCTCTCCATCTTCAGCGTCCCCGTGACGGTGCCCTGCGGGCACAACTTCTGCGCCTCCTGCCTGGAGCTCACCTGGGCCGACCAGGTGCGGGACTTCAGCTGCCCGCAGTGCCGCACCACCTTCCCGGGCCGCCCGCAGCTCCGCAAGAACACGGTGCTGTGCCGGGTGGTGGAGCAGCTGCAGGGCTGCGGGGCCGGGGACGGGAAGGAGGACGATGAGCGCGAGGAGGAAGAGCAGGAGGCGGCAGCCCCCATCTACTGCGACAGCTGCCTGCAGGCGGCCGCCACGCAGACCTGCCTCACCTGCATGGCCTCCTTCTGCCCCGAGCACCTGCGGCCGCACCGCGACAGCCCGGCCTTCCGCGACCATCAGCTGTGCCCGCCCGTGCGGGACCTGCAGCAGAGGAAGTGCCCGCAGCACAACAAGCTCTTTGAGTTCTTCTGCAGCGAGCACAGCTGCTGCATCTGCTCGCTCTGCCTGCTGAACCACAAGCTGTGCCACACCAGCCCGCTGCAGCAGGCCAAAGACAAAACCGAGGTGAGAACGGGGCGGCTTGGAGCAGAGCTCTGCGCAGACGCTCCCCGGGCGATGGCAGAACTGCCTGCTGTGTGTGGGGCCACGGGTGGCGGAGTGCTAGGAGCCACACCTGGGCTGCAGTCCTGTACGTGCTTTGGCAGACAGCTGTCTGCTCTCCTACACTTGGCCTGAGGATGCCTCCATCGCGCGTGTTTTCCTTCTCTCTAAGGCTGTGCTCCTGCCCCCAGGACAGGGCAGTGCTGTGATGGTGCTGAGCACAAAGCAGAGCTGAGGGCAGTCCCTGCTCTGTGCCTCAGAGGCCCCAGCACTGCTGGCCTGCAGCACAGCGCCCGTCCCTCTGCACAGGGTCTGCTGTGCGGCCTGAGAGGCTGCAGGCACACGCTGCACAGGGTGTGTTCTAACAAAGCAAAGAATCATAAAAGTAGCTTGGGGAGATCTGTAGCACGAGCAAAATGAGCCAGGAGCTGTTCTCCGTGGGGCAGCAGGGAAGGAAAGCTGGCCAGTGCATCACACAGCACGGCTGAAAATCAGCCAGCAGTTGGCTACAGCACGTCTGGGAAGTGTAGGTGGTCGAACTCCTATCTGCTCAGTGCCAGCGTACAGAGCTTTACTGAAAACAGCCTCTCTGACTTTGCTTAGCAGCATTTCTCAGAAGTGATCCAACCACATCTGAGAAATAAAATACTGTGTTAAAATGAGAGGTGAGCAGCAGTATTTACCTAGTGCCCAAAGTCCAGGCTAAAAGCTAAAGCAAAGTTTATTTTCAGTACTGGGAGCTGCTCTGCTGATGAAAGCATTCTCCCTTATCGGAAGAATGACTCAAGGACACCTATCTTGCTTTTGGAAAAGGTGTGGCTGTGGGGGTGCTGGCCCCACAAACTGCGTGCATGCAGGAGAGCATCAGGAGCGGGCTTATGGGTTTTAAATGAGTAGTACTAACTGCTTGCAGTGGTTATCTAGAGCTTTCAACTGTGATTCTTACTTCAGTAACCATGACCTGACCAACAGCACAGCAACGCCTTTTCTAAACTGCTCTCTGATCTCTTCTCTTGCAGTCAGCACTGAAGAAGAGGCTGGCAGAGCTGCACAATCAGAGTGAAAGATCTGTGCAAGCAATGAACTCTGTGAAAACAATCCAAAGTCAAGCTGCTGTAAGTGACAACACTGTTTGCTTGGTGTGTGTTGGCTCCTGAATGCTGTTGCTACTCTTGTGGCAGTAGTTGTACTCAGATTGCCTTGTCAGGAAAAAACCTCACCAAGAAGGATCAGAAGAGAGCCATTTTGGCAGAGCCAGGCAGCTCCGTGGCAGATGGGAGCAAACACAACCTCCTTACAGGGGTGGTTCTCACCCACACAGAAGTTACCTGAGCCGTAACTGGGATGAACCCATCCATTCCCATTACACCAGAAAGCATGCATCTGTGCAGCCAAGCTAAAGCATTAGTGAGCAGCAATGGCTGCACTACAGCAGAAATCTGGGAGAGCTCTTTTCCATGAACTAGCACAGCCCAGCCCTGCTCTCACCCAACGGCGGGTTGGTGTGTGTGCTGAGTGCTGTGCTGGGAGCTTCTCCCTTGTACCACCCCTTCTGAACCACCTGGTGGAGGCTGCAAAGCCACCGGGGGAGCAGCCCTTCTGTGCTCCTCTGGAACACCTGGAGGATCAGGATTAACTTTGTGTTAATCTGAAATGCAACCAAGCACACATCTGAGGCAGAAAGAACTGCAGTTGTGCCAGTACTGTCAGAGCTGCTGATAGACTGCACAGTCTGCTTCCAGCTTTTCTAACTGTGAGATGGCCTGGCTGGCCCAGCCCCGCAGAACAGATGTTTTGACACAGAACTGTCTTAATTTCTTAGGAGTAAATGACTTTTCTTTCAAACCATATAGAAATACATAGCTTTTCTATTGCCAGTTGCGAGTAATTGGAGTTTACATGCTCCCCAAATACTTTTTTTTTCTTGCAGTAGTAGCAGCACTTTTCCCCTATCTGTTGGTTTGAAACCAGTTTCTGCCTGTTTCTGTCTGCTCCAGGAGACAGCTGCCAGAAAGCGAGATTTGCTGAGAGCTGAGTTCTTGGAAATTAAAGCTTTAATTGAAGAAAAAGAAAACCAGACCCTAAAAGTAGTTATGGAAGAAGAAAAAAGAGTTTGCAATAAGTTTGATTACATATATAAAATTCTGGGAAGTAAGAAGAATGAAATTCAGTCTCTGAGAGACCAGATTGAGATGGCACTGACCGAAAGTGATGATGTTCTCTTTTTAAAGGTAACGTGTCCTTTAGATACAAATCTAATTCTTCAGGTTTTTAGAATGCAGAATCACAAAAAACTGCCCTGGTAGTCCTGCTTTCCAATTCCTTTAGTCAAATGATAATGCAGTCACATGCAAGAACCTTCTATAACAAGATGTACCGATAAGTACACAAACACGAGTGAAAGAACACTGGAACAAAATGCTGTCTGCAATTCTACCTCTCCCCAGTTCAGCCCCTACTATTTGTACTGTGTGCAGAAAGGCCTCTGAGGAAGAGAACTCACCTCTGCGAGGTGTTACATCTCCGTGCTGTGAAGCAGAGCTTTCTTATTGCTTCAGGTATCAGGAAGTAATGCTTATGGGCTGCTGAGTTGCTGCTGAAATTTTGCCAAAGCCCTGTCTGATTGTCACCTGTGCTCTTTTGCATTTGAGAAAAATGGACAAAACCCAACCCATTTAAAGTAACCTGGTTCTGTTTCTCACACAAGATGGTCTGCATGAGATTTTCCGTTTCTCATTTCAGAGAGCAGCAGCATTGCAACGAACATCAATAAAAGAGGCTTTTGTCCCAGTAATTGAAATGGACCACAACATGATACATGCTGTTTATCAGTCTGCCATTAACCTTAAAGACGTTGTCAAACTTGCAGTGAATGTGCCCATGGATAAAAGAACAGATGGTATTGTATCACTGTGGGAACTGGCATTTTGTGCCTCAGCTTTGAGTTCAAATGAGAGAGATTCCCCCTCCAATACAAATATAAAAACTAGTGCAGCAAATAGAGCCCATCAATACACCTTGTGTCTTCCAACTTCCAAACAGAAATGTGTAGTCTGGGCTAAACTATATGAGAACAGAACGTGCTGGTTACTCTTACTTTTATCTGTACTTGGATAAATTATGAGTATTGTGATACTATGCACCTCTGGCACAGCCTGTCCTTTATTTTTTTTGAAGTAATTTACATTTTTATTATGTAGTAGGGTTGGATGCAGTCAGGATATAGATTTAAGAGGGAGACATAAAATGCCTTAAGACTGACAGGAGTATGGTTAAACAATTGTAAAGGTACTAATGGTGTCATTTTGTAGAATAAAGCCCTACTTACCGAGTTAAGCAGAAATATCTCCTGTCTGGGGCACGGGTAACTTCTGTGCAGTTCCACTTCTGCCAAATGTCACTTAAGTTCTAATTGCACACCTGAAAAAGAAGGTTGTTCATGCATTACTCTTCTTGGCAATACAGAACATAATGTGAAATATTGCTCTTGCAGCAAAACCACCACCTGGGAAAACAAAGCCACCTTCAATGCCTTCCCCAAACAAACCTGTTGTTAAAAAAAAGCTTGCTGCAGACTGTGAGTATTGAAGAACATCATCCTCTCCTAACCATGGCTTTACCATTAAAGAAGAGTTCAAGCACATACCCCAGGGCTTTCTGCTCTGGTGGTGATGCAGCAATTATGTATAATGAGCACTTGGGCATGGGATGGGCAGGATGTTTTGTGCTATTTAGTGATGGATACTGTGTGAGCTGCACTCTGCACAGATTCAGTGCATCAGCTTCAGCATGCATGTGTGCTTGCAGTAGTGTCAGTGTGGATGGCAAAGTGAAGCCAAGCCTCCTCATCCTCTGGTACCCCACTGCTCTTCTGCCTTGCAATGCATTGGAATATTTCTTTTTTTTATACTTGTACTAAACATCTTGCTTGCTTCTTCCATCGACTTATATGAAATGAATTCTGCTTATGAGCTAATCATGTTCTGTTTTTTTCCTCCTCTAAGTGCGTACCCACAAAGAGAAAATCCCTCACCCAACTAGAACCACTCTGCTGGAGGAGACAGATGCCCGTAAGTAGTGATGAGAGGCAGTCTCCAACATCTTGATGGGCAGACTGCTTACACTCTAAGGCTGCCACTTCCCCTGACGTGTTCCAGCCCAGAGTAGAGATTAAGCTCTTTCCGTGTTGATGACCCTCTGAAATGGGAGGCAAATAGTAGGTTGTGTTTCTTGTGTAGCGTTCCAGTATGGGTGGCTTCAATGTGCTAGACTGTCAGCTTTATCTACTGCTGCAGTTCCAGAAGAGCCATGATGATGGCATTACAGTTGGCAGAGAGTAAACTAACAGTTAACTTTTTTTTTTTTTTTTTTCAGAGGACAAAAAGAATCCCCTTAAACTCGGTAAGTTCAGACGTTCAGGATACTTGCTCTGATTTTTCACTGACTGCTCTTAAAGTAGTAAGCAGATGATTGCTAATGGTGGTATATTATAAAGAGTACAAAGCTTGACCAGACAGTGAGCAACCTGAGCTGATACTGAAATGAGCCCTCCTTGCAGCTAACAGCTAGACCAGATAACTCTGGAGATCTACTTCAACCTGAACCTTTTTGGTTCTGATAAGCATGTGGAGTTTCTTTCCAACTGACCAAATTCTCTTTTCTTCTGTCAACACAGCACCAAACGTGGGAGCACCAAACGTGGGAGCACCAATCACGGGAGCACCGAATGCTTCAACTGCTGCTATGGTGAAAGAACTTATTAGCAGCTTCCTGAAAAAACCCAGAGTGGAGCTTTTGCAGTGTAAGACACAAAACATAACACTATTTAAAGATGAACTTTCTGTGCTTATTGCACTGGTGCCATGTGACTTTTGTGGTCACCCGACAAAAAGAGTTATGAAGGGTTTGGCTAGGTAGGTGACCTTTAGTAGGTTATAAAATAGTTGTTACGAGTTCTGAAGCATAATGTGGGAAGTTTAACTTATTTTAAGTGATTCTTTTGCCAGATGAATCAAATTAATCTCCAGCATCCTGGTATTTGTCAGAGAGTAAATTAAATTTTATCAGTAACATCTTTTGAGTTCTCCCAGATGACTGCATTAGGGGAAGTCTAGAAATGCAATGAAACCTACTGCATTTTTCTTTGGAATTAAATGTAGGCTTTAAGTGAGCCCACAGAGGCAGTGATATCCTTTCACTGCCAGATCAGCAGTCTCCCTCTGCTGCTGGCATACGTCTGGTTGGTGAGGGAAACCTGTGGGCCTGTAGGAAGGAAGGATGCTTACCCACTGCTGCCTGCCTGCTCAGTGACACAGGGCTGCAGGTCAGCCAGCAGCTATTACAGAACTGCCTGCACTGTGGAGTAATGCTGAGCAGACATAGAGATGTCGAAATCTGCTGCCTACATGGGAGTGAATAAACAAAAGTGCGTTGATCTTTATTACCTTCTGTTGATTCATGTCTTTGTAGATGCTGCTAATGTCACACTGGATTTAAACACAGCTCACAACAAAGTGGCTCTGTCTGAGAGATACACCAAGATGTCTGTTTCAGACATCCTACTGAACTACAACCATCACCCTCAGCGTTTCACCGACTGTCCCCAGGTGCTGGGGTTCCAGAGCTTCAGGAGAGGCATCCACTACTGGGAAGTGGAACTGCAGCAGAACAACTTCTGTGGCATTGGTGTCTGCTATGGCAGCATGGAGCGGCAGGGGCCGGACAGCCGCCTGGGTAGGAACAGCAGTTCTTGGTGTATCGAGTGGTTTAATTCCAAAATTTCAGCCTGGCATAATGATATTGAAAAGTGCTTACCCAATACAAAGGCTACTAAGATCGGTGTGCTGCTTCACTGTGATGGAGGGTTTGTGCTTTTCTTGACTGTTGAGGAAAAGCTTAACTTGATCTATAAATTCAAAGCCCAGTTTACTGAAGCTGTGTACCCTGCCTTTTGGTTATTTTCCAGTGGCACTGTTCTCTCTCTCTGCCAAATGAAATGAAAGGTCTGGTACCTTCATGTAGTTTGCCTTCTGACATACAGATAATCATTCTTTGCAGTGTCTCATCTTTGTAACTATAAAATGTACACTGAATTCATAAATATTTACTTGCTTGTCTTAGTCTAAGCAATGTCAAAGATTCTGGGTTGATTTTTTTTTTGGTGGGTTTTGGTGTTTTTCTGTTTTGTTTTTTTCTTTGGATGAAAATTAATGACTCTTTTAGGTAGTTTAGGATGTCGGATGATTCTATGGCCTGCGTTGCTACAGCCTTTAGACAGTGATTGAGTAAAACAATGACAGTAAAAACCACAGAGAAAGGATTTGCAAAGACTTCACTGTCCTTCCAAAAGCAAAGTTATGATACAACCCATTAACAAATGAGTTGTTCAATAGCTGCTGTAGATTCTGCAGTCATTGTAAAGGATCTCCAGTTTTCAGGCCTGTGTTTCACAGGTAGAATATGACTGTTTGAGAAGGAAATAAAAGAGATTTCCTGAAAAAGTGTTTCAGGCTTTGAGGTTGGTCTCCGTCTTGCATTAATTTTTTCTCTATATTCAGACTGTTGTCTACAGCCAGGATTTAGAGTGTATGTTCTCAGTGTGTGACTGCCACTGAGATGGAACGGAATGAACTGTTGAAAGAGGTAAATTCAGGTCTTGTGACACTCAGTTGTAAAAATCGTTATGATCTCATTAGAACTTTCAGAGCTGATGGATAAGACATGGCATCAGAATCACCAGGAAATAAATAACAGTGAATATATCACAGAGTCTTCAGGAAGATATCCTGTGTAGCATGTGGATCTGTAACAACTGTCTGTGAGTTGAAGCATTCTGAGTCATGTTCTGACCCGGAATATGCTTCACATCCTCACAGTGAAGGCTCTGGAGTATTTGCTGTGTGTTGAGGAGTTCAGGGAGTGTATGTTTGGTTTGTATAAGGAGCATAAATGTGCTGTTCGCTTAAAGCAGAGTCTCCTGTCATAAAACTTTTCCTCTTTGGAAGGCAGGATGCCCTCTGTTGGCATATTTTCACTTGCTTAGTTGGTAGAGGCTGGATTTCCCGTGGGGTGAATATGTTACTGTGACTCTGATTTGAGGAGCACAGTGCATAGAGAATGATGTTTCCTCCTTGTGTGAAGCCTGCTGGCAGGGAGGTACGTCCTTTGAAGCATACAGGAAATCAGCACAAAATGGAATACATTTCCATCTCCTCTGAAATGGATCTTTAATTGTCCTGGTCTTCTTTGGGTTGTGGTATGTTTCCAGAAGTCCTCATCATGTGCAGAGGAATCTGTACCTCAGCTTTTCTTAATTATAACTTTAAAACAATCAGTAGGCAATTGAGGTATTTGGATTTCCTAGTTATTGAGCCTGTACCTTGGTGATGACTCTGGACTTACTATGCTAGCTCTATGTCTTGGAGTACCCTGTGAAGAACAAGGAAGCTCGTATGATGGAATTCTTGGAGTCTAGTGGGATTTAGCACGTGCTGAGAAATAAAACACAAAGCTACTGCTGACAGTTTGAAAGGGAACTGTTGGAATGCTCAAAATAACCTCTGACTACATTTCATGTTAGTGAAAGAGTTTTAGAGGGCAACTTGTAGGAACTTCAGCTTTGTTGTCTTTGGTTACTTGGTTTGAAAGCTCATAGTACTTTGCAAAGGATAGCATCATTCCAATACTTCCATTCCTTGGTCCAGAATGGTATACGGAATTGATGCTGGATCTAAAAGTGTGATTGCTGTCTTTGGAATGGTTGTCCTATTTCAAGAGTCCCACCATTCCAATGCACGGTTGCACTGAAACATTTTGAAAGGTGAGGAAGGAGGATGGGTCCTGTTAGGAACCAGGAGTGCAGTCAGAACTTCTTTTTCCTGCATTTCCAGCTTTCCAGCTGTGGGGACACGAGCAGTTTCATCTGAGAAATCCTGTCCAGTGAGCTGCTCAGCCATGGCATAGGGCTGCAGATTCACCCAGTGGGGTGCTGGAGGAGTACCCTGTCCCCTTTTTATGGGGAAAAAAGGTACTCCAGGGGCTTGTGCAGTGGAGAAAGTCCAGCTCTTCTGTTATCCTCTTGGTCTTTGGGTTTCAAAGGGGTGTCAACATTAACCTCTAAGTCTTTGGGCTTCCTTTAGCCATAGCATGGAGTGACACTCAAGCTAAGGATAGAAGAGCTCTTATTCTGCCACGATGGACAAGGGTAGATTCTTTAAATGTGACATCAGCATGTATCATGTCATACATGTTCTGGTTTACCATGAGCACTGAAACAAGCCTGCCACTGTACTATAGGAGGTTCTTGTTTTTGGTTTGTTTTTGTGCCAGAAATGAACCAGAATGGTAGAACGAAGGTCTGTTCATTTGGAACAAAGAGAGAAACGTAACAGCTGAGTTGCCACACTTCTGAAAAGTGGTATTTCAGATATCTCCAGATTTATCAAAACATTGGGGCTGATACAACAGAGTAAAATATTAGTTCATAGAATCATAGAATGGCCTGGGTTGAAAAAGACCACAATGATCATTGAGTTTCAACCACCCTGCTATGTGCAGGACTGACTTAGTTACAGCACGATAGCTAATGGCTCAGGAAAACTAGAGTGGTTTTACTCAGCCAGTAGTACCATCAAAGCTACAATGGTTTTAAATAAAACATAGATATAAACATGGATTTCAGTTACACTTTTCTGAAGAAGCTGACTTAATCAGTCTAGAAAGAAAATGAATCCTGGTCTTAATAAAGCCATGATGTGTTAAATGATTTGCACGCTGATGTACAAATGAGAGTAACTGGTGAGATCCTCACCACTGAATGCCTTAATCTGTATTAATTTTTCTTCAATGAAAAGTAGTTGTAAAGTACTACAATTAGAAAAGTAAATGCTCGTGCATGTCTAAATGTGCCAATTGTGCTGGTATGAGCCATGTGCTTCAGTGAGCTGCTCTGTGCTGGAGCAGTTTCAGCTAGGTGTGCTTCTCAGGGCAGCAGACACTGATTTTTATGCCCTCTGTTTTATTGTCATGCCTATCATCTTTTAGATGTTGTTGACTGTTTCAGTTTTGATCTCAGTGAACTGATTTTTTTAATTCAAGAAATATTAATTGTAAACCCAAACTCTAAAGGTTTTCTTCTGTACTCAGACTTGAAGGAAGCAGCACGGAAAGCAGAAATAAAGCTGCTGTTGTGTTCAAATGACTGCTGTCTTACTGTGTGATGCGGTGAGATGCACCAAAGTGGGGAGAGAAGAAAAGCCGTGGGCTGAGGTGGGGCCTGCACTGCCACGTCGATGGAGAACCGAATGGCGGGGTTGTTTAAAAGCAATGCAGATTGACCTTCAGCATCCAGGAGCCAAAGTTAAGCCAGGAAGCAGCAATAGGCGGTGATCCTCACAGGCAGTGCGGGCGGGGAGAGAACCAGGCGCGAGGTCAGGGCTGGGAACTGGGCGTAAAACCCCACGTTTCTAACATTTTTAAACGTTGACTGTAAGACTCAATCAAGAAAACGTTTCTAATTAAAGCCGGCCGAGCTTTTCGCTCAGGGCTTTGCAATTCCACCACCCTTGATGCGGTTCATTTTAATCATACCTCTTATGAAAAAATCAACCGCGCAGCAGCAGCGCGGTGATGGCGAGATGGGCTGTGGAGATGCTCAGCTCAGCCTCGCACAGGCACACGGCTCTCCCACAGCCCAGGAGCAGCAGCCACAGTGCCCTCAGGAACTCGATCCCGCCCTGCACGTCTGACAGCCCTGAGCACTGGCCATCTTCACCACCAGGCCCGTGCAGCTCCCAGAACTCACCTCTTGCTTCCGTGCATAGTGAGAAACAGGAAAAAACTGAGTTTAAATACTTTAATCCACACACTTTAGACCACAGATAAATACAGTACAAACAACAGGACAACAAAACGGCTCGTCAGGAAACTCGGCAGCAGAGTCAGTCCTTTGAAAACCTGCAGTTGCAAGGCTCTGTGAGGAACAGGGGGCTGGCCTTCCTCCCAAGAGCCTTGGGGAGCTCAGCCACAACAACAGGCTGCAGTACAACTGACTACAGACAAAGGTTTCGGTTTCACTGCTGTTAAGGCGGGGTTCAGCCCTGACAGCGTGCTGTGACTGCACTGAGGTGCAGCTTTTTATAGGCAGAGCCTCGCCCAGGCAAATAACACATATCATTACCCTCATGTATGACTGCAGTGAACCTGGCACCAGCCCACAGGTCAGTGCCAGCATCACCTGCTTCAGAAACACTGGATTAAGCCAGCGAGAATCGCGAACAAAGCAGAGCTGCATGGAAAGCTCCAGAATCACGCTGGGGACAGCCCAGCTGCTGGCAGCGAGGGCTGCAGTCCCACTCCTTACCCACTCCTGAACACCAAAGGAAGAAGAATGTGGCATTTAAGAGCATTGTCATGTCAAGAACCACATAACCACTTGCCTTCAGAATCTGCATCGGAGGTTCAATGTTATGCTGTAAGATCTCACGCAGTTTACAGCAACGAGCATTCAGTTTTGCTCTGAGATCTGTTTCTGGGAATGCAGAGAGAATGGTGCAGATGGCTTTTGTTGAGGTTGGACACTTAAACTGCACCATAAGGAAACAAATGTTTTATGACCATTCCTGTTTCAGTCCTCTGTAAGAGAAACATAAAACCCACCCAGTCCTAAGTGTCTTTCCTGGTTGATAAAACTGTTTACAATTTCCCCTTTTAGTCTATTATTTGCATGCTAAGCTCAGGTTGGTTTTTTTTTCTTTCCTTATTTAAAGCAACTTCAGAATATGCACACACATCCAATACAAATTCCAAATCACAGTATCACAGTATTTCCAAGCTAAAGAATAACTTTTGTTTTTTAAACTTTTAACATGCTGGTATTTTCTTGCAAATAGTTATTATTACAGTTACAGCTTTTCAGAGTCACGTTTGTACAGTATTCTGACCACTCATTACTAAATAGGAATAACTACTATACAGTTGAAGTTACAAGCTACAAAAATAAAAATCCATTCTGTTTAACTATAAAAATCCTATAAAGAGAAGATGGCTGTAGGTACTCAAGGATTACAACATTGGTAGGTGACAAAATGGCTTCTGAGGGATGTAAACTTCAAGGACTCAGAATGCAACAAACTCACAATATGAGCTCCCACTTACCCTTAGGAGAAAAGGATTTATGCTGAAACCTGTAAACAAGTGGCAAATGAAGCAGTGCAACAATTATATACAATAATAAGAGTTTACAGCACAGTAAACAGGGTAGAATTAATGAGAAGTAAAATTTTAAATACATTCATACTTTCAAGCAGTAAAGGCCAGATCCTCAGCTAAAGCATGACAGCATAACATTACTAGGTTTAATGGAGGCATGTGGCTTTACTCCAGCTGAAGTCTGTCCCTGAGATGCCCAAAACCTGCACTGAGTATTCAGCACTCTTTGATCCTGCTGTGCCTTTAGAACAGTGGCCTAAACAACGCTGCAATACAGAACCTGTAAATTCTCTCAGTACATCTAATTACTAAATGCCCTCTGTTGTTTCTTCCCAACTTTCCAGGTGCAGCTATAGTGTCTCAGAGCAAAAATCAGAGCATTTTTAAGTAAGTGGTTCACATTCAACAGGATTAGCGATGCTACAACTGTTTTTAAATTTAAGAACATCCTAATCTACTCCTAACTGAGTACAATCTTGCTTCTTTTTTAAGAAAACTGCAAATACTGCTAAGTATGAGATACAGAACAAAAAAGGATTTTCAGTTAGAAAATGTGAAGGCTCCTAAATGTCCTACTCCTACCCACAAAATAATTAGCTATGTTGCAGTGCTGCTCTTCCAAAAAGTGTTCCTAAGTATCGTAACATTCATACTGTTATGCTGTTTACAGCTAAGGTACAGTGCTTTAAGTTGGTTTGCTTTAACCAGTAGATACAATAATATACACTAAAAAAAAAAAAAGCTGTGAGCATCAGTGCATGTAATGCAGAGGCAGAAGGAACTGAAACAAGAACTTCAACTCCTGGTTCTGAGAACCTGTGAAGAATGAGGACATTCTCCCCAGCAGCAGAGAGCAAAAACTGCACTGTGAGAACAGGCCTGGGGGCTAGGAATGCTACACATGAGGTGCCCATTCTAATATTTTCCAGGTATTATCTGAATAAATCAGTGACTGAGGTGACTGAACAAGGTGGGATGCTGTGTGAAACCATTCAGCGTGCTTTGCTGACAAGTTAGCCAGCATAAAGCATCACAGAGAAAGCTTGAAGTGGAGAAATGCATAAATAAAGAAGTCAAACAAAGCCTAAGACAAAAAGCTCTGTGCGTTTGGAAATGCACACATACACCCTCCTCTCAATGCACACACAGACAAACTAGGTTGGAGCCAGGCAGGAAGCTATGCACAGGAAGGCTCTCCTTCAGTTTGCTGTTTGCATTTCACAGGACTGGGAGCCTACAGCAAAGGATGCTACAGAATCTGACCAAGCTTCTGTAACGCCAGCGTGTGCTGCCATCAAACTTCAAAATCAACTCTCAACAACCACTTTTGAGTGCTTGACAATTTTTGTTAGTATTCACTCTCCACATTTTACATAAGGTTACACTGTATGAAGACTGCCAGAATAAACTACTCATTATTTGTCTTTATTTTTCCTCAATATTAATCAGTTAGAGGGCAAGGGAGAATCCTTCTTTGCAGGCCATGAGACCCAGCTGCAGAATACCCTCTTCTGGGTAAATGATATACTGCAGTATTTTGAAGTTTGCAGTGCTTTCGGGGAGCTATCTGTACAGCAGCTATCTGTACCAGTGCTTTCTGTGCCAACAACATTAAAACAAAAACATGTAGCAGTTTTAAAGCCGTAACACACGTCAACATTAAACAACTGCAGCTATATTACAGGCTACAGAAAGTAATTTATGTCAGCATTACAATCTGGGAGCCCATTGCTCATATTCACTTTTAGAAGTCGGACAAAAATTTAAACAGTCCCATAAAAGAAACTCAAAATAACCAACTCTATTTGCAACACAGCGGAAAAGAGGACACATTTAAATGAAAGGATGGAGTGTAGGAAGCAGCAAGACTTCCCAACAGATTCTAGTGCTAACATCTGCTTAAAAAGCTTTTGTTGTCATGCATATGACAACTACATACAGTTGCAATAGGAGGATGACCACATGCCTGGTTGGAAACTGGACACATACAGCATATCCTCCACAGGATAAGTGCAAATTTACAAGAAGCTTTCCATGTCTGTAACAGCTAGACTTGCTACCTGTTGCTTCCTGCAATCACCAACAGTCAGTTTGTGAAACAAACTTCTTCACTCCCACACCCACCAATGGAACGATCTGTTCAATACAGACAAGACAATTTACCAGGGGCTCTGCCAACAAACGCACACTTACATGTTACTTTCAATTCTCATCCTCCTTGCTTTCTGCAAAGGTACTGATAGATTTCCATTTCCCAAAGAGTATTTCACATTCAGGACTGGATTCCTGGCAAAGTGCACTAAGCGTGAGGACCCAGTGTGCACAAACACAGCACAGCATCACTGGAACTTGAACAGATGTGGAAAACCAGCTTAACTACTGGCAAAGAGGAAGGAAAAGAAAAGCAAAGCTTTCCAAGTCATTTTTCTACGTGTTGGGAGTTCAAAGAAGGAAGTTTTTGAACGACTGAAGATTCTTAAGCTACAGAATAATGTGAAAAATCATCTGATCAATGTCAGGGAGCTCTTTAAATTGCACTCTGAACAGTTCAGATCAAGCAGCCAGTGGGTGCGACTTCCTGTGAGGAAATACTGCCCTTCAGAGCACATACTCTGCTTTTCCGGAGTCATTTGTTTGTAAATGAGAGTTACCTGAGAACCACAACACAGAACTTAAATATTTGTTGGATGCTAATGTCTGCAAGTTAACAAATAAAAACAACTTTCCACTAGAAGGCTTCTGAAGCTACAAATTGAAACTCTGTAACAAAACTAAAAAGTTAGGGTAACAGGTTTATCTAAAATTGCATGTGTTTGCATATTTTAAATACTTTTTACATAGACTTCCCTGTATTTACATACTATAAAACAATTAAGATGAAGTGTGGGAGGCTGATGAGTGAAACATTTACAAATGGTGTCTGCCTTACAGTTTACCCTACTCTGATCACATTTCCAGATAATCAGTAGTATTTTCAGATCTAGCACGTACACTTCCTAGAATGAAAACTATCAATTTAAAAACGTCCTCCAGATAGAACTACAATTAAAGGTTTTAAAAATACTAACTTTACCAAGACTTTAATAAATTATTTTAAAATATAAATAGTTCAATTTTTAAATAGTTTGCTAATGCAAACTTCGTTTCATAGATTGTTGAAAAACAGTTTCTTCTTGCAAAACCCAGAGACAACCTACCTTACCTAATGGTATCTCTCATAGTCAGCATAAAGAAAAATGAAAAATGATGGGGGAAATTTAACAAAAGCAGCAACACTTGGAAGTTCAGGTCCCTGATCTTAACTCATAGCTCTCATCTGCTGCAGGTTTACCTATCAGAGGAAAAAAAATAGGAAGCAGGTTTTCACTTCTGTTAACTGAAGGTGTTTTCACCTGACAAGCTTCAGATGTGTCAAACTGACAGTGCCCATGCACTAGTGTATGTGTACTTAACCTTTAATATGAGTATAAACCACTTACAGTTTTCTGGCCCTATACTCACATGAGGAATGATGACTGAGGGTCAAGAGAGATCTCTGATTCCTTAAGGGCCAGTCAGAAATCAAATGTTTAATTCCCCGTCCAACCCAATAATACATGCGACTGAACCCTCTAACCTCTGCAAACCTAGCCCTCCTCCTCAGATTGAAACAGTTAACAGATGGACTTGCTACCAATTGTTTTCAGGTAATTGCAAAGCAAGACCTTTAAAAGCCTCTTAAAGATCCCTAAGAATGATGGTTTGCCAGCCATCATTATTTAAAACCATCCAATATATATTTTAAACAGCTCCTTTGTCAAGTTTTCCTTCAGCAAGCCTCCTTAAGAACTAAAATGCATTGCTAGTTAGAAAAACTAGGATTAATCTCTCACTGAACTGAAGCAGTCAGTCAGAGGATCATTCAGTGCAAATCATGGTACAACTATTTTCAAGCTGCCCAAGTTTTGGGTACTTGGGCTTACAAAGCCATTAACAGAATCATTTGCTAACATACCCTTCTCAGAAACCTTTGGTCCAAAAACATCTTACTTGCAAAGTGCCTTGCCAAGAGCCCCCACATCCTCCACTTTCCCAGTCAAACCTGTAAGATATGTACTGCACAAGCAGGTATACCAAAAGGAATTTATCCTGCTCTCAAGAGATGGCAGCCATGGGCAGGCTGTCCTCAGAAAACAGTTCATATTCTACTTATTCTGGTTTTCTGCTATGGAACTGTTCCTGGGAAAAAGAAGAGGTGGAAGCAGGCTGAACTCCCAGTTGTTCTCCCTTCCAAGGGTATATGCCTTTTGCATGCAATGCTGCATATGTGCAGAAGATGCGATTCTAGAGCAAGGAAGAACTGCAGCACCTGGCCCTTCCCTCCCATTACAGTAACTTGTCCAGCTGGAGAGGCTGGGTACCACTGCCAGTCTAAAAGGCAAAACAGTTGTGGTAATTCAGCTGAGAAAATGTTCATGAATGTGAAATCATGGTTTCCTCAACCCTAATTAATTCACAAGTATGAACCTTACAGCATAATCCTTAAGCTAGATTAAGCATTCTCAGTGTTTTTAATGGGTTGAAGTTCTTCACTGCATTATGTTGCGTCCCACAAAATTTATACATCTTCATCTGTCTGTTCTCTCACGTGCTCCTGCTCAGACACGCTGGATGCGTCGTCGTCTGTTTGTTCACCCGAATGATACAACATCAGTGCATGTGTCTTATGAGTTATGGTAACAGTGCATGGCCCCTGAGCCCATGGCTCTCCGTCCACCTGCATTGGCATCTTTGAACTCTTCAAGATCAGCTAGTGTTAAACAGAAGAAGACACAATCACAGCAGTTCAGTGTAGCTCTGAAGATACCTTTTTAAACTACAATATACTGATGTTGCACAGTTTGAGACTTGCAGGAGAGAAACTCAGTACATAATTCGTTGTACTCACAGGCCACTGACCACAGCAGCAGAGGTTGTTAATTATGCACATCAGCTTTTACTAAGTAAAGAAACATTCAGCTCAACTGCAGACTGAAACCTTAGGCCATACAGATGAGTGCTTGAAGCTGTATGCTGCGTACTGAAAAAGACTTAGGGAAACACGTTCATAAATACTACTTACCCTCACTGTATGTGCCTGCCCTAGACGAACAGGATTTGCTAGTTTCACCTGAATCTGAGCACAGTGGAAGGAACCATGAACTCCAACAACTTCCAGAAGTCCATCATCATGTCTATGAATTAAGAAAGCAGGCTCTTTTTTAGGGAGGCTTATGAGCCCTAGAGCACGCATCCAAACATTACAGTCTTCCATTGTTGTTACCATAGAGAAGATAAACATTAAAATTATTTATTTCTCCTGAACAGTAGGCCGCGTTGAATAGCAAGGGAAACTGTACAAAAACAGGTCTAATACTGAGCAATACTCCAGCTGGTATTCTCTACCTGGCTACTGGCAATTACAGGTATATTGCATTCTGAGACTTACAGTGCATGTTTAAAGCCCTTAGTGGATTTCTGTTCTAGAATTTTTTAAGTTTTCTGTCTTTCAGTCATTTTAGTCCAGAGGAAATCCAGAGGAAAAAAAAAAAAAAGGCTTTTTTTTGCTAAAGAACTTTGACCAAATAATTTTTGGAAGCTTAGCCTCATAAGCATTTTAAGGGAACTATGAAATGTATTAATGTGTACCTTGCCAAGGGATAAGGTTCATCACCCATTCCTTCCCAGAGCCTACAGCCACCTCCCCAGTATCCAATGTTCAGAACAATGATGCCTTCCAAACTGGGTAACTCGATTCTCTCACCATCCAACTCTAGCTTTAAAAGAGAAACAGAAGTTAATTATCACATAGTGAATTCAGAACTGCAAGAAAAGCTAATTATTCTCTTTATCCATTTAACAGACTTATGCTTGAAGAAAGAAAAAAAACCAACACAAAACCAGCCTGTGAGCTAAGCTGACCCTGTAGAAATAGAATGTGTTTTCTTTTCATACTTAAAAAAAAAAAAACTTCTGATTTTACAACAAGATCAATATGTTGTGCTTTCATAGCTTGTAATCGATTTCTGTTAATACAAAATATAAAACAAACAAAACGAGAACACACACAAATAAACCCTTATTTATGTAAGTCTCTGGTGCAGATTTTAACTCAGTCTCTGTAGTTAAACTGAAACCTGAGCCAAGACATGAAAAAATTTCAGGAATTCTCTGTAAAGTCAAAGGCATGAGTTCTGTGATGCAAGCTGCAGATGGCAAAGGAACCTGAACATCAGAAAAACTCCACGTAGTCCAGAGCTATCCTTACACAAGTATCCTTACAGAGTAAATTGCAAAACTTTTTTCCCTTTCCTTTCATAAGGTAAATTTTTATACTCCACTATTTGTCCAGTAAATAAGGAAGTTAAAAAACTTACCTCAACTTTCTTGTTAAGATCTTTACATTCTTGTACTAAGCAGTCTTTGGTTCCATAAAAAAAATAAACGGCCTACAAAAAACAAGGGGAAACAGAAAACACTCTTAGAAAAAGACAACACATATGAAGCCTACTGTAAATGCTCATGTGTAGCCAGGAGCAAACCTTATCATCTAACATGCATACGTAACACACTTGCACAACAGGACAGCTGTGCAGAGACTGTATCACTATGATTCACTAATGCCTGAAGACACGTTTTCTTTCAGAATAATGTAGTCTGAAAAAGAGCTCTAAAGGCTGAAAATAAGCTAAACAGAAATTCATATATAATATTTAATTAGAAGAACTTATGTCACAGTAGAGGGAAAAATCACGTGTAAGTCAAGTCAGCAACTACAAGGGGAAAGTGTCATTTTACTCAACACACCTTGTTAATAATTCTGCTGGAAAACAAAGAGGGAGTCTTCTCACGATGGGCATGGAAATTTAAAGCCATAAGAGCATCAGGTCCTATAGAAAAGTAGTTGTTCATTGTGAATACCTGTAAGAGAAGATTTCTATTTATGATCCTATCAGGTATTAAGAAGTAAGAATTAAAAGCCACCACAATTAATGGGAAGTAGGTAACCAGAAAATATAACCATACAGGTATTCCATAGAATCCATGCTTATAATTGCAAGCCATACCTTTGGCTTCCTTAAGTTGTAGTATCCTTTGCTTGTCACTTGAACTTTCCATCTGAAAAACAACAGCTATTATTTAGACTTGTGACAAAGAAACTATTCTCAGTATCAGAGTGGCAGCTAAGGATCTCAAAAGACTCAAAATTAATTAATTTAATTGCATCATGAAGGAGTTAAGCATTGTAGAATAACTAAATATAGACTAATTTTGGACCTCAGTTATTCTGCAGTTTCCTAACCCACTTAGGAACTTTACATACACTGCTTTAATTGAGTGGACCTATAGTTATATTTGGCTCTACAGAATTTACCTTTCCACTGTTACTCACCTGTCCAGCACAATTCCATCTGCCTCCATCACATTTCGTAAGATTTGTTCCACAGGGACTTCTCCAGCATAACCTGCACCCCAGCCCAGTGTATTGGACAGGTCATTACCTGTTCCTAGAGGTAAAATTGCGACTTGCGGAATAAAGCGTTCTTGCCCCTAGGATACAGAAGCAATGCACATTAGCTACCTTTTCAGCATTCGTTTTCCACCTTCTCTCCCCAAACGTTTGAGTTACACAAACACCATTAACCTTCAGAGCAGCTTATTACCCAGTGCTTAGTGACACAGCTGCCACTATTAGCACAGCAGATGGCCAGCTGAAGCACTTACAGTAAGGATAATGCAAATAAAGGCAATGTTAAGCCATTGCAGGGAGAAAAGAAAATGCAAACATGGTAGAGAAACAGTGCATTATTAATAGTGAACAGAACAATCCCTCAGAGAAATGATGCTGGTTCTGGAAAAAGGGAAGCCTGAACTACTTGTCTCATTTCCTGATCTTCCACCTGCTGCAGCCGTGGGTAAGTCACTAATGCTGTTACTGTGTGCACCTCTGGGGAAGTGCTCTGCTATGCATGCAGAGAGTGACATAAAGAATACAAAGGCTGCCAACCACAATGAAACAAAAAGACTTACAAGATTGAAGTGATGGCAGTTCTAAAAACCTTCACATATATGGACAGCAATTTACATGCCCCAAGAAACAAAGCCACTAGACAACGTTCAGCAGTGTCACATACACACACAACTGTCCTGACCAGATGCAGAGATCATAATTTCTTCAGGCAAAGAGGAAAGAACAACGTATAAAATATCCTGTAGCAATTTTCAAATAAGCTTTTAAAATCCAAAGTTTTATATACGTTTCTTGAGCTACAGGGATTCATAACACAATGCATTTTTGTCCTCAGTACTCATAAGCAGTTCTGCAAATATTTCTCTATAGGCCTATTCAGGAAAATGACCATGATAAAGGCAGGTAAGAGATTAGGCTGTAGCACTTCAGCAGCTCCAAAACTCCTTTCACCATAAGACAGCTTTTTATTTGAAGTACAATACCTTTATTTTCATTTCATCGACTGCATCCAGGACCCAGCCTACTGTACCATCCCCACCACAGACAAGAACCCTGACAGCATTGCAAGGCAGCAAGGAACAGAGTTGGAGTGCTTTAGCAGGTGTAATTTTGCTTAGATCAAAAACCTAGAACAAAGAAAATAAGTTCTGTAAGTTCACAGAATGGGACTCAGGATTTGCCTCACAGATAAACAACTTCAAGATGTTCATTCTAATACAAAATGAACATTCTCCATCATATTACATAAGCAAATGAGCTGTTTTGACTTTTTATGACCTGGATTCAGTCTCCCAAGGTCACAAAATAGCTCCAGATGCTTCACTAGCAATAAATGCCATTGATAAATCAAGCTGACCACGTCCTAAGAAAATCCTGTATCCAAAAACACTACAAGGAATTTTCTAAAGATGAAAGACTTCAGTTGAAAGTTATTTTAAGATATTCAAGATACTAAGAGGTCTGTTTTTTAAAGCCTCACTGGGATGCATTTGAAACAAAGGCGTAGTTTTATTAGTTTTCTAGTTTTTTCTATTAGTCTGTATACTAAAGCACTGTTTTGAACTTCAAAAGAGGAATATTAAGGTGCAGCCAGGAAATCCAAGGAACAACTCACTGCCGTTACGTCAACATCCTGTGCTTTAAGGGGAAAGTATCAGCACAGAGCAACAACGGCCAACACCACCATTTTCACAAGGAAAGTGGGGATTAACAAACACATTTCAAATTAAGAAGATTTAAATATTTCATTTTCTAAGAACTAGCAGACTACTTCGAGAGCCAGACACTCATTATCAGAATGACTACATGTATTACTATACACAAAAAACGCACAACTAATAGAAGAACCAGAACAAACACAAAGGTGGGAAGACCTCCACATTTTAGTCTTCCTGTAAACCCGTTCTTTCTAACAGAACAAACTGCATGAATTCGTTTTCCTTTATTCTTCCTCAAGATCTTATTGCCATTATGGAAGCACAGTGATGTTGATTCTAATTTAAATTTTTATTTTACTATAGTGGCTTTTCATTGCAATTACCTGAACAGGGTTCAGCAGAATTTTAAATTCTCCTAGTAAAGTTTCACCCATGTTGTTCCCACTACGAGTGTTTGCCAGCACGATTACTGGGATCCAGTGCTCTCTGCAATAAGGGACCACCTGCAAAAAGGCAACAGTAAGTAACTTGCACTAATTCTGCCTGTCTGAAAATGTCTCAAGTCTTGCTCCAAAACCTGTCCCGTTTAAGTGCTGATTAGCTGGAAGTCATCAAAATAAACAATTATTTTCAGCACACCAAGGCCGAACATTTCCATTCTGTGGTGTCCAGGACAACAAACACTCCAGGATTAGTAAGTAACAAAACATTACAGAACTGTTCAAGAGCGATGTTTTTCACACATGGTTTTGGTATGCAACAATTCCTGTGATGTAAGAACAACACTTGTTCCCACATCTTTACCAAATTTTCAGATTTTATTGAAAAGCAGAAGCCAAACAATATATTTTAAAAAGGAAGCAATAGACAATTACCTTTTCATAATCAGTTCTTTTGTCTTTACGCATCTGGTCGATTGTAGACAAGTAGTAGGGTGGAATAATTAAGTCTCTGAATTCTCCAAACGTGCACTCCTCAATCTTTAAACAATCCAACATGCATTCATCATGGACAGTGCACTGACACCACACGCATCTGGCGAAAAAGACCAAAAAATCAAGAGAATTCATCCTCAAGTAACTGGCATATAGATTTTGTATATTTATTTTAGAGAGACATAACTCTGGAAAGTACTCACTCACATGCACTGCTACATGTAATATTCTAAGCACATTACAGAGAACACTGTGCAGTCTATAGAATTTCAAATGACAATCTATTGGCTACAAAGAAAAATACAGAACTTGATCACGTCCCTGAACATTCAGAAAAATGTTTCAATTCTGTAAACTAAATTACTTTAAAATTAATTATATGCTTTTAACTCCAAAAGTCAGATGCTATAACTATTCACTTGCAGTGTATGTAACATAAACAGTCACACTCAGAGCTCATATGTAAAATTGAACTCCTACCCATCCTTGCTGAGCATACACAACAGTACAGCTCATTAACTTAAAATGTTACTACTACATTAAATGCCTTTTTTAGTATACTTCTTAACAGTGGTAATATTCCCAAGTCTGAAACCCAAAACACTGCACAGTACTGTGCAAGGCCCATTGGATTTTGTTATGCAAAACTGCTCAGCTTTTTTGGCCTATCATGAAAGCCATCCTGAAAAACAGAGTAGAACAAGAGGGAATACTGCAATACCTCCTACCAGCCTCTGCAAAACATTAATCCTCACTTGCCACATCCAAAGCCTTAGTTTAAGCAGCTGTGAAAGCTATTTTTGGAGTCTTTCTGGTTAATCCAGCACACAACTAGAGCAGCAGTGATATTTGCCTGTACTGTAGACAGTGAATATCAATTCACTGCGTTTTCTTCCTCTCCCACTTTTGCATCCTAAATCCCACCCCTTTCCTACCCTGCTAGGCACACTCTCAAGATTTCATTTCTGACAGCCCGTTTAAACTGGAATTCTGCTGACTTACTGACAAACTGGCAGTATAACACAGGAGTAAAGAAAAGCAGACATCCTATGAGAAGGCAGAGGTCACACTTCACACTGCTCACAGGATGAGGACTATCAGCTCTCTATTCTGGCCCAATGTGCCCAACATCTCATGCTGATAACTTTAAAAGCACCCTTACTGATGGCAGTATGAGCCCTTGAATGTTTTCTTATAATTTCTTTATCATTATTACCACAAACTGTAACAATGGATTATATTACACCAGCTTTTAAAACCTTCCTATTAGCTTATTCTGGGTGTTACTACACGGGAAAAACAAAACAGTTATGGTAGAGTTGCTTGTTCCAGCTGCACTGATCAGATGCCAATTTTGCAAAGTTACATGTGCATTTTTGGCAATCTGAAACACGTGCTGTGCCATTGCTATGATCACACTGTACAAACAAGCATGTCAGAACTCACTTATGCCTGTCCTCAAAATACAAGCTTTCTTGGGCTTAGTCTTCTAGATGTAATTATATAGCAGCTAGCATATCATGATGGAGAAATGCAATAAAGAGAACAAGTAGACATGAGAGGCAATGTCTTAACCTATGAGTGAAATTACTGACCAGAACTCATTTTCTCATAAGACTCTTTCACAACTGTTTTTGTGGCAACGTGTTCCAGCAATACCGGGGTAAATACAGCACAGAAACGGCAGCGCAATTTCTCACAGAAAGCCAACCTCCACCGCAGTACCTGTAATCGCAGAGCTTGGGCTGCGTGCCGCACTGCTGCTTGCACACCACGCAGTGGCTGCAGAGCGGGACGTTGCCCCTGATCCAATGGTGCGGCATAGAGCCGCGGGCTCCAGCTTCGCTCCTCATCACGATTTCCTTGCAGAGGAAATGCTGGTCGGCCTTCTTCAGGCATCCCTCGCAGACGCGCAGCCCGCAGCAGCTGCAGAAAGTGCCTCTGAGGACGTGCTGAGCGCACACGCAGCAGTAGGAGGGCTGCCCGAAGAGGTCCGTGTAGTGCCAGTCGTGCTTGCTCTTGTAAAAGATGTCACGTATCAGCATCTGCCGCCGGGAGCGGTGGAAGCTGCACCACAGAGTGATCAGCACGGGCAGGATGACCGAGCACAGCGTCCAGAACACCAAGCTCCGGTCCGCGACGACCGAGGACATGGAGAAGGCTCCGCTCCCGCTCTCTGCTCCCGCCATCCCCTCCGGCGCGGCCTTCCCGCCTACCCCCTCACGTCGCCCGAGGAGACGGCACGGCGAACCCGGGGCCGGCTGCCCGCCGCGAGAAAACGACGGGCGGCTTCAGGAAGCATCTTCCAACCCCTCGCCGGCTCTAAGCGCTTCCGATCCGATCCGATCCTCCCGGCTGCGGGGCCTCGGCGCCGGCAGGGACGAGGATCTCCGTGCCGCCAGCCCGTTCGGCCCGGCCCGCAGCAGCCGTGGGGGGGCGCGAGGCGGAAGCGGAAGTGGCAGCGGCGGTTGCCGGGCAACGGGCGCCGCCCGGAAGTGGCTGCCGCCGCCGGGGCCGAGGTGTGATTGGTGCCCGGAGCTTCGAAGCCCCGCGGCCGCGCGCGGAGCGGAAACGTTGGTGCGGTGCGGGGCGGTGCGGGGCGGTGCGGTGCTGTGAAGGTTCCCCTGTAGCAGTTCTCAAAACACAGCGACAGTCGGCGCTATTAGAAGCCGCAGTTCTTTGTGAGTCAAGAACAAAACGTCCAGCTGTGAGCCCAGGCTGTGCAGCGCGTCCACACGGACCGGCTGCAGGCCGGCTCAGCGCTGCTGGGGGTGTTTGGCCCGTGACACCTATGAGCGAAACACGTTTCTTAAAGTCCTGTCCTCACTTCCCACTCTGCTAAATGATGAAGTCGTTTACCATCCCGTTTTCAACCAAGCTGTCCGAGGAAGAGAAGAGTTTCGGTGCTTTCAGCTGTGTGATTCCATGAACTCGATACACATTTCTGCTGTGTGTTTGTCCTGCTGAGAGTTAAACCAGGTTAATGCATTCCTCTGTGTTAGAGACAGGAGTTTTTAACAATTCAGTTTGCCTTTCAGGCAGCTGAGCCCATCACTGTGCTGGGCGGAAAGCAGGGCTCCTATTTTCACACAGTTAAAACACCTTGCGAAGCTCAGAAGGCTCGAGTGGAAAAATGGTCTTTTGTTTTCTTCCCCTCAGGAGCAGAGCTATGCTGAGAATGTTCAAGCAGATAATAGCCACATTCAAACCTTCACACCAGATGTCCTCAAAATCGTCCTGTAAGTCACATTAGTTAAAGCATCAACAAACATTTGTGACTGACGTAGCTACTTCAAATAGGCTCGTGCCTCCGTCAGCTCTGCTCAGACTGGAACAGGCTGAGAGAAAGCAGAATCAGAATGAAGCAGTTGCTTGTGTTTATCTTCCTCCTGGCCCTCATGACCGCCTTTACAGGTAGGAGTCTATAGAAAACAAACCCGTGTATGGATGTGATTACGGAGCAAGAGATGCAGAACATATTGTCATAATATCAGTGCTTTGTATTTTAGGATCTTCATATTTCACTTTTAATACTTAACTTTTCATACATTGCAGGCGTTCCATGATCTGATTTTGAACAAGGGAGCTATTGTATCAGATATTTTACTCTCTGTGTGCACACTGTGGTCATTTATTCTAAAACCAAAACACTATTTTATGAGCTTATAATTTTAATATTATTTCACCAAACTCTCCTTTGCTTTACTTAGAAAAATAATCTTGAAAGTAAAGCAAAACAGAAGGGAAAAGAATCGGAAGAGTTACTAACTTCAGTGATTAGGTGGTGCTGTTATATTTTTTCAATTTGGGCAGTACCATTAATATGTAGGATTTGTTACATGCTGGTAGGACCAGACTATAGAAAGCACAAGTATAAAAATGGTTTAAAATTCCACTCGTATCTTCTGGAATGCAGAATCCCCTGGGAAGGGGCTGTAATGAAAGAACACTTTGTATATAGACAAAAATAAAGTTTGGAGACATTTCGTTTTACAACTGACAGATAAAACATTAACTTCATGGTAATTTCATAACTAGCTGCTGCTTTTCCATCTGTAGACACTTCACCAATTCTGACTGAGAAAGAAGCCAAACAGATTCTGAGAACTCGTCGCGAAGACAGACAAAGAAAAGCTGGTTTCCCCGATGAGCCAATGAGGGTGATTTCTGGCATTTACTTTTAAATTGCACTTATTAAAAAAAAAAGCGGGGGGGGGGGGGGGGGGGAATATAGATTTGTATAGGTAAAATTCCAGAGAGTAAGTTATGAATATCACCTACTTAAAAAGCTGAGTTCTTCTGTGAAATATTAAAAAACTCCGTTGCATTCTTTCAGTTAGTGTCAGGTAGCATTCTGTAAGTGCTGAACATTGCTCAGGACATGTATGGCGCAGAAATTATGTATCACAGTTCAAAAAATGCCAGTTAGATTATTGAGAAGAAAGTGGCTTTTCATTTATAGAAATGTGGAGTTCATCTGGTTGTTTCTGAGAAACGAAATAACAGGAAATATCTTCTGCTTACAGTACATTCTGCACTCAAGGCAGAAAGGAGGTGCAGGTGTCAGTGGTCAGTGTGGAGGTTGAGGTAGCTCTACACCAGCTTTTAAGTCACTTACTTTCATTTGCTTTTTTATGACTGCTACAGCAGTATATGACATTGTGGAGATTTTTAGCTGCTAGCTTAATGCAGCAGCATTCTTTTAAAATTCTTTTTAAATAAATTTACATTTATTGATCTCTAACCCAAATTACAACAAAAGGAACATGAAAGAATTTAGGAACCTTCTGTTTTACATGCTTCAAGAAGATCTAACATATAATTCTGCACTTCTTGAGTATTACTTAAGGTATTTTAAAATTAGTACCTATTTTGTTCCAAGGTAAATAAACCAAGCTAAAATTATATGGCTCTGAAGAGGCAAAAGCCACAGAATCCAGAAAGGACACAATAGATTGTGCACGTATGAGGAGTACAGGGGCTCAGGGCTCGGTTTAGCAAGGTGCTGAACGCTTCTGAACTCCATAGGGCACAAAGAGCACTCCCTACCTTGTAAGGCTGAGCTCAATGCGTGCCAGGCTTGTGGAGACAGCTAGTGGTTTTCTCTTTCCAATGGTTATTGTATACCAGCCAAAAAGAATCCACCTGGCAGTCCTGACCATACACCACTTCCGACATACACACTTATTTGTCAACTGTGATAGCCACAACAAACCAAAGCTGTCACAAAAATACTACACCATGCTTGTTAACAATCTTGAACAATTAAGACTGTACGACAGCACCAAGAAAGCAATAGTCTGTGCTTCAGAGTTGGGTTGGTTTCCATGCTGTTGTTCAATATGCTTTGTAGCTGTTGACAACTGGTGGGAATACATCCCAACCATGCTAATGCTCAATACAGCACCATGATTATACATACGTTATATAGTAAATATCTTAAATATAAAATCAAACAGTAGAGAGAGATCAAGTTAAACTCTGTGTTACCAGAAGTTAAATGAGCTAGGGCTAGAGAAGCATTTGATTACTGATCTCTGCTGCTCTGCCCTGGCCACTCTGCAAATGCTTCTCTGTAAGAAAACCCAAACATGAGTATTTGCTTTTCTCACTGAAAGTCAGGGTTTTCAGTAGAAAAGAAAATATCCTTCAATAAAAAAATCCATCCCTCCTCCCAAGTGGAACATGGAGATTTTCAGTTGTGAATGAAGGGGCATGGCTGCTGTATCCCTGTGCACAATTCTACCACAGACTCAAAGAGAAAAATTGATTTTGTATGGATTCTTTGTAGCGGAATGAAATTAATGCTGAGATGAACCTGCCTCTGTTCAGCTTTTTTAAGCAAAAGCTGTTTGTCGAGGCCAGCTCATGCTGAGTTGAGGAATTTAATTTGCAATTCTTTGTGACACAGTTTGACTTCCACAGTGCTGTTTCACTAAAAAAAGCCCATTCAGTTACAGACAGCAAGATCTGCCATCTCTGATTATTTTAAAATGTCGTTTATGTTATCAACATATTTTAATCTTACTTTAACCAAGGCCCTGCTTTTTATCATGTAGAATCTTTTCAGTCATATAGTCCTGTTCTCTGCAAGTCCATTACGCAGCCCCACTGAGGGACTGGAGCCAAGGCACTTTGCACTGTGAGGAGCACAGAGCACAGTGAGGGGCAGGATGCTCCTGCTTCCTGCTGCCATCCTGCACCAGCCCTCTGGGCAGCTCAGAAAGCAGAGAGCTGGATAACAGCAGGAATACTTGGCTTGTGCAAAGGGTTTATGTATGCTACAGCTTCAGTTGCTGCATTACCCAGTGTGCTGAGCAATGGGCTATATTTCTGAAAAAATCTCTCTCTCTCACTAGTCCACATGCATTAGCATCATAACTTTTTAAAAGCAAATTTTCTTCCTGATGGAGGTCAAGTTTTTGGCACATGACTCACTTAGTTTGACAACTTGTTGCATACACCAAAACCTTCTAATTCATACTATTTATATTTTACACAACATCAGTCAGCAGTAATGCAAAGTGTTTACTGGAACCCATCGGAGTACTGCCACACATCTGATCAAAGTTTAATGCAGGAATCGATTATCAAAAGAGGCTACAACAAACCTGTCTGTGAGATTCCTTTTGTAACCCAAGGACCAACAGAGGCTTCTGTGTGGATATGCCAATAAAATACATGTATGCAGAATTCTTAATTTATGCATATTTTTACAAAATTCTTGCCCAACACCTTTACTAGTCTGGCTGATATCAATCATTAAGCGTTGCTATGTTACAGCGAACTGAGGAGAAATCCCATTTTATTACATTTGATAATTTTCAGAGGTAAGTTAATTGTCCTTGTATAAGCCGTAAAATTGACCTGGTTCATTGGCCTGACATCAGGTCTGAGTGGTTACATAATTAAATGACATCTTGTCTTTAAGTAGGAGCACATGCTTTACCTCCAGCGCTTGGAGCAGAGATCGGAAGAGCAGTTCCTGGAACACTGGTTGAATCCACACTGCTTGCCACACTGCAACCGGGATTTAGTCCATCCAATCTAATGGTCTTGCCTACCCTGTGATTGGTATATATCTATTTCTTTTACAGTGCATATTTCCTTTTTTAAAATAAAAAGTAGAGCCGCAAACCAGAAGAGGAGAGAAAAACTAGTGCTTGAGAGGCACCTTATACTGAAACGTGTCTGGCAGTGGAACAGGACAATGGCACCAACTGTGTCACTGTAGTTCTGTTCAAGTTAATAAACCATTTGATTATACATTTCTCTGCTGTATGGATATAAGTTGGTAACTGGATAACATGCTTATCAACTTTGCTTGATATTGCTCCTGTTTCTTTCCTGTCTGCTTGTGCTCTGTTTCCAGTGCGTCTTTTTAAAGTCTTATATTTGTTCACTTAACTTTCAGTAAGGGATGTGGCAGGATGAGCCTCAGGCTTCACCCTGAGGTATTTGAGATCCAGTCTGACCTGCTAGGAGTGGAGTCTGTTCTGCAGTATCTCAGCTGCAACAATTTGCTAAGTGCTGATTTTTTTAATGGAACTTTCTGTTTAGTACACGTGCTGGTAAGCATTAACACAGAGCATTTTCATGGGTTATTAGTTCTGTTTATGATTTTCAACATCAGTGTAATAGAATATTTTCTTTCTTGCCTCTGCTTATCATATACATCATAATGTTCAATGGGAAAATAAAGTCTAAAGCACAGCCCAGAAACTAGGCATTACTCATAAACCAATTGGTAACAATATGCCACATCCCAATAGAACACTGGGTTTATGATACAGTCATCCTTTTCTTTTTCCTTCTGTGTTTTATCTGAAGTTATACAAACTTCAGAAACTGTGATGTTTTGGGGGAAGGCAGATATAAACTTGTAAAATATAAGGATTAACCCTAAACTTTTCTAATTCTTAATGGCTGTTTGTGATACTGAAAGAAAAGACATACCTACATTTGTATATCTTTATAACAGGATAAGCCTTCCAGCTTACATTCTTTAAACAGACATGAGATTTGTCAGCCGGGATAAGCTTGAATTCTCACCATAATGGCAATGCTGTATCACTCGCAGTCAACTTCTTAACATAAAAACTGCAGATTCAGGAGCATACTTTCAAAAGCATTTAAGCACTAAAATATGAAGATGATATCTGTCAGGGCTGATGTGATTTGAAAGTTAGAAAGTTCATCTGCTTAAAATTATGCTAGGCATCTATCTGTACCTGTATGCATCTAAATGCCTTTGAAAACCTGGATATTGGGGCAGACTTCAATGGAGCTATGGTAATCCACAGTAAGCCAAAGGTCTGCAACTTATTTAAAAACAAAACCACAGGATTCCCAGACCTGAGCCCTGGGAGGTAAGTGGGCAGATTTCAAAAAGCCTGTCCAGCTGAGACACAGCTGAAAGCTGGCTCACTTCTATCCTGCTCACAGTGAGGTGAAGAATTAATGTTAGAAGAGTGCTTAAAAGATTTGAAGCCTTTTGTATGTTATTAGTATGGCCAATTTCTCCATGTGTTTTAAGTATATTTTCCTTTTTTTTTTCTGTAGATCTCTTCATGGGTGTGGAAGAAGATACACACTGTGACTGTGCTAAGGACAAGATTATTACTGCATTGGCTATGCGCTCATTGCAGAGCTGAATCTCTTTGCAATAATTATAATCCTTGTGCTATGGCAAAACTTCCAAACATAGGTAGCTAGCCATATTATAGACCAATATACATTTTCCACCTGTAAAGGAAATAATGATTGCATGCATGAATAAATAAATAAAGGCTTTCCTCCAAGTTCTGAGCTACAGGCAAGAGTAAATCACTAATGAGTCTAGAGGATGCTAAGAGGACAGCTTTAGACTGTCTGAAGTAAATGGAACTTAAATGGACTTTGGAGGAAATGTTAATTATACTTTTCTAGCTTAAATAACATTATATGAAGACACAACATTTATGCAACACTGATCTACGTTCAATCACTTGATGAGTATTTCGTGTATTGTTTCATAATAAATGCTTAATTCAAATCCATCTTCAGACAATTGTGTTATACTTTTACAATATATGCTAAAAAAGATTACTGGAAGTGAGGCTCAGGATTTCAAAGTGATTTCTTTTTGTATTGCAAGCATTTCAAAGTGAGGACTTTCTACGTTCAGCAGGTGGGAGGGAAGGGGCAGTCTAATCACTTTGTGGTTTCACAGCAAATCTTTTCCCACTCCTTTTCATTCTCAGATCAGCCACATGTTTCCAGCCATCCCTCTTCTGCCTGTGTGCCTTTCTAACTTATGCCTTGGTACAGAATATCTTGTACAATTAGATGGTAAACAGATGATATCTGCTGAACACCATGAGAAAAGTCTCAATTGCTCTTACCTAATAGTTATGATTTGTACCAGCAATAGAATTAGTTATGGACAGACTCAGCTAATAGCTTAGTTTCACTGCAGTCACACTGCGACCCTACTGACGGGTGGCTAAATTAAAAGTAATCTGATGAAGATAACATTACTGCATCATCAGAGCATTTATTAGGCTCAAATAGCACAACAGTGCTAGTATACTTTCCTTCCAGTAAGATGACTCCCTTGGATGACTCCATGGAAATAATTTAAATCTCAAAGCATCAAAGGCTTACTTTCCCCAGCAGTCAAGATAGAATCATAGATTAAATCTGGGAGTGTGAAAAAGTATAATGAGGTTGCTATTGTCTCCATTCATAATACTCTTAATGTCACTGGATGAAACCTTGGCTCTGTTTTCTCTTGCTTAATGAAAAAAATCACAGCAATCACAGTTGTGCCAATTTCCCCCCACTGAAAGTTAAGTACATCTCTGAAATAACAGAACTCCTATTAGTTATATCCAGTCACAGGTTAGATAATTAGTGGGGTTAAGTGGGAGCTGCTAGGTCTACCTCAGTAACACTAAGCTAATCCTAATGCAAACTGATTCAAGAAGCCAAGTCTTCCATTCATACAAACTTATTTGTGCCCTGCAAGTAAAACAGAGAAGCACCCTTCAACCCAGCTGAGAGAGTGCCAAAGAAGAGGAGGGCCAGCAGAGTACAGCAGAGTATTGGAGGTTTGCTCAGCACTGGCAAACACTGCAGTCTAAAGAGAGAGAAGGCAAGAATATGAGTATTTCAGGCTTTTCAGACCCTGAAAAAACTCATACTTCTTTTAGCATAAAAGGTTAACACTGCAGAAACATTACATTTAGTTCTATCTACAGAAATGATGTAATTAAGCTTTTTCCAAAGTCCTTCAGCATGGCTGCTCCACTTTGATTTTGTTCTCTTCCTCTATACAGATATTTCCTTTAAAGCCACGCTCTGCTCACAAACATCTGAGGTTGAACAAAATAATCACATTCTGGGAGCAGTCAGGGGTTTATTTTTGCCCATGTCTAAAATCTATAGGAAAATGATAGACTTCAGTACATGCATGCAAACCATACATGCATGCAAACCATTAGCTTTCCCACTGGGTGAAGATTTTTGATAATCTGTAGAACAGTAGGCCATTAGAACTGACACAGGAAAGCCACAAGAAGGCTTACTATAAAGAAAAATAAAGAAGTGTTCTGCAAGCTGTATGCTGGAGATGGGAAAGGTGGCAGAACAGCCGATTTTCAAATGCTTTTACAGAGAAGAACTACAACAGACTTGGGAAGATCTTTCACCTAAGAAAGATATAGAGGTATCATTAGCTTAATCACTGCCTGTTTTATATTCACTGTGCCTGATAACATTGTCACCTCTCATGTGAAGAACTGTCCACTAGATGCCAGTGTTTCTGCATACAAACTGCACCACAGCCCACAATGGACATTTGTCTCAAAATACTTTTGCATCCCTCCTTCTCCTCTCCTTTTGTGTTTTTTTTTAACTCCTTTTCTCAAAATACTCAGCTCAGATGACTGAAATTAAAAGTCACCCCTAAATAGGAGAAAAGAAGACCTTTAGAAAATGGCTATTATTTTTCCCCTTTGGATCCAAAATTGCAGTGAAAGTGGATTTTAATGCAATATCTGCCTGCTTAAGTGGGTGCACCCTGTTACATCATAGAAGGAAATGGTTGAAAGTTTCTACACAGCACATGTAGAGGTGTGGGACTCATTCAAACACAGACAGTAGGAATGGGTTCTGTGCATTGGCAGTTCTTCCCTCACAGAGTGGATCCCATTTGATTTGTCTTGAGTAGCCCCAGACTGTAAGCTGCAGACTCACTGCATGGTAACAGCATCTCCCTTTGTGGCATGATATTGTCTTGCAACATTTATTATCTTTAGTAGCTTAGGAGACGAAATGTTAGGTGCTGTACAAACCAGTAATGAAAAATCAGCCTGTGCCTACAGTCTGTGCCTGAAACAGGGTGGATAAATAATATCAACTGTAATTTAAGTATGCAGCAATTCAGGGAGAAGAGACAAAGGCTGTGAGTTTGGAATGCATCAATTTCCAAGATGGAAAGACTTATTCAAAACCTGATCAATACTACATGAAGTAGCTATAATATTGCCAATAACAATTTGGCAGTTCAACTAAAGGTTTATTTCTAGCAGAGTGCCTTACCTTTCCGAATAACATGCACCGGGGTACTTAATTACTAAGACTGGAATTCTCAGAAATGCCACTGAAAGCAAATCAATCATTTCCTTCACTTGAAATCCACTTTCACAGTGGTGAAAGTAACAGAAAATGCAAAACGCAATTTGTCTATTTGTAGTTTAGATGATACAGTATCTGCCTGCTTCTCACGGAAGCCAAACAGGTCAGTATACTCTTCTATCTACAATGACAGAACTGCTTCCCTGCACTATTTCTGAAAAGTGAACATGCAGGAGTGAAGGACAGCAAATGCAGATGACAATCTCAAATCAAATCACGTGTATGAAAGTTTCCCTGCAAAACCTTCTTTTTTTCTTTTTTTCTTTTTGTTTTATAACTAACTAGAGACTTGTTTTGGATATTAGAATCTGGTTTTGAATAAAGGCTTCTGTTTCTCTGTCTTAATGAATGAATACAAAAACAAATTCGGAAACTGTGGAGGGAAATTGAACTGATCAAATGTGTTCACTGTAGTAGGAGTCTAGCTTAGTTTCTCAGTAAAAAAACAATTTTTAAATGACTAAAGAGATCAGATTGGACTTCAGAAACTTATCAGAGCCTTTTATGGCCTACAAAGGGTAGAAAATCTTGTGAGAACCGTGTGTCTTGAGATTTCTGGTATGTGATTAGAATTGCTGAGCGATATGTCTCCTTTCTGGCATTTTAATCCTTTTTCAGGTCTGGGAGGAAAGATGTGTACTAAAGTGAAAAACAGTAAAAAGCAGAAAAGCTTTAATGAACTTGGAGCTCATACAACTACCCTTATTCTAGCAAATAGGCAACCCAGTGCAGCGCAGGCTCAACGTGAAACCAAAAGCCTGAATCATCACTGCTACTTCAAATCCTAAGCTCATCTCAGTACTTCCTGCTTTTGTTTTTGTTTTTCTTTTTTTTTTGTTCTAGGACATTTCAATGACTGTTGGTCAGCTGAAATACAGTTTTTCCAGATTTGGGGGCATTTGGATCTAAGGATTCATTTAGACATCAATCTTTTTGCACAATAATATAACATGAGAATCCTACATATAACTATTAATCTGAGTGAGCCAACCTTAAACACAGGAGATCTTTGACCAAAGACAGAGTAAGAGGGGCATAATGTTGCTTAATTTTGGATTTTTCAGAATAAAGAGAAACCAGTGAGCGGCTCCAAAAAATGTATTCAGCAACATGCTCCAAATGTTCAGAATATACTTGGCTTAGAGCTTTGCCCTTGAGCTGTTTCAGTGGGACTCAGAATATCTGCCGATAAAAATGAGACCAGAACCCAGCCCACAGAATGCCTGGATGATCAGCCCAGACACCAACAGAGCCCAGTGCAATCAGGACGTGCCTCTGTATGCTTCCTGTAGACTGTATAGGAATAGTTTCATGGTCAGCAGTATACCTTAAGCAGATGAGAAGAATTACTGAAACACAATTACTTGCAGGATAAGAGTCTGTCCTGGTTATTTGAGATCTATAGGCCTAGTACAGATGATTTATTCAATTCAGCTAGCAGACTGTTCATATTTTGGTGGGACAGTTTCACTCTTGGCCAAAAACAAGCCTAAGAGAGAAAGCCCTATTCCTGAGGGTTCTCACAGCCTCTATTGATCAGCTGTAGAATGAGGCACAGCTTCAACTACAGAACAACGGGTTTGCCCCTCCCTGTTCAGAAGAAAATGCAGCAAGCAGTATCCATAAGATGGCTATAACAGAGCTCATTTATCTCACCAGGATCTGAGGGGTAATCAGTCACAGGTGATTTACTCAATCAGGGCTTGCTGCATACCTGTGTAGAAAAAGAGGCAAGCATGAAAGCTAACAGTCTTAGCAGTAATAGAAATGGATGAAGTACAAATAAAGCATGCTTAAATTTATAATGAGCAAGGATAGGACTGATCTGCTTGTTCTAGGTCAGGATTCACGTCATCCTGAAGTGGGTTCTCAGAACAGGCATTCTACTGGTGCCCATTTCTTTTCACTGATTATGGATGGCCCTAAAGCCTAAAGAATTGTAACTGCATTTTATCAAAATATGATCTTCAACAGTTATGCTAGAGCAGTAATTGTGTAGCACTAGCATGATTTTTTATGCTGAGGCACTTATTCATAGTGAACATCAACGGGTGAAGAACACCCAACCCCAATGAAGTTCTGCAGCATCTTTGCTCATAAATACCTTGGGAGCCAGGTGGTGTCCCTGGAACTCTAGGGAGGGAAAATCTTCATGCTCTCATCACAGAGCATTAGCAAAACTTTCCTGTACAAATAAATCCTGTATGGGATATTGCAGAACATTTGCAGCACATGGTTTGGCCTCACCTTTTCTGGCAGAAGAGCAGAGCTCTCCCTCCTTTTTCTGGCAGAGATGCACAAAGATGCACAGAGATGCACAAAGACTTTGAAATTCAGTCCAACAGCATGGCCTTCAACTCCATTACTTCATATCAGACTGTGCTGCGAAGCAATGAGGCTTTTGGAGCAATGTTGGTGATGTACCAGGTGACTCACAATGGGAGAAGAAGGGTTTACATCCTACTGCTATGCTCCCATTATCAAGACATGCTTTACAAACCTATATGTAATTAGCAGGGCACTTTTTTTTTACTCACAGAGAATATGATAAAGGTTCTGGAAAAAACAACTGTGCAGGAGGAAAACTAACACTATGCAACAGCAACAAGAGCAGCAGCAAAAATAGTCTTATCCTCAGTTTATTAGTGCCATGGCACACGCAGATTAGCTCTATTTCCATAGTCGTGGAAGGATACTATTATGATAAATTTATAGGTCCAATGGAAGACTCTTTACTTTACTAGGAAATGACAAGGCATCTGTGGCCAACCTGTATAAAATTTACTCCTTTATACCTTAGTTACATGCCACTGAGTATTTACTCTGAGCCTGCAGATATATTTACCATTCATGCAGCATCCCAAACCATCAAAGAGCACTACTCCAAGTCAGATGTGTTGGAATCCTTGCCTTTCTACAACTGTCATGACTTAAAAAATATCTTTCAAAATGTTACGTTCACAAAGCAGAATCTTCCTAAAATCAACTGACAGGTATTCAAGGTTAAAAAAGGATGGATATCTGCAAGCAAAGAAAGGGTTTCAGGATTCATTCTCATTCACATTCCAGCTAGACCTGTGGCCAACTGCTGTGTAAGGAATACTGTTCATGACAGTACTGTGCAGCTGTAAATTTGGTTTGTTTCTGGTCGAGTACTGTGTTCCTTTACACTGCAATCGCTGCATTATTCTATACTATTTACTACTATTTTAGACTACAGCCATACTGCAACACTGTATGAATCACATTTCAAGTAGGTCAAAGCAGAGGAAACTCTCAGACAGCAAAAATACCACAATTCAAAATAATCAGAGACCTTAAGCTTGAAAAATAAATTGTTGAAGATATAATTAGAAAATAAATATTCAGGGCTTCATTCTGTAAATCATGAATACATCTCACCCATGGAAGTCATCCAGTGAATTCCAACCTTCCACAGGAGTGAAGTTGCTACGGTACATAGTACTCAAATATTTTCTTCTGTTGTCACTAAATACAGTTTTGGTAACTCGTAAATATACTCACTTCCTTGCTGACACGGAAGGGGCCAGCAGGCTGTCATTAAGGGTACTGTCTGGGATGGATTGAACTGCTACCAGCCATCTCCTACTTCCAAGACTTGTGACATTCCCTGTTTTTTCCAGTTCTGATATTTCTGGGCGCTTTGAAGGAGGGCTGGGCTACAGGCAGTGGGACAGCATGGCAGGCTGTGGCTGGATGCATGCAGCCCTGCTGAGCACACATTTTTCAGTTGTGAAAACCATAACTGCAGTCTCATAGACAACACACCTACAACAAACTTCATATCAAAGCAAAAGCAAAAGAAAGTAATAAATGAAGTAGATTTATATCTGTGCTTGTTTATACAAATACGTATGTACACAGATTTTTTTATGCAGTTTAAGTTATAGAAATTAAGCTTACACTTAAACTGTGAATGGATCTAAACTGCATTTCAACACTCCAGCTGCAGAATCTGAAGTTTTTGAGAACATTTCCTGCCCGGAGTAATTTGTTTTTGAGCCCTGAATATTTGGTCCATTTCAGCATTACAGAAAGTTTTGCTAACACCAAATCTATAGCTCTGGAGGGGATTTGGCAGAGGGTTAATATCTGCTGGTTTAGATAAGAGCCATAGCAGAAGCAAAATCTTTCTTTTTTATTTTTTCCCCTCCTTCTTCCCTATGTACCATTTGATGCTTTAGAGCTGCTCAGGGAAAGGGAGAAAAATGTTTTCTATTTCATACTGCACAGCTGTTACACTGCTGGAGGAAAACAGTTTAAATATTAATATGGCTTTGGGGCTAAAAGTATTTCTTAAGAGGCACTTCAATACAATGACTCTCAGCAAAGTGAACAGCCACAAAAATAGAGTCAACAACCCAAATCCCTCCAGTAAGCCAATGTATTTATTTGTTGGTGGGTGCCTGCAGAACTCATTGTGTGTGGCTGCAACAGATACAGCTTTCTGAGTAAAGAACAGCTCATATGTACAACAGTTTACAATGATCTCTAGAGTCAGAAACACCTTCCTGTTTCCACCTGAAGCTTTAAGATTGAATTGGATTATCTCAGCTCTTCTAGAACATGACTCTTTAAATTAAACAAGACAAGGAAATAAATGAAATGACACCAGGGGTACTTTTTACTCATCTGTTGCTCAAATTTAAGCCCATATGTCTCTCATTTATTTTCATCTTTGCTCTTCTGCTAACTCTGTTTTGAAAGGGATGGTTACAGAACATTATCGGTGGAAAAGGACCACAAAGATCCTAGCTGTGTATCAGCTTATGCTGTTTCTGTTAATTTCCCTTTTTTTTTTTTTTAAATTCATTTCCTGAAATGCCTAAGATACTCTGCTAAAACTCAAGTCCTACTATGGCAAGCAGAGTTCAAACATCTCCCCACACAACGTGGTGACACATTCTGCAGGCAAACGGACTGATTTTAGATTGCAGTGGCTGTACTCACCCAGCTGTGACTGGGTTAGGTTGCAAACTATTGTCGTGGTTACTGAAAATCTAGATCAGCATTTACCCTAACGTTAGCATTCTGACATCGTCTGCTGCATTTGCATCATGACCAGATGTCACTGCCCACAAACCTCTCCTTCTGATCCCCTTTGCTATCACACAAACACTGCGTGCCGCTGCTCACTTTGATTGTTATTGGCCTGAGGTACTCAGGAACTATAAATACATCACCTCTAATCTCCTTAAATTTTTAGGGTGGAATAAGGAACTGCGTGATCTGAGCATAAATAAAGTACCTTAATTTTGCTTAAATTAGCACTAAGAGTTTGCATTTAACTGAAAAGCTCCATAAACAGTATGTTCTTATTTAGAGTTACAATTTCAAAAGGACCTTAAGCTAAAATTGAAGATGCAATACATCCAAAAATGCAAGCTCACATTAAAGAAGTGTGTGTGCCACTCAATTAATGGACACCCAGTCTCCCCAAACCCAGGAAGAAGGCAGTCTGCGTGTGTGCGGACGTGGAAAATTGCTCCACCAAAGTTTATGTAAGAAAAATAGAGTCCACTATTCTAAAAGAAGTGTCACAAAGTTTGATGTGCATTTCAAAATGTGTGCCTATTTCAAAAGTATTTTGGAACAGATATTCTTTCCTGCTCTGACGAGACAGAAATGTCTTTGCTTCCAGCTTCAGTGCCTATTCAAGGGCAGAAAAAAAAGGAATTACGCTTTCTGGCAGGAGTTAGGATGTTAGGGCTGGAAACAGAAGACCTTTGGTTGTGCTGTGATTGAATCAGGTGAGGCCAGCAGGGACAAACAGGCTGGCTTCTGAGTGGGCTGAGTGCCGGCCCATGCCCTGTGTGGAATCAGCCTCCTGCCTTTGCTCTTTGTTCTTTTGATTTAATTCAATCCAGGGGCAAATCAGAGTGAAACTGGGTGTGTGTGTGTGTGCAGGTGTGCACGTATGTGTGGGGGATGGATGGTTGGATGGAAAGACAGACACAAAGGGCAATTGCTGCCCATTTCCCAGCACCTCCCATTCCATGGTGGTCAACCTTGCCAGGGCTCAGGTCTGACACACAGAGGGACTTTTTCTTTTCAAACCTGGGTCATCATTGCCTGCCCACCTCACAAACAACATCACGCCACACTGCCATGTGAGGCCCACAGATGCTGTAAGGCTGCCCGGCCTGTGACACTGCGCCTGTCCGAAACACTGAGCAGATGTGGGTAAAGACCAGTGCAAAGTGACAGGTGACCCCAAAGAAACATCCCATTGCTGTACCAGGCCAAACCAAACCTGTCTTGGGACAAAAGACGTTCACAGTGAGACTGCCTGATGGAGAAGCCTAAGTACGTGCCCTTATCTTCTCCTCCTGTGCTCTGAGGATCTCCTGGCACACCCAGCAGTGCCCCAGGGACTGTGTTGGCTTCAGTCCTTCCAAATTTCCTCCAGAGGAAAACCCAGAATATTGAGTTTGTTGACAATTTTTGCCCCATGTACTCTATCTACATTGTGTTACATAATTCTTTAGTTTGGTATCATTTTTTCAAGATTCAGGAGCTGAGCTTAAAATAGAAGTGGCTATTTTAAATTAACTGAGTTCTAATTGGCTTTTGTAGCTGTGCCTGCTTAGCTCCACTGCGCATCTTTTTTCTGTTTTGATATATGGCAACAATACAGAAATATGGCATTCTGGGATGTGAGGTGGCTCAGTGCAGGGGGATATAAACCAGATGTGTAACACAGCCAGTGTGCACTGAGTGCACCGCCTGTGACCTGGCTGGAGATGGTACAAACACAACCCGTTTTTGAGACAAAGAAATGGAAATTAGCTCCAAAAGCAGGGAGGAAATGTTTCAGATAAAGCAGTTTAGAGAACAATAAATAATTTCAAGCGACCGAAATGAGAAGGAAAAAAGAATATTTTTTTCTAAAATTGTGTAAAATAAAAGAGCCAAGAATCTTTCCCCAAGTTTTGATTAAAACTACGAAGATAATTCTCTGAAGTACCTACAGTTTGTTTCTTTTAATGTCTTGTTAAACTTTATGTACGATTTATCTCAGAGCATAGTTACAACCAGCCTATCGCCTTTTGTCACCTTGACTGTTATCCTAACAGTGCAAGCATCTTGCATGAGACCAGATTTTAGTAACAGGATTCTCTACTCCTAAGGCAAGTCCTAGCAAATTGATTTCAGAGGTCGCATCTGAAGATAAAACCTCATTTCAGGATAATTTTTTCCTCCGGGGAATTTTTGGTTGAATGGCCAGACCCTCATTTGTTATAAACCTGGATAGATCACTGATGCCATGGATATCAATTGCTGTTAGTCTCCATTGTGACAAGGTAAAACATGACCAGTGTGTGTAACGCTGAACTCAGTCATAGTGACTGCCAGCAGGTGTCACAGACAATTCTATTACAATTCAAACAGAAGGGTTTGAAAGTGGTCACTCTGTGTTCTGTGGAGCTTTAGAGCTGTTTGTTCTGTTTGTTTCAGGCAGTGGGAGCTGATGGTATCTGAAAGCAGGCATGCGAGGCTGTCCTAGAGGCAGTGAGAGCTCACTCACACCAGCAGCTACCAACAGAGATACTGGACCTTGAGATAGATCAATGTAATGCTTCCAGTCCCAAATTCTAATTCACAGATACCTCACATGCCCCTTTTGGGATTGTTTTTCATTAGATTGTAGGTTTCTGGGAATTAGGCCAGGATGCTGAAACCTGCGTTTTGTTGGACTGCTTTGTACCAGACAACTGGTGCACTGAAGCAGCACTTGTTGTCATAAGCTCTGTGCTAAAACCAAAACAAGATGAGAAAAGGTGCAAAACACTGGCCTGGAAGACTGATGTCTTTCCAGGACCAGTCTGCATTTTTCTGTCCTGTTACTGGATTCAAAGCTCCTCTTCGTCAGCACATCTCCGGTCTTGTGCTAATGTGCCACACACAAGGATTTTTACAGTTATATATAATATTAAAGAAAAAGTTACTGATGCTACAAAAGTTGTTACTGTCATGGGCTTGGACCTGCCCAGTCTTAGCGGGTAGGAGATTGTTCCCATCACAGGGGTGTTTGGGAGCAGGACTTTTCTCTTCTTCCCGTGGCTGCTGGTGCAGCAGGTCGGCCCTGGCGCTCCCTGTTCCCACACAGACGGGTGGGGATCGGGTGGGCTGGGAAGGGGAGCAGAGGAATTCTGGTTTGGCATCCCTTGTGCACCGAGGCAGCCAGGCGGCAAGGAGGGGAAAGCAGTTGGAGCCAAGCACAATGTGAACATGGATTGCTTCTTTTGGAAAGAAGGAAACCCAGGAGCCACAACTGAAGCGCTGCTTTGCTGCCTGGATAACTCAGCCGTACGCTGCGTGTTGCCCCAGGTTGGTCCCGTAGAACTAAGACAATATTTCACTGAATTGGGAAATGATCTTTGGGCTATGCTAAAGAACTGAAATACTCATTGTTTAGGTAATTTGGAAAAATACCTTGTTATTCTTTGGTTGACTGGTGTCTGGAACGTTTAGGATGGCATGCATATTGTGGTAAAGAGGAAAAAATGAGAACAAACAAGGGATTTGAATGAATTTGACATGCTGGGAGTAGTACTACTGGGGGATGGTAGAAATTAGTTAATGAGAAAGAAGGCAGCACAGATAACTTCAGACACTGAGGAGGTGCACAGAGGATTCCCAGAACAAGGTGCTGAGGAATGCGAAGGAGCTTAAGCTGAAGCAGAGGAGTTACTCAGCAATGCGAGAAGTTTGCTGCCTGGCTCGGATAGCCTCATCTGTGTGGCTCGGATGCTGCTGGTCTATCAGAGTATCCTTCAATGGCCCTTTGGGCTGCTACTGAAAAAGCAGTTCTTCCATTCCTCTTCCCACAGATGCTCATTTCTGCACTTTCTTACACCAGCACAAGCATTCATGTGGCTGTATTACTCCAAGAAACTAATTACTTGTACTTTTTTTGTTGTTTTTTTTCTTAGTTGATATTCAGTTGGCTCAGGTCTGTGGTCCTGCTCATTGTACAGCCATGCAAACAGCAGTGCTGGACAAAAGCGGGCGAGAAAGATGGCTGGGTGCAGAGGAAGGAGGAGAGAGCCCAGCCCTGCCCCTCCAGCTGCAGCCAGATTTACGCCAGATGAAAGCGGCCGTGTAACCACAGCCTCTCTGAGAGCCCCCTTAATTTCACTTTGGGCACGTGAAGAATCGGCTATTGCTGCTGCTGAGCGAGCAGCACAAACAGGCTTTTATCATCTGATAGTCTCACATTTGCTAAACCTGTGATGTGCTTCGTGCTCTGCCAGAATTTTTGGAAGGATCTGTGGCAATTACAAGGAAACACACCTAGGGACAATATCATTCCAGTGTAAGGAAGCCAGCATGTATGCAGCACTTCAGCAGCTCTGTCTGCTATGAAAGCAAATGAACTCAAGAGCAGACAAGAACTGATATGTGAAGTTACAGCGTGAGTCTGACTGCATAAATTAAAAGGACGGGAATGCAATGGATTTTGAATAGGTTCTTTCACATGACAGTGTTCTCCTGGAATCAGAAGGCAGACATTGCAGCAAAAAAAAGCTTTATGGTGTTCCGAATTAAACGTTAGTATTTTTCTTAGCACAGAGAAGTTAAATGAAGTAGTAAATCAAAACATGTGTGTATATGTGCATGCATATACATTAATTAGAGATACGAAGTGTGGACTTCAGGAAAAAGGTGCTGATGGACAATACTGACCCATCCAGAATATTGTCTGTGTTTTGCAGATTTTCTGCCTTACCCAAGATATCTTCTTTCTGAGCTAGAGCTGGCAGATATATGAAGGTTTGAGCTTCCAGCCTGGAATTTCAGTTTCCTTATGCAATTCTCTTCAAATCACTTTGTGGAAAGAGTTTAGACCACTGCTTCCCTGAAGCAGCTGACAGTCTGCAATGCAAGGTCTAAGGAAAGAACAGGTAAATTCATTCTGATGCTAGACTAGGTCAAAGCCTAGGGTTGAACAATTCCTATACATATCACCAGTGTGACTAGTTCATGGCTGATAAGAACATATATGCATAAATAATTGGTTCAGAGCAGTGTTTATTTGTAATGTCTGATGCAAACAGAACTGGCTCTGAAAGCAAAGTCAGGAAAAAAGACACAGCTGTTGACCCAGAATTCAGCCCTGATATAAGTGTGTGGGGCTGATGGGAAGACATGGGAATGCAGCGCTGCACAAGGGTAAGTGCTGAGGGGTTAATGCTGGTAATTCAGGCCTTCATTGGCTCCCCAATGCATCTACAACTGAGAAATGACTCTTCTCATAAACCTATGTCGTTAATTAGTGCTGATAATAGAGCTATAATGAAGCAAAGGCTAATTCCAAACCTGTGCATAAAGACTTAGGAAAAGAATACTGTTCTGACTGCCACCATCATTCTTTCCAGTAGAAATTCTGGCCTGATACCACGACCCACTGTGAAATCAAAGTTACTAGAAAAAATTCATCTACATCTGCACTCACTTAGATCCCTTAGAAGAAATAAAATGGATTTTTGTAAGGGACTCACTTAGCTGCTCTATCATTATACCTTTGCCATTTCCAATAGGAAGGCACCAAACCAACCTTTCCTGCACCCATTCACTTTAACATAAGGAGGGCAAAATATTCCCCAAGCAGAATTCCTTGGAGAATGATGATTCTGACCACTTGTTCCACAGCATCACTGCACCGTGCTGTCTGACCCTAGAACTGTGGTAATGGCTGCCCTGCAGATGACATTGCTGATGCTTTGGGAAAGGGCAGATTTCACTCCCAGCTCCACTCCCTGGGCGGCAGCAGCTGAGCTCTCCAGGCACTCAGTTACAAGTTAGGCAATACTTCTGCAGAAATCATAAAAGCAGAATAAATCAGGATGTGTTGAGGTGCAAGGACTCCTACAGGTCTTCAAGAAGCAGCACAAAGCTATTTTAGGTCCCTGCAGTAATGACAGCAGTGCCAATGCTGGTAACAAAAATAATTCCATGCCTGGTCTGCAAGAGACTTCAGACTATAAAACTGCCATCTTTAAAAATGTTCTATCATCCAGTGTGAAAGCAGCCATGGTTCTGAGTGTTCATAGTGAATATTATTTTTTTGCCATTGAATCCTGCTTTTAGTCTTGTAGGTGTTCATTTGATTTTGAGCAGCTGAATATTTTCAGCTCAGTTTGTTCCAGTATAATTGTCTTAATATCACTGAAAGCTCTTCTCAAGTTTCTTGTATTGATCACAAAATACTTATTGATGCTTTGAACTGTTATTTTTTTCAGTAGTAGTGCAGGCTGAAAGCACTAAAAATCAAATACAATTTGGTTTTCTAAGAGGACATACTTGTTAATCCTGAGTTAAGCGAACACATTTTCACTGAAGAGTTACCCTTAATTCCTATAAGCTGAATGCTCACTATGACATGCAGAGAACCACTTCTGCCCTGATTTGACTCCAGCCTTTCATCCCCCAGCAGTTACTCACAGGCTTCCTGGGGCAGCTGCTCTCTCTGTGCTGACCAGCTCTCCCACCAGCCCGAGCCAAGGCCTTTTGGGGCTGACTTCCCTGACTTCCACCCTCTGACTCAGCCCCACTGCCCATGTCTCCCAGACTTCTGTGACAGTGGAAATTATTCAACCTTAACTGTCCTATTAAATTTCAGCTGGTCTTGGCTACTGGCCTGCTCCGAGGGTTGCCTTGTCAGGATGCTTATTTACCTTCACCAAAACACCAGAAGTAGTTTAAACTGAAAACATACCAGTTAGGAGTTTCATGCAAAACATTCAAACAGTCTAAATGAAAAGAATGATTTAGAAGAAAAATACAGAGCTCTGCTGCAATTCAGCGCGTCTCTGCCATCAATAAAAGATACAGCTAGTCACTTCATTCAAAACAAAACTTGCAGTCTTTCAAAATACCCTCCCTGATCAGACCACCAAAGCACTTAGCTTCTCTTTTCTGCTCACCAAATATTTTTATGATTTTCCACAAGAAACAGCCAGGCAAAACGGTAATAAGCACTCAGAGCATGGGAGTACATCATGTCTCCAGACACCATGAAAATAAAATAAATCACTAGAGAAACAAAATTTTATATGGCTTGTTTTTTAAATCGTGTTTTTTTCTATAAGGAAATGATGAACAGAAGTGTGAACCAAACCAAGGAGCAAACAGCTATTCCTGCTTAGATCTCGGAGCACTGTTATTATCAGAAGAAAGCAATATTCAGAAGCAGCCAAGAGGTTCAGCAGCACCAGCCATGGTCGTTAGAAACCCTTTCCCTTTAAGAACAGAATGTCAACATTAGAGACTGCATCTACTAATAAATAGCACGCACAATTTTAACAATGAGGGCAATTAATCACCACAGTATCTTATCTAGGGATGAACAAGATTCTCGTGACAGCCTTTAAATCAAGGCTTGGTGCATGTCTGCGTGTCACGCCGCGATGCAAAGCAGAGACATGAGAGCCATCCTCAGCCCACCTCGCTCACACTGACGTGAGTCCAGCAGGAGACAGGCAGAATTAGCACAAATTAATTAGGCCAATTTATCCAGCCTGTTGCTAGGGTAAGTTACTCCAGACTGCTCAGTCCTCAGCAGCGCATTTAAAGCTAACCTGAGTGTCTTTACTCCTCCCTCGGGTCTGTGGTGCAGATGTAGCTCTTCCTATAGGAAGCATTGAAGCTGAGAGCCTCGGGTGATGCAGGGAGCCCATACCACTGCCTGGCTGGGGTCAGATGCACGTGGAAGGCAGCATCTGTGCTTCATGCCTTACCAACCTCCATCCCTAGCCACTGCCTGTGTGCCTTCCCCATAAGGCAGTATAGAATCCTATTGCAGTACCTATTTTCATTAATAAGCTCTGGATATTCCTCCCATCCTCCCCAACATTCTTCCTCTTTCAGCGCTTGTCCTTGGCTACCCTTACAGGCCTGCATGACACAGCTTCTGCCTCTGTGCACAGGTCTGAGCTCGGGAGCCACATCGAGCTGGCGAAGCAGAAGCCTTGGGAGTGGGAACGTTTCAATCCCACTTTATGATTTGCCACCAGAAATCCAGGCACACACTGAAATGCTGCCCATGCATTACCGCAGTGTCTTCTATAAGAAAACATGGACTTCTGCCACTAGACAGACACAGAACCTAGTAAGCTATTCCCCGCATTCTTCTATCCCCCTGGGCACCCTGTGTAAGGGAAGCCATTGATGCTTGCCATCAGATAGACACACAGGCCAGTAATAAAGTACCCATGATTCACTGCATTTTTATTCCTTAGGGTGCTTCTGAAGAGGGAGCTACTGATTTCTTACTTATGTTTAAATGATTTGTGAAGGGAAAAAAAAAATCTATTTTATAGCCCATGCTGTTAGCCATGGGGGAAGCTGTTTTCTGTGAGTTCTGTATTTCACTTGATGGATAGCTTTCCTCTAATTATTTATCTTTACTTTGGTTGTTTTTAGGAAGCTCAAGTTTTCCCTAATCTTGTAATTTTGATCAGTTAAAATTTGCTGTCTATTGGGCTAAACATCAAAGCCCTCCCAGTCTCTGCACTTACTCATTTCAGTGGGAGATTTCCCACCACGGAGGACAGCATCTTTAGTGCCTCATCATTTATAACACAGTATCCCCCTCCCGTCCATGCAGTTACCCTAAGGATCACATAGAAAGCAAAGGAGGTGAAGAGAAACAGACATGCCAAGAGGTTTTCCCAAAGTCGCACAGAAAACCCGGCAGAGCCGGGCAGAACCCAGACTGTCCAACCTCCAGCTTTGTGCCCTGCTCTGTGGATTCCCAGCTCCTGATGGGGCAACCCAGCACTGGGCACGGGGAGCTGCTGGGCTCAGAGCAGCCCCCACCTGCTGGGGCAGGCTACAGCCAGCAGCATCGTCCTCTGCACGCAGGAGCACACGGCACGCTCTGCCCATAGCCAAGGGTCTGGGCACCACGGAGATGGACGCAGCTCAGCAGCCTAAATAAAGGCAGCGGTCTCCACATTCTGCCAGCAAGGGGAATCCTATTCCCAAGACAGACTGGAGCCACATCATTGCATAATGTTTTAGAAAGCACATCACCTCCTGGAACTCCCACGGCACGGCCCTCACCACAGGGCATATTTGGGTGAGTGGTGTGAATATGGCCCTTCTTCACCATTTCCTTTCCATATTAGTCACATTTAGTCCTGCTCCGCTTTCCGCCTCTGGAAGCCTAGCATAAGCTCTGCATCTGGTCAGGGGAGAAAGCAAGCAAAGCATTTTCTGTAGGCAAGAATCCACAGCTCAAAACCACCTAATAATACGTCTCAGTTCTTCCTGACTTGGTACTGTCTGCATGGGAGAGGCCAAGGTTTGGAACAGAAAGAAGGAATTGGCTGGGACAAAAGTGCATTGGCAGAGCTCTGTGGAGGCACTCACGCAAATCCTGCCCACACTACATCTGGATCCATCCAGGGCTTTCATGATCACTGGATTTGCCAATCTTTTTTTTTTTTTTCTTTTTTCTTTTTCAAAAGCAAACAATCAATAAAAGGAGAGAAAAAAATGAAGAAACTGCTTGGGCCCAAGTTTGTTGCTACTCAGGAGCTTCCCACATCGTGTTAAGAGAAGGCAAAGCAGGAAGTGTGCTCTTTTGGGGCTCAGTTTGCACCCAGCTCTTGGCCTCAGCAGCATCTGTTCTTTTGGGAAGGTTCAGAAGCTTAGATGTGGCTGATGAGCTCTTAAAGCTGCTTGGGATGAACAAGCATTTCTCAGGGGGAGCTGGCTGGGAAGCAGCCTGTTTCTGTGCATTTCGCTGCTGAGTCCTTCAGGACTCAGGCTGGAAGATAAAGCTGCTGTGCACACAGGGAGGCACTCTGAACACCAGCAGTGGTGAGGCAGCTTGCAGTCCGGCAAGGGGAATGCCTCCACCAGGACCTGCACAAATAGAACTTGCTTCCCCTTGTTAACTTCACATCCTTTTGCAGTGAAGACTGAATTAACCCAGAGACCAACTTACGAACCACCTGTGTCACCGTAGCCTTTCTTATTATTAGAAGGCAGGTTTTTGTGTTTCCTCCTTTACCTTTACATCTCAGATCTACATCGGTTACCTGCTTCCCAACAGAGATATACAAGAACTTTTTTGGTGACGGTGAAGGCAGCACCTGGTGGAACAAGAAATTCAGCAACACCAAATACGTCCAGTGTATTCTATAAAGAAACATTCCCCATCCTTGAGCACTGCTGCCAACAGTTTGTCATTTAACGTCAGTGGAAAGAGCCTCCTTTTCACGAGGCATCATCAGTTTGTCTTCATGGGAACAAGACACTGCAATAAGAAATCTTCTGAGGATTATCTCTTCTGTGCAAATTATTAATTCAGGGTTAAGATCCAGAACCATCCCTGAGACATGGAGACTGCCTGAAGCAGAGGTAGAGATTCTGGAAGGAGCAACTAAACACCTCATTAACTGAGTTTCATACCATTTGGTCTGAGTGACTGAATATTTCCAACACAATTGAAACTGTGGTTCTCTGAATTAATGTTATTTTTAATAAAAGGAGGCGTTGAGTTGCCTTCTTTGGTGCTCATTGTGGAATGTTTCTAACTTCCCTCCCAGACAGACACGGCTGCATTTGAGTGATATTTGTGAGGCACTTGGAGAAGAAATGTGCTATATAAAATCAGAGATTATGCCAAACCTCAGTGTTGGATTAATATGTCTGTGTGGATGCAGAGGATGAAAAGCCACCTTCCATTTGATGGCAAGGTGTCAAATTCCATCTTCGTGTAAACTGAGGCAGGCAGTTAATTATAACAAAGTTCTACTGACAAATAATCTGACCTTGGTCCGTTTGCCTGTAATGAAACAATGCAACCTCCAAGTCTGAGTGTGTCAGAACTTTGTACTAAAATTGACAGCTTTGTCTTTTGGGGCCTTTTATAAAGTGGGGTTTTTTATAGCAATCATCTATTGTCATACGAATGGCCCTGCAACAAATGGTAGTAGAGAAAAGTCACCAGTCAGAAGATGTTTTATAAATTACAGAATTTTAAGAGTAAGATTTTTTCAGGTGAATGTTTTGTACACCCACCTGAGACTGCAAAGTGAGCACCTATTATTATCTAAAGAAAGAATAAGTTTTTCTTCCATGCTAAGGAATTGATTTCATGTTCTCTCAGACTCTAGCTGAATCCCTCCCATGGTTCTGTAAATGGTACATTGTGCAAACTCACTCTGTAGAGCATGAAATTGGGAGCTGCAGTCCAGCAGCATCGATTCTCTTTTGATTAAGAGCTGAGCACTGCAGTAGCACTAATATCTCACGCCAGATCCCCGCTGCTATGGAGGACGCGGCTAACACAGCCTTCTGCAAACAGAGCTGTGGGACCATTTTCAAAGTGGTTTCAGTGTCTCACTGGGAGATTTTTGCTGGCTAAATTAGCAAAGTTCAGAGCATACATTAGGTCTGTGACTCCAGTTAATGAGCCCTTTGTTTTATTAGATGAATGGGGAAGGAGGCTCCTTTTGGAATACGCTTTTTCCCAGCAGAGTAAAATATCCACCGCTGAAAACAGCCATAGGCGATCCATTATTTTTTATATTACCCATGTAAGTTGCCCCTCACAAGTAACGAACACTCAAAACTAAGCACTGCTTAGAAGAATAAACGACTACCAGATTTTATCAGTACACAAGCTAAATTCAATGATTTATGAAGAAATCTTGGTCCCGTCTAATGGAATTTTCCCAAAATAAATTCATGTAAACAACTTGCCACAAAGAGGCAGTCAGTGCTGGCTGGTATGTGTAAACAGCTTTAACAGTTGAGAATATAATCTCCTTGACTGCTGGGCAGTCTGGGGAGATTCATGCAGAGTCTCCGTTCAGAAAACCACCCTTGGCTCGGATCCCCCTGACATCATAATGCCGCCCATTGCCGCCGTTCTGAGCGAATGTTACTATCATCACAGATGGGTAGAATGATTCTGCCTCTCAAAGCCAGGACATTCATTTTTACAGTCCTCATCAGACTCTCGTGCTGCTATTCATGGGTAGGACCAGCGGGAGGAGGTGAGAGAAATGAAAAAAAATTCAGCTCCTGAATAAATGTATCACAGTGTGTTCAGTTCCCAGCGGCGGACTATCAGTGCGTCTCAGCCCTACTAATGTCCGCAGCCGCTCTCAGTGTGCTGCCACAGGAGCCTCTGTTTGCACGGTCTGTAACTGCAAGGTGATGTCAGAGTTGATAAACTATCTCACTGATGTTAATTAGTCCTGTTAGGAGATAACATTGAGAGCAATGCCTGAAACTAATTCTTGCGAGCGGCTTAAACTGATTTGGGCTGGATCCCAAACAACCCGAAGCTCAGTTCTTTCAAACTGAACAGAACCATTTTCAAAGTTTGCACCGCTATCAAAAATATTTTCCCTCTCATCCTTAAAAGCAGCACATCACAGCCAGCAGCAGTTCTGTTGAGATGACTAGGCAGGCTGGCTGAGTACCACAGCTGCAAAAGATAGTTGGCTTTTCCTAATAACTCTTCGTAAGTAGAGCATCGTTAGCAGTTTCTTGGGGATGATAGCTGCAGTACAGCATGTTCTACTGCTCCGAGGAAGAAGAAATCCTGCAAAACGCATACAGATTTCACAGACCAATAAGTACATTTTTTAGGCTTGTAGAACTTTCGAGGCTTTTCACAGCTAGTATTTCTGCATTAGCCTGATTTCCCAGCACGTCTGCTAGACAGATGAAGACTGATGTTTTTTAAAAGGGACTGGTGATGTTGCGTGCCTGTTCTGGGCTCCCTGATTTGAGCCAGCCCTAAGAACAGCCTGGTAGTTAGAGGATTTCCAAAAATCAGCTCTTTCGAGGTGTCTCAGCATAACACCTCATCAGTCTCTCCCCAGCTCTAGCCAGTGGCAGAAAACCTCCCCAGCAGTCTTGCTGCTGAAGTCACAGCTGGAGCTGTGCGAGGTGCCAGCTGACAGACATGGGGAATTTCATCTGCCTGCGACCAGCGCTGCTGCTGGGCAGCTGTGGGCTGTGACCTGCACCAGAGGTGACTGAAGTGCTTTCTTCACCTCTTACTGTGTAACTCCAAGTTTAGATCAGTGTGGCTGAGTTCAGTACTTGCTGCCACTGCCCCTGATGGCCGCCCGATTGGCTTGCTGTCGGGTAAGTTGTGAGCTCTTCTGGAATAGATCTCAACTGTGGAAACTATTTCAATTTTTAGGTTGATTTGGTTAAAACAAAAGGAAGTGTCTTTAGCCACCTGAAATATGGGATATTCTCCATGCATGGCTTTTACATTAGAAAAGTTTCATTTTGAAATAAGAACAGAACAGTTTAATTCAATCACTGGCACAAAAATAATACCAGTATCAGATAATGGAGACTTCCTAGGAAAGATATACCTGATGTCAGACAGCCTCGTAAGCAGGCGGCAGCCAGTTCTAATGGAAAAACAGCCTGTGAAGAATTCCCAGCATATTATATTCCCAGGCCTTTCAGAAGCTAATCAAAACACAGAAGCTATGTCTTCAGCAGATATAGAGTAACACCCTTGCTGAAATGCTCAGGATCTGGCCCGCTGCATGTGTTTCAGATGTTCAGCTACACTTGAACCCAACTCTCTTCTCACCCACCTAGCTTTAATCAGTTGTGACAGCACTTTTAGTCAAGATGTGCAAGGCAGTGTGAATGAAATGGGAGGTTGAGACAGATCAGAATGATGGCGATTTACGACTTTGCAGAAATGAATCAATGGGGAGTAAGGCAAGGGAGGAGTCACTGTGCTTTGTGCACGTACCTGCTTGTATCCCATGGCTCAGAGAAGTCCAAATAGGGGGAGACCAAGCGGCCCTCAGCTGCAAGGCATGCAGTGAATACATGGAACTAGTGCAGATATGTTTAAAGCATTCTGTGCAAACATAGATTAATCTAGAAAAGAATTTAATGAAACATGAAATGTGAGTGCTATTTCTGTAGCATCTGGGCTATAGAGAACTGTAACTGTGATAACTTTGAACCCACCTCTTGGAAATTACTTTCCCTGGTCTCCTTTTAATAAAGCATTATTTGAGGTCATGTATATGGAGGCACTGTATACTGTAGAGCACTGCTAATGTACGGTAGCCAAGTTTACCAATACAGCTACCTCAGCCTCCTTATGCATCATTTGCCACACTTGTCTTGGAAAATTAAATTCATTATTAGCTTTATGCACAGTGTATACACAGAAACAGCAGTAGATCTCCAAGTCGTGTGGGATGCTATTTCCACACAGTGGGTTTTCAGTGTTGGGCAACACTATGGTTAGCACACTGGATAGGAAGGCAGGATATTGTGATGCTCATAATTCTCAGCTAAAGTGTAAACTCAAAACTTGGTATATTATAGCAATATTAAAAGTTTATAAACGATATTTCTAGAATTCTTGAACTGCATCCTATATTTCATACAGAAATCCTTTTGGAGAAATCACCCTTTTTACACTTTCAGTGGCCACTTCTGCAGACTCTCCCTCTGCCAGCAGTCCCAGTGACTGCTGAGCAAATGATGAACTGAGCCCTTAGGGTATTAGTTTTGGAAAAAGCTGACACTGCTTGGTGTGTTAACCCGACTATGTTTGACATCTGAGGTCAGCAAGATCACTGGAAACATCCCATTGCTGATCTTCTCAGACGTCTCCGTGATGTCTGGCTCTCAAACTGCCCATGAGAGATGGCACAGCCAGATGGAACCCTTCTGCACGTGTGGTCTCTGTGGCTGCTGCTTCGTACAACTGCTTCTTACCTGTACACACAAAGTGTCTTGCTTTGTCTAATTATTGGAATGGCACCAAAAACTCTACTAATAGGTATAAATTCAAGAACTTGGACTACTGATTGGATCTAATGAGAAGATCAAAGCTTCTCCAAGTTCTACTTAGGTGGCTAGATATAGCAATGCCACTGAAAAGAGGGAAAATTACCAGGAAATGGCATATGTAGCTTTTAATATATATCCTTCTTATAAAAGAAAGAACTTATTTCTGTATCAATGCTCCTGAATTCAGGCTATTTAGACCAAACTCCGAGACACCACAAATTGTTCAATTTCATTTCAACCCAACTAGCAGAGCAGCCACTAGGAGCTCCAGAATAATGAAGCTATTTTAAAAGCCTTAACATGCAACAGAAAATTCACTGAATTTTATTCCCTTCCCATTTGCTTCCTGATGTTTGAGTTCTTAACGGAAGCTTAGATCGGGCTGTCAAGGTGTTTTCCCCATAAGTACAAGAGCTTTTCCAAATGAGAACAGAGGTTCTTGTGCATCCATGTGAGACAGGACTTGGAGCTCTATGTATGTCATCCAATAACACAACATCTACCAATGCTGTACTGATTTCAGCTGACTGATGGTGATTTACACCATGCAGGATGGTGGTCCATGGGTTGTCTGGGAAGCTTTGGCCTTGATTCTGCCCAGCACCCACTGCAGGCCTGTGCTGGTGCTCCTAGAGCACAGCCTGGGCCCAGGGACACCTACACGTGTGGAGATGAAGGCAGAAGGCTGGTGGTGATGGCGGCCACAGAGTGTCGCTGTGACCCCAAATTTTGGAGCTGGTAGCATCGGGCACATGAGAGCAAAAACTGCCCTTTAAACAGAGAAATATGTACATTTATCTGGTATCATCTCTTTGGCTTTCCTTTAAAACGCCCGACTTTTTCTCCCCTGGCTTCCCCTCCTCTTTTCTCTTGGGAACCAGGATTCCTGAGCTCAGCTTGGAACCAAAGTTCAGATTTTTTGGCAGCGCAAAGGGACTCAAATGAGAGCTAAATTAAACCTTTTCAAAACTTCCCTAGCCGGCCGGGTAGCAGACAAGAGGCACATTCCAGGGCCGTGTGGGAGATCCGAGCACTGAGGCAGACAGCAGAGGCAGAGCGATGCTTTCAGCTGCCATAGAGGTGCCGGTCCGTCTGTGCTGGCCAGTCACAGCCCACACCGGGGTCAGTGCTACCGTCCCCACAAAAGTAAATCCCTCCCAGGCACCCTCCTGGCCAGGCATGATGGCCGGTGCAGCATGGAGCAGCACGCTGGGATTATGGTGTTCAGCACCACAGAGGTCTGGCACAGGTGTCAGTGAGGGGAAGCAGGAGTGCTTCTCAGAAAGGTTGCAGTTTGTCTGGGGACAACACAAGGCCACACAAAAGAACCCAAGAGAAGCAGACTGCCCTTATCCTTCCCTGGTGTTGTGGTAAGGACTGTTCAGAATGTCCACAGAAGACAAAGGAAAGGTTTCCTATTAGGTTTACGGGCAATGACATCCTCTTGCCATCTCTTTCCATGCTTTTTTAAAGCAGCTTTTAAGTGGGGACACCAGACCCAGGGTTTGAAGAAAAACAGGAAAAAACCCTGTTCCTGTCACTGTGCCGAATGTCTGTGAGGATGCTTAGAGAACTTCAGTTTGGCATTTTGTTACAATTTCATAACATCAGAAAATTTATTTGGAAAATCAAGGAAGTAACAATTTTTCTGAGCTTTAAACCAAGACTTTTCCCCAAGATGAGATAAATAGACTGATTTCATCCTTTCCCCATCGTTTAGTACAGACTTGTTCTTTGAAGTGATTTTTTTCTGCAGCGGAATGGAAACATTTAGTACAAGACCTGGTTTCATTGTATGGGCACCATAACCACATTACACTGAGTGCAACTGGGCTGTTTCTGGGTGCACCAAAGGAGACTGTCCTTTCTATTTTCATTTTCTTAATGCTTTTCAATGGATGCTGAGGAAGAATCACCATTCCTGGTCCCTAGGCACAGACCAGACAAGTGTCCAAAGGCTTTCTGCAGCCCAGTTTCAGAGCAGGCAGAGGTACTGAAGTAGGACTCGTTGGGTCTATGATTCTATGGCAACATCACAATCTCTGCAAAACTGTATGGTTTGTTCCCAGAACCATAAATCTAGCCTGGCATCATTGGAAACTCCGTGCTGGGGAGCTTGGTTTAATTTCAGATTTACTGCTGTAACCAAAACTGAACAAAATCAGCCCAAGCCTGAGCCTCCTACCTGAACCTGTGACTCATGGAGTGAAAGCTGCCTGCATTCTCTGGTACTTACACATTCCTACTGGATCAGAAACATCACAATCATTTATGTCTTGGTTTTCAGTAAAACTGGAGATGAAGCTGTTGCTCGAGACAAAATCCTGAGTCAGTCTGTTGGCAGATGATGAAGGAATAGTGCAGTACACCAATTTTTGTTGAATTATCTCATGTCCTCATGTAAATGAAAGATTGCAGTGTCAGGCAGTGACTGAGCTATCCCTTCTGTCAACATGAATTTCTACTGCATGATTCAGTACTTTCCTGATGGTTCCTAACAAAGTCAAGAAGGGCCAAAAGATATGCCAAAATAATGGCTGACCCCCAGCCCCATGGAAATGTCATCCCTCATCTGTAAGGATTAAGATTCCATCCACTACTGGGCCATTAAGTGAGTAAAAATGGATTTACTTATTTGTCTCAATTAATCTAACAAGTCTTATTACTGAAGTAACAGTCAACTCCACTTGTCATCACTGACACCTTTACTCTTGGGGCATGCAAAAACTGAACAGGCGCTGTACCCTGATCAGTAGGTCCCAAAGTAATGAGAGCCAAGATGCCTGCTGGTCAAAACGGGCAACTCACTGCTTTGTCTTAAGGCCACCTAAAATTTTAAACTACAATTTAAAATCCAGATGTTTGAATCTTACTGCATTTAAAGTAGACAATCGAACTGTCTGCTGTATAATGTATCTACAAAGTTCATACCTTTCACTGGAGAAAGCACTGGCCAACCTCTTCAGATAAGAATCATATTATATGTTTAAAATTACGTTTAGAGGCCTCAGTAGTTTTCATATTTGCTCTCAGATCTTGAGCTGGCATCTGTTTCTCCTTTTAGTTAAGAAACTGAAAGACTATTTACATATTCTTAGGAGTATATCTCCAATTAAATCTTTTTCAGAACTGCACTCTCAACATCTCATATTCAGTTTCTTGGCAGACAACTATCTTTTTCTTTAAGAGATTTATTTATTCAGTTGGATAGTTTTTTTCATCCTTTCCCTGGGCATTGGAGTCTTCAGCTTCACCATCCTGTAATTAGGAAAATGACCCTGCTCAGAAGTTTTAGAGTTCTAATCCAAAATTCATCCACCTTTTTAGTGATGTGCCTTCATCTAGCAACCACCTAACACAATCTGCATCAGAGTAAATTCCATCAGGGATTTAGCAATTTACATTGTCAAGGACCAACATCCAAAACAAGAGACCACATCACTGAATGATGAATAAGACTTCTACATTTATCATTCAATGAGAAGAGGAGGTGTGTGGAGAAGACAAGAGCAACACAGGGGAAATACAGACCTGCTGAGGACTCCCAGAAGTTGTGAGACAGTCCTTTTATAAACAATTCCTTCTTTCCAAGGGAAGCGTAAGCACTTGTTTTACCCCCAGGCTGTAGGTAGGTGTGTCAACATAGGCAAAGTGATTACATTAGACATCAATTCAGCAGCGTAGAACCATTTGGACAAGAGTAGGAAGCAGATGGCAGAGTACCTCAGACTCCTCACAAGAGACTCTGCCAGCACCCAGTGAAGAACAGAGCAGGGTGGATGCCCTGCACTGAAGCAATGCTCACTGCCTCCGTCCTCAGTGGCACCTCTGCACAGCTCAGTGACCTCCTGAGTTATTCTTGTGTGCAGCCCTGGAATCCAGTTAACCAGAAATAGTGTTTAGATTTAGTATCTACACTTAAGATTAGTAAATAGGAGGAGGCTTGGTCTGTTAGATCTAGATTGCATTTCCTTGTTACAGTAACGGTTAAATCCAAACCTAGCGTGAGTGAAACACTGCAGGTACCCAGCCTGGCTATCCATACAACAAACAAACACTGTCTGTGCTGACAGGAATGCATGAGCTCAGCTGTGCATCCTACAGGGCTGTGCTCACTTCTCATGGGGCCACCAGGGCTCCAGAGAGGCGTCCTTAGGCCCGCATTGCTGCAGCACACTGTGAGGGTGAGAGGTCAGTGCCTCCTCCTCCCTTCCTCCCTGCGCTGAGCTCAGGGCCCTGTCCTGCAGCAGGACACAGAGGAAGCATTGGTCACCAGTGCAGATGCACGTGGGGCTGAGGTGTGGTTCTCAGACTGATAACCCATGGCACGTCCCTGCCTGCGCTGCACGACGGCACTGCTGTGACTCAACGCAACTGCGGCCGGCCGTCAATCTGGGTGTATATTATTCTACCGAAATTAAAGCTTTTGAAATAGGAGCTGTGGTTTTTAATAACTTCAGTTATATAATTCCTCTCTCATGTTAGTGCTTCAATAAACATTTCTCATGTTAAATTTTATTCCAGATTCTTCCTTGCCAGTTTTGGGCTCAGAACTGATATATTGGAATAATCCTCTTCATTTTAAGTCCCGCAGACACTGTGCTGTTCACATGATGTCATTCTGTGTATATTCCTTCATTTACTACTGGTGAGTCATTATCATCGTAGCTAATAGAAAGAGGATTATCTCTTTATTAAGCCAAAGGCATGGCATGGTGTTGGTAGTGCTGTGTCTCCTTGGCTTTTAACTCTTTTGGTCACAAGTCAGGGTTTTTCAGAATGGGCTGCAGCCAGCAGCAGGAACAGCTGCTGCTACAGCTCGTGCCCAGGCAGTCAGGGACAGGAAGGTGCACTTTTGGCAGCCACAGACCTCGCATGGCCTTGGATACATTGCCTGGAACCAAAGCATCAAGGATGTCTCAGTCTATGAGAGTCTGCATTTCAGTTACTGACATCTTTTTTTTTTTTTTTTAATTCATAAAATTAATCTTTATCTCAAGAGCAGTGCTGACATTATTTGTGGAGGAGGCAACAGCACTCATAGTAAAGCTTTGCTTAACATAAGTGAGGTGATCAGCACTGTGACAAACAGACAGTGAGGTGGTGGAAGATGTACAAATGCTACCATATGGCTGAGGAAAGCCAATATTGTCACAATAATCTTTTCTAGGGAGCAGCTCCCATGCAACACAAGCTGTTTTTCAGATGGCTCATCAACTGGAAAAAGGAAAAATGTCTCCATTTGACACAGAAGTGGTCAGAAGCCTGAAATTTCTTCTTTAGGAATTCCCAATACTTCAAATATTTTAATTGTAAGTGGAAATGATGAATTTTTCCTGGGAATCAAGATTCCTGAGGTTTCCAATATTCAGAATTTGCTAAATATCTGGCATCAAGTCAAATCATTTCATTTTCAGCAAGACAAAACCAGTTCCATTACCATTACGTAGGAACACTGAAGCATCATGCTCACTGCAGCTATGTGTAACTAAATATCCAACTTTTGTAGAAAAAATAAAATCTAACAATTAATAAAAATTATAAATTCGAGCCAGTATCTCATCTTGATGAAATTTCTCCTCAATAAAGCTGAGATGCTTCTTTTTCTTTCTCATGGAAAATTCGGCTAAAGCGGTGCCCTCCCTGGAGAAGCATTTTGATGTTAGCAAAACTGCATTTATCAGCAGAAAACTGCTCTGTCAAAAGAAATTTCAAAGAGCTCTCTAATTTAAACAGTGATTGCTGCTGTGATAGAAACAAAAGCTGTCCATTTGCACTACTGCAAGAAGAATGATTCCAGAAAGCAGCTCCTAGAGCTGTGATATCTCTTTACAGCAATCTGAAAGTCTTTGTGAATGGCTGGTAAGAAAGCATTACAACAGCCTGCCATCAATCGTGGCTTTCTCTGTTTTAAAGCAAAGGATGCCAAGTCAGCCAGCACCTAAGAGGAAACAGCAGCAGCGGGTAGGCTGCATAAGATGGAATGAAATCTTCCTGGCGCATTTCCCCCTGTCACCCGTTATCAGACAGCGGATTATAATAAAGAACACAAGGTTGAAACACAATTATCCACAGACGTATTTGAGGACTCCCAAATCTGCTAATGTTACTAACGAGTGGAGTTACCCACTGCAGGACACTGCAGAACTCCAGACGAAGGCTTAACTACAAATGAAACCAAAAGCTCAGCTCCAGAGATAAATGTCAAGCTTCTTGTTAAACCTGGAAGACAACACACCACGGAAACTTTTAAGGATTACCTAAAGAACAAATAATGTTGGTCAGCTGCCTTAAGGAAATCTTGATTTCATGTCTGGAGGGTCTAAGAAGCCAGTGCATTGCCAGTGGAATTAGTCCTAGTGTTTCTGTGAAGGCATGTCAGAATCCACCATTGAAATACTCCGGCAGTAGCATCCGGACCACAGTATGCATTCCTCCAGCAGGACAGAACAAGCTTCCAGATGTACAGTTCTTGCTGTATTTTAGTGACCAGAATCAATCTGGTACTGAAAAAGTAAATAACTTTAAAGATGCATGTCCTTGAGATGAAGCTGCTTGGGTAATGAGGAGCTGGGAAATCCAAGTTTACAGCTTGCTTTTGTAATAGATTTCCTTGGTGACTATGGAAAGGCCTTGCCTCAGACAGAAAACATAAATTTTAAAATGCTATTGAAGTCATTTTATTTTCATATTTTTTAGTGTTATGACATTAGGAAGAGGTGCTTGTTTTGGTATAAAAATGCCTTTTCTGTTAAATAGGTATATGCCAAATCAAAAGTGCACATGCTAAGTAGGAAAGAGTGGGAAACAAGGCATTCTGATTCCAAAAGAATTATCCAGACAGATCTGAAATGGGATAACTACAGTGGCACAGACAAGCTTTGAATCAGGCAGACAAGCTTTATAAGACACCTTGGGCCCAGGCCACAAAATACCTCGAGGATTAAGGTCCAGACCTTGAACTTGACTTGATACTCTTGGAAAGCTGGGGCAGAGACCAAAGGACAATTTGGTATTCTCATTGCAGCCGTTGCTGAGGAAGTGCATTACAGACAATGTGATCCACAACAAAGTCTCTGTCCTTCAGCACTCCGTCCGTACAGAAGGTACATGCAATGGGGATAATGCATACTATACATATATGAAATGAAGGCTTTTTGTCAGTCATTTCCCTTTAGGTTGGAAATACCTAAAGACTGAATAAGAAGCTTTATGCCTTACAGGAACATTCATAATAGATAAAATGGACTGTTAATAAACTAACTCAACAGATGCTTTGTCTTCTTTAACAGATCAACTGTACTGTACTGAAGAAACACCACACTTCACCATGCAGAAATCAGCCACGAGGAGCTGTTTCTCCAGCCCTTATTTCATACACAAGTGTAGAGATTTGTGTGAACGTTACAAAATGTGTAACCTGATGTTATGCTGCACTTCCATGCAGGCTTACCCAGACCTGAGGCACTCCCCACTAGAGGGGGAAGAAGAGCAACAGCTTTGGCTGAACTCATGAAACATAACAAAATCAAAACCACAGTCAGGAGAGTAACATACAATTCTAAATGGAACTTGAAAACTTGAGAAGTCATTTAAGGGAACCACATTAAATGCTAAAATGTTTAATGGGACCCATGTGTCTCAGGCAGAGAAAGAGAGTGAGAGAAATGTAACAGAGGAAATCAAGGAGACAATATGTCTGTGCAACTTGTTCTAATTAGGGGCACAGTGCTGGTGAGGATCATTCATTATAATTTAGTTAAATCTTTAGCATGGCAAAGGCACCTCTGTATGGTGGTATAAAACAAAAGACCCCCAGTCGTAAACCAAGTTAAGGCCCATAGAACAGAGGTTAATTTCAGTCATTTGTGAATGCTAAAGGCAGTACATCACATGAATGCCAGCACTTCTTTATTACCGCGGAGTTGTGCTCCAGCTAGCAGATGTCTGCAAATTTGGCATGTGGGGGGTGGTACTGGGAGGGCAGTGCCGCATTGTCTCCAACTTGTCTGTCGCTTAGCTGAGCAGATCTGTTTCTTTTAGCAGGGGTGGGAAAGGAGTTCAAAGAAAGAATCGAAACAATCCATCCATCCAAGCTTTGGAATATCTGAACTGAACCCAAATATCACCAAGCACTTCCCAATCTCTGCTTTGAAACAAGAGAACAGACGATGATTTGCAGCAGTTTGGGATGATTTACTCACACACAGCATGTGTAACACTTACTGCAGCATTATTTGAAAACTTACAAAGCACCCATCCGAAGGCTGAGCGGGGTCAGGTTCAGGTTTGTGACAGCAGCGTGCGTGGCAGAGCTGCAGGAACAGTTTCAGTCGCATTTCCTCAGTGTAAATTAAGAGCACAGTGGACCCAACTCCTGTTGCATTTGCCATCGTGTATTTTAGGAGTAATTCTACTTAAATATGGGTCAGATTCTTAGCTGGTGTAAAGCAGCTGAGCTGCCTGCATTCCAGTGCAGATAAACTAATTCACACCAGCTGAACGCCGACCCAGTGGAATTACATTGCTGTAAATCCAGTGTGAGATCAGAACGGAGTTAGCCTGGGTTAGCACTGGTGGAACTGAGAACAGAATTTAACCCACAACATTTTGACACCGTTCCAAATATTCGTAAAACCCATATTAATTTTGAGTGTAAATGTGCCAAATTCACCCTGGTGTCATACAGAGTCCAAAAAAATTACACCCCAGGGATAAATTTGGCTCTGCATATTTAATCTAAGTACACGGCATCATCCCAGCAAGGAAAGCAAATGAGCAATAAACATAAGTTTGCTGTTGGATGTTGTCTCCTTACTCCTCAGCTTTCTAGTACATTTTGTTTTTGGAGCTTATTTAAACGAGCAGTTTATGGTTTGATCAAGTCCTAAACAGGAAACCTAAAGGGTTTATAAAACATTGAGTGTTCTCATTACAACTGACCTAAAAATCTCCAAAGTGGCAATCTTCATTTCTATTATACCTGCTGTTGCTGTGACGGGAATGTTTTCTAGTGGTTAACGCAGACGTCAGGGAGTCAGGTCCAACTCTCAGCTTTGCCACTGGCTTGTTGTGTGGGCTTGGGGGAATCATTTAAGTTCTCTGTGCTTGAGTTTACTTATATGGTGTGGGACAATTAATGATCGCCAAAGGCCTTTGGGTTCCTCAGATGAAAACAGAAGAGTTAGTGTTCAGAAGTATGACAGGAATGCCCTCCCCTTTTCTATGTGACATTAGGGTAACACTCTAATCAAATTACACCATAAAATAGCCATAATAAACATTACAGTACCATAAAAACAACAATATTACTACTAAGACATAAAGATAATAATACTGAGTTATTTATAAAGCTGCTCATTACGATGTTGCCAAGCACCTTAAACAAATCAGAGTGCATCTGGGACCCAAACTGCTTTTGATGCAAGTGAACTTCACTGAATTCCTGGGAATCCATGCTCAGGCAATGCCAAGCACTGTGAGACCACTCAAGTCTCAGGGAACTCTTTTCACAAGAACTCTGGCCACTTACACAGCTTCTTTTTAGATACAAGCAGTAACAATTACAAAGGATACTGAAAAAAAAGAGACTGGAAACGTAGATGCATTTCCTGCTCCTGACTCTAAAGCTCCAAACTTTTGCAATGCGGTTTGTGGGTGGTGTTCCTCATATCTTCTCTTTTCAAATGCTCTTTTTTTCTTCTTGCATTTGTCTTATTGTGAGATGGTGAGGCCCCTCTTTGTAGAGACAGAAGAATGGCAAAAAATGGAAAGAATCAAGGCTACCAGCTCACAACATAGGTCTCAGCAATTCCCAGCTCTTCCCAGTCCAGGTTACCAGTGCTACCTGGCAGCACCTGGCCAGGACAGGAAGCCCAGAACAAAGCCACTGTACCAAAGAGGGGAACTGGGTGCACAGTAAGAGGGCTGAGAGCCTGGGTTCATGTTGCATTTGTCACTGACTTATTGCAGGCTCTTGGACAAGACACAGCATAGTCTATTTTAAACTAATTCTGCCTCCACGTGTCTTTGAAAGAGGGATTATGAGGGTTGATGTTTGCAGATTATTTTAGTGATGGACACTACTATGTGTTACGTTACTTTCCTGCTAATGACTACCAACTAATTACTTCATATTGCTGTAACTCAAAGTGTCTGCATGTCCTTCGTCTCAGGAAAAACAAAATGTATCTTGACTATTTTACTTTTTAAAAGACTAAATGAAAACAATGGCATTGGCTTTTTAAAGAATTATTCTGTAACCTGTAAGATATGTCTTACATTGCCTGTGCTGTGCTATTGGCATGGTTAGATACCAATCCCAGATTCGTCTGCAAGCATATTCAGATCAAAATGTTCCCTTGCTTGCTGTCCAAGCTGGGAAGTAGATCAGCTCCAGCTGGAAATTACCAAATGTGTGTTGACTTGACAAAGTAACTTGAGTACAATAAATCATTCGAGCCTATAATGTAGGGGACAAACTAGGTGGTACCAACAGGAGGACCACTGCTTACAATAACAAGAAATACCAGGAATTAGAAGCATATATTCGTCTAGCTACCCATTAACACAGTACAGAAAGACATAAAATCTGTTTGAATTAAATACAAAGACTCTGAAGCTCCCACGTCCAAGAGAGGTGAATATGTATTATACATTTTTCAGTCTAGCTCAGTAGGTGAGGGATCAGTGGTTCAGCAGATGAGCTCCATTTCCAGCCTTTTTGTCAAGCTACTTTCCCTTTGTCTCTCAAAAATAAATCCATTTATTTAGATTGCAACTTGGCCATCAACATGGCTATATTTCAGACAACAGTGGAAAGAAAAGACTAGCATTAGTGGCCTACCCTTTTTATCTCACACTATCATAGAAAAGGAAGCAAACAGAAAAGCTGCCAGAACAACACTTGCTGGTCTCCCAAGCATTTGAGTTAACTGGGCCAGCTGCTCCATGAGGGATGAGGGGCTGGAAGTGACACCAAGGCCAGTGGGCTCCCGACCCTGGCCTCAGCACCTGTGTGAGGCAAGTGGGGCAGGATGCAAGCACTCCTTAAACTCTTTATTCTGAGATTTACAAAAAAATCACATTTTTAGAACTGCATTTTTAAAACAATCCTTGGTTGAAGTGGAAAAGGAAAAAAAAAAAAATCGTGGCTCCTTTATACTGGCTCGTGTGATAAAAGGTGTGCTCTGATCACTGGCCTCTGAACTGGATGCAGGGCTTCTTGCACAGCTCCTGCCTAACAGGCAGATCCAGATGTGATAACCACGTGAGTACAACTGGTCAGCACCATCATTACGCCAGCTATTTGCAGAGAAATCCCCTTGCTCTAGATAGTTTGCAAACAACTTGAGTGGCAAAGTGGGAAGATTTATTAGAAATACAACCTGGTAATTCAGTGTAACACAGAGTAACAGTCTGGTTTAACCTGGTTCCTCAACCGGGTAGATCCAGATTCTGGTCCAGAAAGAAAAATGTCAAGGGGAGGGATGACATGTCCTAAACTAAACTGATGTGAATAGAGACAATAATGGCTCAATGTAAGAATATTAACATTCACAACTGCTTGAGTGGGAGGATCTGCACCACCCAGGAACAAATGCTGTGTTTTCCGATGTACAAAAGGACATAAGTAACATTTTCCATCTTGGCTGCTCACAGTGAGATACTCAGTAAGCATTCAAAGTGACCCAGTTTCCAAAATATCTCAGAGGACATGCATCCTTGTGGAAATCCCAGCAATCACTAAAACAGGTTGCTACCAATTCTGATGCCCAATGACAGTGAGCTCCTACCCTTCAGTGGCGGCCTCTGAAGCTGGAGGTGCAAGCACAGAGTACAGGTTCCCAATCTCTCCCTTTGTAATGCTGGAGAGTACATGAAAAAAAAAACGATGTGGTCAACCTAAGTTTCTAAGGCCAGCTAAATACCATACATATTAGTAAGAACTTGCTCTCTCACGATGTTTGGAAACACTTTCCAAGGATGTATGAAAACTGAGGTACAAGGAAATGTTATGATTTAACCATTTTTAGACAGCCTGAAAGTATCAGAATCGGCCAAAGAGCTTCATCTACTAATCACATGCTCAACCCAGAGACAACTGACACTGTCATCATCTTATCAGCCTACACAATCCTCTGACCACCATAGCGTAAAGCTGTCCTGTTAATCACACAGTAAGACAGAACTGTTCCATCTGTCAGTTACAAGTACCAACAAGATTCTGAACCCAGAGCAGACAGCACTGTCTATGGGACAGCCACTGCTGCTAGATCCCAAGGCATCAATTTGTCCGGATGGCCCTGAAGGACATGCCAGCTTTTGCATGTGAAGCAAGGCTGCAAGATGAGCACTGCGAAGAAGGGAGAACCAAAATCGCCAGCTCTGACTGCTGAGGACTCGCTGTGTGAGCCGAGGCAATGCTACTCTATCTTTCTTTTTGTTCTCGGTAGACTGACTGATTCTCCCGTTGAAATCCAAGGGAGCCTGAAAGCATTTAACTGCCTCACAAAGATATGTCATGCGATCTAACATTCTGAGCACAGAACTGGGAGCCAGGAGCTTTTAATGGTGCCTGTAGGGATTGAAGCCAAATCACTTAACCTCTTTGCTTCTCAGCTTCTCATCCATAAAAAGAAAACTATGCTTGTGTTGCTGGCTGGGGTTTTATGAGAGTTAATTCATAGACCTGTATGGAAAATGATTCCTCCTCTGGTGCAGAAATGTAAACTTTTTTATTTAAAAAACCAAAAATGAAGAGAATCATTTCACCAGAAACTACAAGTTTGTAAACAGAAGCTTAAGGTTTTGGCTGAACTGCTCTTGAGGGAAATGCGTTTCTCCCTGACAGGCAGATCTCCATTGTGAAAAAATGGACTTTTTTGGACAATCGATTTTCCACTGAAAAACAGTTTTTGACAAAATATTTTTGATCAGCCCAAACATAAGCGAGCCATTTTGCGCCTCCAAAGTGCTGCGCTTGCAAAATGCTTCGCAATCCTCCCATTGACAGCACACCCCGTGCCAAATAGTTGTATTCCCCTTAGCACAGTGAAATCATCAAGTACTTGCGGCTGATTTGCATCGTTTTTAATTTGTTTGAACAAGCCGGGCCAGATCCTCAGCTGGAGTCAATTAGCAGGAAAGCCGAGGGCGCAACGCTGCTTCGCACCACGCGCAGCGCGGCTCCGTGCAGGCGGTGCACGGCCGCTAGAGGGCGCCGGCGGCCGCGCGGGGTGCCCGCGTCCCCGAGTCACAAGGGGCCTTTGTGGGCCGGGAGCCCCGGTCCCCGTGCAGCCGCAGCGCGCTGCTCGCCGGCCCTGGAGGGTCGTGCCGCTGAGCTGCTAAGCTGTCAAAAAGTTTCAAACTGCTCCAAGGAGAGGAGCCAATAGAGCTGCTGAAAAACCTCATTCTGTAAGGGACCTTTTTTTTTTTTTTCCTTCCCCAAAACTGTGCGTGTGTTTGTGAGCCAAGCCCGGAGCGCCAGAGAGGCTGGGAGCGCGGCTCCCTGCGCACACCTCGCGGCTGCGCGGCGCACAGCGCTGGGCGGCTCTTCCCACCTCGCTGAGCTCAGCTGACGGCCGCGCAGCCGCTTCGGTCTCTGGCTCTTGCAGAACAAACCGCTACGTGCTCAGGGCTGGCTTGCCAGGCTGTAGCTCACGATGGTAAGTCGCTCACACGCTTATTCCCATTGAAGTTAATAGGAGAGTATTAGCCCAGCATGAACGCAAATGGGATGACTGATGTAATGAATCGCCAATGTGAGTAAGGCAGCCACGATCCAGCCTCTAATTACGAGATGCCTGGCTACTTGGGAAGAAAAGAAATGAGGTCTGTCAGGTCAGGAGGGAGTGGCTGTTGAGTTTCACTGCATTTTGGGGTCTAGCAAAGAAGACAGAAATATTCTGCCAAAGTCTTCCAGAAGTTCAACACTGCGTGTTGGCTGACGGTGATGGGGCACAACAACCAACCAAAGCTGCCTGACACCAACTGCAGCCCCCACCCAGCTGAGGTGCATCTCTTAATGAAGGACTTCCTGCTAACGGCAAGAAAACAGCAAATAAATACATTCTTCTCCCTTGCAACATTTTTCTACTGCTTTTCCTCAAGCTCAGGCTCAGTGTATAGGCTTTGTATTTAAATTTGCAAGTTAGCTCTTAGCTTTTCATATAGATTCTCAAATTTTTGTGATGATCAGTTTGGGCCTGGAACCACTGAATTGGCTTGGTGCAGAGCGTGGCTGGGTGTTACAAGCTGGCTGCATTGCTGAAAGGCAAACCGGAGTCTGTGCTCCGTGCTGCTGGCACGCCGAGCCCAGGGAGAAAGCAGCAGCCCGAGCTTGAGTGCCGCAGGCTCTGTCAGCCAGCAGCTCACCTCCAGGGCCGCGGCCTCCCAGGTGCTGGAATCGTGCCCTGCTGTGGGCCAAGTCCTCGTGCTGCAAACAGCGCTGACTTGCCTCAGTGATGGAAACACAGGGAGTGCTCTGGGAAGGGCTTCACCCTGCCAAGGAGCGGGTGTTTGCTCACACCTAGTTGGGGTGACGCTCCTCGCTTTCCGTCACAAATGGCATCCTGCTGAGGTTGTTCGGTGTCACGCTTCCAAGCCCAAGCCAGAAACAACGGCCATTCCCTACTCCCAAAGATGGGGTGGTCTTGGGTGTGGAGATCCTTGAACAGACGTGACCGCAGGCATGCAGAGCATCCCTGACGTGAGAGCGGGGCAGGCCGTGCCGCAGGCCTGCGGGACAGCAGCGGCGAGCCCAGCACAAGCCGAGCGGAATGTGGATGTGGTGCGTGTGGCCGAGGCTGGCTGTCACTCCTCCTTGCCACTTCAGGAGCCTGGCACGAGGCAGCCACCACTAGGGCTCATTTGAATATTTCCCACAGACATTCCAGATGTTGACCACATGGCCTGCCTTTAAAAATAAGGGGGGAGGGGTGAAAAAGGACGAAGTGTGCTTTTTCTTCAGCGTCCGTATTTATTTTCTACACAGATGTTTGTAGTTGCACAGAATAAATAAGCATAATTCAGCCATTTTTTTCATAAGTGCACTGTCCGAATCACATTTATGGGATCTGCACAGAAGCCACTTACTGGAGCTGACCTGCAGACATATAATAACTCTTCTTATGGACACTAAAATCTTAACGTGACCACGCTGATCTAAAACAACAACACAGCCACTGCTGCTGGCCCCACTGCCCCTCACACAGCGGACCAGACCCTGTCTGTCCATGTGCTGTTCTGATGTGCCCAGCCAGGCCTGCTCCCTGCACAGCCTGGAACCAGCAGCCCAGCCCGGCCCAGCAGAGGTGGCTGGGAGGTCTCTGGGCTGCCCTGGTGCAGGGGCAGCTCTGCAGTGCTGCTGCTGCCGGAGGCACCGTGCTCGGCTCAAATACAAGAGAGAGGTTCTCTCTGTGTGCTTCCATCATGCTGAATTCTCTTTTTTCCTCCCTAATTCAAACTTTTTGGAAGTGAAACTTGCAAGCTAATAAAAAAACTGTGAGACTGTAGAGCAAAAATCATTTACAGACTGCAATACAGCATTTTAACCTGGAGAGGGTGGAATGGAGTATGACAAATGTAACTGAGCGTCACCTCCCAAGAAGTGCCATCTCTCCAGCAGTTATAGAACAGGAACCCCCAGACACTCTTCAGTAACGTTTGAATCCTGTTTGTATTTCTGTCCCTCTTTCACATACCAGCAGGGTCACAAAAATGTTTTGGCTCGGGAGGATTAGCTTGCAAGGGAAACCTGCTTTCCCCCTAGCAGAGACCGAGCAGCTGATAAAAGTAGGGGCAGGGAGCAACATAAGCACAACACCGGTGTCGTTAGCTGTCTCACTCCTCAAGCTGCCAGTGTCACGTTTATGCTGAGATATGGCAGGAGGCGCATGAAGGTGGAGGAGGATAGAGGCCAGCAGGCAGGCCAGCCAGGCTGTGTTACCCCAAGAGTGAATTTTATGGTCACGTTCATTCTTTTAGGATCCAACATTAACAGCTAGTGCCTGACACTATCAGCAAGAACACAAAAAATCTCTGTTTATTAAAAGTACAGCATGTTCTTGATCGGTTAAAGACCTACTTTAAGCTAGTACCTCATTCTTCTCTTATTCTTAATTCATGTGCTTTGGAAACAAAGACAGCTAAGATGATGCTACTGAGTTTTGGACTGCTCATCCTCACTAGCCTTAATAACACTTGGGCTGCTAATGTGGTCCTTCTCAGCCTTGCTGAGTGCAGTAAAAAAAGCGACACTGTTAGTCATTGTAACTGAGAGTCCTTTTCTATACAGCAACTTCAACCACAACTTCCCTAAAGACATTTTAATAGGAGGAAACTACAAAACACTACCGAGACCGCAAGTTCTGTCAGAGTATTAGGGAAATAAAGGTCATAACAGAAGTGATTTTTAAAGTATGTGAATCATAGACCCAAGGTCTTTCCATGAATCATAACAAAAATGTGAAGAGTGGTATGGTATATTTCACACACACACACAGATATATGCATGGTGGTCATTTCTGCTGTTTTTATATGATGAGCAAGATATCTCAAGCCTGAACACACTAAGGCAAAAGAAGAAAGAACTCCCCATGTGCTTGGTGAGATATACACAGCTCAGAGCAGTATGGCTAAGGAAGGAAATGAAAAGACAGGTTTTTCTCTAGAACATCCGATATTCTATTCCATTTCCAACCCAAGCCATTCTATGGTTCCCTGATAATTCTGTCATTTGTCAATAGAAAGCAACCTGCAGAGATGTAATTGGGTCTTAACAACATAAGTTATCTTAACAACATTGTTATCTTAACAACATAAGAGTAGATACACTGGAATGAAATGCTTCAGAAATACAGATGGAGCTAAATACAGTTTAGCATTTCTTTCACTTGCCAGGGAATTACACTACAAACAATGCTGAACAACACATAAATTAACCCATTCCAAGCTCCTCAGCCTGGGTTGGAAGTGTGTCTGACAAGAGTTGGAGAGAGTCATATACCTCCTGTGGAAAATTTCTGGTATTCTCAGCTCTCAAAAGATGTCTCTGGTAAAGGCTGACTGAGTTGTACCACTTACATTCAACGTTTGCACTTTGGGATTAGCATTCATCTCAGTCAGTACAACAGCAATTACGACTCAGAATGGTTAGATCAATCTTCATCATTTTAGGCACAGCCTCAAACAAGGGGTTGAGTGTTAATCTCACTGTTTTGAAGATAATCCCCAGGGCGTTCATGACTCAGAGACGCACCTCTGAGTCACTATTCTTTCATTACTTCCTCTTGCTCCTCTGGGGTAGAAACTTACCGCTAGTTTATGCCAGCAGCAAATTACAACATCCTCCTGTTATGCTGACCTTGCCATTTTGGCTAGTGACTCTAAAATTAAAGCCACCATTCATTCTTCAGTCTGCCTACTGGAATAAGGAAGTCAGCTGATGAGTTCACTTCATCACACCCAGATCTGAAGCCGTAGGGTTAATTTTCCGAGCAGTCAAATTCATTGCAATGAGATGATCTGCTGAGTGATGCAATACTCAGTCTGAGGCGGGATGGCAAAACATAGTTTATAGCTTATGATCACAGAATGAGATTACAAGAGAAACACTTCGCACTCCAGAGTTGCAAGATAGAATGAACACTTATAAAAAAGTCCTAGGAAAAAATAGAAAAAAACCCAAAACATTGGGCTCTCTGGTTTGCAGCTCACACCCGCTATGGGAAGAACAATCAATCATTGCATCAGTTGACACTAAATTTCTTGCTCTCATTCTCACCAGAAGCAACTGAAATTCAGGATAGCTCACAACAACATGAATCTTCACTATCTCTGAGATCCATCACTAGAGAACCAGGGTTGAGTTTGATTTAGCCAGTACTGAGAGGCCAAAGATATCTTTCTGTGTTGTGGACTATCACCACTCTAGCAGATGCCACCGCATTCATTTCCTTCAAAGTAATGAAGTGAGATTATTTGTGGGAATGTTTTCAAAGAACTGAACCTGCAAGGTCCTGCTTGCAGCTCAGGAAATAGCAGGATATAAATCTGTCCCAATCAGCCACGCTCATACAAAATTCAGTGCTGGAACACAGCGACACCAGCAACATCTTGTTCTTTTGGTGTAATGACGATGGCAGGATTTAGGAGGATTATGTTGATTTAGGAAAAAGAGGAGAATATTAATATACAAAATTGTTAAATGTCAAATCAAATCCTTTAATAATGTGTGTGTCTGGTTGAGGATGGGAGTGCTTTCAAAACTAGCTACAAATATTCAAGAAATCCATTTGGCAAGTTCAAACAAATAGCCCAAATCAATTACACACACAGTGTTCTTAAGGGGGCACATTTTCAGCATAGCATGTGGAGAATTAAGCACTCTGCTCCCATTATTGCTAATGGGATTGGCACACCCAATTCTTCATATACATGGCTGTAAGTTGAAAGCCAACAAATAAAAGTATAACTCTGAAATAATATAATTATTTTATAGTCTCTAGTCTTAGTTTCTAGCTCTTCCTGCATAGCATATCGAAATTACTTCTGCTTTTGGAAGAAATCTCAGTGCACTTTGGATCTACACATAATGAAAGCTCTAACTGGGATGGAAGGCTGCAGAAACTTTTCCTGAAAGTTTTGTGGAGCACTTCAGAAACAAATTCAGGCTAGAAAAATAAGAACTGTATTTCATGGGAGCTGTTAAATATTAGCACCTACTCTTAAGCATTGCTTGCAGAGCAAAACTAAGTCCCTCTGAATTTCTATGTGTGAAAATCAGAGAAGAAAACAAAAAGCTAACAATTCTAGAGCAACAATTAGTGTAAAGCTGCTGGATAAGCTTTAAATCTCTGAATCAGTGGGATTAGAAGCCAGTTATCTCACGTTCCCAGCAACATCCCAGCTACCAACTCACTATTTTGAAGTGGGTAAAAGGAACAATTTCTTTCACTCTTTGTGTTTCTCAGTTTTTGACCTGAAATTCTTTTCTAAATATCAGAGCGTTGAATTAAAATTAAGTATTTCCATCTCAGGAATCTGTTTTGATAAACTGGTGTTTCTCTATGGAAAAAAATAACACTTCAGACAGTTGCAGTGAGTGGTAGTTGCTTTTTTTAAAGCACCCATGTCACACACTGAGTCAGGAACCCCTGACTGTTGATCACTTCGTGCTGAGCCCTTTTCTTATGGGCTGAACTGTACAGTTCAGACTGATGTTCTCAGGTGTCCCCAGCTATGCTTACGCTTAGCAATGCATGGGCAAAATAAGAGTGGACTCCAGAAATGTGTTTTTAAATCAGCAGATCACTCATGCTCTGACATGCCCTGCTGTGATTACTTGGAAGAAAATGCATCTAATCATGATGACCAAAACTTGATAGATTTCCTGCAACAAGCCATCCAGTGCTCTCTGCTTTGCAATGTTGCCCATTGATGTGTGTTGAATAGCTGCAGTTCTTTGCACTAATACTGATACATGTCTCCTGACTCAATCTCTGTAGCTGTACTATTGCTCAAGGGGTTAAACAAAAATGGTATCTAGCTGTTGTTGGAGCCAGCTTTGCAGTTAAGTTTAAAAAAAAAAAGAAAAAAGGAATCCAGAAAGGCACTGAGAACCTGGCAACGGGGCTCTTCAGATTCCACCAGCAGTTTTGTTCCTGATCGTCTGGCTAGCTCCTTTCTGCTGAGTTCCCATGGATTTAGCTTGCAGCTCCACTCAGCCTCCTCATTACAGCTGTGCACTGCAGTGGATGGGGTACTAAGAGAATGTCAGAAAATGTAAGCACTATTTCTAGCTGTATTGTCTACCTACCCTTTGCTGCTTGTTTCTTGCTCCCTCCTTCTCCTTTCTTAGCAAAAGCTAAAGACCATTTTTTTTTGCACAACAGCTAAGATCCTTTTAGCAGATGAGCGACATTCCAGCAGGTTGCCACCAGTGTCAGTCAGCAGAGGACTGGGCCACAATAAGCAATGTTTTATGTAGACAGGAAAGAGCAAAACTGCAATGACTGCCTTTCTGAAGGCGCAAACTATTTTTTTCTGAAGACATCTGCTGAAGATCATAATGATGGATGGGCAAGCTAGGGAAGGGACGAGGCCAAGCTTTCTTGGATGTGGATCCAGAAATTACTTGAATTCCATGAATCCTTGTACTTCAGTTTTGAATCACATTGCTTAAGAACAGAGTGTAAAACTAATGCCTGGTTCTGCAGCTGGTGTATACTGGCACAGATCCATTTACTTCAATCTGATCCATTTACTTCAAATAGGTCAAAATACCTGGAGAGTGTAAATAATTAGGTCTGTGGGTCAACAAAACCTGCTGACTTGAAATAGCTATTGGGCCACTTGTGTTTGACATTAGTGCTATTGCAGGTAAATATTTTCCTATCTTTACTCTTTCCCAAGGAGCACATGTTAATTTTTTTTCCTGAAGATTCTTCCTCACTTCCCAGATTGTACGCTGAGCTTACACCAGAGACAGCCTGGAGGAGGAGCGGAAGGTGGAGGAATCTTTACGGAGCTCTGCAACGAATGGTTGTAAGAACTCCTAGCAATTCCATGCAGAGAACATACAAAATCTATGACGTGATCAATCTTTTATTTTTACTTAATCAAAGCTTTCCTTAACATACTAAACCTGCATTTCATTTGCCTGTGGAACATTCTTTATAAGCAATTTTCATAGCAATTGTCTTTTGCAAAACATGATATGAATAAAGGCAATGCATGGAATGAAATGGATTATAGCTTCACCATTGCAGGATAGACATATTCAAAGCAATATATGAAAGCCAATTACATAAGACCCTAGAAATGAAGATATTGTCTAGTAATCAGGGGTTTTAAGACTGGATTTTTAAAAGGGAAGTGTGGGTACAATACATAAATAGTAATGAAATATGTACTTACAGTAACCACACTGCTATTTACTGTAGATGCCTACTCTGCCTAACATTAACTGGAAATCCTATTTGTGGTCAGAAAGATGCTGCTGCATTTTCCACATGTAAATAGCCACTTCTCTATGCAGGGGCCTAAAATCTGTGCTGAAAACAAGGTAGTAAGTGCATCCCAGTGGGTACCATTGCAATTCAAGATACTCTATTCAGTGTATCAGCTCAGGTTTGAAGTGCAGGTCTAGTCCATACTTCAATTCCCATTACAGACTATCACCCTGCAGAAGCTGACTCCATGTGCAACCTACTGCTGTACCAGCATGGACTCTGCTGTCTGGAGAACACCTATCAATTATACTGATGTTACAGGATTAGCTTTCATTTTCTAAACATCTCTCAGCAACCATCATTCATTAGTCTGACCCTAGAGTATTAAGCAACATTACGTTTAATCTACATTGACTCTCATTAGTCTTTTCATTAGACATTTCATCAGACTTTTCATTAGACTTTTTTCCAGGAGAAAAAATAAACAACAAATAGCATTGTCAGATGAACTGGGTGAGGCTTGGCTAATTCTGGACAAGCAGCACAGGCATTATTTATATACCACAGTTAACATCTCTTGTAGCATCATTTCATTCTGTCCAGAGCAGTAAGAAACCTTTCTGACTTCGGATGGTAATTTATATCTATTACAGCAATACATTTGAGGAGATGATGTAGCAGACTCAGAATTATAATTTCTTTTAGAAAAAAACAAGCTCTTCTAACAGTTTACAAATATTTATTGACCTCAGTTTGCCTTCTCCTAAGCAATGTGTCTAAACTTTGTAACTGTAAACAGTAGTAATAAATATATTTTTAAGCACAAAAACTGAAAATAAGTGTTCTAATGTCTTCATCCCAAAGCTAAGCCTTTATATAAGAGGGCTGACAAAGCTGCTAATAGAAGGTGTAGGGCCTAGTGTAGAAAAATGTAACAGACACTGGAATGAAATATGCTGGTGATAGGGCTGTGGCCAAACTCCAGCTATCAAAAATTTAAATTTAACTAATAATGCCACTTGAGATTATATCAGCTGAGGAATGTGTCCGCTGTCTAAAAATAGGAAGAGAAGGACTGGAACAGCTGTCACTGGGCATTTTGCTTTCTAGAAATGCTCTGTTATGACAGTCACTGCAAAGATTAGATTCCTTACCAGAGAGTAAAAGTGTTTGGGATGCCTGTGAGAGAAAATGCCGAGGAACAATTGGCACTCAGTTTTATGGTTTCAAAACTCATACTGGGTAAAGCTCAGACATGCATCTTTCAGAGCTAGTATAATTCCATCGTTGTGGTATTGGTAGTTTTGGAACCTGCTTGGAAAAAGGCTATGAAGGTGGAGCAGAGTGTGGGGCTGGGGCAAGATTCTGAATGTGCCACAGAACTGTGTTCCAGCTGTGAGAGTGGAGGTGCATCGCCTCCTGAAAGGGCATCACTGGGACCTATGATGGCATTATAGGCTTTTGGAAATGGAGCTACTCCCATCATCGCTCCAGGTCATGTTGTCATCAACAGCCTAGTACTTGTCAGGAATCCTTCTGAACACACAGAAGTATGGGATTTGCAAGGAACAGCAGGTAAAGATTGATGAGGGCATCTTTTTTATTAATTAGCATTCTAATGTATACTTTAATATAGGCAGATTAGTGATATACTGATTTCTAGTTTCTAATTACTTGATTTGAGTCTTTGCCACAGTCACCTTTCTTGTCTCACTGTTTCTTAACTTTTTGACTTTCACAACCAACAAGTGACTTCAAGAAGATGGCTCTCCTAAAGGCAGTAAATTTGTTTTCAGCCTTGAAGCTACTCAGGTTCTGAAGCCTGAGACCCTCTCCACGTGACAGTAAGGTTAGCCTACTCTTTGTTTTCTTGGGAGCCAAGCACAAGGCCCCTGGCTGGGTTCTCCTGTGGCTCCCAGTGCCAGCACAGCACCATGTATGTCAGCAACAGAAACAACAGAGCCATGACAGGCACTCGCACTCCAAAGGAAATTTCTTCCTCAGTAGCACGTGACAAAAAAGTTATGCCATGTGCCACGACGGTCACAAGACTGGTCAGCCTGCTCTCCGGGGTAAAAGAGGTCAAGACTGCGATGCCCTGGCAGAGCCACGCAGAGAAGTTTGCGTAACGCCTACCCCACTACGCCTGACTCCAGCCAGTGTGATTAATCACTCACTTTCATGAGCAGTAAATTCACCCATAAAATTTAATTAAAAAGAAATCTGTAAATGCATTTTTAAAATAAGGCATAAAATACAAATGGCCATTAAAGGAGTGACATAAAACACCCACTCAGAGCTCTGCTGGGTGGCCAAGAGAGGACAATTTCTTTGTTGTCGTTGTTCTGTAGTGTGTTTTAAAACACCATTAAAAAAAGCATGAAGAAGCATTGTTTTGAAGGGGTGAATTATACACTCTCTGAAAGAGGTCTGTCAGCTCAGTATCCAAAACTGAACACGCTATTAGGCAGACTAAATAGTAGCAAGCATTACTTTGTATCACTAGAGACCTTTTATTTGCCTAGAAGCTAACAGGCAGAAGTGACCAAGCCTTTTCCCTTCTGTGTTATAAATAATACTACATTCTTAGAAGAACTCAGCCCCAAATACTAAATGTGCCAGGCAGTCTCTCTGAAAGCAGAGTGGTGTTTGCTGTGCTACGAGCACTGCCATATCCAGGAGATGCTGCAAGAGCTGCTCCATGTTGATGCAGGCTCCTTTTGCTGCCTTGCAGCAGAGTGCTGTAGTGGGGCTCTGCTGCAGGATGCGGCCACCAGCAGTTAGAGGACTCCCCGGCACACTTGCCTCTCCTCCCAGCCCCTGAAAAGATCACTAACCTTTGTATCGCTTGTTTGTACTGCTCAAGACATCTGCAAAATAAACTTTTTCATAGATGATTTATATGCAGGGAAGTTAAAAACAAACTGACCTTTCTCATCCATCAAACAGTCCAAGCTTGTTCTTGTATCCGATTGCCTACTTAAAACATCTGAGATTGCTCTTTGTTACGCATGGATATGGCTTTGTTCATGTCCACTTACAGAAGTTCTGGGAGGAAAAGTGGCCGAGGGGGTTTTGCAAGACGTTAGGCCACTTAGCAGATGGAACTGTTGGGAAAAACCACCAACTATTTTTCTGGAAAAACAATGTTACATAAGCCCTTCTGTAACTTTTTCTGTTTCATAAGTAACCTGGCAAGTTGAGTAATTCACATTCTGGGTATCATTCTAAAGAAATATTTCTAATAATCCTCTCTGTGTACAAAGCAGTATTGCCTCATCCTGGCCTGGCATTTAATCTACTAGTTACTATTTTCAGAAAGGCTATTTCCAAATCCAAATAAAAACAACAATCTTGCACTCATACAGCGCCTTTCATCCTAGAAGATTCCGAAGAGCTCTGCAGAATTAAAACAAAACAGACGCATCGGGCACAAGGGTGGCTTCATTCATGGCTGAAATGCAGCCAGCTCTGGGGTGAAATTGGTTGGTAGAACAGCTCCGAGCAGCGCTCTGGAGCAGGGAGTGCAGAGTGCCTCATGTGCCTGTCCTGGACTGCAATGCAGCGAAGGGATTTCTGTGGCGGTGTCACTGAGCAGGCTGCAGCTCAACACGGAATAGAAGGAAAGCTCAACCACCTCCCTTCTGTTCCCCTGCCCCGCCATGAACCCAGAAATGCCACTGCATTCAAAACCTGTCATAAGTGCAGAAGAGAAAGAGCAGCAGGGGCTCGGAAGGCTCCTAGGATAATGACAGCTAGCCATCACCCTGCAAAACCCAAGCACAAAGTAAAAAGTCAGCCCAGCCTGCACTCTCTCCTTGATGGAGCTTTGTCTGCCCAGGCATGTGAAGGCTGCCACAGGCAGCACAGAGCTGGGAAGGCCTACTGAAGTGCAGACATCATACAGGCAACCTCCAGCACCTGCAGGGCCAGCTGGCACGGCCTGCAAGCCCCGCTCTGCTGCAGCCCTTTATAACTGGGATGATGAGAGCCATTTTCACCCCTGCCCAGGGCACACACGCAAGCACTGACCGACTCAATATGGAAATATTCTGTGAAGTTTTTTCCAACTATTTTTCCACTGCCTCCAAGTGTCACAGCATAACGCAGTCAGGCTGTACCAGGACCCAGAGCTGGCCATATTATAATCTCATTTAAAGATACGAAGCCATAATTAGTGAACTCTGAATAACCATTCTGTATTACAATGTCTAATACTTGTCTTGGCTAATGCAAATACAGGAGAAAGGGTATAATCTTATTTACATGTATCAATGAACTGCATCTGTGTCTTTACAGAAACCCTGCAGTACTTTTGCCCGCACAATTTAATCTGTGTCACCAAAACTGTGCTTTAACTGCTTATACTGAATTGTGCCATGGTTTAAAAAATAGAAAGGGAAAAAAAAGTATGAATCTTGTTAACCCTCTTACCAGGCTAATACTTCATTGAAAATCCCCTTGGTTGTAATGGATTTCTCTTTTTATACATACTTTATACAACACCGAATCAAAGTAGCTTTTATAAACACAGCACATGAGGTTTATAGCTGTAGCCTCCGATAGGTTTTTTTGTACCCTAAATCTCTACCAAGACTGTTATGTAAATGCTACTATTCTAAAAATAAAAGCAAAACAAAGCCATCAAGGAAACGTTACGTTATCGCTCCACATACTGGGCTATTGATAGCAGAGCAGGGTGTGCTATTTGTGGGTCAGATAAAACTCCTTGCAGAAGGAATCCATTGTCACCATCTTTACCTGGACAGAGGTACCTTACCACAGTTAACAGCCTGAGTTCAGGAAATCCCCACACCCTCCCAGCTCTCCTGCTCCATGCTATCAGTACAATGCTGCCAACACTCTGCACTGTGCTACGTTTCCAACAAAGGAAACAAAGACAGAGCAGTATTTTTTTATAGATTTTAAGCCAGAAGAGAGTTTTTAAAATCTCATCTAATGTAAAACATAGCCCAACTAACTGCATGCAGTGGAAAAGTCTTTATCAGCAGTTTGTAGAAGTTTCAAGGATGTCTGACTTACTGATGTAAGACTCCCAGCATGTCCTTCTAAACAAGTTGCTTGTCTCATTTTATGGAAATTTCGTGGACACTGGTCAGGTACTTTGGGTAATTGGGAGGGGAAAAAACCTACAATTAATCGAGACCTATAAAATCAAACATCATAAATTAGTCCACCTTGATCAGCTACTGCACTCAATTACTCAAAATGATGACATTTGCCCCAGGCAATCTTTGCTTTGGCCTTCGGGAGCTGCAAAGGAGCAGCCAGTGGCTCCTGTGCTCTATTCTCTCTGGATGGTTTTTCACTGATTCAGAGGATCTCTTACAGGTGGGGCGAGCTGGTCAGAGCAAGGACATTTTGCTTTCCTCTGTACTGGTGCTGTTCTGAGAGCAGTGACTGCAAACGTGCCGTGCAACCGCCGGGATGCCTTGAAGCAAAATTTTGTGTGGATACACAGAAACATGCATTGTAGCATATACTCTAAACTTCAGGATATAAACCATTTAGAAAACAAAACCACTGAGAATATCACATTTTGTGGACATCACGTAATTGCATCTGTTGATGATAATTAGGATTTGTGTTCAAACAGTCTTACCAAAGACTAAAAACCCCATTTGATGGGCACTTTAGAAAAGCACAGTACTGGACCTGAACATGTTGTGGTGTCAGATGAAGAGCAAGTTGCCCGAGGATGCTTGAGGCAGAGCTGCAGACTTAACTGAGCTCCCCCAAGAGGCTGATGCACTCTTTTTGAAAGAAAAGCAAGGACTTTCCGTCCAGCACTGAGTGTGATGGCCTTCATCCGCCTGTAGCAAGAGCCATCTCCTTTCTGCGCTGCAAAGTGAAAGACCATAGCTTTCCTTTCTCAGTTTATGGGAAATAAAAAATCTTTTCATAGTGCTCATGGAACTTTCTACAGGCTGAGATATTCTATCTACATGGCTATTCTTCTAGAAGAAAATACTTCAGGCATTTTCTTAAGAGTTTTAGCACGGCTCCCTCATTTTTCTCTTCAGTTCCTTTCAGTCATAAGAATAAAAAAAAAATCCATTCAAAATGAAACGTTTTCTCTAATCCTATAAAGGAAGAGTATAATTGATTCAACTATAAAATTTATAGGCATGGAATCAGTGCTTATTATAGTCAAAACATGTCAGGTCACTCTTTGTGGCTGGTTTAAAGCTGTTCCGTTAAGTATAATGTTAAACGAAAAGGTTTTAGTCTAAACATGAAAAGGTTAGATTGTATTTCATCTCCACAGCTCTGCCTGACTGTTAGTATCCGATTTCACACTGAAGACCCTCCATTGTTTTCTTTGTACCTTCTCTCTGGGGCAAAACTAACTTTTGACAGCCACAGTAAGTAGCTGCTATAATGTAAATATTAATTTAATTTGGAGCTGTATTACTGCTTGAATAGTTCAGAATTGCCTTTATGTCTTGATGGCCAGGAAAGCACTGAAAAATTGAGAATGAATAGAGCTTAATGCTGGCAAATTTTTCCAGTGTTTTCATTTTCCTGTTCTGAGGCGTCTGCCTTCAGGGCTAAACCCACCTGTGGAACTTAGCAGGTATATTTATTAGAGCTGAATCCAGTAAAACAGAGTGGAGAACCACCAATTCAGCAGCATTCCCTTTTCTTACCACTCTGACTTCATCTTCATGGTGTGCCTCGTATGGCTTCAGTGCTTCTGAAACTAAGCTGGGAGGCCAGACTGCGACTCATGGCGTGAGCATTCTGGATGTCCTGATCTTTGGATTTCAGCTCCTGGGCCAAAGTTGGCTCTTGGCTCAACAGGTGGAATTGCTGCTTAACCAAGCAGGAATTCCACAGTTTTAAATAAAACCAGCTCTTGGCCCATTATCCACTTACATGCACTATGCCTGAGGGCCAAGATACACAGAATCAACGAGACTGGGGGTTCCCCAAGAGCATGAAGCTTTGCTACAAAGGTCTTAAACAGAGCAGCACTCCAGACAGCAGGGAGCACATACCAGCTTCATTTGTCTGAATTTCATCACTCAGAATAAAGGCTCTTAAAATCAGTAGTCACTGTCCCAAACTCCCCAGATTATCAATCCTAGCAGTGTCAAAGCCTAACTAAATACATACGTCAGCTGCCAGGACACTGGATGTCAGTTTTAAGGGCCTAGATTGCCCCAGACTAGTCTGTAAATAGTTTTTATTTTTATTCAGGACTTCAAAACCACATCAGTAGTGGGCTGGACTTGTGGTTCTTCATTTGCATATTCTATGTTTTGACCTAAATTTAGTTAAATGCAGAGAGTGAAATTTCGTTAACAAAATAAAGCAACTTGTGTGAAATCAATGTCTAGTGATGGAAAAAGATGCAACTGAACTAAGCCCTTCACTAGTTATTTAACTAAAACAAGGTCTCCTTAATGACAAACACTCCCATCTTCAACTGCATCATAGACACTAATGGAAAATCTTGGCATCACCTCTCATTGTATGGGAATATGAGGCAGAACTGGTGAGGACTTTTTCCTGCCATCCCCTTGCCAACTGTACATTCCATCTGACTGAGGATTACTGATAATTTTTGGCAACTTCGTGGCTACAGAGGACTCTTCTGTACAACTATTTATTTATCCAGAACTTCAGGGATTTATTTTTAACAGAACTTTCAAAATATGCTAACTGTTAACAAAGGGATTCCTACACAAGCTTTTTTTTTCCCCTCCAAGTTGCTCTGTTGGTGTAAGCTGGTAGAGCTGCTCTCATTTTGGTGGAGGTCTGCCAACTCTACAGCAGTTGAGGATCTTTCCCAGTAACATGCTTACAAAAACCTGAACAAAAGGGAGCATTTGGCTGTATGCATTCTTTCTTTAGCGGTAGTAACAGGGAGCCCTTAACAGTCGTGTCTCTGCAGCTCCGCAACAGACCTGATTTGCCAAGGGAGCACATGCACAGCCTGTCACAGAGACCTGATGACCTACAGACAGCAAACAAGCCAAGGGTATGGTTCCCATTCTACAGAAGAGAAGCAGTTGATGTATGACTGTGAGAGTGTCTCAAAGGATGTGGCTGCCTACTGACCACACGGCCGCCTCGTGGACAGCCTGGAGACTGCGTGTGAACAACTGGTGCAAACAGTGTCCCTGAGCCTGATGGCCTGCACAGCACAGCACAGCTGGGCATGGCATGGCTGGCCCTGTGTCTGCAGAACTGCCTGTAGAGCTGGCCACCCACAGCACTGCCAGTGGGGCCTACAGGTGTGGGCAGGAGGAGGAGAGCTCAAGGAAGGTGTTCAAGGATGGCCCCAGGCTGGATGGGGCAGCCGGATTCGGATAGGGGCATCCCCAGCTGTGGCAGGGCTTGGAACCAGACGGGTTTCATGGTCCCTTCCAACCCAAACCATTCTATCAACACTGACTCCAGCAGAGCCCTCGGCCACCTCTGTCAGGGCAGCGGCTGTACCCCATCAGAGCATCAAAGCCCTCTGATAAACCAGAGGACTGAGCTCTGGCCTCCTGTGTCCCCATCCAGAGCACAGCCTGCTATTCCCTAAATGTCCTGGAAAATCTCAGGACTAGATTAGAAACTATTACTTTCACCACAAAAAATTCAATGACAACTTTTTGGTTTTCAGTGACAGAAAGCTGAAATGTTTTCGTTTTGAGCGAAGTTCTTCCTCTCCGCTTTTGGGTACCGAAAAACCAAAGAATTTTTACAAGAAAATGTGATTTTTGCCCTGGTTTTAGCAGAAAGTATGCTACCCAATCAGAGCCTCACAATATTCTCTGAATCTGAACCTGAACATTTTCAGATGTATTGCTGAAAGAAAAAAAGAAAAAGCAATTTTTGAAGACCAACCTTCCATTAAAAATCAAAGCAAAGGGAGATTTTCTGTTTCCCTCCACCTTTTGACCAAAGCTCAGCACAACCTGCTGAGCTGTGGCTGTAGGACACATGCCCTGGTGCTGAGCAGGGGGAGGCTGGTTTGTATGGGGCTGGGTAGCTCTGAAGCAAGAAAAGCATTATTTTACAAAAAAGAAAGAAAAAAAGTAAGAAAAATTATCCTTTAAAAGATTTAATTATTTTAAATGTAAAATAAAATATCCACAAAGTAACCTGAAGAAATTAAATGTTCCCTTTGAGGGAAATTCTCCCTTTTTAAAATTATCCCTTTTTCTAATAAACCAGTAATTTATGTAATCCATATAAAACCACTAACACTCATTCTTCTATTTTTAAATAACATTGGAGAGCTTTCCCAAGGCTTACTTTATTTTTATGAGGAGGATTAAAAATCACGATGGGCCAGATTCTTCCAGGCCTCTATCTGCTGACAAGTAACGTTCTGCTGTCAGCCTGGGACCAGCAGCCGCTGATGTGTCACTGTGCCTAACTTACACCCCTCCACTGGCTGCAGGGGAATAATACCAGGCTGACAGATTCACTGCGCAGAATGCAATGCCATCTGATTTGGAGATTGCTGAACAAGCCATAAATCAAGTGATCTTTACGTTTCTAGACAAACATTTCAAGAAATACAAGGATAAAGGATCTCTATAAGGAGCTGTTAGTTTCATCCAGTTTCTTCTCCAGCTTAATATTTTTATTGCTCCACAACAAGTCTGCACACTGCGATCTGTCAAGGCTGTCTAGATAGAAGGAAGCTTTATCTTTTCAAAATAAGTGAGTGCCACATCCCTATTTGGTCCCAGCAGACGACTATGGGAAGAAACTGCAGCTGAGTCACTGTGGTCCCCCGGTCCTGCTCCTCCAGAGACCGCTGTGCTCCGGCCCATAGCTACACATGCAGCAAGCATAACCTACGACTTAACATCCATGACTTAACTGCGTTCTAGTTTTGGTGCAGTCTGGGTGATGTTCTGAAGTGCAGCAAGACTGGGCGAATGAACTCTCCTGGAAAGGACAGGGGATGTTGGATGGCACTGCAGACACAAGGCAGGGGGACACACTGTCCTTGCACCACTCATCAGCAGTGGATGAAGTCCACTTGGATAAGAAAATCTCTCCCAGTCACTCCTCCTTCCCCTCTGTTTCTTATTTTTCACCTGGATAATTCAGATGTTTTGGCCCTTCCAGACAAGAAGGGGACTTTTAAATTAAAACGTCATCTGTTAGTAAAGAAGCTAAGCTATGTTTTCCATTCCTGAGAAAGGACTCGCTTATGCTTATAACTATAAGTTGTTAGTGATTAAGCAACTGGTATATTTTCACACTCATTAAAAGAAACACGGTGTGTTCGCCTTTCTAAGAAAAGGCATCTTGTTTGTAATACTGTAATACATTGGGAACACCTCCTAATTGGCTTCTAGTGCCCCTTGCCAAAATTCAGACACAAGTTTGTTTATTTACACAAGGAAAAAAATAAAACATTGTATAATTAGTTGAAAAAAGGACTCCTAAATTCAGCAACACGGAGGTATGCAAAACTGACACACTTTTTAAGATTCCATTTTGGTTTATGAAACATCTCAATAGGTATAGCCCAGACTGCATCACGGCTATTGTAGCACTGTGCTGCTCAATGTGGTGTTTGTGTCGAGATGGAAAACTTTGACATGTTTGATTTTTATGCAAGTCAATTAACTTGTTTTTTAAAACTGTAAGGGCATGCTTTGCAAATAAGATTACTTACTATAAATTATGAGAACATAGGGCTCCATTCAGACAAAAATGTTACACACCCCTTACACATGCACAAGTCTGCAGAATATAGTTCTGCACCCTGACAACCTATTCAGCTAGGGGTAGGAGCTTATTTTGGTCTATTCCGTGGGGGCCTTCCTAAAAAGATATGAACAAAAGGGGATAGAGACTTAATTAGAATGTCTCTCTACACCCCGCCTTCCTTTGCACCACCCAGGCAATTCCTACAGGCCAAAACCTCTCCTCATGTGGTGAAGGAAGAATTTCTTTTTTCAGTTAAGTCAGCCCGCAGCAGAATTAGCAATGGTATGTCCCCCTGACCACAGCACAGACAGACATTTGGCCATTCCCACCTGCGAGTTCTGCCCTCAACACTCACACTTAAGCATGGTCTCTTGACTGACTGCAACCACGTCCATCTGTTAACATAACACCCATTATGTCTGGCTCCAGGTCAGATGGGACCCAGAAACCAAGACAGCAGGAGGAAGGTGTCCCTGGAAGAAACAACACCAAACAGAACTGGCACAGGATGTGCACAAGTGAAGATGTCAGGCAGTTGCAGTCAGCATGAATCATTCTCATTTACGATTCTATACGCATTTATTCAAGACTTCTTGCTTGCAAAATGCAGATTCTTCAATGGGTGCAGGAGAACTCGGGATGTCTATCTGGCATTCAAAACACAACATAAAGAACTGCAGATATGTACTTGGGGCCTGAAGGCAACCGCAGTGCCAATGCATACACAAAGCAAATCCAGAAACAAGTATGAGTCAGAGAAAGAAAAATTGCAGGGTTTTGTCCAGGTCCTTTCCACTTCTACACATGCTGAGGATCTCTACCTAAGCAAATTGTCCCATTGATTACAGATGTGAGTAAGAATTACTTGCATGGAGCAAGGTTACTGGATCTGGTCCCTGCGATAAAAAGCCAACTCTTACTAAGTCCAAGATCCATTCCTGTTAGTTCTGAATATTAGGTTAAGGCACAGGAGACCACACAGCAGCGCATTTTGTCTTCTTTGCCAGCCTCAGTCTAGGTAATGAAGTCATTTTTATTTGAGCTCCAGGTTAGATTGTTGGTTCTAATTTAAAGTCTCCAGCACAGATACTCTGTACTGCAGATTACTCATTTCCTTGAAATGTATTTTACCTATACAAAAAGGTTAAGAACAGGGAAAGAAGACTGAGAGGACTGAAGATTATGGACAAATGACTTTCTTTGTCCTGTGGCTACATTCTGGGAGAGCCATTCTGCAGACTACTTGCTTTTAAGGCTCATTTTCAGCCGTGAGTAGCAGCTTGTACCCCTAGAAATACTTGTACACGCTCACAGGAAAGCTAGTATGCACACACACTTAGAAAATGACTTTCAGACAAAAGGCCTTCCAAGTCAGATCCCCATAACTGTGTCCAGAATTACGGAAGGGGCCAGTCTGATCACAAACCAGCCACGTCATGTACCAGAACTGACCTGCCACAGAGGGAAAGATACCTCCCATTCATCAGGAGAACCAGTGTGGCTACGTGCCTCTGAGCAGCCTCTCAATGTCGGGTCAACTGTTGTTACTGGCAAGACACTGCTGTGGAAAGCCTGCAACAGAATCAGGGACTCATCACTACCAGTATGTGTTGCTATGGACACCATTGAAGAAAAGCAAAATCATTTGAGAAGGAAATAAAAGACTCTTTTCCACCAATAGTGACAGGCACTCTAATAGGTTAGTGATCCTGGTGGAATGCTAATCAACAGCACATAGAAAGATTTGGAAGTCATGCAACTTTTAATATGCCTAGTGAAGGAGTATAAAAGTAAATTCATGTAGCGCATGGCTATGCACACAGGATTTATACTAATCCTTAGTACCGAAAACACAGGCATCAAATGTTAATGCCACAGATGAATCAGACAATATTTCTGTCTTACAAGCCTCTGCTTTCCAGGATCTCAGCTACAAGCCATACCCACCTGAAGAGCTCCTCTGCTCAGTCCCACTGGGCCAAACACTTCCGCGGGGCTGGGCTCGGTGCGTGCATAAAGCCGAGCAGTTTGCCTGGCACCAGCAAAGCTGTGCTGATTTACAGCAGCTATGGATCTGACATCTGATTTGAGCTGTTAAGACAATCTAGTTTTTCCATTCCTCACAGCTCTGGTGAATAATTTAAATAAATGCTTGGAGATCACCAAAAATAATATATTTTCAAAATTTCTGGTGAACTGTAAAGGAAGAAATGCTGGCTTAGAACTAGAAAAAATGCTCTGTTCAGTCTTACAGAGTTTAATTTTGATTGGGATGGGATTTTTTACTTAAGTACATTTAAAAGGAATGGTTTTTTTGGTCATAGAACTGAATACCAACTTTCAAAATGGAAAACCATTTAAAATTATTAACAAACCCAACACAACCAACCTTATTCTGAAAACATAAAAATATTTGGATTTTTAAAAAATTGTTTAGTATTTTCCTAACTGGAAAGCAGTCACATTTTTCAGCTTATGTGAATCTGTAAGATGTTATGTTGCCACTGAGTCACCATTTTTGCCCAAAATAAAGCTGCTAAAATATTGTTCTCAGCTGTACGGGGAGATAAATGCACAGAGCTCAGGAAGACAATTTGCACAGAGAGGACCAGAAGTGTTTACTGTTTTAACCTGAAGCATTCCGAGAATTTACAGCAGATATAGAAGCAGAGACATTTTCTCAAAGCGACCTTCAATCTAATTTCACTCGCAGTACAATGCAGGGAAGTCAACATACTAAGAAGAGGGACAAGGGTTACAGAACTGACTACAGAAGTGCTCAGCAGGGGTAGAAGGCAGCGTATTCATTTGACATAAATACTGGATTTGCAAATTGCAAGTAGTATAGCAAGAATGATGCTCAAGAGTGCCTGAGGCAGGAGGAAGTTTGGGATATTTGCAATAGGTCTCTTCAATGCTAGCAGTGGGGCTGTTCAACAGGTTCACATCTCTTACTCAGTGCTATGGCAATTTTTTTGTTTGTTTATTTTGAAAGGAAATGAGATTGATGGGACTGAGCTGCCTATGTGTATTCTCTCTCAGCTATGAATATTAAATTTCTGACTAATAAAAAAAACAATAGTTATACTGGGAAGAGAGATCTAGTAGCTCCAATCACTAATGTGAGCTGAAGCATAAGCTCAGCTGTTCTGACACATGAGGACACTAAGACAGGGCCTCGCCCAGCGGGACAGACGGACAGTCCAGGATTCGGGACATGTCTCTCAGAGCTCGGCTTGTTCAAAGTTGATGTCACCTGGCTTGCAGTGTCCAGGCCAGACAACACTCCCCAGAAATGGGAGGGTCAGGGTAGTGCTGTCCAGGTTTGGCTCCAGATAGATTTGGCAAATGAGCTCCAGAAATTCACTTTCAAGACATAAATCCACAGGAAACCAGGTTTCACATGTTCCATGGCTTAATATATTATAAATATTGCAATTTCCCCTCAGTGTTCAAATTATTGTTTCCAATGAGCAGCACAGCAGGTCACTAGAGGTTACAGCAATAGCTGTCCCAAACCTGAATGAAGAAGATATCTAGAAGACTTGTAAAGTACATATCTTGTACTCTGCTCTGATGAGAAGTGTGCAGAAAGTGGGAGCCTCCTGCAGCTGCCAGCTAAGAGCAGATGGCAGATCAAGTGGAAGCATCTTCTGCACAGACACTGAATGCCCTGCTGCAAAATACTGACAGGGATTAATATTCCGGAGATTGTAATTAGCAGTGAAATTACTTTTATGTTCTGCCCCTCAACACCACTGCTTTAAACCATGAGGTGACCAAAGGAGCGTTTTTAATCACAGACTTCTATGTTAACTCCAGCAAAACTGCAAAGGCTATACTGGAAGTTTCTCTTCAGCTCAAGAATGGACAGTATAGCTTTAGAATTTATTTACATAATTAAAAATGGGTGACAAAAAATGCCACGATTTGCTTTTACTTTTAAACTCACCACGGAAAGCCTGCAATTTCATAGCATCTCTGCTATTCGGTCAAAAAATATTTTCATCACAATATTATGACCACCTTTAGGAAAGATGCACTAACAAAGAGAAACTTCAGTGACAGCTGCTTACCATGCTTAAGGCAGAAAGATTTTTGGCAAAAATAAATAGAAAATGAGACTTCTGAAAATACTTCATTTGTTTTATAAGCAGACTGAGATATTTGATTGGCATAAAATAGTGGTACTGAAGTCAATACATTTATCTACTGCCTCTGCTGAGAACTGGAGTGAAGGGAGGGCATTCAGCACATGACAGCATCCCCCCCAGTGGAAGGCAGCAGGAGAGGAAAAAGTGAAGGGAGAGGAATGCTGCCTTCACTATGCTTGTCTCATCCTCCCTTCTCCCTTATAAATCCACCTTTTCAGAAGACATGGCTTAGAATCTAATCACTTTGCTTGAGGATTCCTCTTGCCTGTGAGAAGATCTAAGTCCTTCTTCTCATAACTTCAGAGTGAGCAGGTACAAAAATGGGATTACCTGCAGCTCCTAGGAAAGCTATATACCCTAATCCCACCTTTTCAGTGTGCATCTATCTGCGTTAGCTCTTGCTGGGAAAAAAAAAAACAACATTATTATCAACTGTAACATTCACAGTATCCAGCACAAACCGAAGCAGTAGGCTATGTCTGCTCTTCCTCGCTGTGTGGAATATAATCATTGTATCCTACTGGAACGTGTGAGTTTCAGCATCAAAACTCAAACCATAGCTGTAGGTGTCTGTTTGTGAATACGATGCCTCATCTTAGGCGCCCGGACCTGAGAATGTTAGCCTTAAAGTCTGTTGGCATCTCTCAGAAGCTGCAAAGTCAGAGGAACCCAGTCTGGCTGTCTGAAAAGTTTCATTCAGATTGCTTTAAATATTTTGTGGATGATTACAGTCTGAACATTTGACTACATGCCACTTCATTAGACTTACCCTTTTTTTTGTTCATACCATAGATGGGAAATTAAAAATGATCTCTCTAAAAACTCTGATATTTAATTTCCCATAAGATATGAAAGATATTCAGAGCAGTGTCTGGAAAAAAATTAGGATAATAAGGTGTATAAATCTCTGCTTCATTTGAAACAAAGCATAAAAGCCGACCCCACATTAATTTTTTTGCTGAAAGAACTTCAATAAGTTTTAAAGTAAGTGTTTCATTTACTGCCACATGCCACACATACATGGCAAACAGTTTATACAAACCACAACACTCAGCTGTTCCTGGTTAGGTAGAACAGCCCTCCCCTGAACACCCAGGCTGCTCTCGGCTCCCCCGGGATGCTCTGCTGTGGGTGCTCAGCATCAGCCTGCACCACAGAGGAGCACATGAACGAGGTTTGCCCAGCCAGGAGGAGATCTGTCACTGGAGGACTGCTGAGGTCTGGCCTGAGTGCACATGTAGTATTTTGCTGGCTCAGACCAACGTGCCCTGCACTTCTGCAGACAGTTTAAGCACAGCGTAACTGCCCCTGGCCTGGTGGTCTCGCAGCACTGCCTTCTTTGCACAGCTCCTGGTGAACCAGCTGTCTGTTCAGCTAACGGGGAGAATTCTCCACCATGTCCACATACAGTGTAAGATCTGGGCCCAGTAAGCTATTCAGTGAAAGGGACACGTCTTCCCTGAAGCCAACAGCCTGCGAGCAGATACAGTCGGAAGGCCTGTACCTTCGAGTTCCTAAGGGCACAAGATTTGCAACAAAGCACTTAATTTAGGGTTTGATTATTACTAACATAGTAAGGCTTATTTACAAGAGCTTCAATGAGTCAGTGATCTCACTTATTGTGCAAGCACTACATCCAAAACGTTAGCCACTTATTCCAAAGGGACATGATGAACTTGGAAATCCACTCCGTTCTGACAGATACAATTTCAGTTGTCCTCACTGCTCTGTGAAGTCCCTCAGCTACTTTATGCATGTTTGAAATCCAATTTAAGGAATATTTTCCAGTATTCTGTTGCTGTATGAAAGAAATCAGCACCCTGGGAGGAACAAATCCATGCAAAGGGCAAACTGAAACTGACTAGATATGTGGTATCTCTAAAGGTCCAAACAAAATAGGAGTGGGAGTGAAGGAAAATTATTTTCAGGGCATTTTTCACTCACAGACAATATTGTGAAGTGCTTGGAATACCAGAAAGTTCATTTTGAAACAGAGGAGTGATGTTTACAACAGTCATTGTGTAAATATGTGTTGGTTTCATGTACATTTTCCTAATACTTAAAATTAACATCAGTTTATATACTGCTGAGAAAAGGTGCTGGATTCTTTTACTGCACAAACAGGTACTACACAGCAGCTTGGCAAGCATGTCCTGAACCACAGCCTGCTCCATCCTTCGTTTGGTGAAAGGAGTGTTCAAAGAGCTGCATGACTGGGGTACCATAAAAGGGAGACTTCTAAGCTCAGCTCTGGGACTGCCCTGACTAAAGCAGACTAACCCAGTGAGCAGAATGCATCACACAGATTAAAAGTAAGGTTAATTTACTGGAAAATTGTTTGTATCACACTATGCAGCGGCCGCTCCTGATCAGTGTAACAGCAGAGCAGGCCCTTGCATTGAGAGCTGCATCTTCCTCTGGAGCTGGGTTTTGCATCCAAGCCAGGTAAAAGGATGCCAGGTGTAGGTCAAGTATAAAGATACTACTGTGCCAGAGGGAAAATGCTACATACTATTAGTGTTGTATCCATACAAGGGGCTATACTGCTTACATTCTCCTGTGTTAAACACACTGACCAAGCAAACAAACAACCCCCCCAACAATACACCCTTATTACTACTAAATCATGAATACAGATCAAATGTTCCCATTCCTGTTTCATTTTGCTCTACTGATTGAGAGACCTAGCAAGAATGTCAGTTCTGGTGGTGGCTTTGTGATCTGGATCCTGCTTGGTAGGATCTATGCAGAGACCAACAACTCATTTTGCACAACCCACGATGCAGGCATCAGATGACTGTGGCTTTCAGTTACTACCTCTGGACCGAAGCCAGAAGCCTAGTGGTGAAAAGCTCTTTATACCATTACCAATCCCTCGAGCCACCCAGTCCTTCTGCATTGCATACAGGTTTTTAGTGTTGTGCCTTAAGATCTGTTCTGGTTCTGAGTAACGTTCTTTGTGATGGGAGTCTTGCCACTCCCCCTCTCAGGAGGGGAAAAAAAAAAAACCAAGAAGGGAGTGTGAAACCTATTTTCAAACTCTGTTTTGATTATCTGATGCAGCTCCTGCTCCTGGGTTCTCTAAGGGAGAGATGTGAGTCCTGGGGAATGTCTGTCTCAGTGCAGAGCTGAGACCTGTGTGCACTCGGTCAGTGCTGCTGGCTTTAGCTCAGTGATGGCTCTTGCATTGGCGCATCCGATGCTGGGTTCCCTTACAGGGACAACTGACAGGCTTTCCTGGATAGCTGCAGCCTGGCTGGGCTGAATCACACACAGGTCGGTCTGATCCTGACCCATGCATAATGGCAGCATAAATACATCCCAGACAAGGCAGAAGGCAAAGCCAGTGAGCCCCCAGAATATCTGCTTGCAGCTGCTTTCCATCTGAAGTAACCACCGAGAGCTGCAGGCGAATGGTGCCACCTCTGCAGCTCCCATCCTGCCTCTCAGCACTGCAACTCGCTGTAAAATGGCACCCGTGCAGATTTCTCTTCCAGTTTCTTTGCTCTCCCACTCTTCAGAAAGCACATCACATACACAGCAGCTCTTCCCTGCAGAGTCTTAACAGTAACACACTGGTACTCAGCCTTCCCAAAAGACAGCTGCAAGTGGCTGATCCTTCAAAACACGTCTACAGATTTACAGTCTTTAATGTTGATTGCTGAATGTTTCTGTTTCTTTCTGAACCATTCCAACGGTTGTTTCAAGTGAATGTATTCATCCCCTTCCTTTTAACCATTGGAGTTTCTTGCTTGGCCTGGGAGCGTGGAAGAGGGAATGAAAGGGTCTCTTCAAATCCGCCGTAGCTGCTCCCTCAAAAGAGAGCATTGACATGGATTTTGCAGCTCTTGTGTGCAGCATGACTCCCGGAGGAGTTACACACACAGAAAGACTGCAGGATCCTTGTGGGCACTCCAGGAAGAGTGTGGCTATTCTCCTCCCCACGCGATGAGAGTATCGTATCTATTCCTAGCATGGCTCTACCAGGTGGCAGCGCTCCCCTGCCAACATACCTCTGGTTTGGCGCACCTTGAAAGCAGTGATGCTACATTATGTGATGACGTCATTATATTTATTTCAACTTCCAATGAAGATTTCCTGACAAATCTCTGACCTGGAATATCTTCTTTTTAATGGATCCAAGATCCAACCAACGCGGTGCAGATTACATTTATATAACAAGTAAGGTGGACTGCAAAGAATTTTTTAACAGCTGTTGACATTACTAAACTAAGATTATTTCTCTATTAAAATTATGGACAAGGAAAAACTTGCCCAGTATTTATACAAACAGCACTGCTCTAATTTCTAGCTGTGGTTATTTTTGTGATGCACCATGCACTCGTGCAATCTCAAGAATGTATCTTTGTGGTGGTATTTTGTAAAGGATAAAAGAACTCAAATGCATTTTTTTCACACAAGTAGAAGTGTGAGGGCCGCATGCTTTGGTGGTACGTGTAACACATCTTCCTCACTGGTTCTTTTTCTTCACACTTTCGATTTTGAACTTATTACAAACTCTTGGACAACTTAATTCTGGTCTTTATTTTCTTCATCAACAGTATCACTCGGCTCTTCTGAATTAGAGTACAGCACCGTACTCTTCTTTAAACATCACGTACTTCTGATAAACAGAATACTGCATAAGATACTGTTCTGCACTGGCAGAGATCATGCTCTGGATGTTGCATCCAAGGCCATCGAGGGATCACCTTGAACGCTGGGCCTTACTCCCCATGTTCTGAATAGACAGGTGGTGAGCGAGGGCAGACGGTGCTGGGTGGAAGCTAACAGTGCCAACAGGGAAGGCAAAGAGCTGCACTTCTCACAAAGGGCTGTGTGCATCGGTGAAAAGACTCACCTGAGGTTGCATTCTGTGCTAGAGGTGAATACGAATTTAAATTTCCAACGTTACACTTTAAGGCACTAAAATTGCAAAAGAAGAAACTGAAGAGTAACTACAAGCTCAACTTCAACCTTTCCCTTCTTATTTCTTCCCCACAGTGGTCTCTGTGAGGTCTTATGATGCCACTACAAAGATGAGCAAACAAAAATTGGCCGTGTTAGGAATTGATTTCAATTTGAAAGAGCCATAATTCAATTCTGTTCTAAAAACATATTACAAAATCTAATATTAAAAAGATTTGCATAGAAACATTCACCAGAAAGCTATTTTATTTGTTTGGCTTGAAACACTTCCACTACAAGCCAAACATTTCAACACTGGGGCAGGAGGACCAGAAAGTGAACCTGACCAGAAACAACAGTGGAAACAACTAGTTTATTTTTACTCCACCAGCTGACAAAATTTAGTTAGTTCTTAAAGAAAAATAATAAAAATCACGTGCCTTGTGGAGGGTGAAAGTTGATTTTTTTGACCCAAACTGTGACCGTATTTCTCAGCACTGGGGCACTGTTAGCTGAGGAGGGACGCACGGAGCCGTGCTGTACTGACTGCAGTGCCCATCAGCTGGAGGCAGGAGCCAGCTGTGGTGCTGAGCAGACACACGCACAGCAACGCACACAGCAGCACTCAGATCTGCAGACAGGCAGAGGCGGTTTGCAGACAACATCTCTGTTTGCCCCACTGCGGGATCACCGAGGGATGAATCGGGGGCGAGTCCCTCACTGCCGGTGGGAATATTACCGTAGTAACGTCTGCTAATGGGGCAAAGGACCTTGTATTGTAATCCAGTGACATTTTCAACCTTCGGAGAACTTTTGTTGACATTCCCGCGTCGCTGGCTGCCATCCCAGCATGAAATAGTTTCTGTTCACATAATTCTCGTGTTTACCAGTCATGAAAAACTCTTGCTTTTGGCTTTTTTTTTTAAATAAACTTTTTTTTTTTTTGCAAGTGAAACTCTGTCTAAAAAAATATTGGCCCCAGGCATAGAAGGTTTTGCATAAATTCATATGTGATGAATGGCTGATTTTAATGTTATTTGGGTATTTGTCAGAACCTAACAAATATACATGGTAATGGTGGTTCATAAACTTAAACATCTCAATATCCCCTTTCTTCTAGAAATAAATTACGTTTGTTTGCCCTGCCTGGAGTCCTAAGGTAGCCGACATTAGGAATATTTTAAATGTGATCATCCATCCAGCATGTCTTTCAGGCGCCACGAAGATTAAATGAAAGAATCATAAGATGAAGGTCTTTAACTTTTAATCCTTTTACAATGAACCCTTAGATAGACATGGGGGCAGGGTGCCTTCTATGTGAGTAATAATGCCTCTGTTCCTCTTCACTAGGTTAATGAATACCCTAAATGTCCCAAGATCTGATTTTTTTTCCTAAAGTACTGAAATTAAAAGCAAAGAGACGGACGGTAAAACGCACCGAGAGAGCGAGAGGGAGAATGAATATGCAGTGGGAGATAGGCGAGCTGAGCGCCGAGGAAAGCAGGGCTGGGCTCTGCCAGCGAGAGACACGCGGCTGCAGAATGATTAGCATAGATTCCCTGAGCTAAAAAAAAAAAAAAAAAAAAAAAAAGTTTTTTGATTCCAAGATAAATAAGGAAAAGGCTTTCTGCACTGTCAGGGCGCCTCTGAGGAACACGTGGAGCGTTTGTTTTTGCAGTCGGTACCTATGAGATACAACCGCCGGCCGTCCCAGCACGGCGCGGCCCAGCGCTCCGCTGCCGGCGGCGGGTCCTGACGGAGCCGCGGGGTATTTCCGCGTCCGCGGAGCCGGAGAGCGGCGCGGGGCGGCCGGAGCCGGGCTGGGGGGGCGGCGGGACGCGGACAGCGCCGTGCCGTGCTACACCCGTACCGCACCGCACCGCGGGGCCCGCCGAAACGAGCGGGTCCGTGCCCAACCCAGGCGCTGCCGGCGACGGATCACCCGGGGACCGGCGGGTGCCCAGAGTTAATGGGCTGTGAGGGCGATTGTCGCCGGTCGGGGAGGGCGTGCGACGCTGTCACAGGATCGGGCTAATAACGCGTCTGCGCTGCAAACCCCTGAAGCCCAAGGGTCAAGTTTCAGCAGCGTCCCACCACAATGGTAGGTGTGAAAGACACGTGTCCCGTTGTAAATGAAATGTCAAGCGGCTACAAAAGCCCAGAGCAGCGCCCCGGAGCCCCGCGGTTTCCCCGCGTGCGGCGCTGGAGCTGCGCGGGCTGCGGAACCCGCGGAGCGGAGCGGAGCAGCGCGGGGCGGCCGCACCGAACAGCAAACAGCATCCGCACGGCGCACGTTTTAGTGGTTGACTTTAATTCTGCTCTGCGCTTTTACTACAGGGATATAAAGAATAAATAGCAGATACTCTTCATTTACATAGAATTAAGTCATTCAAACCGTTCTATTTACAATAACATTGTGCTCGAGGCGTTTTCTTTTTAACCTAAAGTCCGTAAGAAGAAAAAACAAACAAACACACCAGCACGCTTTCCAAATAATGGAAAATAGCTTTAAAAGGTTTTCTTATCAAAAAGTTTGGTTTGTATTTTTTAATCCTTTTATTAAAAAACAACAACAACAACAACAAACCGACTTCGCCAAAGCGAAGCAACTCCTCTCTGGAATATAAATACAAAAAAAAAAAAAAAAAAAAAAAGATACATTAGCAACGATCAGGGTAATAGTCTTAAAAATACAGTAGACGCTGATTATTTCACGTATAATACTGACCTTTTAATAGTATATTAAAACGGTGCCATATATACACACAATATACATTCTCCTACACATTACAGTGCATTACAACGTTAACCAGAAAGCAGTGTCTCTTGTTTGTGTTGCAGCAAAGGTCCCCGGCAGCCCGGCGGGCACGCAGCCCTAGCAGGAGCACTTGCACTCCGCGATGATGGGGTACTGGATGGGGATCCACGTGCACCGCTGCCCGCCCCGCCGCTGGCACCGCCACCTCAGGATCGTTAAATGCACGGACTTGGCAGGTTTGCAGACCATGCCTTCTGGGACCGAGCAAGACCTTTTACTGTAGCAGCTGCCCACTTTGACGTACCGGGGCCAAAAGCGGCTGCCGAGATCGTTCCACGTGTATAGGACCGGGCAGAAGGTCTGGGACCAGAGCCACATCTGCAGCTTCCTGCGCAGCTTCTTGCTCAGCCTGTGCTTCTTGCCCGGCTGCAGCCCGTCGTAGAACTCCAGCCCCTTGATTTCGCCGGGCATCGCTCCCGAGGGTCTCTGCCGCAGCAGCAAGTCCAGCTCGGCCAGATCGTCTACCCCGAGCCGATCCTCGGGCAGGGAAATAGCCATAAAGTTAGGGTCGAAGTGTCCTCCCATGAGGCTCCTTAGCAAGGTCTCGTTAAGATCCTTCTCCTTGGGGTCAAAGATAGGGTCCGGGTGCTCGATTAGATCCACCAGAGGCAGGTTGTCGCTGGGAGCCGGGCGAATGTGCAGGTAGTGCTGGCAGGAGCCCTGCTGCAGCCGGAGCCCCAGCAGCACCGCCGCGGCGTATATAGTCACAAGGCACTGGGAATGATCCATCCTTGGGAGACCGCCGGGGGGGGGGGAGGGGGGCTGGGTTCACCAAGCAGCGGGGGAAGAAGGTGCGAGCAAATGCATCAGAAAACTCGGACGCGGATATCCCGGACCGCCTGTCCGTGCGGGGCTCCGCTCCGCTCCCGCACCGGCGCACGCAGCCCCCGGCCGCGGGCAGAGCCGGCCCCGCTCCTCGCGAGCCGCTCGAGAAAAGCTCTCCCGGTGGAGCCGCTCCAAAATTCTGCCGCAGCCGCCGCTTCTTTTCGCGCTCCCCGCGACGAGGAGACAGACGCCTCTTTTTGTTGCGAGTCGCGCTCCCCGATGCCGCTCCTCGCCGTCCGCCCGTGCGTGTGCGAGAAGTCGCCGCCGGCTCTTCCTCCCCGCTCCTCTCCGCCGTTTGCAAAGCCGCCTCCTCAGCAGCAACGGCAGCCGTGCACGTTGGCACCAGTTTGTCTGCTTCGCGAGGACCCAAAGCCTTTAAATTTCCTGCACTTTCAGCTTCATCTCCATGGAAACCACAGACTCTCTTCTAACCCACCCCACCCCCCTTAAAAAAAACCACACGCACAACGCAACCCCCACTCCCACAAAAGTCCGGGAGAGCGCGGCTTCCCCCTTGCCACCCCGCACACACCCTCTGCTGGGGAAGGCTGCAGCCCGCCGCCTCCCCCCGCCTCCCGCCGCTCCCCGGGAGATGCTCGGCGCGGGGCAGCGCTCCGTTCCGCTCCTCCCGCCGGCAGCGGCGGCTCGGCACGGCGCTCACCCCATGGGCGCGGCGGCGGGGCGGCGGGGCGGCGGAGCGGCGGGGCGGCGGAGCGCGGCCCGGGAGCGGAGCGCGGCCCCACGCTATCCGCGCCGCTCCCCGGCGCCGCGCGGCGCTACCTGGCCGCGGGCGGAAGGTTTGCCCGGCTCCGCACATGGGCCCGTGATGTAATTCCCACTACGCGCCCGGCTGGCCGCCCGCCCGCCCGCGGGGACGCGGCAGAGCAGACGCCCCGGCCCCGGCCGGGCATAGCGGGCCCTCTGCTGGCGGCGCCGGGCCGAGCCGAGCCGAGCCGAGCCGAGCCGAGCGGGGGCCGCCCCGCGGACATCCCGGCGGAGCGCGGCGGCGGCCCTCCTGCAGCGCTGCCCGGAGCGCACCCTGCGGCCCCACGGCCGCGCTCGGGGCTGCTCCGTCGGAAACACCGTCGCGTTGCCAAAACGCTGCCTCGACGTTACGCACGTGGAGCGGTTTTACAGACTGACACCAAACGCCGTTTCTACTGCAGAAGTGCTGTGTCACAAAAAGCATCGCGAGGCACGGTCGGCATGCAGGCAGGGTCAGTGAGCGCTCCGTGAGGACGGGAGTAAAACGTCCTACAGTGCTGGAATCCTACGGGCTGTGTAGACACTTAGGAGCCTGAGTTTAACGGACTGAAGCTCAGCCACTTTTAAATTATTCATGCATTTGTTAAAACGCTGCTCTTCACATTTAGGATCTTAATGAATGTAATACGTTGATTGTATTACCCACGTTCAGCTGCTTTTCTAAAAATTAACTGTATTTTAACATCTATTTTCACTCCCTAGGCTGAACTCAACACAATGACATGAAGAAGGTGGAAAACTGACCCAAGCCATGTGCCAGAAAAGGAGGCTGACAGTGAACTAGGTGCTGTGCTCTCCGCCCTCACTGCCTTCCCACCTGAAGCCGGCCTCGTTTCGCTGTGGAGCTCTTTTGGGAGGGATTGCATTCAGGCTGTGAGTTCTACAGTTAGAAATGTGCGGTATTAAGTGGATGAGGAAGAGCGAAACCGCTCCTCCTTGGATCCCAACCTCCCTTCTCCTTCTTTTCAGGGAGTCTTCGTTGCCATACTTCTTTGTAAAGGATTTTTATGAAAGCAGTCAAATATTAGGTTAGATCAGATTTTTCCCCAATGAAACTGCTGGGAAAGTGGCCACTGGTGTGGGCCAGTTCCTCCTCATTGTGTACCGCAATGCTGCCAAGGAGCAGACAGGGAAAGCAACCTGTAAGTCACTGCAAATATTTCTGAATTTGCTTTCAAGCCACCTTGTTTAAACACAAAGACACAAAAACAACAACAGGTTAAAATAACTCCTTTGAAGGGAAAGCAAAAATTCTGAAGTTACTTCCTGACATCCTGTATTTCTGCTTTCATAACAAATTCAGTTTTACTCTGTTGGTACTTGAAAACAGTTTTTTTAACGACCAGTCTCAGAGTCTAAAAATAAAGCCTACGAAGCCTGTGTCCTGCCTGTTCATGCCAGCTGTGTGCTTCAGGTTCTACACTCAAAACCACGGGGAGCCCTGACCCTCCCGTGCCGCACTGCAGCTGTGGGGCTGCAGGAAGAGCGGGTTGCTCCGTGCTGTGCCTGCGCCAGGCCAGGTGTCTGCAAGGAGCACCGCGCTGCTGGCGAGGCCGCACGAGCTCGAGGAAAGCAGAAGTGACAGAAGTCACTCACGGCCCAAGAATTTCTCGGTGGAATGGCTGATAGCAGGATGGGGAGAGCTGCCAGTAACAGCTCTGCCAGAAGCCTCTGGGTCAGAGGGAAAAGAGATTTGGATCCCCATCAAATTGGTTTAGTTCAGGGTTTGCTGAAAACAGCAATAAATGAAACCCAGAGGTAAAGGGCCTGATCCAGAGCTGGTGCATGATGCCAGCCCTGCCTGGGATAGGGACAGAGGCCAGCAGCTCAGGCAGGACCGAGCTGGTCACTCTACTGGCAATGGTGCCTGGTGCAGAGGAGGAAACAACTCCCTTTGCCTCAAATTTATTGGTTCTGGAGTGCTGACAGTAGTAAAAATGTGTTTTTTCAGTAGACAAAGCAAATACAACTTTCAAGGCACAAGGAAGCCAATGTGGGCTTGCTGGAGATGCTGCTCCTGCAGGGTCACAGCGCTGATGAGGAGAGAAGAAGCATGCAGCTGCCCTGCTGGGACTCTGGAGGCACAGCTCTGAAAACACATTATGTTAAGGATCTGATCGCAGCCCAAAAGGATTCACAGAGAGAATTCCAGAGCGATTTGCTTCCTGTTAAATCTGCCCAGAGAAACTGACCGTGTTTGCTGAGCCACCCCAGGGCTCAGGGCCTTCGTGCTGAATGCAGTGCAGGGGCTGAGCCACCTCTACAGCAGAGTGAATCTCACAGAAAGGAATAAAGCACCCAAAGCTGGGAGAGGAGAAACCGTGCCAGGTGTGCTCAGTGAAGCTGTGTCCTCCTTAGCAGAGGAGGCTTCCTCACAACTGTTCTTGTTTCCCTTACAGATTATTTTAATGTAGGTCAGGAACTCATTGCCTCTTGCTTCTTATTTTCAAGAATGTGCCTGCAGATTAGACAATGACTGTTTGTTAAATGAAGCAAAACCGACAGCACAACCAGAGAAGTCCTGTGCCCATCAGGCTTCATGCAATACGTTTCAGAGTTTTGTGCTTTCCTATCTAAACAGCAGGAATGCTGGTCCTTGCTCTTTCACACCGATACTGCAAAGCACAATTAGAGTAAACCTGTATCAATACAGAGGAAAAAGTCCAAAGTCTTGCTAAAATTACAGAGGAAATTTCTGACTGAAAGAGCAGAAAAGTGAACCGAAGTCACTTCAGGTGCAGTCTTATCTCCTAGTTAGCTCCTGGACCAACTCCCTGTTCCTTGATCACAATCCTATACATTCTGTAAGAAACTCTAGAATTCATTTTCAACTTGTTTTCTTTTAAACTGTGAATCCCTAAAAGATTTCTAAAGCAGATGCACATTTTACATAGTTCTCATATGCCCCATGGCAAACTTCCCAGTTGACCTTCTAGCTCTCATAGGCCACGTGTGAGCTCACCCGGGACTCCAGGCACTGCAGGTGGACTTAAATGTTCCACAGCTTGCAAACAACGTCCTTTAGGCTGGCATGGTTTGGGAAGCTCCAGCCAGATCTCAGAAACAGTGCTGCATCTCATGGTACCTCATCCATTTCCCTTTCCAAATTCAAACACAGAATGAAGAGTGTTTTAATGGACTACACAATGTTAGTAGGTGATCAGCTACTCTGAAAGAAAACAGTTATGAATCACATACTTTGGAAGGTAAACAATTTTTTGAGAGAGCAAAGTTCTGCCTTGAAATCCCAAGAGAATGGAAACGGATGGATGCATTTGGCCAAGAAGCTGCATCTGCAGTGACAAATGATATATAAATAATGTATTTTGAAACTAAGCTCTGGGATGAATGTTTTATGGTGGAGTAAATCCTAGGATGACTGATGTGTTAAAGCAATAAAAAGAAGAAAAAAGAAAAAAGACACCCCCTCCCCAATAAAAATTAAGGTTTTAGTCCACAATAAGTACAGCTATATGGAAAGAGCAGACTTGACACTTGCCAAACATATCCTTAAAAAAAGAGAGCAAAGACTGCCAAAGAAGAGAAGAAAGTCTTGCAAGGTCCTTAAAGAACTGCTCTATTTCTCTCCCTTCACGTCGTTCTTGCTCTTCAAATACTGCACCTCCCTGATTCTCAGCCCGCTCTCCTCTCGCTCCTGCATTTTTCCTATGCTATAGACTCTTGTCTTTAGAACAGGGCTTGTGCATTCATCTGCTGATAAACTGTTTATCTTAGCTTTTATGAGGGCGCCTTGCTGCAAGCCAGCCAGAGACAGGATCCTGGGTGTTTGTCTTTTTTTTAAAAGAGGGTCCGGGAAGTGGCGGGTATTTATACCTCCCCTTGGCTCTATATATCATGGGAGGTGGAACTCCACTGTCTCTGTCTCTTGCTTTTTCTCTCAGCAGTGTTTTGTGCCATAAATCTGAATCTCTCAGAACAGTTTTCTTGGCTGCAACCCCGCTTGCAGGAATTAAACATTTTATTTACTTATTTATTCATTGCTGCAAAAGGTCTGCGACAGAGGAAAGCCAGAGCTTTTCTAATACCCTCCCCACCTCCCCCCCGCCCCACCTAACCATCCTGCTTTCTGTGCCAAATATTAACATCTCTGCAGTCAAGAAAAGAGAGCAGAGCAGGCAGAGTGCCTCGCAGTTTGCAGACCAATTCATTACAGAGAGGCCAGTGGGAGAACTGGCAAAGATGAAACAGAAACCGGGACATTTTTTATGTTAAAAAATGACACTTATATTTATAAGCAATGGCTCCTGAAGGGGATTTCATTTTCCACACAGGCAACACTGTTTATCCAAACAAACTCCCTGTAGCAGCATATATTACATATATACACACATGACAAGCAGGAATGTATTTATCCTCTTTTTTTTTTTTTTTTTTTTTTTGCCAGCTTATTAAGATAAACATCTACTGAGATAAACCAATTTTTTCCTATTCACTTCTTTATAGAACACCACAGACAACTGAGTGACAGAGATTCAACAAAACAAGAAATACAGCAACCCCCCAGTGGAGACCTGCATGTGTGAGTGATTCATTGATGCCAGCTACCGAACAACCCCGACACATAACATTTCCCACCTCTGATATTTAGAAAGACCCTCTCACCCTTTTAGCACCAATGGAGCCCTTGGAATGTTTTATTGCTAATTGTCTAATGCTCCGTGATGAATGGCTGCTTGACTGAAAATGACAACCCCTTTTCTCTCAACTACTTCATTTTCCTGGCTCCAGTGGGGGTGAAGAGGAAAAAATAAATCCGATTACATCATATTTAGCCTCTTGGTTATGAATGAAGGAAGATTAAACTTAATTTAAAAGTACTTCTGTCAACGATGTCCTTAGCCCACAGTCCCTTGCACTCAGTAAATGCTGCCTCAGATACTGGGGCAAAATGTTCCAAAGTCTGCTCAGGGGAGCGGATCACTGAGCTATCAGGGGAAGCAGCCCCCAGCCAAATCTAGATGGCTGCATTTGTGATCACAAGAAATATTTTGGCTACAGAGTAATTAAAGAGCATGCTTTAACCTAACACAAAACAACTTCTGACTACAGCCCTGCCTCCAGAGTAAAGGCAAGAGGGGAAGGTCCAACTGGGAATTTCTGCGCTATTAGCTATTCTTTAAATCTTCTCTGGTTGGAAGATCTGCAAGGATGAAGGAGATTTAATAACTTGAAAAAGAATAAACTGTGTGTTTTTCCTCAGCATCTGTATTTATCACTCCTTTCCTGCATCTTACGCTTTTTCCCTTTAGGGAATCTGATCTCTTCAAAAAGATCAGCATGATCAGCCAGAGTCGTGTGCATAACATTATCTTCACAGCCACCACAAAATGACATGAAATCCAAATGCACAGTGACAGGGTTGGCTGTGAAAAGCTCAATATTGAACTGAGTCATTTTCAAAGAAACTTGTACCTTCAGTGGCAAACAGAAAGCTTTCCATTTTCTCTCCCAAATGACGAGACAGACATACACATGGGGTTATCTGATTAATTCAGAATCAGAAACAGACACAAAAGAGACATATTCCAAACCTGCCAATGTTCAGCATGAACCTCTGGGACATGTTCATTTGGCTTGGGAGTTTCAAGTCTTTGCTTGTGAGGGCAAAGGGACCCAGGCAAGTCAAGTAATGAATCTAGGCTTCCCAGACACAGATTTGACATTTGCTCTCTCCCTCTGACTCGGGCTTTGACTGGGTTCAGGGATTAATTAGGCCATGCAAACGAGTTAGGTTCTCTCTTCTGGCAACCTGGTCACGTAGGGAACCCCCACCCCTCCCCTTCCCCATGCTCTCCTTCCCCATAATGAAGCATGACTGTAGTAAAACAAGTCTTTTGATGGTGCCTCTTCTCATCACTTTCAAGACAAACAATGTCTCAGAAGCCCCCCAGCTGCTTTTATTTTTCTTATATCTACAGTTACATCTTGGGTGTGTTTACTCATCCTCATTAAATATGTGTCCCCCACCATCCTTTTTAATATCCTTCCTTTATTGCAGTTTACACAACACATCAATTACAGGATAGAGTTAAAACTTTTAGAGCCATTTTTGGGCATAGTGCAACATCCCACAGCACCACCATCTCTAAAGGAGAACTGACACAGGCTGCAGTAGGAACATGAGACAAACACGTCTGCAGCAAAGAAAGAGGGGTCACAAATCACTTGTGCTCAGCTCAGAGCAAAGCATCTCTTACATACAGTCAACTTCCTTCAGAAACCATCAGTTAGGAGTTTTGCTTTCTTTTCATTCAAAAACATTCACAAGTGACTAATACTTTCCTCCTTCTAGCACAGACACTTGTAAAGTCTAAGGTGGGACCATATGAAGAAAGCACCCATCCCAGGACTAACAATCAGCCAGATTTTCACACCTATACCATGGTCTTAAGATCATTTTCTTTCAAGCAAGACTGAAATAATGGCACTGAATGGAAGACCTTGCTGTTCAGCATGCCTTCTCAAGTCACATCAACTTTTAAAGTACTTGTTTTCATAATAAACACATCAGTAAGATGCCAGACACAAAGGAGTATCCTTTAACCATTATTTGGATTCGTTCTCTGCACACATCTGCATGAGTGTGTGCACATGTGCAATTGCTTCCCATGCAGGAACAGCGTTCCTGTTGTTCCCATTCTTGATAGAATAAAGAGTTTTTGGAATACTATTGTGTTTTTATTCAGAATAAGATCAAAACCAAACAAAAACCATAATTGCCATGACCACAGTAGGAGATTCACAAGAGTTCCCCATACTCTGAACATGAAGGTCAGCTTCAGCACAACTTTTTAAGTACACTGAGCACTTAACCTCAAATATTAGGTATCAGTTTGCACAAGTGATTCAAAGAGACCTACCTTTGTGACACAACAAGCCACACTGCTGCTTTAGTAGAGTCTCATGGCAGAGCTGGCTTTCTACCCCACTCTCACTTAAGATTTCCTCACTTTTCTCATCAGAACAGAAGGCAAGAATAACTCTGCTCTGCAGACTGTCACCTCAGTCTCTCACTCCAGGGGCACAATTCAGCTCCTGATACTGGTGTTTGCCTGTCATCCTCCCATGTTAGATCTCTTAAATAAGCAAATAAATACACAGCCTTTCTGCAGCCCTTGTGTGCCGAGGCTTTGGTCCTGCCCAGCAGCTCAGGGCTGCAGGAGCAGGGTGGGGGTGAGGTGGGGGCGATCGCCCTCCAACACCGGGACCGTTTGTAAATTACCCTAAGCTTCCCTTAGTCATTATTCCATTAACTGCCTCTTGGTAGATCTGTCAGTAACTAAGCTGGGTCTTATTTGTAGAGAATCAGAGGCTATTTGCTGTACTAAGTGAGCCATGAGAGCGAAAGGGTTTGGGATTTATTTGTAATTACAGTCGGGATTTTTTTTCTTCTCCTTCTTGCCTGGACCCCACTGGTACTTTCATTCACATTCCCTAAGCTGAAGCTGGCGCCAGGATCACAGGCTGGCCCTGTGTTTATGTCATTGAGACTAGGACAATATTTCAGTGTGGAGCCAGACCGCAGGGATCCACTCTATAAAACCCTCACTAAAAATAGACAGCCGCCCTGCCCCCAGGCCCGCGGGCCGCCGGCACCCTGCGAGGCACACAGCCCCCGGCCAGCCCCCAGCTCCCCAGGGCTCCCTGTCCCTCCAGCTCTCTGCACGGGGATGCAGCACCTTGGGGTGCCCGGCTGCCCCAGGCCCGGCTGCCAGCACAGAGCCAGTGAGCATCCCAGAGCCAGAAGGGTAGTGTGGCTGTGGCAGGAAGAGAAAGAGATACCTGAACACACTGGTGCTGGGACAACTCCTCTCCCTCTGCAGCTCGTGGAGGTGTTCAGAGAAACCCCGGCAGGACAAAACTGGGTCAAAGATGTCACCTCTGTCTGATAAATCTTTCCTTCAGCAAATTAAAAAAAAAAAAAAAAAAAGAGCTGAACATTTCCATCTCATAGCTGTCAATTTTATTCAAAAGCATGAACCAGGGCAAATCATTCAGCCTTTTCAATGCCACTGGTGCGTGATCCCTCAGCTTGGGAGGATAAATGTAATGAGCCAAGTGTCTGTTGATTAGTTCAGCAGCTACGCAGACAAGACAGGAGGCACTCAGTGCACAGATCCTCAAGGTAAAAGCCAGATCCCGCAGCTCAGATCCTGACACTGGAGAGGGCTTCATTCCAGAAGCCCGTGAAGGGACAGAAAAAGTCCACATGGACTTTAGTGGGCAGCAGAGCCTCCCAAAAGACAGTGGCAAAGAGCAGGCAGGCCTCAATTCCCTCGTGCCCATGTATGTTCAGTTGCTAAGAATGCACACCCGAAGGCAGCGGATGCCCAGAGCAGCAGCACTGCTGCTGAGCGCTGCCAGTGCCCTGGGGAACAGCTCAGGGAGCAGCTTCTGTCCAGGTCCCTGTCACCACATCACCACCTTGGCACAGTCACGTACCAGCAGGAGCTAGATGCAACTGTGTGTGCTTGCTCAGGCCCCAAAACTGAATTCACGGTTCTGAGATCCTAGGTAGAACCCAGAACACTGCCAGACAGTGCTCATAATGGAAGCTGACTTTGGTCTGATTGGCTCATTCAGTGGGCAAACAAACATTTGTAAAAGGAGGTAACAGCTTGTATTATGGACTAAGAACACAGGAAAATAGCAGCTCCTTGTTGAAAGGCTGCTCTCGAAACCTTGTGTGAACATGTGGAGGGGTACGCAAGGATAGCTGTGATTTCATATGGAGATTTATCACAGACTGCAGAAAGGCAATCCAACAGATTTCATACAAACTGGTGCTCATTTTCTGCGTTGTGATATGTGCACTTGACACGTGCTCAGTGACTGTTGTTGAGTTCAGCTTCTTTCAGTCGCTCACTTTGCTTTCTCAGCTAAAGATATCGGTGAACACTGGTGCCCTGTAAGCAGGATTGCTTTGCAGCAGGCATTGTGTATGTGCTGAAGGCACTTCAGGCCCCACATTCTGGACCATCTCAGTGGACAACAGAGATAAAAAAGAGGGAAAAGGCAGATGAAAGCACACAGGCACACAGAGTACAGAACTGGCCACCACAAGGTCAGAAAACAGCAAAACTGAGCAGTCCTCACTTAGGACAATTCATGTCTTTTATCACAGTGAAATACTGGCAGAGAGGCTGCAGAGCCTCACGGCATCTCCTGATTTCATTGCAGTGGAGTTATCTGTCAGTGAGAAGGGCTGATCCCAGCCACACAGAAGGCAGTGGCAGACGTGCTGCTGCTGGCAGTGGACCTGCTGACTGGTGGTGAGTGCAAAGGACTAAGAATGCAGCTACAGGGAACAGTTGTGCAGGGAGGAATACTGATTACTCTCTGCACAAGTACTCAAAGTAATCCTCACAGAAAGGAAACACCACACAGACAAAAATTAGTTTAGAAGCAGCTTTCTAAATTTAACGTAACCGTTGGTAGAATTTCCTACTTTGCATCTGAATTGCTGCTGTTCCTCCACACCAGCACTGGGGAGCGGTTCCTGTGCAGCCCCCTGAGCAGGGCAGAGAGCGCTATGCAGAGCAGAGAGCCTGAAGGGCCTATGTGAGAGCATGGAACAAACACACCCGTGGCAATAAATCACGCTGTACCAGGTCCCTTAGTGTCTGAGAAACACTCCCAGGACTGCTCTCACACCTGAGCCAAGGCTGTGGATGTCTTTGTGACTGGGTGGACTTGCTTTGTGCCCCAGAGCTTGCTGCTCACGCACCTGACAGTGGTACAGTGCAAAGGGAGACTCTGAGCAAAGCAGTGCAGGAACTGAACATCATTCCAGCAAAACAAATTCTCTCCCCGTGTTCTGCCAAAGAATCCCAGTGTGGCAGCATGCACAGCACTGAAAGCTTTTCACAGGTGGCCACTTGATGGATATGCCTCATTTTCTACAATGCTTAAGCTATGCAGCCTCAGTTGAGTCTCTGTTCATAGCAGGGAGTGCGTTCAGAACAGCTGCAATTCAAGCCAGCTGGAACTGTGCTTTGAACATATAAAGTACTGATATGAAATATCAGCTCTTAGGTGGCTTGGATAAGCACACCCACAATCAGGGGATACTCAGTAATTTTGTCTGTAGACCATCTATGTCTTTCTTCTCCAACCACAACAGTGACATCACACCCATGATGATGCCATTAAGATAGCATATATATCCTCTCAAAGATTTGTTGTCGTATCTCAGAGCTCAGACATGGAGCAGCCATGTTTGGTATTGTACCAATGCATAAGAAAAAAGGCAGTCCCTGCCCCTACAAAAGTGCACAGTCTGATCTAAAACCAAGAGGGAGCACAACAGAAGACATGCTGTGCTGGACTGCTGCAGCACACCTGTGCTTGGCTCAAGTGTTTTGCAGATAAAGGTGCTGTGGTGAGGTCCTGCAGCCTGCCCAGCCCACGCCTGATGCTGTGCGTTCCGATGGACGCAGTCTCTTTCAAAAAGTCACTGCTGAGAGCTGCCAGGGAATTGAAAGGCTTCAAAGGACACTGAATGATAGAGAGGCCTTCAAACAGAGAGGATCATATATTAAGGGGCAAAACCACTCACTGTCTTACATGTACCACAGAAAGGCATGATTTGCGTTTTCCACATGAAACAAAGCCAAGCCTCCAGCTGTTTGTTTATTCTTTGCATTGCTCCCAAACAACCCAGTGGGGCAGTAGAACTACTGTCTCCCCAGCTGTGGACTGCTCCCACAAGAACCTTCTGCGATGGCTTTCACAGCTCATTTGAAATGTAAGCACTTCTCTTAATTTTAAAAGAAAGGGGAAAAAAAAAAAAAGAACAGTTGTTCTGAACCTGCAGATCTCTGCATTCTCTTCAAGTGAACACTAGTTGAGAATTCAGCATCAGTCAGATCTCACACACAGCTTCCAAGCACGGCAGGTATCTGCTGCAGGAGCAGTCTGTGGGATCCCTTGAAAACGTTTATGGAAATGTATTCTTTCAAATCCTCACACAGCCTTTCTCCCTTCCCTCCACCATTTCAGAACAGGAGTACATATACAGCTCTCTCTTTTCCTTGGCATCTGGACAACTCTTGTACTGTCACTGCCCTGTAGTCCTCAGCTGGCATAAGAATTCCAAAATAAATGAGCGTGTTGTAATCAGGAGAAAAATATTGTGTCCTTGTGGTGTTGATGTTTTTGCAGCTCAGCTTCTCAATGGCCACCACAAGTCGAGCTGCATATTTCTTTACAAAAATATGCCTGCACTGCTAACTTGGCAAGGCACTCGTTGAATAGGCATTTAGCTACTTAACTGTTCACTGTGGCCAACAAAGTTCTGTAGGAGAACCTGAAATGGGGAAGAAGAGGCACCTACGTGGCCAGCAAGCGTAGCAAGCAGGCAGTCCTTATGGCAAGTAGTGCCATACCATTAGCCAAAGGCTAATAGTGAGAGTATACAAGAGCAAATGTCTTTAAAGAGACAAAGACACTGACTAAATGCCTAAGTCTATGAATGTTTAAAGAAATCACCTAAGCAAAACAAACACGAACTGATAATTTATGAACCTTCCTACAGATGAAAAAGGAAGAGCATGTGAGGAGAGCACCAAACAATACTGCAAACCAGCATGGAAGTGCTTAAAAGTGTGCTGCTGTGTGAAGTCACGCAGCCTGGGGCAATGCACTCCCAGAGAACTAAAAGGGCCAGGGTGGGATTTTTAAAGCACTCGACGCCAGCTGAGTTCTGCCAACATCTGGCCCTGCCAAACGCAATCCCAGAAGAGCTCTTATCTGTGCACTGCTCTTACCGGGGCCATCCAAATTCCAGCGCCCTTCACTTCTTTCAGAAAGTGATGTGCTGTCTCAACTTCATTTCCAAACATGAGGTTCCGTTTATTCTGTAGCCTTAGAGCTCCTCTAAGTGTTTTTGCCTGTCCCCCATCATTTCACACCAAAGTATCATCAAACTCTGCTTATTTGCACTTTCAGCCTGTGCCTTCTCACCAGGAAGAGAGTACAGACAGAGCCGGAGCTGTGTATTTGCTCAAGCTGCACCATTTAAGTCAAGATCACTCAGACTGCCGATAGCTTTCTCACATCCTTCCCACAGGTGTCCCCTGGTTGCTGGCTGCAGTGCACAGCACCAGGGATGGAGGTTTGCTCCAGGCACAGCAGGTGAGCGTGGGGTGGTGAGGTCACACAGCCTTTTCCAGCAGAACTCAGCAGACTGAGACTGGGACAGAAATGACAGAACACACACAGCCCAGCTGCACCAGTCTTCCCACAGCTGTTGATTTTTATCTCAAAAGGGCAGTTACTATGTGTTATGAAAGTCCAGAAAATACAATGTTGGTAGTAAACTGTTGAGCATCACGTGGCAGAATTTGTGGACTCCATAACTATTAAGGGTGAATTATGCCTCGTTTCAGTGGCTGCCAACATGCAGGCTATTAAGACCACGTAACAGTGTCTGCTGAAATACTTTCTAAATGCATTAAAGCAGAGGAGACACCTGTTACGTCATCAAGACTAGAACAACCTATGCTGAACATACCAAATGCAGATGTGGTGAACTTACAAGGGAATGGGGACAACTGGTTCTTTTCCCACAGATTTCATACTGAAGTAGAAACACCTACACAGTATCATCCAGTGTGAAAAAGCATTCAAAAAGTACTTTTAAATTTAAAAACTGCCCCAGTACAAAAAGAATCTTCCACGGGCAGAATTTGCTACTTCAAATGAGATTGTTAAGCTGAAAACTTACTGCCAACGTGGACAGCAATCAGGGATCTGACGCTCGAGACAGCTGACCTGTCTCTACTTTTGTGGCTTCAGTGGACGCTGAAGTGAAGCCTCAGTTTGTTTTTAAAATTAGTTGCCAAAAGGAAAATATTTTTTCTCAGCATTGGTTCAACTGATTTTTTGTAAACGGATTTAACAAATAATATATAATATGTTGAAAGTAAAATAATAAATCTATCTGCCATAAAAACAATGGAGCTCTCACCAGCTTGCTCATTAGCAGGCCCATGAGCATGAAATGCATTGGTTTCATACTCGCTCCAAAGTGAAAGTTATCATCGAGTGCATAAAGGACAGTCTATTCTAGTTCTACTATTGCTTTCTCCAGTTGATTTTAAAAATACAATACTGGACACTGGATGAAAGTGCCACAGAACACAGGAGATGTGTGCTTGAGACAGCTTTCTTCTGAAACGCTCCTTTTTCTGATATAGTGCAAGTTTGCTAAGATTTACTTAAGGAACAATATTACCGTTCAGACTCCTGCTGAGTAAATGTGGTTTTAAAAGCCCGTGGTATTAAACCTTTTATCTTACTTTATTTTACCTAAACTCTTACCCAATCCTCTCCTCACAGACACGGATATCATAAGGACTGTGCTCTTTGATTAAGTCCAGAACAGCACATTCTACATATCAGCTATTTACATTTTAACAAACAATGCAGTTTCATAGCCCCATCCTTTGAAAGCCTCCAGGAGTCAATGGCGGCACGAAACACAGCGCAGCACCAGTTCTGTCTGAGTTCACACAGCAAAGAGAGCACCGGCTTTTTTCAGGTGCAACGGCTGGATGTGGAGGGAAGTCAACAGCACCGAATGCTGAGGGCACAGACTGCAGCAGCACGAAGGGTCAGCCGTGAGTCCGACCTGCCGTGCCCACAGCTCCGTAATTTAATTAACATTTACATTCTAAAAAAGCCCAACCCATTTGCAAATACTAAGTAACACGGTAAATATGGAACAAATTATCGGCAACAGCAGGGGAGATTTAAAATATGCATCTTGAGATCGGAGCCGCTCAGAAGCCCACGGTGATGCAATCCCTCAAACACAGCCGTCCCATCAGCACACAGCCACCAGCACACAGCCGTCCCACCGGCGGGCTGTGCGGGCACTGCAGGCCAGGCGCTGCTGCGGAGCCTCGTGCCCGCATCGCACGCCGCCTGGAGCTCGTGGGGCTGCAAAGTGGCGTTTTTCAACCTCTTTGTATTGGGAAACCCGCATCCCTTCTCCCAGGAAGGCCGGGGTGCCGGCACGGTGCGTGCGGCCCGCCGCACCTCACAGCCACCGCCGTTCCGCAGCGCTTACCTGGGAGGCAGCGACGCACAGCCGAGCTCCTGCGGTGCGGCCCCACACAGCGCGGCCCTCTGGGACACCGCAGCTGAGGGCCCCGGGGCTGGGAAAGCACCTCCGGGTTCCGTCCGTCGCACTCGCTTACGGACACTCGCGTCAGTAATCTTGTGAAGCCCGTGGGGCACATCGGTGCCTAAAGGCAACCGCGGGGCGTCTCGGGCACGGCCCGGCCCCGCCATCACCTCACGGTGCCCGGCAGGGGGCGCGGCGTGACTCCAGAGGGCGGCCATGTTGCGCGCGCGAGGCTCAGAGGCGGGAAGCGAAGAGGCGGGAAGCGAAACGGCGGGAAGCGAAGCTGCGGGCACGCGCTGCCGAGCCGTGCACGCGCGCAGTGCTGCCGTTGGTTGCGCGCGCTGCACGTGTCAGCCTCTCTGAGGCCGCTCTCGACGCGAGGTGCCGCTGCGTGCTGCCTGAGCGGCAGAGCGGGCTTGACTGCAGAGCGCTGTGCGGCGCCGAGCAGCCAGGGCAGGGTGAGGTGTACTCGGACCTCCTCCACGCCCAGCACACCGCAGTGCCATCTTTGCCTTATTACTGCCCGTGGGCGCAAAGCCCCGAGCGCGTAGCGCTTGTCGAGCTGACGCCAGCGCTGTGCATTCAGGCTGGGACCAAACCCATACAGGAGTGCTCGTCGCACGCTTCCACCCAAATAAAATGACATGTCACAGCTGAGAGTCGTGCAGGTCCAGCAGCAGAACCCTGTGGTGCTCGTACGTCTGGAGACGAGCAGCGTGCGGCTCGTGGGCTGGAGCGGAGCCAGGGTTGAGCCCCAGTAGTCAAAACTGGATCCTTGGTAGCACTCGTGATGGGAGGTCAGCGCAATGAAAGGGCCCTAGTAGTTTGAGAAGGAACACAGCAGCACCTCTCCTGATGGGAGGTCAGGCGCAGTGAGCAGGAGGGCCCCCCTCGTGCTGGCAGCTCCGTTCCAGTGCTTGGCTGGGCTCCAGAAGATTAAAATAGAGCCTTAGACTGTCCCCTCGGCAGCACTGCCAGCCAGAGCCCTGACAATCCTGGGGTTGTACTCAAACGTGAGTCCCGCGGGAGCGTGGGCTTTACCCGAACAGCTGAGGCACTGACTGGGTCGAAGCAGGCAGGGCTGTTGCTCTTGTGACTCAGAGCGGAGGAAGAGAGGGATCAGGATGGAGCCGAGAGAGAGGGGGGATGAGAGCGAGCCCACAGGGCACACGGCAGGGAAGGAGCGAGTGCCCCGCAGAAAGGTGGAAACAGCCTGGATCTGGGGCTGGGTTCAAAGCCTGCATTGCCACGAGAATACATATTCAACTATTCGAGCCCAGGTCCTGGTTTAGCTCCTTTCTGTCACCACTTCAGAGGGAAAAAAGTGGCAAGCAAAAAGGCAACATTTTCATTTCTCAAGCATTTTTAGAGCAGTATGGGAAAAGGTAAAGGCCATGCAGGTTCTCGTGAAGAGCCTCCATGTAAGTGGCAAAATCACCAGCAATGGTCGCAGCTGAGGGGAAGCAGAGCCACAGCCGTACGTGTGTGACTGACTGATGCAGGCACTGAAGTCAGGAGTGCTCCAGGCGCCCGTGAAGCAGCAGCAGTGGCAGAAGTCAGCATGTCTGACAGATGGGATTCAGGCCGTCCTATTGCGGGTCTGTTAATGAAGGCATCCACACTGGAGATGTTGTGCTCTCGTATTTTCATGACGTGATTACAGACAGCACTGCCAAACACCATTTTGGCATTGCCTTTTTTTGTTGTTTGTTTGTTTGTTTTTAGAAGTCAAATTTGGCTGAAATAAATCATGTTGGAAATATCACATTGTTTCAGTCACAAGAATGCCCACCTCACCAAATTCAAAGATTTTATTTGGATATTTCCAAGAGAAAGCGTTAACATTTACTGGTAGAAAAAGGCTGTCTTGTCTTTAAATGTACTTTAATATTAGTTTATAAAGCTCAAAAGTTGCTGTTCGGTTCAGTGCTTTTTTCCCTGTAAGTAGCAGCAGGTGAGTAGCAGAGGGGAGAATTCAACTTGATTTTTGTCCTGCACGTTTGCTATAATAAAAACAGACTTGAAAATCACAATAATTACATGTATTTGCACAGATAAGAAGCAAAAGTCCTGCTGATTAAATAGAGCTAATTAACTAATACTTATCAATAAAATAGAAACTAAGACAAAATAAGTATTTTAAGCAACTCTTTTTGAAACGAGGATATTTGGTTTGAAAGGAGAGTTTGAAAACAGCAGTTAGGGAAAGAGATTGGAGAAGGTTATTTATAAAGGTTTTTTTGTGTATTTGCTAAACAAACAAACAAACAAACACAAATCAAACCCCAAATATTTATTTAAAGGCAGAATTTAAAAATACATTAATAGTTTGTTCAGAGAGATGGCAGTTCATATAAGTTAATACACTGGAATGGAACAAGATGGTGATCTTTTGTTGTCAGAAGAACAAGTGAAAAACATGCCTGCAAGAGTTTGCTGCCTTCTTTCCAGTCGGCTTATAAGCATTTCAGTAAAGCAGTGTATAATGCAGAGGCAGTTATAAAACAGCACTGTCCTTCAGGAACCCATGGCAAACTTGTTACAAAGCTCTGTAGGAATTAGCTGTTCACCTACGTATCTCATGTAAAGAACAACTCAGCTCTGGGCAAGGAAAACATGTCAACAACCAGGCCTGAAAAATGTGTGGTACATGCAGAGTGCATCAAAGTGAGTACATGCACACAAGAAATCCTTCTTTGCCTTGTGCTGTTTCTCCTGTTTAATTTCTCAGTGTTACTGCAGGTGACTGAACACCTGTGTGTTGGTTGTTCTTCCCTAACTTAGCAAATGTGGTAACAATGTTTTGAAATTAAAAATCAAGGAAGCAGAAGTGACCAACATTGTAAGAGTTACTTTGCTCCCTTATTTAACTCCACTTTGGCTGCGTTTTGGTTAAAATATTTTCCACGTGTGAAAGTACCCACAGATATTCCAGTTGGATGCACTGACTCGGCATGCCATGGCTGAAATGCAAACATCCGCCCGCACTTACATTCCCATGTGTACCTGTGCACTGATGATGTGGATGCTAGGCAGAACATGGTGTCCCTGCTCTGTCACAAGCTCTCTGTGACCTTGGCCATGTCACTTATTCCAATTCTGCCATTATCTGTACAGAAGGGAGAGAGTGCATGAGGCGTCAGGAGGCTCGGGCAGAATGGCAGCTAAATACATTCAGCAACCTGTGCGTGTTTGAAACAAGGTACACTGTTACCAAAGCAGAATCCCTCCAATTTCCCTTCAGCATTCGAAACAGGCTTGTTCTTATTTCTCCTGCTTAAATACACGAACCCAGATTTATCCTCAATGAGAAATTTTGTGGTGCTTTTCTTTCCCTCATATAAGGATATGTGAAAAACAGAATAATAACAGAAGAGTGTGTTTCTCTTTATAAGGTAATTCCTTCAGTAGGTAATATCTGGGGTGTTTCTCGACTACAACCAGATTATATATGCTCTCAACGCAGCGTGTTTACAACGTGGTCTGAAAGCACAGATTCACACAAGGAATGCACAGCGGATTCTGCCTGGCTGTCATTGTAGATGTGCCCGGCGTGCAGCCATGGGGTGGCTGTGCTGACACTGCTCTGATGCACAGACGTGTGCTTGTATGGCAGCAATTTCTGCAGGTGTAACGCACCAATGGGAAAGGTGCCACTACAGATCTGACTGCCCAGATATCACGCCTGTGTTAAGGCTTGCACATTTATGCAAAATGATTTTCAATGTTGTTGTTTTTGCTGGGAGACTACTCTCATATACAGACTGTGGAAACCATGCCCCTGTCTGGTAGATCTCTGACTATACAGACCAAAATTAAAATTTGGAGACTGTATTTGAAAGATTGGCCTTAGAAAAATTCCCTTTCCAATAAAAATAAAAGAATTGAGAGAAGAACACAAACTGCAGTGGGATCTCCACTGACTGTAAAGCTGACATACGTGGATACTGATGATGGGCACATGGAACCTATTGCAAAAGGGACACGAGCTCTCACGGCGGGTAGGGTGGTGTGAATGCACAGGATAGCATCTTTTTTGGTTATTGAGGGAGCAGACTTGAAGGACATGATTTCAGAAGATCGTAGGAGCGGTAAGAATACAAGAGCACTTCAGGTCTTCTGAAGTTTAAAAGAGCCAGGTTTCTATGATAGTAGATCAAACAAAAAATTCTGTTAAGAACATTTTTATGACAATGATTCACTTGAATAAATCTAAGACTTCTTTTACCAACCAATCTTTTTTTTTCTAAAATAGTATTTAATATCTGAAGTTATAAAAAATATTTGTAGTCTTGAAAATTATTTTTATTGTCTATTTTATGTACTATACATGCCTCTTTCAGGAATTATTAAAGAAGCATGAGTCATACGGCACTCATTTACTCTTGGCTCATTGCCATCCTCAATATATATTTTGCTATTTTCAAACCATTTGTAGGTACATATGCATGAAAATATTGTTGTGTCAAGTCCCAAGATCACAGTTAGCGCAGCATACATTGTTCCTCTATATATTTACAAAGTTTTAAAGCACATAAAATTGTGCATTATTATATACCGAAGTTTAAACTTTAACATACGCTTGGTCGCATATATAGCAACAAGTTACAATAAAAATCTGAACAAAGACAACCAATAAACAGCCAAATTGCTATGTACAAACGAGGCAGGAAGCAATTAAACACTGCCTTGCACATTTCACTTAAATTACTTTTTCTCTGAGGGGAAAAAAGCAAACAACCCCTCCTGCCCTCCCTCAGCTCCCCAGTAACCCTGAACAGTCTTCATTTTTTCAGTGAAATAACTGGAACTCCCATAGCATTCAGTAAACATGACTTCATTTGCATAATGTGGGAGAGAAATTAGGTCCCTATTATAAAATGCAGCAATGCGTTCTGCCGTATTTTCCCTCCCAGTAGCACACAGCAGCAGGGTGGGCTCGCTCTCTGAACCTTGCTTAGACAGCAGTCCCTTTGGCATCTAGGGGAACATTCCATGAGATGAAAACCCTTTTGTCTTCCTTACACGTTTTGTTTTTTACGCCAGCTAGCTGTGTTGCTTTCAGGCTGACCGCACGATCCAGGCCCTTGGAGGGCGCGGGGCGCTGTCCCACCTTACGGCTGGCTGGGTTCCTGGCTCAGCTGCAGTGGAACTACTCCTGATTTACATTGGTGCAAAAGACCCGGGAATGAGGGCCAAGGAAAGCAGGATTGGGCCCAGACTGACCTTTATGTAAAGTAAAACACAAAAAAAGTCTGTGCGTTTAGCTTAAAACATAAATTACTACAGTTCACAGTTTGAAAGGTAATTAGTGCTACACCAATAACTTCCTTTTCTAAAAAATCAATTTCATAGAACTTTATCAAAAAAAAAAAAAAAAAAAAAAAAAGGAAAGAAAGAAAGAAAGAAAGAAACAAAAAACAACCCTAAGAAATCTCTTCCTATTATTTGACTAGCAAAAATAGGAGGCTTTCTGTAGCCTACTGACAGACAAGCTTAATGACACTTTACCCTACTATGGGATGACTGTTTTAAAGGCTAAATCTTGCCCAAGATTTGTTACAAAAAGGCTGAGGAAGATATTCTAGCGTGGCTCTTATTTCATCCCAAAAGCACAGTGTGAGAGACAGCCAGCTGGGTAAGAGCTCATAAACATCAATATGGAGAGGAGATGATCTCTGTGCTAGTAGGATCTATACAGCTTTCAGCAGCATATGGGGTCTGCTCCAAAGCCTCGTCAAATCAACAAAAAAGCTCCTATTGACTTTGCGAACACTTACAGCAGAGACAACTGTAGTTTGTGCCTGCACAAAGGGGGTGAGACTACTGTCCAAAGCACCTTTCCAGAGTACAGCTCTCAGCTCACCTTGGGGAATGGTGCCCTTTTTTGCAGAGAATTTTCTGGCCAACAGCTCTGTTTCATACTTCTCTGACATGATTTAGCCTTATGAATTCTCCTTCACGGAATCAAAAGATAAATTATACTTACAAATAAAGTATTCTCGCTATTTAATGTTCTGCTGTAGTGGAAAAATTAGAGACCCACCTTGATGAAGTCTCTGTTGCCTGAAAATTCACGGTCTCTTTTCTAAAAATACTTCTTGCTGATGGCAAAGTTCAACACCTCAGAGAAATTCAGAGTAAGTTTCCAAGTTGTGTACCGTATTTTCAAATACACTATACCCTTGTTGTTAGTAAGGCTCCATTGAAGTTTTACGTAACAGTCATGAGCCATGAGTTTAAACACCTTAAAAGAGTTGACCAGCAACTTAATGCATTTCTTTGTTCTGTAAGAAATGTAAAGATACATCGTGTCTTTCCAATACACTATAAAATGTTCAGGACATAATATTACATCCTCCTCCTCTCCCTTTAATGTTTGTATTTAAAAATATTTATGCTTCATCAGTGAATTATTGATTATATATTTCTCTGCATGTGCCCTTACTGTGTAGAAAATCTACTTATCTATTAATATCTAGGCAAAGCAAAACATGTGCAAGCATAGGAGATAAATGCTTTTGAGCCACAGGTTTCTTCAAGCAAACTGTCCATCTTGCAGATGCAAAGAATTATTAGTGTAAACCTTGCAGTTTACCTATATCTAGCACTCTACTAGCAGAAACAGGAATGTTTTAGACCACAGGGTCCACTGTTTTTTTGTGGGGTCATAATGTTAGAGTAGCATGTTTTTTTTCTGGCCAGTCCAAGTAATGCCTAGAAATTAGAAGAAGCTGGGTACAGCCCAGGTGAAAATAAACTCCCTGATAAACACAGAAGTTCTGTGCCAAGCTGTTAGCTAAGAAAGACAGCTATCCAGAAGTTTGCAGAGCCAAAGTACCCACTTCAGATTTGAGCTTCAGCTCATGTAGGTGGGTACAGACTCATTTGAATGAGATGACTCAAGAGATTCTAGTATGTGCTGGGCTGTGAAACTCAGTATTTCCTGTGTCTGTGTATGAATCCTCTGAGAAGGACCCTATCTCCAGCTGGAGTAAGGGTTCCCAGTGATTAAAGCAACCGTCTGGGTTCTTAATTTTTATTTGATTTCTTACTGTGAGCCTTTACTCTAAGGTCTACTTGGAACAGTCACTCAATCCTTCTGTGCTTCTATGAGGTGAGGGTAACAGTGCTGTATTTCACAGGATTCTTCCGAATTGCAGTAGTTGCTTGGGAAACGTGTGAGTGATCTTCCTACGAGAACCACAGAATTTTATGATTAGTGTTACCACTATGCTTGAAAGGCATCTCTTTCTACTATTTATTTATCTCTGGGTTATCAATTTAGAACAAAGAACAGATATTTCTTTCAAAAGATAACTAAGTGCTTTATAAACAAAGTTATTTAAAGTTAGAACTATTTTGACTGTTACAGTTGGGAAAGAACCTCAGCCTAGAGGCAATGGGATCAAGGAGGAATGCCCTGCAGGATGTCACGTGAACACCACTTCCATATAGCAAAGTTAAAATCAACGTGCAGTAGATTCTGGCTGGCATTTGCACTCCCAGAATCAAATTCTGCCTTAGCACACACAGGCAGGCAAAATTAGGGAAAAGTCAACCTTTTCCTCAGTTCTTTATTAGATACATGACTACTTCTGGAAAAGCCCATCAGAAGGAGTGAATAAAAGAGATTTTACATCCTCATCTATCCAGCAGTGTGTACCTGTTCTTCTGCTGGAGGTTTTGCTACTTCGTGCCCTCACTGTTCTGTTTGTCCTGAAAAGCCAAAGCAAAGCAAGGTGGGTTTCATTTTAGGAATATCATCTCGTATTGTATCATCACATTTTACAACAACTCAGTCTCAGCATACTGTTGTTTTTATACTTCAGTAAGCAGTTACATGGCAGCTTTGCTCAGAGGCTGAAAAGGTCAGGGGAGCCCGGGCTAGATGCTGTATTCTAGCAAATCATTTGTCCCTGACAAACAGCCTTCTGCTAACAAACATAATCTCATGTACCAAGCTGTTGCTGCCTTCAGCAATGGTAAAACATCACTGTTTGGTTCTATGGTGTGTGAGTCAGGTTTTCCCCATGCAATTTCATGTGGCATACAACATACAATGCATGTCCTTCTAGCTGCAAATTGGCACTGAGACTTTTGCTCCCCCATCTTCTCACCCACAGGAATTTTCTGTATGGGTCTTGTTTGGAGCCTTTGGAAGTGAATGGAAATGTTTCCATCCTCACTGAGGATTGGATCACATTATGAATATCATCGGTACAAAAAGTTCACTTTCCTCTCCTCCAGAAAAGAGAAATTACAAATGTAAATACCTTATAGAAAGTTTCTGCCCTTATATCACTGCTTAGGCTCTTCTTGGCTTCTGCATACTGACCAAGCATGAAATAGTGAATAACATTTATTTTTGAATTTATGGATTGAGTTCACAGGGATTTTAATAGCACTGGGGTTATGGAAGTGCTATTTTAATAAGGACCACAGATCATGGGCCCAAATCCTTACCTTCACCTCAAGGACTTGTAAACTCAACTATTTAACTCAAATCTCTTTATTGGAGGCCTTAGAATGTATCCACCTGGAGGCTGAAAAATTGAAGGGTAGAAGGCTGCGCAAACATGGAGTGAGGGAATTTAACCAGCAGGAATGTGGCCCATAAAATTAAACTTCAAGAACTGTATAAGAAAAATTAAAGCTCGTGCAACAGCTGGGGTTTCTCTTCACATTAGTTCATTTCTCAGTGACTCAGATGTTATGGTTCTCATTAATATAGATTTCTTTGTTGAGATCATCTTCTGTAGTACTCTAAGTCTTATTCTGGTTGCAAATGACAAAACTGTGATCTGCCTTTGACAAATACAGCATGCTAACACGCCGTTTTGCACTCTTCTGAGGATACCAATGTTTATCGGTGAAACAAACAAAAAATTGTAGCTTTAAACTGCACCCCAAATTTCCCTAATGGGAATTGCCAGAATATCCCAATTTCAGACATAGTGATCAGATACTCCTGAATATACACTGAAAAATCAGGAACAAAAGTAGGTGCATTTCCTTCCAGTGGATGTTTGAGAGTCTCTGCAACATAAAGAAATGCACACTTGTGTGGTGGGTAGAGGACCAAGCTTCTATTCACTCCTACTTAGACCCTGTGTATATTCACTCTGGAGAGACTGGACTCATTCTGTCTGCTTGTGACCTCAAAGGTTGACTCCTGTCTAAGCCTTTAAAATAACCTGCTACTTATGTCATTTGAAATCTGAGCTTCTGAAAAAACCTTCAAACGTTGTGATAATTTTGTCAGGCTCTGGCAACATTCAGAGGTTGTGCATGCAGTGTTAACGATGACTGGATTTTTTAGATACTGAAAGAATGCTCAGTTCTCTATAGTGGCTAGCTACTGTGGGATAACTGTTACTAAACCAGTTAGCACTTCAGTTACATGCAACCTCAAGATATTCAAAAGTGCCGAGGAGAAGAAAAATGCATAGGAGATGCTGGAAAACAGGTTCATAGAGGTTTAGGACACAGTCCTAACATGAGGACACCAAGGATGTTACAATTTCTGCTACATTGCAGTCAGAACCACTCATGCTTAAAATTTTGCATGCTTAGAGATATCTGGAAATTAAGACAACTGCAAAGACTGATCACTGGATTTGCAGCCACAAAGCGTCCTGTTATGTGCGAGCCTACTTGCAAAACTGCTGATACAAGTAATACTACTTGCATCATGGCAGATACTGCTATAAGACTGGGAGTCTGGTGATGGAGTCAAATGATTAGGATTCTTCTGAATGACACAAGTTGTCATTTCAGGAGCTGGACTTCTAAAAGTAGTTTTGAAAGTATGGCCCTATATGCATAATGCTCACTACCTCCTTGTGGAGCAATGGGAAGCAATGCAGAAGTCTGGAGTTACAGTGTGCTGCTGAATACTTCTGAGACAGCAGAACCCACAGGATCATCTGAAAGCATTTTCTGTTGCATAGCATTGTGCGCATCCTCATTTCCTACAGACTGCATGCTCATTGCCCAGGATTTGCCCTCTTCACTCAGAAATGTTGTTTTATAAGGTTCCATGTGTATCCTATGGACGTTTTGCCTTGATTCCTCATACTTGCCTTTTCCATCTTCTGGAAGGCTGGATGCATGAGGTAAGAAGGTGCTCCGTGACTCATCGATGGGAATCTGTAACTGCTCACTGGAGGTAGGTTCTTGAGATAAATCTGGAGATCGCATGAGATGCTGAGTGTACACACCTTCAGACAGAGAGGCAGACTGTGTCTCACTGTGCACGCGCAGCCAACGATGATGCCTGCTGAAGTAGCTGTAATGTTGATGTTTCCCTAGTCTCTTTTTCCCTAGAAAGCTCAATGGCTGCTTGGAGCTAGAGGACTTGTCTATGCTTTTTGATGTAATCCCTGACATTGTTAGATTGCTCATATACTCTGTGCAATATTCAGCATTAGTATCAAAGGCACTACACTCTGTCAGGCCTTCTTTCAGTGTTAGGCAAGGCTTCACGTCGTGAACTTGGAGAACATCAGGTGCACTACCGCCCAGGCCACTGCCTGCCTGCTGGGAGATGTCATGTGGGGAGGAGTAAATCAAGTCTAATTCTCTGGGGCTTAATGCATCACTGGAATCATAGTCACTGTCAGTTGGAAGGAATACCTCCGAACAGCCTTCTTCATCTGAGCAGGGCTGGGAATCTGCAAGGAGAACTGATTAATAGCAAGAAGACAAGAGACAAGTGCAACACAAAAACTGCTTAACAATTATTTCCTTTTTTTTTTTTTTTTTTTTTTGTCTTAATTAGAATAATATCTGCAATTCTGAAAATATACCTTTGTTTCCTCTGTGGAATTTTCCACAGGCCTAGGTGACAGCAAAGACAGTAGTCAGAGAAGATTTGCAGATGTGTTAAAGAGGTGGTGGTGCAGTTAGGAAAAGCAAAGAGGATTCACTATTCAGTTAAATACAGGGAAGAATTTGAACTGGAATTGGGATTAAGTTCTGAAAGTACCTGTTTTCTTTTACTTCGCTTTCACCAAATTTCACAGAGATGAAGATTTGGGAGAAAGAGAAAATCTAATCCACGTTCTGTTTTTTATTAAAGATGTTAGCTGAGTTACTACAAACAGATACCCCTGTAACTGTGAGCAGGGTGCAACTGTGTGTGTATACCAGAGCTTGAGGTGAGGCATGGAGGCAGATGAGCAAAACAACCCTTTTCCTTATTGGCTGCATTACTGTGTTCAAATCCAAAACAGATACACTTAATATACTTAATTCAGATTCAAATTCGTTGACCAAAATGCGCAATGGCACTGAAATCACTGCTGTCTTTTGGTTCTTGAAGGATCCATAACAGATAGAATGGATTGATGTTCCTTGACTGTGCAGTTTATATGTTATATATAGTTTATACCAGAAGGAAAAAAAGTGGAGATTTTATACCATGCTGGCTATTCACTTTAACCTAGTGTAAATTACAGTATAGTGCAATAGTAATGAAGTCAGCCCACGCAGGGCAAGATAATGCTCTAGGTTACGTGGTGTCAGAGCTAAGGATTATTCTGCATGCATGCTCTGTAGAGCAGGGAAAATTTAGCTGAGGGAGAGGCGCTGAGAAAGAACATCACTGTACTTTAGTAATTCTGGAGGTCATGGAGAAGTCAGTGGTATGACTTGTCCCTTCTAACCTGTTCATTAAATGATCAGGAGCGGTGAGGTGACAAAGTTGGCTGCTGATAAGCAAGTATTCTGAGTAATTTAAAGTAAAAACATTATTGTAAAGATTGTAGAAGGATCTTGGGATACTGAGTGGTAAATGATTGGGAAAATGACTGTTAAAGTACCTTGGCAGGAACGGGAAACATTTACTCCTTTTATAAAATGAAATTCAAGAACTGTTTTAATTAAAAGTGAATTGAAAGACTTTGCATGATGAACAAACGGTTCTCTTACCGCTTACAGCTTTTCTCCTCTGACTTCTAGCCTCAGGTGAGGAAGGAGGTGAGGGAAGACAATCTAGATGTGAAGATGTCGAACTGACTTTCTTTTGAGAGTGTTCTTCTGAAAGATTCACAAGTTTCTTTATTGGCAGGCCAGCTGCAGGCTGCTTGTATCTTGCGTACTGCAGTGCTTCTGTGATCCATCTCATTTCCCTCCAGATCTCATCAACTTGCTTTTGAGAAAAAAAATAGTGAAAAACTACAATTCTGTCTGCACAATAATTCTACCTCAGTGTACTTTTGAGTACCTAACTAGGTGAGCAGCCACTGACATCAGAGAGAAGCAGATTTTAGTCTGAACTGCCTTTAGTTAAGTGCTTTTTTTTTTTTTTTTTTTTTTTTTTTTTCTGCTTAGGGCCTAAATTTTAAATTAGGTATCTCAATGGAGAATCTGTAGGTAGGAGGGATGAATCTAGGTCTAAGCTCTGACGTGGAAATAAATGAAAACTGTCTTTTGATGGAGGATAAAGTTTAATCAATTTTGTAGCACGCTTGAAAGTTGGTTTCATTCTGCGTTGGGATGAAATCAGGTTGTCTCAAGGATTCTTGTGAACCCACAATGACACTGAAAAGCAAAGTGCTCAGATCAAACCCAGTTTTTGAACAGTAGAAGAATATATGTGCATGTGTATGCACACGAGGTATCACAGCAAATCTGTGAGACAAACTGCATTTTTTCTCCCTTGCTATTCTGGTCTGTATGCATTTTAACAGTATAAATCCACACAGGACAGTTCTAATTCATGCCTGTTGATGGCAATAAGAGACAAGTACCAAAATCAATTGCAGGATATGGCTTCAAGCATTTAAGCAGAGAAAAGATACAATTTAATGTGGGTCCTGTGAGTCTTTTGATAACAGAACACCGTCAGTGTCTTGCCAGTGAGTTAATTCTGATAACAACCACAAACGGTTCAGGCGTTTGTTCACAATCCAACTTCATTTCAAGACTTAATTGTAGCTCCACAAAAAGAATACAATTACTTGACCAGTTAGTGAACTTCTCATCTGTTTGATTTTGGAGATCTGATATTTTCTTTCTGCAATCCTCCTTCAGCCCTCAACAAAAATCACACTTCCAGTTTGTGGAAATGCAAATCTTGTGAGTTTTCTCTGTGATGCCATTCTACAGCATCTCACAGGACAGTGAATCAGTCATTTTAATGAACTATAGTTCTTAAATTATTTAGGAATGCTTGAAGCACTGTGCTATATAAATTACAGCTTAACTTCAATTTTAGTTTCAGTGACTGTAGATATTTTGTCTTTCTGTCTAACATTCTGGGAAAGATGCTGAGTACCTTATCTGCTGTGTTGTTGTTGTTGAGAAATATTTTTACATTTTAGCTGCCCCGACTCTTTTTCAGAACTGCATTCATGTAGACTCCCTTGCTCTTTACAATGTTTGGTTTGTGTAGTAACTTCAACACTGTCTTAGATCTAGGATCACACAACTGCTCTCGCGGTTTTGTGGTCACCGCTGAAGATTGTGGTATGTGGTGGGCTGAGATATTTTTGCCAATAGGTGGAATACAGCTGGTTTTCATTTAAGAGGAAACCTGACAAGGCTAATATACTGTCACAATAACTCAGCACAAAACACGGAAGTTTAAAATATTCTCCTATATTTCCCAGCATGATTCTGTGATTTACATGCGACTTAAAGACTCTGGAGAAAAGGAACATAGAATTGTCTATACAGTGTGTATGTATTCATATACCTATATTCATTTTTGATGTGAAAGGTAAACATTTCTCAGATGCTCCTGCACACTGGGAGAAAACCTGAGTGTGAGAATGGGGAGGTGAGGAGGAAGGAGATAGTGGAGATGTGAAAGCACAGTGCTATATTCCTCTCTGCTCCTCTGCGGGTTTCTAACGGCTCTGAAGTAGACCATGCAAAGGGGATCTAATTCAGAGCAAGGAAAAACAGAAATATTATCATCTAATTATGAAGGGCCAAATATGTTATTAATGAGATAAGTGATTGTATTGGCCCCTGTTCCGGCAGAAGATGTCTACAGTATTAAAAGCATGGAGCTGTAAACTGATCTGCACTTCACTTGTAGAAAGACAGATCAACCAGGTGCATAGATGTCCTCTGTAAAGGTCAAGGGTTTCGTCTGTGAGTAATCAATTACCAAAATGGTTTGCAAAAGAGCAGAGAAAAACTGTTACTGAACAGAATGCCCATGCATGGCAATAGCTTACCTCACATTCGATGGGAGCGAGTTTTACAAGCAGGCTGACACATTTCTGTGTAACAGCCTAGCATGACCGTCATTTGATTTTACCCATAAAAATCCTTGTATAAAAGCAACAACTAAGGAAATCATGTTCTGGGTTAGAATTTCATAAAAGCAGAATTGCGCTTTTGATACAACTTCTCTTTTTATGACGTCTGTGAATAATTCTCCATTTAGATTTCAAATTACAGCCTTATGCAGTTTTTAAGAAAGCCACCTTAAAATCTCCTTGGAATAGTCAGAAACAGACTATTACCTGTATGTAGTCTATAACTTGCTGGTGTCTTTGTTTGGCTGCAGCGACTTCACTGTCTGAAATTGCTTCCCTCAGGGACTGCTGGGTTTTCAGAGAGTCCAGCTCTATGACAGCAGAAAGGCGGCAATACAGGCTTATAAATTTTTCCTTGTAACAGCAAAAATGAACTGTGAAAAGACCAAGTGCAAAGGAAACACTGTTATACTCTGGTTATGAAATATGAAATCCTTAGCTCTCAGAACACAAATTTTATTAAATGTAATTATTAACTCTCTGGATGGGTTACTTAAAGCTGGAAATAAATAATACAGGCTCTAGTTCTCCTCTCATTTACACTGGATTTACTCTGTTACTTCATCAATTTCAAGAGTCATTTCTAATTTATATCTATGTAAGGGATAATCAGGCCCTCAGTATGCAACTCCTGAGGCTCTTTTGCCCTCGATAGCTTTAATCAGAAGGCTCTTTTCTGAGGCTCATCATTTCTTTTATCAAGCAAGTAGTGACATGACTGGAGAACTGAACCCTCTTTCTTCTTTTTAATTGGGTGTTTCAGAGGAAAAGTACCATTTTGAAGGATGATAACTTTCTTTTGGCCTAGTCTCACATAGATCAGTAACTCAGATGTAAATGGCAGCATTAAAAGCATTTCAGTGACATCACAGGTCAGGTGAAACAATTAAAACATTGTTAGTTGTTATCATGTGTTCCCCTCTGAACTGTTGTGCAGAAGGTAATGCAGAAAGCTCAAACTGACATCTTTGTGCAGCCGGATGCAGTAGCACAGAGCTGTGTGAGCTGCCAATGAATGGAACAGCTACATGGAGCTTCACAGACATTAATTTGCCTGGCCTCTTAATGCCATGTTCTTCCAGAACCTCGTGTGCTCAGGCAGAACTTGCCAGTGATCTCTGCAAGTTGCAGTACAGACATATGAAAGTTGCTGAGGGAGAGCAAGTTTTCAGAAATACTTCCCCATCATTGCAAGCACACAGTGTGATCTTGCTAGTGCAGTGAATGGCAGCTGGCTTAATACTGCCACATTTCTGGGTGGAGGCATGATGTTTCGTAGGTGTTTTGTGTGCAAAGTGCATAATTTCTTCTTATCATAAATATAAAAACAAAAACTGGCATAGATCTATTTATCCCTTGCAACCAACATGATTAGGAAAAGTAATAATTTCTCAAAATGAAAAATCCGATCCCAGAAACATCACTAACATAACAATGAAAGCTGAATTTGAAACAGAAATCCCACCAAAAAAGGGGAGTGAAAAAGAATTCTGCCTTCTGGTTTCCCAATGATGCCTAGATACTGCAGGGATCTAGTCTGAATAGTGTGTGGTCTCACAGTATATATGCCATATGTGATGGACTCTTGAGTGAATTACAGCCGCGGTTTCAGCTTCAGTGCTGAAGTTTCTGGCCTTTGTGGTTTTAAGTCAGACCCTTTAATGTTACTTTAACAAATGTTACTTCAACGTAGTCTTTTGTGGTTATGCAATTATATAGTTGGTAGCCACCACCTAATGGGGAATGGAAGCTTCTAATATTTGAGATGTGAATCACAGTCACTTCACAGAACATCAGGGATACATATATAACAAGTCATGTAGAAAATGTCATCTGCCATGGCTAGATGATTGCTTACTTTAATTAAAAAAGAAAGAAAGAAAGAAAGAAAGAAAGAAAGAAAGAAAGAAAGAAAGAAAGAAAGAAAGAAAGAAAGAAAGAAAGAAAGAAAGAAAGAAAGAAAAAGTAAAATTCAGCTTTCCATTCTGATATGAGCTTCCTACCCACTGCAGCAACATTGCTAAGCTGAGGTTTGCACACAGACTGCTATGGTGCATGTTTATCTGCACCACATCATTCCACTCTGTCCATCCATTTATCAGCCCAATGCAAACTGCATTCCAGAAGCGAGCATAGCTCTCACCCATGGTCTATGTACCACATGATGAGAGTTAAATAGTTTGCAAGACCTGTAGTACAGAGACGAATTTCACCAGAGATGAATATACTTCATGCATTAATTTGCACAGTGAATGCAGTAGTCACCGTTCATAGGGAGAAATAATATGCTGAATACACAGAGTCTAACTGTAGACCTCAAGGCTGCACGTCAAGAAGACTGTAAATCTGGTTTGAGGGCACTACTGTCACATCAAATGCCAGAGCCATGTGACCCAAAGCTCTGAACTGTCACTTCTAGTTCAATTACGTTGGTTCTCTGTTGAAGGAGTAACTCTGCCTTGGCAGAATATAGAGCAGCTCACGTATTGTCTGTTTGTAGCACTCCATAATTTTATGGCAGCTCCACTGTCATCTGTCCTCCCACAGCCAGCATAAAACCCAGAGCTGTCATGGGCACCAAGCTGTGTGCCCTGGCAGATGTAACATAAACACAATCGTATGCTCCTGCCTGATTCAAACAAGATTTGTGCTGCTGGATGATGGGAAGTCACGAATTCATTGTGCCTGCAGAACCCCAACCTCAGCTAAAAGACCTTCCATTAACATCCAGTTACTGTTCTCCTCCACCAGTGACTGCCAACACCCAGAGATGGCATATGGGAAACAGGATGGTGATAGTGATATTGTGAGGTGGCTCCCTGTGTACTGCCTCCATCAGTTGTGGCTCTTTCTCTCTCTAAGGTAGAGGCAAGAAATAATAACAAGCAATTTTACAGGCCAAAAGGAAACAGAAGAGCCTAGTGTGTAAGGCTCAGCAGTCCCCTTACTCATCATATTCCTTCTATGAAGGACTTCAGCATTTCTCAAGATAACAGACTTTTCCTGCTGCAGCAGTAGGACTGAGCATCCCACATTCTTTCAAGAATCAGAAAGAAAAAGATGACCTTTAACAAAGGTATCTATATGTAAAGGTAGGAGCTGCAAAAATCATCCTCTTCAAAACTGGTTATTCCTGTGGCAATTTAGAGGTGTGCTTTCTATTGCATCTGCTTTGACACTCCAGCATTGCCATGCCGTATTTTTTTTTAATGCTGATTTTTAAAGAACATCAACTTCCAAAGAAGTGTGAAGATACATACTGGATAACTGTGGGCTTTGCTCTATGCTTTGCATTTCAATAACGATTGCTACAGTATATGCTTTAACCGCTCTGCTCCCTCTGTAACTTGTACACAGTTATAGGTAGTGTTGTTGCCAAAGCCATCATGTGATTTATTGACTCTCCACTGGGACAAGGGGGAAAACAGATACAACTTTGTGATTTTATTATAAGGAGACTGGGTTAATATTTCTAGGTGAAGCAAGCTACTATACCGAGTTCAAACATCTGAAGAGGGAGGTTAAGAAATCCTGAGTGTGGGGTGTAAGGATTATTCTGTCCTGGGGCAGTGCAGACGTCGTCTGAGGCGGGGAGCAGGAGAAGAAAGGAGACATTGTGACCCAGTTCCAACACCTCCTGTGTATACAGACGGAAGTGCTTAGCCTGTAGAGGGACACGCGCGGGGGAAGAAATAGGAGAGAATTACAACATGGCACTTATATAAACAACACCCCAAATGATATAAAACATTAAAGAAAATTTGCACAACATCAAGCTTGGAATTTTTATAAAACATAAATATTTGGGGGGGGAGGAGGGACTCTAAATGTGGGTTCATGTCACTACATAAAATAAAGATTTAAAGCTGCAATGTTCCACGCTAAAACAACACACACAGGCACAGCCCCCCTGAAAACAACATTTATGTTTCTTATTAGGCAGAAAATGATCACATGCCATGTGCTTTTCAAGATTATGATTGCATAATTATGTGAAAACATGAAAATGGATTCAATTAAAAACCTTTAAGATTCAATTTAGGGTTGGTTAAGAGAAATATGCAGCTCTCCCTCAACATAGCACTGAAAAGCTTTAACAAGTGCTGCAGCAGGAGCAAATGGCACACACAGCGTTTGGCCTGAGGCTGCTGCACAGCTGCTGTGTGCAGTGCTGCACTTCTCTCGGGGAGTGCAGCGCTGTCACTGCCCATGATTCTGCCTACCAAAACCAACAAAAATACATAACTACATCTGTTGAAAAAAAAATTCGATTTGGTAACACAGAAGCTCAATCCTGAGTCATCGAAACATTTATAACTGCGCTTAACTGCAAGGTCAGGTTTATGTCTGTCCCTTGTGCACAGCAGATGAGCTTAAACGCTTTGCTGAGCTGCAGCCTATAGAACAAATTGCAAATTGCTTTCAATATTTTATTCCCTTGCTCAAAAAAACCCCAACAAAGGCACAAAAGCTATAACCTCCAAGAAAATACATTGGTACAGGGACCTGTACAAAGCCCTGTTGGATTAGAGGCTGACCACAAGGTAGCACACCGCCTGTCTTCATTCTGGATTTACTTGAGCCTTATGTAGCTCTTCCTAGGCTAGAAGGTGCAGCACTGATGGATTCCCCTTTAAAATAAAGCCTGAACCTTTCAAAAACAAGAATTGTTGACCCAGATTAATTCATTTTAAGGCCACATCTTTTTAGCTGCACAAACAGATCTTGAAGTGAATATAAAGATGATTTACTTCTACTGTAAGCCCTCTTTACCCTTGTAGACCAAAATAAAGTGGAATTTGTGTAAACAAGAAACAAACTCCTTAGCTTGTTTTTCCATGCATCTTTCACATCACAGATTATCCTCTCTGACTTCTTTATTTATTCAAATACACATCTGTTTGTAAATGTAAAGCCAGAAGCTGATACCTCTCCTCACCCACAGCAATCTAGAGGTCTGAACCTATGTGTTTTAGGAGTCTTTATTTGTGTGAAAGAACTGCACAGTGCTGAGTCTTCAGTAGCCTTTTGTAACCCTCAGTGTTACCTCCAAAAGGATCATCATTTGCTCCTCTTCCCTGCTAACGTACCTGTTTTCCTTTGCCAGCTGGGTAAAGATGCTCACAGCTACTTGAGTTTCATGCAAAAGTGCTTATTTGCACCTGCCCAAAGTTGTATGCTAATAGATGCAAAAATAGAAGCCTTTGAATATTAGTCTCTAAAACCTTTTATGTTCAAATATCCAGGAAAATAACTAACTTACTTGAAGGTGTTTCCCCCCTCAGCTAGAATAACTGAATAGAAAGGTTCTCTGCTTTTCTTTCCTTAGAACATTTACATTTAATTCCTACTCTAAAGTTGCATTTTAGCTTTAGTCGTGTTCTTAAGAATCAGTTTTAAAAAGGGTGATAAATACCACAAAGGAAAATACCTGATGCAGAGGTAGATTGATCTGTTTAAGGAGAGCTTTCACTGCCATCTGGAGCTCATACAAGAACAATTGAGTAGGGCAGTCTGAAGTATGATCCATACTTTCCACAGATTCTGAGCCAGAAAGTGTTTGGATCCATTCCCACTCATCTCTGTATGTTGAGTTGAGTTAAAATTAGAAATATAACAAAAGTTCAGTGCACAAGAAGGAATTCAGCGTATGTGCATTCAGGATCTGTTGATAGTTTAATCCTCATATAGCAAAACATTCTAAAATTGTGCAATTCTGATTGTTTGCGGTTGAAAATCTAACATAGAAAAACTTAATTTTTCTAGCACGAGTACATCAGGCTGAGCATTCCTTGCTAACGTCTTAAAGTCCGACTGCCTTTGAAATATTTAACTAAGGTTTTCTTTTTCACATATTTATTTATTTTCCATATATGAATGTGCCCTGGCAGCCCAGAAAGCCAACCGTATCCTGGGCTGCATCAAAAGCAGTGTGGCCAGCAGGGTGAGGGAGGTGATCCTGTCCCTCTGCTCTGTGCTGGTGAGGCCTCGCCTGGAGCACTGTGTTCACATGTGGAGTCCTCAGCACAGGAGGGATGTGGACCTGTTGAAGTGTGTCCAGAGGAAGGCCACAAAAATGATCCAAGGGGTGAAAAACTTCTCCTATGAGGACAGTCTGAGAGAGCTGGGGCTGTGCAGCCTGGAGAAGAGAAGGCTGCGAGGTAACCTGAGAGCAGCCTGTCATTATCTAAAGGGGAGCTACAGGAAAGAAGGGGACAGACTCTTTAGTAGGGACTGTGGAACAAGGGGAAATGGCTTCAAGCTTTATAAGTATAGATTTAGGTAGGATATAAGGAAAAAATCTTTTACATTGAGGGTGGTGAGGCTCTGGAACAGGTTGCCTAGAGATGTGATTGATGCCTCATCCCTGGAGACTTTCAAGGCCAGGCTGGATCAGGCTCTGGGTAACCTGATCTAGCTGTGCATGTCTCTGTTCTTTGCAGGGGAGTTGGACAAGATGACCTGTCAAGGTCCCTTCCAACTTTAAGGATTCTGTGATTCTATGATATCTAATTCCATATCTGTGGTGGAAATGCGAAGTCACAGCTTGAATGAGTGACTGAGCACTTGGCAGGAAGGCAGGACCAACCCAGGGGAGCTCAGGTGCATGCAATGGCAGGGGGGTTGGAGCTTGATGATCCTTGAGGTCTCTTCCAACCCAAGCCATCCTATGATTCTATGATTCTATGATTCTATGATTCTATGAGTGATCAGAAGGGGTGGATCCAGGATCCTCCCCTTCCCAGACCTCATTTAAGGGTTGGCAGTGGAGGCAAGAGCATCTCATCTGGAGAGCCCTGTGTACCTGAAGGCAGGCAGCTTTTTGCCTTTATTTCTGACCCACTGCTGTTGTGTTTGAGCAAATCCTCACTTGCTACAGCCTGGGATCTTGCTGCTCTGCTGCCATTGATGCACGTTCCATCGTATTACAGTAATCTACCACAATCTTTTAAAAAGCATGCAGAGGAAATGACAGCAGTGACAATCAACAGAAGGTTTAATTTCTGCAACAGGCTCTCTTGTACTTACTGGAGCTAAAGAACTTCCTGGTTTGGTTTTGATTGACATATATCTGTTCTAGACCTGGTAAGCATGCAAATCATCTTTCTAGATCAAATCCTTAGTTCACTTTGTCCATTTTTCAGTCTTGAAAGCATCCAGCATCAAATGGTAAAGAAAAAAAAAGAGATGGATAATAAATGTGGAAGGATCTGCTCCCAGGTAAAGGCCTGATTTTAAACCTCAAGAGTCAGAAAGTGTTATAAATCCTTACAAAGGGGAAACATCTTTTCCAGTACTCAGCAGTTCAACAGCTGATAGCATGTCTGTATGTTTGCTATGGATTAGAGTGAAAAAATAGATAATGCACAAGAGAATACACTGAAAAATCACAAACACCCTGTGGTCAATAGAAAGGAGAACACTGAATTTACTGGCAGCCGAATCATGGGCTGCAGACTGTCATCTTTACAAAAGATGCATGGAAGACTGTTCCCACCATGGTGAATGTGAGTGACCAGAGAATACTATCCGTAGAAACTCATGGGCTCATGTGTATTTGTTTTGGATAGAACTTCAGAGTTGCTGGAATCGCACTGGTGCACCTGTTTAGTTCAGCACTGATCTCTATGGTACACACCTGAGCCAGACTTTGCAGGCAGCTACAATTCTTCAATGACAAAATTGCATTAGACTTAAAAGAAAAGTTCTCTCTCTGTATGTGTGTATGTAAACTCATGTGTATTGACTTACCTGGAGACATTGCTGTTGTCTCGGATTTTGACATGACAGAGAACATTCGGCAACTTCTGCAACACAAGGACTTTGATTTGATCCACAGAACTGCAGAGTTTAAGGTAACCCAGATACAATCCAGGAGGGAGGCGTTGCTGACTTCTTTTGTGATAGGAAAATATGTCCTGTTTTGAGAGAAACAGTCCTACATAAAAAGCCTTTTATTTTTTTTTTCCACATAAGTCACAAATTTGGGATCAAAAAGCAACACATCTTTTTATAGCTGTCTTTCTGTGTCATCAGTATTCCCAATTCCCAGTATTTGAGCACATGCTAAAGCATACAAATAATCTCTGGTATTTTGGATGCCCTTGGACAACTTCCTACTTAAAGTTATATACAGGTTCTCAGAGCTCTCCACATCATGCATGTACTGGCACTAAAAAACTGTGATTTCAACCTTCTACAACTGTTGTATTTAAATTAACTTCAATAGCACCCACCCCTGCACTCGTCTGATGTCTTCAGCAGCAAGCTGGGGCAGAGAACTGTGTCAGATGATAAACAACTCAGCAAAAAAGCAGCTGTTTTTTAGCCAGGCAAATTCCCTGTTTCATTTCTGGTGTGTAGATACACAGATAGAGACGGGTGGCATGAGGAAAAAGCTCAGCTGGGGAAGGGAGGACAGAGAGGCTGCACAAACCAGTACTGGCACCAGATAAATGCATGTAGATCTCTTGAAAACCTCCTTCTGTTATCCCCTGCTATCAGCAGGAAGATCTCTCTAAGTATGGGAGTTGGTGGCTTGCAAAGATTAATTAATGACTGTGTTTTCTGAGCAAATATCTTTATCAACAAATAGAGCTCAGGAAGAATGAGTACTGATGGCATATTTACTGAAGCTAGGAGACGTTTTTAAGGCTACCTATAGCTCCCCAGGAGCTATTCTAAAAAGGATATCTGCTGCCATCCTGAGAAACGTGTGCCTCTGCAGTGGGTGAGGATTAAGACACCTGGCCTTACGCCTTTACTCTTGGAACCATCAAATTATCTTCCAGTGCTTTGCTTGGCTCTGACCAACACAATTAGACCCTCATTTTCACAAGCACTTCATGAACAAAATACCCATTCGATGATTAAACAAGTAATACAAGAAAGGGTGGGCATTAGATAGGAATGTGTAAACCATTAGGGGAACATTTTTTCCACTAGGATCTCTGTGGAAATTTGATCAGGCCTGTATTTTGGGTTTCCTAATATAAAACTTTTGCCCAGATTGACATTTTTCTACACCTTTAACACATTTTAATACTGTAAATCTAACATAGATCAGGTAGGTTTTATTGTCTTTTGGAAATTTTTTAATGTTCCTAAAAGCTGGTAACGTATATTTTGATTCCCTGTCAGTTTCTGGTACCAAAAGCACAGTCTCTGCCCTAGAAAGTTCCTCAAATGTGAAAATGAACAATGACAATCATTGTCTAGCTGAAGTGACAGAAGAAGGGACTGAGATATTTGTCGTGTAGTATTTCAGGTAACTTTGCCACTCATTTGAAGAGAGAGATTGGCTACAGACACTTTCTCAGCAATAAGCTGTTACCTACAGAAAACATGTATTCATCTTTTAACTACAGAGACTTAACAAGAATTTACTGAGTCTTGAAGGGCTAAAAACCCCTGGCCGTCCATTATGTCAACTGAACTGACAACTCCAGCACCTTCTGGGATCAATCCTTACCTTGGAATTTTTCTAACTATGAAGTCTAGGAGTGTGCTATGAAGAATTAAAGAAGGATTATGGTCAATAAAGAATTCTGTAGCAACTATACCAGGCACCAAGGAACTCTGAGCCCCAAAGAACAACTTTATTAAGTAGAACAGTAGATGATATACTTAAATGCAGTCTTATGTGGAAAAATCTTACGGGGCATAGAAATTTTAAGTGTCTGTATGGGTGCTTAAGAACATCCTAGAGAGTTTTAAATGTTTATAGCCCTTGCTAAGGAATGCTATAGCATGGCTTCCCAAAACTGATAGAAACAGCACCATTCTCTGCTAGGACTTTGAAGTAATTTCTTTCTAATCTCATGGATATTTTACATATTAAGGATCTGATCCCAGCCCCACTGGAAGTAATATAAGTCTTTTCTTTCAGTGGGAGCCTTGCCACTAGTTTTATTGGGCATTGGACTAAGGCCTAAAATTCTACAAGAATCTTCCAAAATCAGGGCTCTGGCACAGGCTTTACAAAAGCAAATAACATACAGTTAAGAGAAGCAAAGCACTACCTGGATTGTTATAAGCAAAATGTCTAATGCTGTTGGCTCCTCTGGCGTTGAAAGGGATTTCCTCTGGCTTTGTAGTTTGGATACCTGCATCCATTTGCCATTAAAAAATGAATAAAGACTCTCCACTTCTCTTACAGTAACAATCAATATATTGCCATGCCGATCCTTGATTGGCTCATAAAAAACTCTGCCTAAGTTGTGAGTTCCCAGCAAATTCTAGAAAAGAAGAAAATTATAAAATGAAAGTTATTTATTGCATATCAGGAAGGTGCATTTTTTGAAAGTTTACTTTATGTTTCTTGATGTCAGACCTATTGACTTCAGTAAAAACCAGTCACACAGCCCTTCTTACATCCTTGCCCTGCAGTCACATCATGCAGTGGCAAAAAGAGAAGTTACTTTAGTATTTGGTCCAGTAGTGTTCAGTTTAGTGTTTACCAGAGAACGTCAGGTTGTTACAAACCAATGCCTTTGTAAAAGGACAGGCTGCAAATTCACTTCCACATCCTGATCGTACCCAGTTATGCAAAGGTAAAGGATACTGTTTTCAAAAGCACTCGGTGTTGGTCTAGAGGTGATTCCTTTGGTATCAGTGAAGTCCTTCTGCTTAGAACTTACCCAAGAGCTAGATGCGTACCTAAATGAGAGATGCAGCACGTATCAGTGATACCGAATTCATACTGGAGACTTCAAATGTTTTCTGTTAAGATCATTAACTATAACCTCAATTTATTGTTCTCCATTTCAAAATGATGCTGATTATTTTCAGCAACAAAAGCAAGAGGCCCTCATATCTGCACTGAATGTAAATAGTTCTGGAGTTGAACTGCGGGCTGTGTTTATGAAGGACCACAAAGGAATTTGAAAAGACACGGACCCTTTTTCTTTTACTTCAGATACCAAGAATGTGCTAGACAAACCAGCAGAAACTAACAAACTACCAAAGCAAAGCTCTCCAGGAAAATATGTGAGGATTAAAGAAAAGTAATTTTAAAAGACTCCACATAAAATACATATTTTGGTCAAAATCCCTTTCCTCACACAGAAAGGCATCTGCTTATAGGTGCAAACATACTCAGTCCAGTCACCAGCCACTGAAGAGATTCCCAGATGTCTTAAAGAAAAATGCCTAACATTTAAAATATGCTCATTACTTCAGGACTTTTCAAGAGTTCTACAGTAAGCAGGGTAGGGATGGGGGTTGTTTAAAACGACAATTCAAATTCACAATCTAGCACACTGTATGTTTAAGGAAGTGCTGTAACATAATGGCATTGCAAAGACATAGACTGTCCTGACTTTTTTTTTATCTGTATGTAGCACACAATATTTACTTATAAACGTTATTATTGAATTGTTTGTAAACTCGAGATGGTGGCTGACCTTTTGGTGACAAAACTTAGCAGTTTTTGCTTTAAGCATCCCCCTCAGAGCATGCTGTTGGCGTCTGTATACCACATCCTTTTTCTTCACTGTTCTACCTGTTGAGGTTAGCCTCCATCACTGATTAACACTGGCATTTTGTTTGAATTTGTGTGTCCACAGATGGGGCAGATTATTACAAGGAGATGTTTAGCCATCTCGTCGTGATGTTAAACTGAGTGCAATATAAGAATGTGCCTAGATGGAAGCAGATAGATCATTATTGTCACTGATGGCTGTATGTTGTGAATGACATTCCAGCACAGAGGATGGGGGCACCTACTAACGGGAATTATGGCCATTTCATGCACTAAAAAAAGTTTTGCATCTGCTTTGCCTGGCATCCCCTCACTTGTGATTTGTTTGCTTAGTCTAGTGGTAACAGCAGGCAAAATTACAGTCTCCGTTGCCTCTGAATCCACTGATCCAGTCCCTCAGCAGCTGTGTTATCACTGATCTTTTCCATTCTGTCCTAAATTCCTGTGGAGTCAGACTGTTAACTGCCTCACTAAAATGTATTCAACCGTATAAACTTTATTGAGATCCTTCTATTGGTGGATCCCATTAGGCCACACACTGTTAAAGGCTGGCAGACCTGTGACAATTCCTGTGCTCATCAGGGGACCAAACTAACAGAACAAACGATGAGAACAGTAAAGCTGCCAAAAAATTGAACAGAGGAACGTACCTTCTGGGCATATTTGCCATATCTCCATGCTTCAAGTTCTGTTCTTACCATCTCTGGTAGCAATTAACACAATGTAATCTTGGTTATCTCAAACTGCAGCCTGTGCATACTAACAGTGCTCTCTTAGGGAGGGAATGAAACTGAGCTAACCAAAGGAGTATGTGCTACCTAGGCTGAGCTAACCACACCAGAGGGACCTTTCAGCAGATACAGTTAAAACTGTCTCTAGTGAGAACTCAAAGCACTGGCAAGCAGCTGCTGCTTAACACAGGTGGTCTCCAATAAAGGTGCAGCAGGCTGGCATTCCATATATTTCGGGATACTTTGGGGAAATCAATCAAGACAGGTGGTTGCCCAGGAAGGCTATTCTTCTGTACAGCTTGCTTTGCCAAAAGATGTAAAACAAACCCCACACAGATATTCTTAATAATGGCCACAAAGTATCTGGCTCTCACAGCTGCTATAAAAGCTAGCTTATTGCATGGACTGGCAATAAGAAGAGGGATGGCCATATTGCTAATGCATGAGCCAAGCAATGTGAAGATCTCCATTAATGCTGTGACTGTACCACAGTTTTTTGGGCATTTTTGGTGACTTCATTCAAACAAAAGGTAGGAGAGTGAGTTCTGCATATACTTCTTCTATAAGGATCGTGCCCACACCTTTGTGAATTTCTTTCTTTTCCACAAAAGTAAATATTTAATGAAAGCAGTTGTCGTCCTGCTAGAAATTTCACATTACTGTGAACACATTCTTCACAAGTTTTAGTGTCAAAACATTCTCCTAGAGAAATGCTGTAATAAAGTACAATTACTATTGGAGGTTGGAAGGTCATGGAGCTAATAGCTGGAAACAGGCAGTGCAACCAACCTGTAGCTGTGCTGCTGCAGAAAGCATCTTTTGCCTGGCTTGAAGTGTTGTTGATGAGGAGATGGATACAGACATATTCTGCCTCAGCCATCTGATATCATCCCACATACAAGACAACTGCAAAAATATGTTAGTTCAGTCAGTTTTTGTTCTCAGCTTTTACAAAAGCAGAAATGAAACTAAAAGCATTACAGACTTTGAAAAATAAGTAGATGTTCATCTTGAGTTTCTGTGGGTGGCAACAGTTGCCTAGATAAGCATAAAACAGACATAAAATCACACAGAAATAATTCTGTAAACACCGTGCACCTATTTCAACCATTTTTTAGACTACTGAGTAAAACTGATTTACTGTTTCCTAGGGAATAAAAAATAGTGTGAAGATATCTTTAATGATGGCATAACCATTATACCAACTTAAAAACATCTAATGGCTTTTTTTAGGCTCTTCCTCTAAATGTTCATAAAACCCTTCTGTTCCTAGTCAGCAGTCAACTGATGTAGGATCATACATTTAAAAGAGTTGATTGTGGTCAGCGACTCAATCAGAATTTAACCCATATAAATGCTGTTTGAAAATTACATTTCAACATGAGTAAAAGATGAAGCACTTCATCACTTAGCATTTTAATGCACTCAGAAGCTAAGATTTCTGCATGGCTAGCAATGCATTTTTAGAAGCAATATATGAAATTAGGTTCCCGTTACCTTTGTGAACCACAGGAAATCCTGCATAATTGAACTACTGTGAGAGTCATCAATTTCCACAATTGGGATCTGATCTTCATTGGTTACTAATAGATTGTCTTTGTAAAAAAATATAACAGATAAGTAGAGTCCCCTAGAGAAAAAAAAAGAATCATTGTCAAACAGCTTTCATGCCTATTAATATCTAAGCCAAATTTTTGCTGCTGAATCATAGATTATCAGTTCTGAGGAGGCAAAACAAATTAACTGATCTTAACTTTTGTGTTATATAGATCATGCAACTTCAGGTAGTGAATTCTGAAAAATATGTGGGAAGGCTCTCTCTTCAGATGATGTGAGACTACAAGAATTTAAGGAATTATGAATCTGTGCAAGCCACTGACATCAACTTTAGTAAGAGTTTTGCCAGAGTAAATAGTATACAATGGAGGGTTTATGCTCTCTAGAAATCAAAAATTCTACCAAAACTTTTTATCATTAATGGGCTTAGTTTTGCCCTCATTTACTTCAGAGCAAATCTGAAATAACTCAATTGAAATCAGTAGGGTTATTATGGATTTACATTAGTGTAATTGAGTGTAGTTTGGCCAGCATATCTGCAAAACTGTTTATAGAGATCATTCCTTTCAATATTTACCCTTGCAATTAGTTGCATACATTAAGTAGTTGCCTTAGGGAATTTAAAGACTCTGGAGAACTCTTCTGAAAGAATCAAACTCTTATCAAAATACAAAGAAGAAAAAGCAAACTGAATGCTCCTGGCAATGGAAGAAGAAATAATCCAGCCTAAGAAACTTTCATTTGCTAAAAATAATAAACTATCAAGGCAAAGGGTTGTTTGGGTTGTGCTGGGCTGCAAACCTAGCTAAAAACATTAGAAAGTTCTTGATGTGCTGCTTCGTGCCAATGAGATATTAGTATCTATAGAACACGTCATCTGAGCTCTGCATTTTTCATTATGAATGAAATAAATTCCAGTTTCCTTATTGAGCAGCAACGGAGGCTTCACTTAGCAATTCCTCAGTGACTGTACCTTTGTGTTTGCACATGGTATTTTTCCATTACAACTCAAATCCATTTTCAGTAGTAACAACCACAGATTACTAATGATTTCAGTAGGAACTGCAGCATTTTTTTCCTATCAGATGCATCAGTCTCACACATATATAACTTTATCAGGTTTATTCAGACATTGCCATTTCATTGGAAGTACAATTTGCATACATCTATTTTTAAGGTGCTGTTCACTATTACATAAAAGCAATCACTTGGAATGTTTGGGAGATAAAATGAATGACAGACCGTTTCAGAGTCTTCACAAACTTGTTTGATGAATGAAAAAGGTGCTTCAGGCTTCTAGAGACTGACTGCTTGCGACCAGTGTTCTGTAATTTGGAACTTTCTAAAATGGAAAATAGAAACAAAACTAAATGCAGCACTTCAATTTCAGATTATAAATCATGAAGAACCTTTGTTTGCTGAATCACACTGATAATTCAGTGCCCACCTTACTCCTTCCAACAAACAACATTCAGAACCATGCTGATTTACAACATTTGCTTATATTTTCTTTCCCTTAACAATACTCTTCATCAAATGATTTCTTTAAGTGCATCAAACTCAGACTTGGTGGAACTGTTGTTTTGCACCTAGGACAAGTATAGCTTGAACCACGTGTTGAGGGAGGATATGAATTTTACACGTGGTCTCAAAAACACAAGAGGAGAATCAAAGCACCTGTCAACATTTTAGGATGATGTAATCCTTCAACATATGTCCACGAGTCCTGCTTTGTGCTTACAAGGATTTCTGGGCCAGCTCTCACACCAGAAGAGCTGCCTCGGAATTCAAGTATTTGCCCAAAATTCTTAAAAAAAGGGGGGGGGGGGGTTACATTTTATACAGTGCATGATTCCCCCTCGGTACGTGGTCTGAGATTTCTTTCAAGTAAGAGAAAACCCTTCCAGTAGGAACTGAAGCTCTCAGGCTCTAGGAAGCAACTGTGTCTACTTGTATAATGCAAGCAGTTTTTAGAAGGTAAGCTAATACATAGTGGTCAGCAGGATTGTGTATTGATTTTGGTATTGTCAGAAGTTGCTGTTTACATATGGCTTGTTAAGGGAATGGATGTTTAAAACTTTAGGGAAAAAAATTCTTCAGGTGTTTACTGTGATCTGAAGAGAAAGACAGAAAGAAAAATGTCTCTGTGAAATTACATCTCAGCCTTCCAGGATCTGACTGTTTTCTCGTTATTTAAATGAACTACGGATCCCCATCCAGACTCAATTACCAAACATTTTGAGGAACAATCCTCTCCAGTGGGGAAAAATGTGACTCATGAAAGATTTTAAAAAAGAACTATTTGCTGCTAATCTGCCTGGCTAAGTGTTTTCAGAGTAACATATTTTCTACTTACCTCCAGTGCAAAATAGGTGTCTATCTGTGTCTCCCTAGCAAGTTCTAAGTTTGAACATTTAAAGAACATCTAAATTTGCTCTTGTCAAAACCCCATCTGTGAAAGCACTCAACATATTTTTAAATGATGAATAAATTTGCACTGTAATTTGCACATAGAAAACTACAAAGAGAAGACACATTGTTAGCATAATTACCACTTTGCTGAACAGCAAGTACAAAGAGAACAAGGTTCTACTGGGGGTGAAATCATGCAATGTAGAAGTATGAGACTTATTAGATCACCAAATATGTTGTCTTCCCAGTGCTAACTTACTCTGCATGGCATATTCTTCATTGCAGTGTTCAGTTTAGTTTAAATAGACTCATCTTAATCCATGGCTGCTCCTTTGATGCCACTGATCTTTGATTTCTTTTCCATTTGGAAAAACTCATTTGTTTTCCTGCCCACATCTCCTCAGATCACTTTTATTTTACTCTGTGCTTTTTTTTTTTTTTTTTTTCAGTATATCACAGTAATGTAAACCAAATGTGACATGAAAACTCTTGTCTTAGAAATATAAATTTCATCCTAATTATGAAATTCTTGTTTTCTTCTATACTTGCAATGGAAGAAATGGAAGCAGAAATTGCTAAAAGCGATGTAACATAATTCTGTACAGAACACCCAGAGACTGCAGCACTACAATCAGAGGGCACATTACAAAGGAAACATATATTATTGGGCTATTCAGTGGTTTGGGTTTGCTCCACAGATTTTTCAAAGCCCAAAGAAAAAGACATAATGTAAAACTAGATGGAAACTGTAAATTCTCCAATGTTTCTGTTTGCTTTTGTTTTACGTTACAGTATGTCTAGAAGCCAAAAAACATGGAACTGAGATTAGAGGACACTTTGGACCTACAGGAAATGGAACTTTAACAATCTGTTATTTAATTAACTAATAAATAACAAGAGTAACTTTTTTACAACAATGGCAGTAAGAACAAAATAAGTGGATACTAAGGAACGATACAATAGAGCTATGAGCTCTGTTAATAGCTCAGGAGCAAACATATATTGGCCAAGATCAGAGAATTTCCAGTAGATGGATTTAGCTCAGAAGCATTTACACTTGGACTGAACCAGGCAATTAACTCTATTTACCACATTAGCAGTTTTTCTCTTCTTAGGTGGGATATATATGTGTGTCTTTGCAGTTCACTTAAATACAACAGATACTTGAAAGTAACGTAAGTTGTTGTGAGAAATAAGAAAGTTGCATGCTCCCACTGCTGGCATGCATCTGGGGTTTCTGCTCTAGAGGAATGTCTGTTATGCCATGCCATTTCTCAGAGGAGGAAGATCATCTGGAATTCTTTGTCCTATCACTAGACAAGCGGGTGCCTCTTCTCAAGTGGGGCAGATGTGAAGTAAATGGAATTACCTCAGTGCAAAATTATCTGAGGAGAAATCTTAGCCCCACAGATCAGACAGTCTGTGGAACAACTAAATATCACTAATGGTAACACTGAATAATGAAGCAAATTAGTAGAAGAGGAGCTAAATCCTATTGAAATCCTAGCAGAAGGCATAAAGTGGGGTTTAGAGTTTTTACTAACAATGGATGAAAATACATCAAATAACTGGAAACTTCCAGAAGCAAATCATACTCACTTTCAATTACCATAATTTTAGCAGTGCAAACAACTGACACTGAAATAACATGCACAGAGGCAGAATACCATGCAGAAGTTAAAGGCATACATAGCCTGCAGATACTTCAGTAGCTTAAGGTCTTTGCAGACTGTGTATTACCTCAACTCAGCATGGGATGTCATTCAAAAGAAAAAACTATCTCATGGAGAAGCTACAGTCATGTCAGTCTCGTTTTTTTATTGGGTGGTGTATTTTGGAGTACAAAGTCAGGCTCAGCAGTTGAGATTGTAACTTCTTAAATTTCCTACCCAAACTTCTCAGCCCATGGCCAGGCTCTCCAGCCTGTTTTTGTGTATTCTCACTGAAATAAAATCTAAACTTTTAAAACACCCCATGGAATAAGAGATCATTCTCCTTGTTAAAAGCAGTGAAAATGTGATCCCAGGTTGTGAATCAAATTATGATTAGAACATTTGTATTTCAGTCAATCTCTAGTAAAATACATTTCAACCAAATTTGAAAGAAAATATCCAGTAAGCATTTTACTGAAGAGTTGGGTTTCTTTCTTAATGAAGCATCACACAATTGCTTAATCCACTCAGAAATGTAAAGGAAGAATGATCTTCAGGAAAAAAAAAATACTTAAAAAATACATTTGAAGTGTTGCCAGAACACACAATTGTAGTAATTAGGTTATGATAGTCTGTAGCACGGTATTATGAAGACAAATGGATGACTGTTGTTTGTAATCATCAGGATTTTCCAGAAGATTAAACATATGAAAGCAAAGCTTCCTAAGTAATTCCCTAAGAGATTTCAACATATCACAGAGCAGGTTCAAAAGCAACAGCTGATCTAATTCCAAAAGCTCTTAAACTCACTGTACGTTCCAATGTATTCTTCCTGGTATTTTTGTAAGCTTGTTTTCTTCAGGCCCAGAAATACAAAGCATGGGGCAAAACGCAGGCTTTGGTGCAAAGCCTGAATGAACAGACATGAGCAAGAGATGTGTGGAATCTAGGCAATTTAACCCTCCAGATCACTAGCACTGGACCTTGTTCTTATATCTCCTTTATATTCCGAAGCTTTTACTCATATCAGCCAGATAAACTCAGCCATTTTAGATCGATTGCCCTTTCCACTTTTTTCATCTCCTTTGCACTCCTCCTCTGCTCTCCTTCAGCCAGCCTGAGCAGCACACCTGGGCAGTCCCGCAGGGGGATCACTTCCAGGAAAGCCAAGGGGACAAGGCTTCAGGTTTGAATTTGTCTCTGTCTTCACCTCACTTTAATTCACTGTGAATTAGTGGCTGCAAGTAGATTCAATGGTATTCTTCAAACAGTTTCAAACTATTTACCGACACCTCTAAAACAAATGAGGAAAACAGAAGCTATAATGTGCTCTTAGAATGAAAGGAATCTGGTAAAGAGAAACATGGTAAAGGCTGCTTAAATGTCAGGCCAGGTCCTTGGCTTAGATATAAAAGCACGTCCATTCTGATTTCTGTTCATGACGGTTGAAGGAGGCTTCTGTCTAATGTGCACCAAGTGGAAAAGTTCATTGGGGCTTTTCAGTCATTACCAATAGCTTATCTTAGATCCTTGATCAAACTTCTCAGATGTCACTGAGATTGACAAATAACAGTCAAAGTGATGTCATAATTCTTAATTTTTCTGCAATTACGTTGTCTTGATTTTTATAATCAAATTCCTGAAATACAAGGGATTGACATTAAGTCATATATTTAAGATAAGTTCCAAAGACTCTTCTCTTATGTTATATAGATCTGATTTATCCAAAATACAGTTCTGTGTAATGTTAACATTACAAGCAGTTCTAAGATTCTGATTTAATTGGATCAAGGGCGTTGCTCTTGCTGATTCCACAGTGTAGCACTGCCATATGTATGTTCCCACATCCTCTTTCCGACATACAAGAAAATGTTCTGAGCTAAACAGATTTCCTATATTGTTGTTATTTATTATTTGAGCATAAGGAGCTTGGAAATCAGTACCAGAGTTGTCTGTGCTTTGCTTTGAGACTGGAGTTAATTTCTGAAGCGGTGGAATTTTATGAGAACCAGGTACTGGTGTCAAATTCTTAAAAGAAGGGATTTTCTGCATGTTTATAACTGCTTATTCACTGGGCTGGTATGTCAGTAAAACAATTGATTCTAAGAATATTCTCAGATGTTCCATCACTTATTCCCTGTTCAGTAGGAAGGTGGCCTGAAAGATCTGAGAAATGTACCAACTTTGGAAGAGAAAAAACTGTAGCATGGATAATGACTTCTTGAATCATGAAAAGCGACGTAAGAGATGGAATACATCGTCTGTATTTTTACTACCATGGCCACCTGCAAGTGATAATGTTTGCATGAATTTTAATTAGGGAAACAACATTTTCTTGCAATATCTCCTTTTCCTTTCCAAGAAACATAGTGGAATAGTTGTAGTTGCTATGGTTACAATGGCTTGTGGCAAACTGTGGATCCTCATGATTGTGATGTATTTGCACATAAAGAACAAAGGTTGCATCTTTCCATTTTATCCAGATGATTTGAGCCCTAAGTATTTCTGTGATTTTAAATCAGTTGATGCAGTTTGAAATAACAGTCATAGTAAGTGATGAAAAATGAAAACTTCATGGTAGTTCGACTTTTCAGTTTAAAATAAGTTCCTTTGCAATGAAGCATTATTCCAGTTAGAAGTTTATTTTAGGAAAATAAATAGCACTTTTCAACAACCCGTATAGAGCAGGAGTTTTTATATATTCTTTAAAAAGAATGCCAAGCTGTTGCCTTGGCTCTTGAGCTATTAAAGGCACAGTCTGTTTCTCATGAATGAAGAGCAAAGAGCTGGCTGAGATTCGAACTCTCTCCCAGTTTTGAACCATTCTATTTGAAAATGTAGCAATCTTATCTTCCCACTGCATTGTGCAACTATTTTTCATTATAGATTGGCATCACATCCAGTAGAGTACTTAGTGTCTTCCATTTGGAAGCAGCCAAGTCCCTTTCTTGATCCAAAACAGTTGTTAACTCTCTAAAGTATTTCTTTATATTAAAAAAATAAAAGAGAGATCCTTGAAACATTTTAGCAGAATCCTGCGTAAAACTTACTTGTAGGAAAAAACACATCAATAACTGCACAGGGTACAGAGGGAGAAAGGGTGTGTCTGTGCTTGTGTACATTCTAGCTTTCAGATGTTTCCATCCAACTAATTTCAAGGGTTAAGAGCAAGATAGTAAGCTAAAGTGATTCCAGATGGGCCAATATTAATATCTTTCTTTTCCTGATGAATGAGAAGGTATGACCTAGTTAGAAAACTGCTAAAATTACAGGCGCCACAGAGGCTTCAGCTGGTGCCCTACCACATAGATATTTATCCTTACCTCTGCAATTATAATGCTGATGAGCTGCTCGGACCTGCTGAAGGAGACGTTCCAGGGCCTCACTATGTCCCCTGTGTCGAGGCTCTCTTCCACTGCAGTCTTTCCAGTCTATTGAACAAAGGAAATAAACAGAAATGAAACACAAAGTAGTAGGAGAAGGTTTTAAAATATTTTCTTGCTTCTGATGTTTCTTGGCTGTAGCGGAGGCTTACATCAGGGCACGCAGGAAAAATGTCAGTTGTTTCAAGTCTGCAGTTGTTGCTTGTACAATAAGCTTCCTTTGCTTTGTGCCAGCTGCATAATTAATCATAATGATGATTAACAAAGAGCTCACAATCAGCTCCCAGAAGCTCCTCTAGTGACTGACTAGACAATGGCTTTTTCTCTTTGGTACATAAATAGCTCCTGTTGCTGTAGCATCAGTGCTGCACTCAGCCTGTTCCGTCCTGACCCTCTGCACCTCACTAAAATCACAGCCCTGCTCCTCCCGTATTTTATTAAGGCACCATGAGGCTAAATGACTTTCCTACAGTTATGTAGGAAACTGATCGCAAAGCAGAGAATCGATGTCTTCCAAGAAGCAGGGTTTTGTTAGTAGCCTCAGAAACGCTCTGAGTAAAAACACTTCTGAAAACCTCCCAGCACTGAGGCCTGAAGGAAGGCTGGCAATTCCTGCCCCGGCATCATCAGTCTGCTCAGCACTGCACTCATGAGGCAAGAAGCTGTGATTTCTGTCCCACATCCTCTGAACCTTATTTGCCATTAGCTAAAATCTCAGTCTTGATTTTAAAAAGCAGACAACCCTTTCACAAAAAAAAAAAGAGGATGAAACTGTCAGAGAGGAGCTATTTGATTCCAGATTTGGCCCTTTCTCACATCATTATAATAAAAAATTATTACACCACAGTTTCCTGAAAGAAAGTAATGATGGATCAGGTTATTAAGAGATCTGCCTCCAAAGGAGACACGCTTCCATCTTGCAGGCACAGCAGCCACATACATATTCAGAGCCACCAGCAAACAGTGTGCTCACTCACTGAATGTACAGTTCTACTTTCTAGTGCAAGTTCAGTTAAGCATTCCTTCCAAAGGACTCACTATGCCAGGGATATAAATAAATGTTTGCTACCATTTAGTATAGTGTCTAGATTGGTGGTAAGTCCCATAAAGGGTGAGAAGAGAAGACAATTGCTATCCTGATAGCCTGTGGGTAGTTGTAACAGCTGCAGGCTGGCTATCCTGCATGATGTATGCTTTTGCAGAGATCAAGAGCCAATTGCATTTATAACTCATGTTGGGAGGTCAGTTCTCAGATCTCCTTCGGCAGCCAAAAGGAACCAAATGGAATTCAGCAATACCAAAATGCTCTGGGTCATCAGACCAGGGAGGTTTAGAACAACCTCGTGGTTTCTCTGTCTAGGTGGTTCCCAAACTTTTAGACTCTCCAGTCTGCTGACTGCCTTCAAAATGACATGGAAATCAGATCAGCTTCCCACACTGTCCATGAATCACATGTCTGTCAATAAGCCTAGAAATGTTACTATCCACTGTGGCTTTACAGAGCAGCTGCAGAACGCCAGCCACAGCTTTCCAGGTAGTTACTGTTTGTGAGAGGGAAACAGGACAGTGGCAAGCACTCACTCATCCTGCAAGCATGATTCTCCGAGGACATCACTGACTTTTGATGCTCTGGGATTGGACTGGATCCAGATTAGCCCTGGAGCTTTCATTTACCTAGCATATTCTAGCTGCCATCACAAACAACTTTGTACTTAATGTATTCACATTGAATTTTTACCTTAGGGCCATGTTCCTTAATATAACACCGCTGTAATTTCGCATTGCTGCTGTCTTGCCAAGCACAAGTCTGCTAGCTTTCAAAACTAATGGTGAAGGTATCTGCATGGACAAGGTTCTGCCCTTGGTACCTGAACCAGTATCTTGTCTCTCAAGCTAAAATTCTGACTTAATATTGCTTAGCAAAAAGATTTCATACTCAGACTGTGAGCACCTCACTTGTTGGAAAGCTTGAGCATGTGTCACTAAGGGTACTCGATGGAAATGTCATACTCTTGCTGGCTATCTATATGCAGTGAGCTGAGCCTGTCTAATGCTTCCATGTTCACCAGCAAGGAAAACATACATACATAGCCACAGCCACTGAAATCTGAAGCAAAACTTTCCTCACAGCCCAAAGCTTTGGAGCTGCCAGAAGGTCAATAACAATGGACAAGAAATAGACAGGGAAGACAATGCAATGCATTCAAAACAAATGTTTGTATCACACACAGCTACAGCTTGAGATACAACCAGTGTTGCCAGAAGTGCCCTATTCTTAGGGGATATTGAGCTGAATAACTGCCAGCTACTGCAGAATAGTCTTGCTTCTCAACTTACATAAATTCTGGTTTTGTGGGGCCAAATCCTGTGTACTTACCCCTGAGTACAGTCAAGGTAATTGCATGTCACTAAATTATTCAATGCAACTCCATAGTAGTGAGTTATCCACAGAGCCAAGAGTAGAACTTTCTGCCATTATTGTAGCACATTTTTGTTTGCAAACAGAATATTTCTTTAGCCTAGACTAGACCCTGGCTTTATTCTATAGTAAACAAGAGCAAAACTGTAGCAAAATAGGATAGTGATACTGCAACAGCTTTGATTATTCCACACTCTCTATTACCACCATTGCTTAACTTTCTCACATTAGCATTCAAGGTTATTAAATTGTTACATTAGTCTAATAAAAACAAGTGCTAATGCAATAAAATGAAAAGTCCCACTTTACTGCACTAATCAATACAAGAGAAGCTGTAATATACTGAGCCAGTTCAGCAACAAATACTAAGTCTGGAAAAGTGACTAACAATAGAATGTGGCTATAGTAGATTAATAACCACAAGTGCAAATTTGCACTGAGCCTGAGAAAACCTGATGTAAGTCTGAAACAGAAGAAAGGCTTTTGGATATGTCTGCAACATTTCAGTGCTTGTGGGCTAGATCCAACCAACATCTGTGACATACTACAGTATTCTACATACTGCATGTATCCCATAACTCCACCAACTTCAGAACTGAAAACTTTGAGAATGGTTCAGTGAATGTAATCTAGAACAATACAGTCAGAATAGAAAATTACATATGATATATGTAAGTATTTTGGTTCTGGCAGATCAGTTTTTATCCATTCATGTGCTGAAAAATGAAGCTCCATATAGCAGAACTCTATTAAAAAAAATGAAGATCAAAAGATGAGAAAAATAAATACTCAAATATGATATTATATGTCTTTTTTTGTTGGGGAGAAGAAGTTGAGTTTTATTTATTTCCCTTCTAAATGACACAGTAATTAAATCATGAACTCCAGCAAACTTGTCTTCTTCTCTTCTTTGAAAAGAGAGAAATTCTGAAAAAGCAACATGAATAATCAAACTGGGAGTGCAAACAAGCTCAACCTACTTGAAGGAGAAGCATATGCAGGAGTAGATCTTCGTGGAGGTCCCCATCCTCTCATATTGTATGCTGAAACATGAATGTAATACCTCTGGCCCTACAAAAGGAAACAACTGGAATCAAAACTTCGCTTGAAATCATGGCTGTAATAACTGGAGAGTAGCCCTTTCAAAACTACTTTCTTTGAGAATCTCTTGCGTAGCTTTCAGGGATGTCAAATGATGCACCATGAACTACTGAAAAATTGCACAATGATTACAGGGCAGATGTTTTGGAGAGGGTCAACAGAACACATCAATTATGATTGACAAATTGTGATCTCTCCTACTAAACAATGCTCTTAGAATCAGACTTTAAGAATAAAGTCCCATTTCTGCTGTATTATTTGTCTTGCTATGAGCACAGTAACTGAAGAAGCTCTGCTTGGCCATCACTGACATCAATCAGACCTTTAGCAAGCATTTTGATGCGTAAATCTAGGCCAATGAAAAGTGCTTCTGAAAGTTTAGCTTTTTGTTTACAGATGTTATATACTTTAGAGATTATGGACAAACACACCCTAATCACTGCTCTTAATGTGTGCCTAAGAAATGGATTGTGCAAGCTTGCTCAATTTTAACTTAAGATCAGTTACTTTGTTTTGTTGCTGGAAAATGAAGAACAGAGGAAATGCATACCGTGGCTCTTCGTGAATCCAAATTTGTTTGCACAAACAGTGCAGAACTGCCAGTAGGAAGAAGGTGTTCAGACACATGGTCAAAACTATTCTGCTTAAGAATACATGTGAATATTTACCAATTTTCTCAATTGCTGACCCAGTTCTTAGCAATGTAAAACATGTATATGAAAATAAAACAAAAATGAAAATGATTGCCATTAACTACGTGTTCCTGAAATAAGTAGAAGAGAAAGAGCAGTTATTTTAGTTATCTGTCATCAGAGTCAGGACTAGAACTTTCACGAGCCTTTGATCTGCACTAAGATTACCCTGTGATCCAGAAAACAGCGGCTTTCATTCCAGTCTTTTTGGCTCCATCCTAAGCATGCCAACATATAAAACAGTTCATGCTGTCTGTCTGTTCCTTTGTGAATTTCTGATCATGGATACCAGACATATTATGCTTAATGACTGGAACTTGTTAGAAGAAAGGCACTCTGCAGTTGTTACCAACAGCCAAGGATGCAAATTATCAGTGTCTTTTTATCACTGGGGCAGCAGGGGGCATCAAGATCTAAACGAATCATTTGGCACTTACTGTTCTGAGACCTGTGATGGTGCATCTCAAAGACTGAAGATTATCCACAATTATTTCTCCAACCAAAGGAGAAAAGTCTTCTGAACAACTCCATTCCACTAGGAAACAAACAGCAGAAGCAAACTGAATCAGATAACAGTCCCACAAAAGGAATAAAAGTACTTCACAGGTTAACTTTTCTCCTAGCAGTTTACCATTCCACGTGGATACTAAAAGTCATGTTTAGCAATAATGTTTAGGAAAACTTTACACAGTAATTAAATTATAACTCTGTGTATGAGAGAGAAAAGCAAAATATTGCTCAAAAGCTTTTCAGGAAAGAATGCTTAAAAGTACCCTGCAATACAAATTACATTCAATCAACATTTGCTCTCAGTTAAACAATTTCCTTTTAAAGAAAGGGAAGCAGTGGAAAAGAGTAGGTAAAAGATTTGGACCTGCTAATTCCATTAGGCAGTTTATATATCCAAACCAACAAAAGCACTGTTTTGCAATTGTGTCTGCATATGTAGGCATAGGAAGGGAGTCTTTTGGGCTCCACAGGACCACAAAACTCCAATCACATAGTCCTGGCAGCTCTGTACAGAAATATCCTCCTTGGACCAGATCCAGACTCACAAGAGGCTCTTTATTGATTTCAGTGGGCTCTGGCTCCCTTGTCCGAGCCTGGTTCTGCTGTGGTCATTGAAATTACAGAGCTCCACAAGGACCTATTAAATTTTATCCATTTTTGAAGTGAATTAAGTGGTGCTGGGCTGGCACATCCCTCCCAACCTGTCCTACAGCCTGAATCACAAAGTGTGCCTTCACCAAAGCATTCCCATCAGTTTGGACCAACTGCTCGTATTCCTACTTAAGGGGTATGAACTCAACATCTTGTTGTATTCTTCCTTATTCCTTGCAAAAATCAATGCAAGAAATGAAAATGGACGCTGACCATGAAAAACTACCACATGGTTTTAGAAAAAGGATACGTGCAAAAGGGGAACTGATGGCTGAAGATAAGAAAACCACCCTTTGAATTACATGTTAGTAATGCCAAGTACCGTGGTTAGAGTTAAGGTTCATCCCAGAGTCGCACCTCTGGGCTTTCGTATCTCCAGACTCAAACTTTCAGGAAAACTTACCAAAAACAGTGAAATTTATTACACATAATAACAGGGGAAAATCCCACCAATTTTCTGGATTTACAACTAAGCAGAAAATCTACCAATTCAAAACAGGTAGATTCAAAAACGATCTCATAGATGCTTCATTTGCATATTTATCAGAGTTGGATTCAACAATTTAAAGATGATCAGAAAGTGTAGGTACTTTGATTTCAGCATGTGGATGCTTTATCTTCTCACCGTGTCATATTGGCATTTTCACATTAAAAGAACAGATAGTTTTGCTCAGCACATACAACAATTAATTGACAAGTTCTTCCTAGATTAGCCAAGTATCAATAGCACAACAAATTTTTCCTTTCTCTTCCAAGCCAGTCCTTTCCTTCGACTGCCATTTGTGAATGCACAGCATGTTCAGCAACGTTTTTGCATTTGCTGAAATGAAAAGGATATTGATTTTGTCTACTGTACCTGCACTTTATAGTGTATATTTTTCTTACTCTCCTTGGGTTTTAAATATCTAATTACTGCCAACCTTAATGGGAGCTATCTCTGTACATTAGTATGAAAATGTAGAGACTGTTACTGTACCATGATGTAGGTTTTTGTTGACAATTTAATTATAGCAGTGCTTATAAGTGCCATTAAACTTGATGGCCTGTCAGAGTTTCCATTATAAACCATGATTTTTCAGGGTTTATAACTCTGCTCTATTAAATCATTGAGGACATTGTGTACATGCTGCAGACTAAGGCATTCTCTATTTTCCAGAAGGATAAATGAGAGAAACCCCTCCTGAATTGCTGAACATGTTACTAACAGACGTGCAGTCACTTCAGATGCCATTCTTGTCTTTGAAGGGTCGTGTAAATCAAACAGTGTCACTCAAGACAGATTCTGCCAGCAAATCCTGTCTTCACTGAAATCCTAGGCATGACAGTGTGTTTCTCAGCATGAGGGGCAGGGCTAAGGTTGTGCTTTAGCACAAAACAAAAGCCAAGGGTGAAATAAGCAGCTTTAAATTCCCTTGGAGTTTCTAAGTTTTTAGCTGTTCTATGGACTGAAGAGTATTCAGACATAACCTAGTTCTCTGGACACATTTGAAGCATTGTTATTTTTGACAGCACATCATTCTCTGACTCATGATACCACCATATTGGCTACTGTTTCTTGCATTTTCTGGTTATGCAGAATAATGCAGAGCTATTCACCCTTGCAACGGACCAGGATCTAAAAACTATGCAACTTTGAGCATGAGCAACCCAGCATGGAAACACTGCTAAAGCCTTGCCTACTTTCCAAGAGAGAAAGTGCTGGAAGAGGCTGTTCTGGAAGTAAACAAGTAGCAACAACTATCTGCGTAACTGAAGTACTTGGTACTTTAAGGAGGAACAAAAGGCTGGCTACCCTCAGCACTTTAAAAGTTCAATATAAAAATACGCAAGTATAAAAACCTGAAGATGAAGAGGGTCCTTTATAAGAGCCCAGGAACAAGAGCTGGTCTTGTAGACTGTACCAACTGTGCTGTAAAGGACCTGAAAGCTGTTGGGTGAATTAAGGATGGAGCATGTTCCAGTCCTGTTCTGAACACCCCACAGGCCTGCTTTGTCGTGAACGCTGAATGTCTTCGCTGTTGCGGCTTTCCATCTGACACTTCACGTTATGTCAGAGCAGGGTTTTTTGTGTGTTTAATATATTGGTGACTATGTGTTTTAATGAAGGTGCCCTGTATTCCAGAGCTAGCGAATGCACGATGTGTTGCTGCGGTCGCCAAGATAAGTAGTAATTTTTAAATAAACAGCAGTATAAACAGTTACATAAAACTCATGTAAATTGCTGGCACATAATTTTAGACTGGCTTAAGTTATGTAACCTACTTGTGGCCAAGTTGTGTGTGCGCTTTTTTTTTTTTCCTTTTTAATACTCAATTCATACACTTTAAAATAAAGAAGCAAGTTTGTTTTCACCTGTTTCTTTTCTATTCAGTATATTCCTGTTCTACTGGGTGTACCTTAAACAGCTCACCAAAGACTGACAGACAGATAAGGGAAAAAGTGAAGGTGCAAAACACCTCCCAGCTCTTTTGCGGAGTCATTCAGGAAAACACCTTCTCCCTGCTAAAGTAAATAGCTCAAGCCACTGTAGAATTTGTCACTTCTCTTGGCATTTATTTTGCTTGCACTTAAATTATTCACTGAATTGCTGAGTAGATTAATTAGACCCAGGGACATGACTTAGGCTGTTAAGTTGATAGCATCTACTGAATGTACTGAGCTGCAATTCTGGGTTTTACTCTTGCATTTACTACTAACTTGCTGTGACTTTGGGGAAAGCATTGTGTCACTAGGACTTTTAACCCAGACTCTTAACGCAGCAAGGATTCTTTTTCCTTCCCTTCATCCCCACGTCCAGGGCCCAGGCTGAAGGACACTGTGATCTTAGCTTGTGTTCCCAAGGGCCTCCAAACAAATAACTGCATTGTTCAACAGCTTCCTTTGAAATGTAAAACTGAAGCAGAGTCCTAATGCCAGAAATCCCTTCACGCCATCTTTTGCTGCCTGCTATCTTTATGAAATAATTGTAACAATTTACACTTACAATGTCTTAGCAAGTTGAGCCAACAAGGCACCAGCTTATTGGTGCACACAGTGTTACCAGCTCAAATAGACAACGATATTCTTGATTTTTTTTTCACATTTTGTCTGTTTAGTCAGTTCCTCCTAGCTGCATTGAGCTAGCCTTTCCAGGTTTAATTGCAAAAAGAAACCAATTTTTGCAGACTTGGGTTCAGGCTTTCGTTATGTCTCTCATGTTTTGAAATTCTGCAAAGAATGAGAGCAAAAAGACGAGTTATACCAACTGTATATGGTGCTCACAGAGATCTCATAGCACTTCCATTAGGAAAAAAAAAAGTTTGGCACTGAGGAGTCACTTTGTGTTCCCATGGATCTGGTTTTCTGCATGAAGGGTGTAAGCCATTCATTTGTGCACATTCAATTACACCGTCTGAAATAAGGAGAATTCTGTTTGGTTAGAATGTAGGCAGGACAGTGTTGGTTAGAAAGCTACAATGCAAACTGGCACTGTGGTAACAACCAAGATTTGTGCCTGAGCCTTCCTATGACAACACAGCCCACTGTGGCTGTGGAAAGTGAGAGAAAACACACACTAGAGCTGTGAAAAGGGACTGGAGAATAAATGGGGTTCTTATGCAAAGGCTTCATGTCCTAGGAAGGTATAGCAGGCTTGGCTCTGATCTTATGAATTTCCACTCCCAGTGGATTCGTTCCACTCATGTAATCTGTGTAACCAAAGCCAGTGGGGAGGTTTATGAAAGTAAGGACAACTCATTTGTGTGAAGCATGCATGGCTTAGGCTCAGCTTCTTCCCAAACCATAATACATTAAAATCTAATTAATAATGACTGGTTGGGCAAATGCAAACAAAAAAGTAATCTATCAAAATGTACAAGACATACTAGAACACTGCATAGCACTGTTAACAAAGAAGGTAAATACACAACCCCTAATTCAATTAATCTGCTTAATGGGATTGCACTGCTTTTCTTCTGGTCCTCCTGTAACATATTTTTAAAGGGGGACATTGTTGGATAGATGTTAATTACTCATATTTATGGCTTTTGTTTCTTTATAAACAATCTGTACACTAATTTAAAGATCATTCACCTCTCCCTAGCACTAAAGCCAGGTGTCACTGGCAAAACAGTCTTGTTTTTACTTAATTTAATTTATTGCCAATTAATGTAATCACCAATTCAGATTGAGAAGAGAGAAAACATAAACAATTAAACACTTAACACATACCCTTCTCCTTTCCTAGTCTCAACTTCCCTTGTTTCTAGCAGGGGTTACTCTCAGCATTGAGGTTCTCTGTTGGTTTTGGACCTGGATGGGCCAGCTGTGACCAGAACCTCCCAGCCCCAGGCCTCCTCCCAGCTGTGGGCCCTGGCTGAGTAACCTGCCAATATATGCCAACACAGTACTCAGGAAGGAGCTAAGTGAGCGCTCGTGTGTGAGCTAATTGGGTGCTGAGATGTGAGATAATAGAGTGCTCAAGCATAAATTGATTGTGTGTTCATGTGTGAACTAACAGAGCACTCATGCATGAAAACTCTATACCCTGTAATTTATGTTCAGCACACAAGATAAGAGCTTGAAGCAGATCCAAAGACCCTATTACAAATTTATATTTGTTTATCAGTTCTGTGGGTCCAATTTAATCACTAGAGTATTATCAAATTCTTGTTGGAGTGGCAAAATGACTATGTTTTCAATCCTTGTAAATGAATCAAAAAAGTCCATGAAGGACCAGAGAAGATTTCAGATAAATAGTGAGCAAAGGCACAAAGTCACAACCTTGTGAATACATTACTTTTAATTATCTATCTTATTAGTAGTTGATGCCAGCAAGTCTCTAGCAAGGAGTATTTCCAAACCCCTGGATCAAAAGATGTGGGAACCTCCTTCAAGAAAGAAACTGAAGGTCTGGAGTTCCAGTCCTGTCACGCTACAGGAAATTCACCTCTTCTTTGCCCAACATCTAAACTGGAAGCTCAAACTCTTAGCCATGAGCAAATCATTGTTAAAATTACTTATTAATGCTAGTAAACCAAAGCAAGTATAAAAAATAAAGCAATGTCTAAAAGTCAGCAACATCATGATATGAGTCTTTTTCTTGGACACCAAAGATGGACAAAACCAGAGCCTGTATGTCTGAGTTTTCTCATAGCCCTTCAGCTTGGGCTGTTGCTCAAAATCTTTATGAAACAGAAAGCAGAAAGAATGCTTAAACTGAGTAATTGATGTCTGATCAGCTACATCAGTTAAATACATCATCACTTAATATGTAATTCATGTTCAAAGGTGCTTTTAAATGCCTAGCAAACTTAACATAAAAGAACTTCTTTTTTTTTTTTTTTTTTTCCCAGTCCAACACATACTACAGACCTTAACAGGAGCTAGAAATAGAAAGGTTTGTTCCAACATTTATACATTTCTATACATGCAAGGCATAAAAATAGAAGTTGAATTGCACAGTTCTGTTAGCTACCAAAATGTAATGTGCAAATAAAGTGCCCAGGAGACCTAATAAAATGCCATAAATGAAGTACTGTAAAAAATATCAGACCACACCTATTCAGCAGGATAAATTCAAATATCTTACAAAGGAAAGTATTCTCTCTCTCCATTTTATGGAGCAAGAACCATTCCAGGGAAAGAAACAAGGAGTTTCAAAATATACAAAGAAACTTTGAATAATAAGTGAAAAGGGTTTCAAGAGCAAATCAAATGCAGAATACTACTTAATTCCACTTTAAACTGGAACAGAATGAAGCAGTGATGTACCATCTACTGTACAAAGATCAATAGGCATTAATGTTAAAGCACCATTTTCATACCTAAGATTCACTTCTACAGGTATTCTTTTCCATAACCAGGATTCTTCTAGAAATCAAACAAAGCACAAGCTTACTGCTTTCTGCTCTGATACTGCTATGTCAATGGTCAGTTGCCACCAAAGAGGGAAAAAGTTGGAGATTTTGTATGTATATATGCACTTCAGTTTTCATATAAGCTCTATCTATTAGACCAGTCAATCCTGTCTGGAGCCAAATGCACAGAGCAGTACTGGATGGATCAATGCAGGAAGCCTGCTATGGAACAATACCAAACCTGATCAAACACTGCAATTCAACTAGATGGACAAATCACAAAACAGACAATGTTTGTGTTTGTAAGTGTTTACAGGGGCAGAGGCCCACACAAACTGATCAGATCGTTTGGTTGTGAAGGCATTATTCTTGAAAGAAAAACAAACGGAATCACACAAAAATCACAGCTGGTTTTCTGTACAGTCTTTGAGGCTTTTCACACAAAAGTTTGTGGTGAAAGACTTCCACTGACATAGTGAGATATCAGAGAATCTCAAATGCTGTGGTGTTTTTTTTGAAATACACAACATATATCCTATGGGCCTAACTTGGCAAAATGCTTCATCTCATGATCTCAGATGCTGACCCGTAATGAAAGGTGGCTCAGTAAATCTGTTAGTTGAGACTTCCAGTGAGAACAGTAAATTGTGACAGCTTCTCCTGGATAAAGGTACTTGCCCATAACCAACATGCTTCATGTGGCCATCCTAACACACTGAGGCTATAGCATATCTCTAGGACTGAACCAGTGATTTAAAGGCAATTTACATGAATTGCTCCAGTAAAAAAAAATCTGAAATGAGCCACAAAGTGCCTTGCAGGAAAGGAGGCAGGGAGATATTTCTTGTCAAAATTTAAGTAAGGCATAACTCCTTCTTTCCTGATCTAGTTGCCCGCCTCTTGCTTTTTTAAAGAGCTACACTGACATAGAAAATATAAAGATTGTTCCATCCAACAGAAATCCTAGAAGGCAGCTGGGCAATCCTGACTAAAATGAAATATTCTGTTAAAGTAACTAAATAAAGAGGTAACAAAAGGCTGAAGTGGGCTAGACAGCTTAGCATCCCTATCTGGAAAATAACTTGGCATCCAAGTCCCCAGCTACATCCAGGGAGAAGATCAGCTCTGTTTGCCACATCAAACATGGATCAGATTTTTTCTCTCTTCATCTCTTTTCAAATATAAATAGTTCCCATCTCTTAAATAAATTAGTTCAGCTTTGGTTATACAAGCTCTTTCTTTTTTTTCTTTTTTTTTTTTCCTCCAAAGAGGGATATAGATGTTTGTTCAAAAATTGTAAGTAAAATATAAATGGAGATTTTCCATTGCATAGTGGTCCTTCCAAGTAGGTGATGTCCAGCACTGTGTCCATTTTCCTTCCCTCTTCTGGGTATAAGTGCACAACTATGTCAACTTCTGATGGAAAGTTCATGAAAAAATAATATGCAAAAAGACAGAGTTAATGTGTACTTATTCACTGCAAAAGCAAAATAAGTATCAGGGTTAAAGTGCATGGAAAATAAGTACAATAAAATTGCTTGTCAACACTCTTTCTTCTTTTAAGCAGATTTCTCTGTGTCCATGCATTGTGTGGAATTTGTGAAACATAGAAATGCTAATTAGCGAAAGACAACAGGTCTTATAAGACCCAGGGCTCCACTTGTGTGTTCCTAGGAGTCAAGTAGTGCCCATGTGGATTTTGTTGTTGCTGGGACTTTCTGCAACAAGATGGGGACTGTAGAGTAGGTCTAAAACATATAGAAAGGTTCACTCTAGCTTCAAACTGTGGTGTTATTTTGTATAATAGCACAGAACATTTTGATTGCGTTTACAGAGATGTAAAACAAAAGTAGGTCGTAAGTGCTTCCATGATGGGATGTGAAGTTTGGCTTTAGGGCATGATTAGCCAAGGGTATGGGTTTTTCTTCCCAAATTATCGTGATGCTTCACATCCTTCCTAAAACTGGCTGTGGTGAGGTGTCTCTGGCTTTGAATCTTTCTCTAGCACAGAGCAGATTATTACTATTATTATTGATTTATGGCATGCCTGTCTGCTTCCAGCCTCAAAACACTTTACTAAGTTACAATATACATAGGAATCATTTCACATCAGCCACCACCACGTTGTAGCCTTCTCTGGAGGGAAACTGAAGGAAGCCATTAGGATGGTGCCTGCAACATTAAACAACAATCCAGGAGAGGAAGTAGAGAATACTCTGGCTCCTTAAAGCAATGGCTCAACAGAATGCAGTCGCTGAACTGCCATCCAGCTGGGACACCAAAGTCAATACTCATTCACCATGTGTGGTTAAAATTAAATCTCCTAATGAAGTGAGATGGTTTTAGTGGTTAGAGAGTGAGTGCAAAGTATTATTCTCCTGTATTATTATTTGTAAGTTATACAGCTAACAAGGGAAAAGTCATACACAGGAAAATAGCAGACAGTTAGATAAGGTTCCAAGCCTAGTTTCTATATGACATTTGAGCAAGTAAAGCTTTGGAAAAATATGTTAAAAAATAAAAAAATAAAAAAATAAAAAAAGGATGACACAGAAGAAAAGGAATTGGCAGCTTCTGAGTGTTTTTAGGGAACAAAACTAGACTGAGCAAAAGTGATGTCAGTTTTATCCTCTGCAATTCAGATCCATATAAAAGAACATTATTAGCTTCTGTAAATGAGCAGGTATTCCCTATACACTGCTACAAATGCTCCTGATCTTTTATTAGAAGAAGAAATGGTAAAGTATTAAGGGAAATAAAGCCTAACAGCTTGCTTTCGTCCCTGAGTCAGTAAAATACTTAGATGGCTTTTTGCATAGGTGATTAATACTTCAACTGAAAAGATGCTCAGACAATGTTATCAAGATCTTTCAGGCTAATTGCTAGTTGGTTCGAATCATTGTTACAAGTGATCATTTGAATGGTTGTTTCTTTTTTACAGCCTCTAAAACTAGCACGAAGAATCTCACTCCATAATGTAATAAGCAGTTCTACAACCAGTGCTTAATTAATTCCCAGAAGTCACCAAAAGAAGCTATTAATTATCTTTCTTTTTATCTAACCATAAATATTCAATTCTCATGGGACAGAGGATTTAAAAAGAACTTTCTGCCAGAACTGTCAACTTGATGTAGCATAAAATGATCACCAATGAGAGTAATTCAAAATATGACAGCAATGCTACCTCGTCTGATTAGAAAGTTAGGTCAAGTTGGATCAAATTTCTCTTAATGGTGTACTTACCAAAATGGGACAGAACTGATAGGTGCAAACCATACTCAACACAGTCGAGTTAGCAAGATAAAAATACTGCAATCTTTAGAAACTAGGAATAGTATTCTGATTTAAAAATCAGCTCTATTTGGGAATTGTCTTTACTGTGAAAATATCAACATTTGTTATAATGAGAATCTGGACAACGTTTCAGATTTGTTTAAAATCTGCATACTAAAAAGAGCAGGTTAATATTTTCAAGAGAGTTAAGTCTTTCAGGAGCCCAAGTATCATTTTCACAAGTAAATCAGGCAGTAGGAAGCCTTTAAATGAAATTAAGTTTCCTGGCAACCCAACCCATTGTTTAAAATTCGATTTAGGCTCCTAAAGGTCTTTGATGTTTTTGCAAATAACACTTCCTGCAGCACTGCAAGGCTGACTAGGTGTAATACAGTCATTTACCCTTCTACCGAGGCTATCAGGAATGGAATCACTTTGATTGTTTTAGTGATGTCTGGGAGTGTTTTTCCGTGCACTATGAAAAAAAATGTACTGAGCATAGCCAGTGATGGCCGGCATCTCAAATCAGAAGTAGAGAGGCAAGAAAACATGCCTTTTTCAAAATAATCTCATTTAGTCCTTTGGGTGCTTGTGATGCCACTGAAGGCTGTGCACTGGCGTGTCCCACTTCTAGAGGAACTTCATGAACTACTGCGCACTTGCTCTACTGCAGCTCTCTGCAGTCTCTATTTCCTGTTGAAGCAATCACTGTGGCACCTATACACAGAAATCTGAAAGATACTGCCCCAGACCCAGCTATTATAGTTCCTCCTATATGTATCAAGACCCACTCTAAGAGGACTTTCCATGTCTCCACTCTCAAATATTCCCTGGAGTAGTCAAAGAAGAAGAAGTCCTCAGATCTTCAGGACAGTGCTTTTAAGTCCCTTTACCTGTGGAAGGACCCACGTTCCTAGTTAAAAATGGAGGTTGCAGATCGCTCCATGAAACATTGAGGAACTCACTGTTCCAATCATTTTAGAGAACCAGCAAGTTCCCTTAAACTGGAAAATTTTAATTTCAATCTTTGATAAAACTTTTTTTTTTTTTTTTAAGTTGGAATTTCCTATGGAATAGAAATTATTTTCTACTCAACAGAGCTATTCACATGGAAGCATTTTCCTATTCATTCCACTTTGCAACTAACTGGTGCCACTCCATATGTACAGCTCTTCCAAGAATGATGTGGCAGCCCTGGAATACCTAATTAGAGTTGGGCTGTATGATAGCTCTGCCAGAAATTTCAGCTTCCAGAGGCATTCCTTTAAGGAACTGTGGTGTGGGTTTGGCATTTACAAGGATACATACAGTTTCAGAAGCCCACAGGCACCAAAAGTTAGTCTGCGTTGCACAGCTGACTCATGTCAACCCAGTCACTGAGCTTAACTACAGTAAGTCAAGCAAACTCCTCAAGAAGAAAGCTTCTGTTTGTTGGTTGTTTTTTTTTTTTTTTTTTTTTTAAGTAAAACTTTGTCTTTAAGGAATCTTAAAAGAATATTCAATTTGTACAGCTATTTATTATGAAAATAATTACATTCAGACATTTCTAGTGAAAACACCTTTTTCACTTGGCCATCCAATGTTTACAGATTGTTAAGGCAAATGAAAGATATCTAAATCCAATACCTTTATACTTGGTCACCACAGCTGAGTTGACACTCAGAGGTTCTTGGAAGGTGACAGTGAGTGATGTACTGCTTGTTACCATGAGACAGACGTTGGTTGGCGCCTCAGGGGCTCCTGGGAGAGAAGAGAAAACATCAGCTCTTCAGCACAACAAATCCTATTCAAACAATGTTTCTGAGTCTTCAAAGAACCCCCTGAAAATCACCCTGCAATTGTGAGCTTTGGGTTGTAGGTGTTTGTGTTCTCTGCCTTTTGAGAATTTTAATTAGTGCCCTGCTAACAATATCCTGCAGACACCATTTGTTTCTATCATGGTTTTTGGCTCCTTTCAGTTAAAAATATCTTCCTGCATATATGTAACCTAATAAAACAGATTCATGCTAATTATGTCAATGAAAAGCCCCTATAAATCTCTTGGGGTGGATAGGAAGGAGAGAAAGGACAAAACCACAAAGAGCTAATTAAACCTTTATAGTTTCACTAACAAATTCAAATTTATTAAATGACAGAAAACCTTTTTACATTATTGTGATCCAGAAATTGCAGATTCCACAAATGTTTCAGTGCAGTAGTTCCAAAACACATTTGTTAGTTGAGGCCTAATTTTTTTTACTATTATTGTTTTGTTTTGTTAGTTTTTTGTTGTTGTTTGTTTGTTTGTTTGTTTTTAAAAGAAGCTGAATTCACAGAGTATCAATTAGACTCAACTCAGAAATCAAACCTAAAATGTCATGACTTACTGCTGGAACCGATTAAAAAAATCATTATATTAACTCACTGCTGTATTGGCTGTATTTAATATCTAATACAAGGAGCATTACCTCTGTCTTGAAGAAACAATCTTAGAATACAATAAAATTAAGAAAATTTTTCCAAGTATATACATATATAAAGGTGGCTGTAAAAACGTTAATGGCAATGATTGTATTTTATTGAAGAGGAAGGGTACAGCTAAAAGATCCAAATATGAAAGAGTTCAGTCCTGTTTATTCCTTTCTATGGGTTCAAATTCCCATTTTCTTTAAACAGTTCTGTATCTGAGTCTGTACCCCAAGTAGCCCAATTTGTAACTATGCTGATGAAATGTTGCATGTAGATGCCAACAATAAAAATAAGTATTGATGATTTTTATATGAAAAATCTAATCTAAGTTCACTTTTAACCAAATATTAAGAAAAACTCAATTACTTTAAGTCAGAACTATTTTAAAAAATAGAGTACAACAACAGAAAAAGACCAGTGTTCCTCTATTACTTCCTCCATATTCATATATTTTACTTGTCTTATTTTAAATTCTGATCATATGAAATAACATCCAGAAGTAAATGCGAAGAGACAAGACAGAATCATTAGATCCTGAACTAAGAATCTCATCTGATCAGTTTTACACTGATGAGCAGTGCTCTTGTTGCCCTCAGATATTTGGTCCTTTCTGGAACTAGTATCAAATTTCCTTCTCACTTTTGGGAAGACCATTTAACTGAGTGCCTTATTTTTACCCCCCTAACATTCATCTGCTTCACAGCAGCGCTGTGAGGATCATCTTTGCTCAACAAAGGCAGCGTTTGCCACCGTAAGAGTTCTTGTCTTAAACTTTGCAGCTACTTTCTTCTACTTACTAGCATGCTCGTAGCCTGCCTTCATGCGCTTGTATAGCCTGTATCTCCATTCCCATGCTTTTAGTTGCTTCTCTTTTTCTGTGTTGTCTGTACCAAGGCCTTCATTCATCACTTGTGCAGACAATTCAGTAACTCGCTGCTGTGCTTCCTGGACCAATGTACACAGATGCACTGACCTGCTTTCCATGTTAACAACTACCAAGAAAAGGGAAAAGTAAATAATTGCTTGATAGACTCATGTGACAAAATTCTGGCCTTACGCATTCCAACATAACCCACATAAGGCCAGATCCTTGAACACTGTGCCTTCCAACAGATACCTTGTCATCAACTTGATTAGAGCCACACCAATTTGTACCACACTTAAGAATCTGGCCACTTAAATGGGACTAATGACATGAATAAACAGTAGATTTTATCTTCTGGTGTTTCTCAAATGCTTAACAATGTCTTAATTAGCCTGAAATTGCTTACATGTTTTAGGTTGATAGAATACTTTAAAAGAAGAAAAATAATAAAGAATTTGGTCTCTAACTCTTACTTTGCCATAATATCATATGTTTTCTCTGGAAGAAAGAAATTGGTATTGGTTATAGCTGAAAACAATATACAATATATAAATCTCTGCAAGTGAAGAGAGATCTAATTGGCAAAGTTAAGAATGAGGGTTTTGTGTTTAAGGGCCACAGCTGAAGTACAGTGATTCTCTTTCCAGGTTATCTTTGTGCCTCAGTGTTGCCCATGTAATTAGTTCTCTGTCAGATTTGATGGATAGTGAGCTGTTGGACGTGTGGAGATTTTGTTATTCTCAAGTGCTCAGAATGATTTTAATTCAACATTAATTAGTATGAATTGCCTGTATGAACTACTGTGTGCTATATGAAGGTGAAAAATGACAATCACATTGGATATAAACTAAAATGTCTTAGCCCAAGTCCACAAGACTGCCCTACTCCAGCCCCTTGATGATACAGAAAAATGTAGTGAATCAAATGCTATTCTTCAGAACTGCTTTTAGCCTGAAATTGTTCAAACTATTAACAGTTTAGAAAATAGGACTTGTAAAGCTGTTTAATTTGAGAAGTGCAAGAACTTATCTGATGTTCAATCCGCAGGAAATAACACACAAGAAAAAGAATTCTGAAGTCACAGAAAGCAGCTTTTCTTTGGTGCCTGGTAATTTTGCAGAAGAGCTTTGAGACAGTTCTAAACAAAACCCCTTATTTATTTAAAACACTTCACAAGGATTCACATTTACTTAGAATTGGCACAGGATGCTACTCTTAACAATAATGGAGTGTTGCTGTGTAGGGACAGCCAGCCTGTTAGTCTTCCTGTGTTTTTTATAGGAACAGCAGCAGTGTTGCTTCACCACCCATTTACTTGCATAAGCTAGGAGCAATATTTCTGACAACATGAAGCTGACGTAAGGGACCAAGGCTGACTGGCTTTTGACATCATAGTACCATATGAGTAACGATATCTGCACATATGAATGTATAATTCCTAAACTGGAATCATAGGATTACAGGATAAATTGAATTGGAAGGGCCTTTCTAATTATTTTGTTCAAAATTTGATGTTCAAGCTTCTTGCTGAAAACAAGATCAGCTGCAAGTTCAGGCCAAGTTTCTGAGGACATTAGCCATCTGGCCTGGAAAACTTCTTGAGATGGAGCTTTACAAGCTCTCCGGGCAATATGTACAACTGCTTTTCTATCCTGCAATTGAAAAAGGTGTTTGTTTTATCCAGTTTGAATCTCATTTTAATTTTACCATTTGTCTCGTGTAACCGTATAACAATTGGAATTTATCATAGTCTAAGTATAATGCTGCACAATAATGTGAAAACTGACAAGGAATCTTTAAAACCACAGGAGGAGACTGAAGAATTACCCAGCACCTCTGACATCCAAAGGTTGCTTTTGAAGAATGGCTGTTTCTAAGACCTCGCTTTCAGAAGCTGGCCTGTAGCCATCCCTCTTGCAGTTTGATCATTCTTTGTATGGACATCAAGAGGCCAGGCTTACTGGAATCTGCTGGTATCCTCACAACTGGCTGTTTACTGAGAGGCCAAAGGTGACAGTTTCCTGGCTCCATGCCTACAATAAGCGTGCAACACATCTGATAGCAAAACAGGACCGAGAAAGGAGATTTTATGTGCCAGAACTTCAGGTGATTGTAGATTGGCATTGGTTCAAGATTTCACTGAGGATCTGGCTCTCTCTCTTTCATTAAGATTCAGATCCACAATTGTCTGGTCTTGGAAATGTATCAAATCAGTCGTTGGAAATTTTAATCTTATTTATATTTAGGTTCACATGAACAAACCTAGCCAGACCACAAATATGCGAACAAAAGTAACTGAAAAGACTAATAATGCAGTGGGCTTTGACAAGAGCAAATGCCTTGCTTCCTCCCCACTAAATTAATATTCTAGATGCTGCATTTTCTGATCCTGCTTTGTGTTTAAGAAATGCTGGGCTCCTGTTAAGATTTATACAGCCTGAGGTCCATGTGGAAAAGAAGATCAGAGTTTTACTTTCTGTTCTTTTATCTGCTGTTCTGCCTATTCCAGGCAGCTGCAAGCTATCTGTCCTTCAGATCCTCTCTCCTACAGCACTATAGTGAAATTTCAACTTGATCTCTGTGTCTAATATAGTAGAAGAACAACAGTTCTCTCTTTGAGAAGCTTCCTGTGTGCACTTGCAGTGGGGAAATCATTTACCTCTCAATCTCTTAAGTGTGTGCATTTGTGCTATGCACCAGCTTACAATCAGATTAAAAGATGTTTGTGTCCTGTCCCAAAATTGGTATGAGTCAGAATCTTACCTTGAAATCCCACCCCTCCCACTTAGCCTGGCAAAGTCTTGCTCAATTGATCACCATAGTGAAATGAAAATGCTCCTGCTGGGTTCTAATCATATCCTTGCAGGCCTAATATCATGCAGAATGGGTTTAATTCTAAAAGGCTTGGTTAGGTACAGAAAAGAAAGCAGAAACAGTAAAGGGAGAGGAAAAAATAAAGTGGCTGCTGTCTGTTCCCCAGGATTAAAGCCACATAGGCAACTGCTGCAGACCTTTGTTTTAAGTGCTGAAAACAACTTTTTGCAATTTGTTCCTAAGTAGCAACCGTAAACCATTAAGCTGAAAATTAAAAAATAAAACACACCAAAACAGTCCTCTGCTTTTTATTGAGGACATTTTGACCATTATTTCAATCAGAAAAGCTAAAAATCAAGATAAGTGAAGTGGAAATTTGGTGGGTATATTTTGAAATGGAAATGAGGTGGTTATATATTCATATTCTCTGTGTTCATAGGCATGTTTGCATTAATTACAGGAAATGAATACTAATTTATGATTGCCCCTGCTCGCCATCAGACTGCATTTATTTACAGATGAGGTCAATGAAAAATTAGTTTAGTCTTTTTTACTGCTGTTTAGAACACTCAAGACTGTGTTTTCCTCTAGATTTGTCATGGTTAATGAATGTTGCTTCAGCAGTCAATCATGTACTCTAAATGCTGTCACACTTTTTTTTAAAGCCTCAGTCATGAACCATGACAGAAAAATAAACAAATAAATATAAAGCTAAAAAAATCTTTTCACTGAGCAGCTACACTATGCAAAAATCTCCAGGGAAGGTTAAAGGAGGCCAGAATAAATGATAATATAAGTGCTGTGGACATAGAAAAGCAATAAAGGTGTACCAACACTGAGGGTCTGGCAAAAAAACTCAACATGCACACACACACATGCACACACGCTCTCCAGTGAAAAAACTGGCAATGTTAGTAGCCTCAAGGTGCAATTTCCTGGAGCACTGAGATTGACATGCCAGCACTAAATGTTGTTAATTTAACTAACTTCAAATTAATGGCAGAGTCTGCAGTGGCCGAACCCCTCAAACACAGTCTCATTATAGCCTTGCTGGGAATGTCCTAAATATAGGCATTGACAGTTTAAAACAAATTCACATACATTGGTGTATTTTTAGACATAAGTAAGGCGTCAGAGTTTGTGTCATGGTTTACGGTTGATTAATTGGTTTGGTAAGTCACCCTGCAGCCCACAAATTGTGCATTTAAATGCCCGTGAAGGAATACAAAGGATAGTTCTATAACTACAATATGTAGTTATAAGCAATGATAGTATTCCAGTGAAGTGTGAAGGTCTGTTTTGTGTTCAGATATCCTCTGGTTCTCTAGAGTTTGGAAACTCTCATTGAGGCTATTTGAAGAGAAGGGTTGAGGAGATAAGAGCAGGAGTCTGAAGTAATGGAAATGATAGATTTCAACACAACCAGCCTTCTGAAGGCAGCATAACCAAGATCAAAATAATCAGAACACACCATAGCCAAGATAACCCATAATCTTTTCATTTTTAATGACAACCTCTGTTTCAGACCATGATCACTCCATTCCTGTCTCCATATTTTTGAAGGTTTATTTTCAGTATTGATATTAACTCAGCTGCCTCACTGTTTATTAGGTTAGAAGTTCCATCAGATTTATAGTTAATCTACCTGATATAGGGAACAAAAACTATTTGCTGAGCACACGTTCAACAAGAAGATATTTCTGCAAATATCCTTCCAGCACCGTGCTACTATTTCAGGTATAATCAACTCCGTGATAAAAAAAAGTCAGATTTTGTAACACAATTAATTTTCCCAAACAAGAGCAAACCTAATTTTTACAGAATTATCTAAACAAATTCAAAATGAATACTTACAGTGTGGGCTTTCTTTTGCCCCAACATGTAGAAGAGTCCTAGCAATAGGGATGTTGTTAGTTAAGATGGCAATATCCAAAGGAGTAAGTCCTTCACTGTTGGGAGTATTCAGGTCCAGTTCCTCTGGTGTGTATTGATAGAGAAGAATCTGAACAGCATCCAGATCTTGCTGTTCTACGGCCTCAAACATAGCTTCATTGCATTGGAAATTCTGTGTACCAACAAAAACAGAAATTCAGTAGAACTTGAAAATGTTTCAACTTTAGGAAATAAATTATGGAAAATGACTTTTGTGACATTACTATAAAATATTGAACGTTCCCATCCTAAGTTCAGCTAGAAACATGGAAGATGTTTGCAGCAAAACTGAGCTTGCTCTACTTCTAGACCTGTGTGCTTGAGCTTCTTTCAGGTAAGATTCAAACCCATCATTCTTTTTTGGACCTGAAATTGACCGTATGGGCAACAATGTATGTGAAGCTGGATGAAAGACTATGATTTTGACAGGTTCTTGTACTACTTACTTTTTCATTCTCTAAATTTAAAGTAAAAACCTAAGGTGTACAAACTCAACTAATCAAAAGTCAAATGAAACAGTTCTGGGGGAAACTTTCACAGGTGCGGTGTGATCTAGTGCTCACTCCAACATTTCAGTCATTTCTAGGTGCTCACATTTTTGTATTTTGCTTGTAGCTAGAAGAAGCTCTGAAATATACAGCCCTTAAATAAAGATGTAGAAATAAGACTGAATGCACTGATCCTCCAGTGTGCTTGATCAGAAAAAGACATGTCTGAACAGCAGAGAACATAAGCTCAAAAGCAAGTAAGAAAAATGAGGAACACATGATGCCAACTCTCAAGCAGGAGGAGCCACTAAACTTTCTGTTTACCGAAGTCATGGAGATAAAAGAACTGTGTAATACAAAACAAACAAAGAAACAAGAACCCAAACACCTTTCATTTCTTAATAGAGCTGGGGAGAAGGAGGTGCAGGAGGATGGTTTGAAGGTTTCTGTTATGAGAACATCCTTCCAGAGCCTACAGTAATTATGTGATTTGCCAGGATTCTTTAAATTCTTTCCCAGTGTCCTCTTGCCATAATTATTATTTTTTTTTTTCCTCTTAAGAATGAATTAGTAGAAGCAAGAGGCCCAGCTAAGCAAGGAGGGCTCAGCTTGTGGTCTCATAATGGAACTGAGATCTATGTAAAAATACTGTGCCAACGGACATACTAAAAAATGCTTACATAAGAGATCAAGTGATCCAGATACATGTAAACTGGTTTCCTGCATCCCAGAACCCACAATAGAAGAAACACACTGACTATTGAACAGTAACTTTTTTGTTATTGTATGAATTAAAGAGTGAATTGAAGCTGTTGTCTATTGTGATTAACATCAACATTTCACCCAAATAAGAAAAATTATTTTTCCTTTCTTAATGGATGCATTTTTAATTTGGAATACTCTAGCCTAAGTTTTCAGTGAAACAACACTTTCTGACAGCACTGATCTGCTGGAACATCTTTCATTTCCTCCCAAAATATATAGACTAAGGGTTTACAAGTGGTTCTTGAGTACACAACTACAAGCTGGAACTTGATTTGGTTTTTTCAGTTGTGCTTAAACTTAGAAATCTCTTCAGATATTCTATGACCTGACAGAGATCTTTTTGTCTACTGCTTTAGATGTAAAGTATTCATATCGCACTAAGAAACTGCAAAGATTATGTTACCTTTGAAGTTTTAATATGCTGAATATTAGGAATCAGCAGAACCAAAAGGTTACCCCAGATTTTCAGTACAGAGAAATGAGATACTTCAGTTTGATGATTATCTGTGGATGACATGAACTGAGCAACAAGAAAGTAAATCCAGGACAGTAGTGCTGACTTGGAAATAAACCTTTCAGACTATTGAATAGAAAAGATAAATCACTCTGGAGAAATAGTTTATATGTAGATTTCCAAGCAGAATAAAAGACAATACTTAAACAAGTGTTTCATAAAAAATGAGTATCTATCAAGTTCTTGTTTTCAGATTCTTCTCTAGATTCTGGGACTCATATGTCACTTTACTGTCAAGTACTCAGGATCCTACTTCAGTTTCAGGTGGAAGAGAAAAATCTGAGAATAAACTAAATGGTGAGCAGCTAAATTTATCATTCTCTATTTATGCCTCTGTTCAAGGGAAAAAAAATTGTCCTTCAGGAAGTAAACCACCATTACAGAGGGCACATCTCCAGTGAAGTTTGGAAAGGAGGCCAGATGTCTATTATTTTAAGTTAAAAATGACAAATTTTTATTGCAGTGCAGCCATGTTTTCTTTCATTCCAGTAGTCCACAAATCTGCTCCTGTATCAAGATGACAGATCTTAGCCTTATGCTGGTGTTTTCCCCCCAGTCCAAAGAGATGAGGTGCATTAGCTAGAAATCAAAAGAGGCTTAGTTTAATTTAATTACAAAATATTTTAGTTAATTGTGTTATTCTACACATGCTAAATGGCATCGACTCCCACTCAAGTCAATTCTCTACATTTAACAGCTGCACATCACTGTGTTGTGTACTCAAAATTACCATAAATAGAGCACTGATTGAAGTAAAAAGGCCATGCTCTTTAAATTTTTGAAATTTCATTATTTCAATCGAGTAACTGTGAAATGGAAGATGTTTTTCATATGACTGATTAGAAAAGTAGATATTTTTGGTGAAATGTTTAATATATTTTATCTACTTTATAAAAGACATTAATTTCATCTCATCTTAAACTCATTTCAAATTCTTTTCCTACTTACTTTGGAACTTCCTCTGTGCTGTTATTTAAGGAAATAATTGGGAATTATGCTTCAGAAGCATCTCCATGTTCATGCAACCAGAAAATAAACAAGAACAAATTACTCTTGTAAGTGATCACAGGAAATGAACTTACTTAATAGTTAATTCATAAAGAGCTTATTACAAAGGCGATTAGTTGAAGTAAACAGAATGACTACATTAGAACTCATTTCTATTCCTTAAGTTCATTTGAAGAAACACTGGCAATCACTCGGGGAGCAGAAAAGAAAGGTAGAGCTGGTTATATTAATCAGTGACAGACTTGTGGTACGGATTCAGAACAGGAAACTAGGTATTTCTCTATTCAGATTTTCACTTTGTAGCTCTGGGTACGTGCACTGTTTCCATTTCTTTTTAAAATCAAAACAGTCACCCTCTTTTCATTGGCCTTGTGATTGTGCAGAAAGGTTCAGTGAGTTATCATCTGTAGAATGTCACTGAAAGCACTGGAGACCATTATTTAGCTTTAATTCCAATTCTGCGTGAAACTCAATAAATCTGTACTACACAGCAGAAATTTCTTGCATTATATAAGAACAAACAAAAAAACCCTGTTACATAATAATGAAGATGCCTGAATTCAGTATTGCAGCTGAAATTAACTCTGTGATGTGGCTGACAGAAGCATTTGGCCCTTTTCCAAATACAGATACATACTTCGACAAAAGATTTTACCTACCTGAACAATTCCTGTAGAATTATTTTCCAAACTTTGATTTGACTTATTATTTTTGGATTCATTGTCAAGATTTAAACCTGCATAGATGTCTTTAAAAAGGCATCCTCAGATTTTTACTTGCCAACCCAAATACCTAAAGTATTTCTGAAGTTTTCTCCTGAAGTAATTTGCCGTACAGAATATAAGCACATGCTTAAGTTAGTTCCTTATAAATACTCTGGCCAGGGAATCTACTGGCACAAACATTCCACCAAACACACAAAAATACAACCAAATTACTATTTCTTCATTTCATTAGAAATCTAATTGAAAAAGTTGCACTCATTTAAACAAGAAACAGAGCATTAAGTTTATAACCTACTTCTTCCAATCCAAATAATTTTCAGACCAAATTGCAAATATCAGGTCTTCCAAATGAACAATTCAGACACAACCATTAGTCTGAAATATGCTGGCACTTCTCGTAACTTCAGAGATTGTAAAAACATGGAACTATGATATGACGTTTCCAAATAGGCATATATGTATCCCTCATCCACACAGTAGTGTGCATCTAACCATAATAGACTTATTTCACTCAAAAAACACCCTGGTGAGACAGTGAAATAGCTACCACATTTTCAGCCATGCTAATAATTGTCCCATTTGAAAGCCTGCACTGAGCCCAGCCTTCCAAGCCCAGAAAATGTTCTGTGCTCCTGACCAACTTTTCCACAACTATTTGCTTTCACATAGAAAATAGGAATATACTTGAATATTATATTGTTCTCTGCTGCAATAAAGCTGATTATATTCTTATATAAGTGACTCTAGAATCGCAGCATTGTTCAGATCTTTGCAGTTCAAGATTTCAGGGCTAAGAAATTCATATGGGGTAAGATGTACTGTCTTCAGAAGCACATGTTCAGTTTCAATCCAGCAGGTATTGTCACTAATATTAACAAGACCCTTCTGATTTCTGCCTTCATCTACATTTGCTAGATAATTCTATTCCTCTCTGATTAGACAAAGTCACTGAATTCAAAGAGAAACTCAATCCCATTTACAAGGGATCAGGTAAAGTTTAGGAACATGTCTTTTTCCTTGATGCTGTCTTGCAGCCTCTAATCGTTAGCTAGGCAGCTGTGCTATGTGATTAATTTATTTAGGTGTTACACCAGTGCACAAATATATATACTGAAAAGAACTACAGTATTGCTTTGCAGTAAGTAATAACCATGTTCCAGTAAGTGATTCAGGGCTGTTAGTGTTTAGAAATGCAATCTTATGTAGCTTAATTAAAATGAAGTGCCCCTTTCAAGATATTTGCTCTAGGTTAGCCTGAAAAAGTCTACTATGTGCTACTGGAGTTGGAAAAAAACATTAAAGTAGTTTCTGCAAAGACTTGTTTTGATAAACATGAGTTCAAGAATAAAGCTATTTTGGGACATTGCTATGTCTGCAGCAAGACAACAATTTACTGAATGGAAAGTATTGCACAGTAAGAGAGAATGGAAAGAAAACTCTTCACCAGCCAAAACTGGGGAAAAAAAAATCATCAAATTCTAACAAATGTTATTCACTTGTCTGGAGACATGCTTTTAGTCACTGACTTACCTCTGTACCACAGAAATCCAATGATTAGAAAATACATCAGCTAGCTACCTGGAATATTTCCAGCCCTTAACTGGTGGTTTGCTTGCCATTTGTTTCTAGGGAAAACTGTGAAAAAAGCCAGGCATAACAGACAGAAAGGGTCCCAGAGCCTTTTAAGTTCAGTGGGAATCTATTCACTGACTCTTGTGGACACCAGCTCAGACCCTAGACTGGTAATATTCAGAGATGCTTACACTCATTGTAGGTCTGCAGTGACAGAAGCTGCATCACTCACACAGTAGTGCAGTGGTTGAGGTGAAAAAGTTAGCTGAAGCATCTGTTGCATTAAAGCACCAATATAACAATGTAAAATTGATTCTCCTCATTAAACTGATTGAATAGTAACTATTCACAGCCTGATAGATCTTCACTGAAAAGGAGGTAAGTGGGATTACAAGTACATAGCTCTGTGGATAGCAGAGGATTGAAGCCTCAACAGTGCATTGCTCCTCAGACTTTGGGCTATCTCCATTTGCCATTTCTCATCACCTAAATGTGACAGAAGAATACATATTTGAAGAAACATGTAATTAGAAATATATATTTAGAGAAGCACTGGTCAGAAGATAAAGCATCTGCTGTAGTACATCAGAGTAATGGCTCCAAGATGTGACTTCTGGCACATTTGCACACACTGTCTTAAGTCGCTACTATTCATAAGTGGAGAGGATCTCCCTCAAAATATTTCAGAAGAGAAGTTGAAAAATGCGTTTTCCTACTTATGGAAAAGAGAATTTACTTTCTTTTTAAAATGGCAATATCAACAGTAGATTTATTTTCCTCCAGCAAATATAAAAGATTCTGTTATGCACTGAGCTTACACTGTTATTACTTCACAGACATCCCATTCTTCAAAATGTATATGCTGTAGGTTGTACAGCTTTACCATCTCTGGCACAAGTAGGAGCACTTGTGGGTATTAAGTCTAGTGGAGACAAACATGCTTTCCTGTACTAGCACTAGAATGCCTGGCTCTGTTCTGTACTAGTGTAGAGCACACAGGCTATACTGCTTCCTATGTAATCTTTTTCACAGTCTTATCTAGTGACCATCATCACAGTCTCTGACCAACCTTAATGTTAAGTTAAGATCTTACTCCTTAAATAAAGCAACATCACTTTAAGTTGCTTTGGCCTTCAAGAAGGTCAGACTATATTTTGACATAGGATCAAAAACAGGTTTAAGCTTGAGAAGAATATACAGCAGGGAATATTGGTCAGGAAACAGATGAATTGTGATGATGAAAAGTATACAGATTTATAGGAAGGGAACTTGACAAAAATGTCAAGTATTTACCATCGAGGTTTTACGGAGACTGAGCCGGTCTGAGCGCGCTCGGAAATATGCTTCATCAAAGGATGTATGGCTCCCCTTCAGCTTCTCTGACAGGTTCCGATACAATCGCTTTGCAGCATTTGGAGAAGATGGCATACTGTTCTTTTTACTCTGGAGGAGACTTAAATTATGCATTTGCTGTGTCATTTTCACCTAGTAGTTTCTAGAAGAAAAACAACAGCTGTTCAACAAGATTTTCTTACATTAACATCATTGATCAGAACTGTATCACTGGAATATACTGCAAGACTTCTATGGCAAAAAATCCCTTTTGTGCACAGTTTTAATGTTTATAAAGAAAGTTTCAGTATTCCAAAGCCATTTAACTCGAAATACCACTCAGGTAATAGTAAACTCATGAGAGAGAACAATTTGCATTCACTGTACAAACCCTAATATAATAAAGAAGAGGACAAGAAAAACACAAGTAGATCCAACCAACACTTAATTCAATCCTAGCTTAGCATATTCCACTGTGTTTGCTTTGGGATTTTGTTTTTATACCAAAAGCAGCAGATTCAGTACCTCCAACTGTCATGACATTACATTATGGAGAGGTTCCAAGCTTCGTTAAGCCTGTAGGCCAAATGGGAAACTTACTGAGAAGCTGTGTAGACCGTTAGAAAATTTACATTAAATAAATTAGGTTTATCCACTTAATAGGACTTCTCAAACCTACTGTGGTATTACTAAAACCAAACAAAAAATGCCTGTTATAAAAGTCAACATAACTTATGCCTTTATCAGTCCTCTGTAAAATCTCAAGTTTTTCTTCCATTAGGAACCAGCAAATCTAAGGAGAAACTAAATTCTGTAAAAAATGCAGCTATTCAACAATACAACAGATGGTATCTTTGCTATCCACACAGAATCAGTGCATCAGAAATGACTCGAAAAAGACAAATGTGTGTTTCCTGTATGCTGACACCACCAGAACACTGTAGCAGTGTGTGGAATAAATACAGGGAAACAAAGCAACTGCTGGAAATCTAAAGCAAATTATCTGTATTTTTGACCACTGAGATGCAAGACACTACTGAAGATCATCATACTTTACATATTTTCAAGTCACATATAAGGCATGGAATGAAAAAAATGAAAGGTAAATGCAAGCTGCATAGTCTAGAAAACCTGTAAGGGGATCTTAGTAAGCTGTTAAAATGACTCCTAAGGGACCAATGGAAATAGGATCAGGCAAAAATAAGTAATAACTAAAACAAAGATCAACTTACATAATTCTGTTGCTTATTCACTGAACACCAGCATTTCATTTTTATAGATGTAAGCCATTTTGTAAGAGTAAGTTAAGGCTCTAATTTCAAGTCATTTGTGCCCCCTGCTCCAGTATGAGGACACTGTCCTCACATCACCCATCAGGTGTGTTTTTGGATTTCACACTGTGCAGACTGAAGTAACAAACTCTGCACTGAATGATGCTAGACCTGATATGTCATTGTGACAACTAATATTGTTACAGCATATCCCAGACTAAAAGCTTAGAAACAGGTGATCTCCAGAATGGAGCCATTGGAGATTTTTACGTACGGACACCTCTGCACACAGCCAGCATATGTCAAAATTAAACAAGTAAGGAGATCTCAGCATGGTTCTGAGCATCCCTGAGTGATCTTACTAACATTCTTATAGCAAGTCACAAACCACAACAAGCACATTGCACTGTTTCTTGGTAAAGGGCAGAATTGACCAGGGTAAAAACAGCAGCAGACCCTAAGTGTGATTTTTGCATTTCCAAGAATTAAAAAAAAAAAAAGTTTATGGCAATGGTTCCAATAATAAATAACCTGAATCTCTGGGGAAACTACCCTGGAACTAACCACTAACACACACCTCATCTTTGTGACTACAACTCTGGAATAGCATTAACCAGACCAGTGGCAGAAGTCTTCATACACACATTCTCACTGCACATACTGTAGTTTGTTCTTTGTGATCTGATTTCTGCTTTCACATCAAAGCATGAAGTAATCTTTTATTTCCTAACAGCAGGGTGCTTCAAAGGTCAAATAAAAATGTTGTCCTTGTAAAAGCATTTTGAGGGGGATTGGTAAATACTGACATAATGTCCTCTTAGAACATCCATGTCCTTTCAAAACCATATTTCAGAGCGAAAAAAAAAAATCTAAATTATACATCATATTTTATGTGGCACAAACATGCTGCACTGTATCTACAGGTAAGCTAGGACACAGCATAGCTGTAAAAGAATTAATTTCATATCTTAGGAAAGCAAAAGCTAAGATGCCATTCTGCACTTTACATGCTCTTAAATATGTTCATTAAACAATTTTATACTTGAACTAATAATTAAGAATATATATGTTGAAAATTAAACTTGACTTACCAGCTGTTCAAGGCAAAACGTGATCAAGTTGGTGGTAATTGTCCACTATCTTCACTGAATGAATCACATTGGCTTTGCTGTCTTTGCTGGTTCAGCCTCTGGGCAGAATGAGCAAACCTCTTCCTTACACTTCATGAATGATCAGAAATGAAAAGATTATTAATAGCTATTACTAAAATCCAAATTGACTGGTAAGATCTCAGGCTAAAACAGGATTTAAAGCAAATAGTGTTGTATCACAGGTAATATCACATTTGGTGCCTCGACTCTATGATGAACACCTAAAGCTTTTGCTACCAGTCAAAGATGCCATGACTTCTCTATGCTTTTAGCTTGTTGAATTCCTTGAAATTGATCAGCAGCACAGCATGCAAGGACAACAAGTAATTACTGCCAGAGTAAACAAAACTGCAGTTGTCATTAAGTTGCCATAAGATATGACCAAAAAGGCATTAATACAGCCATTGGAAAGCAGTTAGCTTTATGTTCAAACAATAAAAGGAGAAAAAAAGAACCCCAGTCCTACACTCTGTCCAGTAACGCATGTTGCATGTGATGTATTGTTTCTTCTGTCTTCAGGTAGGCTACCATTACAGCTGTCTGCATTAATAGCAACAACAGCAGCAGCCATATCCATAGCTATGGGACATCTACAAGATCATTTGAAAGCTCCCAGCCTAAGCAGGTTATGTTTAAAAATGAATTCTAGATGAATAAGAAAAAACATATTTTACTGATGCCTTCATTTCAGCTAAAAGAGATCCTGTAATGTTAATATCTGCTTTAATATCTTCCAAAATAGGAGAACAGCGATATTTCAAAATACGCATGTATTATTATTATTTTTTTTTTTTTTACTAAAGGGCAAATAGGATTAACACTGGGTCCCATAGAAATCCATAACGCAGAATAAGGAATAACAACAGCCATAGAAATCTAATAATAATGGAAGTGACGAACAAAACTAAACAACAGTTTATGAAATCATTAGTCTTCCTGAACAGTGCACTGGGCTCATTAATAGAACATTCCTGTTTAACATCTGGCATGAGAAAAAAATGAGATACTCATTTCTGGGTCTGTCATAGCAAATAATTGTTTATATCTACAGGAGAGGTGTGGGGAGGAGTCAGTGGGTTTTTTTTGTTGTGGTTGTTACTATTAGTTACTTTTTCAAATTGCTTTTAAAGGGGTACCAGAGCCACTGTTACATTAAAAAAAAAATCACTGATTTTATTCAGACGTGGTGCTTGATTTTGGAAAATGTTGGAAGCATTCTCCCACACTTCAAAAGCTCAGATAAAGGCTGCCCAGGGGGTTGTGGAGTCTCCTTCTCTGGAGATATTCAAGACCCGCCTGGACACTGACCTGTGCGACCTGCTGTAGGAACCTGCTTTGGCAGGGGGTTGGACTGGATGATCTCTGCAGGTCCCTTCCAACCCCTACGATTCTGTGATTCTGAGTGATTCTGTGATAAAGGTTCTGAACTTCATTCCAAACAGCATCCTTCTGCAGAAATAACTGAAGATAAAGCCTAGCCCTCGGCCTGGCATTGATCTGTCACGAGACTTGAACTTATATACTTTTTATTCTACGCTGTTCTATAATATACTTTCTATTCTATACTTTAAAAATTAGTGTGGATATGCTCCAACCCTCTTTTTTTTTTTTTTTTTTGAGGGATATATTTTCTCTCTCTTTGTAAGTATATGTAAACATGCATACATGCACTTCAAAGACTTCCGACATGAATATCAAATTCAAACACCTGAACGCTTTGTTGCAACTGAGACTTATAGAGCACTCTGAAAATACACATCGTGCAGCATTTCTTTTCTATGCTGTGGAAATCCCAAGCTGTACATGCACAGGATTCCCTCTCACCCTGCAGTTGTGGAGGATCGTTAGTCAGCAGGCTGCAGACAGCTGACTGAGCTCACTGCTCCTTGCCAACAGGAGAAAGATTGGAAATCTTTCGAAAACCACCGAATACCTCTTTAACACTGGGATTCTATAAGGAAAAACCATGCTGAAAATCCAAAATTTATGAGCACTAAGTAAAATTACTTTAACACAAGCAGAAAAATTCTGTTTTCAACACTGTCCTGTTTGCCTTCTGTGGCAAAATCTGTGATAAAGTTTTTAGGTCCCTATAGACCCATTTATGGAATATTCTCATGAGGGAATTCTCACTTTCCAGCTGTTTTCAGTACAAAAAGCTGAAGTTATTTTACTAGAACTAATATATTCTTGAAGTCTTTATAGCAGTTTCTCATTGTATACCAACACTCCTCCCTTTCTCTCCTGTGCTTTCTACTTCCAGCTTCATGGAAAGCAGACCTTTTGCAATTGCCTTTTCTATTTTTAAGGCTCTTAGTACTTCTCAATTGCTACTCAAATACTGTTTAATAGAACAGCATTTTTTTAACAAACAAAACAAAACAAAACAAAAACGACAAAAAACACGTTTTCTTGCCCCAGCTAGTTCTTTAAAAGATAATTAGTTTGTTTATACCAAGTAAACATTACCACTAATCTTCTTGTTATAGAAACTTAGGTTCACTCTTAAGCTGTTCAAAAGATAAAAGGCAAAAAACACTCAGTAAGGTAAGGGAGGTAAACATAAGTCTACTAAATGATGAAACATGAATCTAATTACCCAAAGCGATGATGGTGTGCAAGTCCAGTGCACACCTACACTTCGTTCTGGAAATGGAAAAGACTCAAAGACTAACAGAGAACAAAACGCTGTGCTTGTGATAAAACACACGCAAGCAGACCTGTTTGTCTGATCCTGTACAGAAACCCACGTGATCACAGCCTTCAGTGAGTCCGTGAGATGACTCAGATGTCAGCCATCTATTATTCCACTTATCTGTATTTCATATGTAAATACTGAATATTTACAGCTGAGCAGAAAATTTTGTTTGTTGTACTAAAACTACTTCTTTGAACAACCTGTTGTGACCAACTTCCATTCCATGTTTGATCTCTAGAAGTTCACCTACCTGCAGCACACAGCAGAAGCCGATTCCAGGAGCTTTTATTATTATTACATCATAAAGTCTGCATATTATTACAAAGATGCGAGTTTAGAAATACGTTTTGTGTAAATCAGCCAGTTTGGGTGGCTTCTTAACTGACACATTTACCAAAATATTTACTCTGGATTAATCTCAGCTTTACGCACAATAGATATTTTTAGCAGCAGTACGTTTTATTGGCCAATAATTCCATTTAGCGAGTTGTTTGTTTCTTCTGGGTCCAGGTGACACTTCTGGAATGAGGGAGGATGTTTTCCCGTGGAAGATGATAAAACCGCAGCCAGTTGTGTACAAAGGCTCAGGGCGGCTGGGAGGCGCTCCTTTGCATGGCGTCAATCAATAGGTGGCAGCATTCACCCAGTTCTTCCGACGCCTGATGTGGTCCACAGTAGCCACGCACGGTATCGCATTGTCCCAAGCAAACACTGCCCAGCGTTTCGCTGCAGGCGGTATTTCAGTCGGAAGCTCATCCTCCCTGCACAGCACACAACGTCTCTCCCTTCTTGTCACCTTGTGCTTCTGCTCCACGGAGCTGCTGAGAGACGCCCAGCAGATCCAGCAGCCATGTGGGAAGTTTGGAGCTGACAAACACACTCAAACTTTTGGAATTTTAAAGCTTTGCATGAAGCTTGATTTTAGTTCCAGTCACTCAATGGAAAAACTGTCATCATCTTTAAAGACAAAACTGTATTTTAGGCTGTTAATAAACCTCCGTCATCAGTTCTGGCTCCCACACATCTCCATATGGGGTCATGCATTAGAGCCGGGCAGGCCGGCTGCCTGGGAAGGGGATCATCACCTCCTCCCTCCGCATGCAGTGCAGCCAGGCCTGCTCTGCCTGGCATCTGTCTGCCCTCTCCTGTCAGAGATCTGTGACAAGGAAGGTGGCTAAGGTGCTCCTGAAATTAAATACTGAGAATATCTGCATCCCTCCTCCATGAAACCAAAGGAATACAGTGGGAAGGATAACCTCCCATCCTCCAAACAGGCCAATAAATGCATCTTGCTCTGCTTCTTCACTTATTCTTTCCTTCAAACTTTCATATATATATAAACTACTGTAGTAAATTCCAGCTCTGGTTTTGGCAATTTCTGCCTCCCTGGCTCCATGTTTACCTATCATCTTTCACACTTACTCTTTTGCCAATTTGTTAATTCTCTGTCCTATTCCCTGGTTTCTTGTGTTTCCTCAAGGACATTGATCTGAGTCTTACTTTTTCACTAGTTTCTTTAGCCAACGTTCTTGATCCAAATCCATAGCAAATAACCCATCATCCACAGAGACACAGAAGTATTCAGTATATTCATAAAGAAGACAAATATTTCCCAGTTCATCAGTCACAGATGTGATCAAACTCAAGAAATTCTGAAATTGTGAGTGAAGAAAAAATAATTGTGTTTGGACTAACCTTAGAAAATTTCCCAATGAAATAATTTTCCCCCAGCGTTTTGAAATATTTGAGACACCCATGATGTAAGCGACTGAAAGCAGCGGAGCTTGGCAGCCCCAGCTCCTCCAGGCTTCCTGCCTCAGCCGTGGTTCCTGATCTAGAGCCCTTGCAACCCAACCTGGATTTCAGCACAGCTGAGCTCTGTTGCAGGGCTGCTCCTGGCAGATCCAACAGGCCGAGCCCTGCAGACTCCAGCTTCTACAGGAAGGGCTGTGGAGGCCAGGAGTTCTCCAGCTTTGGGGCAGCCAGCATGGCAGCAGCACCTTGGAAATGAGGAGCTGGATTGCTTGTTTTTCAGCTGAATTAGAAAGAAACCAGAACCAGTTGGTCAGGATTCTTTAAAGATGTCACAGTGTTGGTTTTTTCTCTGGTCTCTTTAACTGGAAAATTTCTGAAACACTTCCATCCTGGCTGCAGAATGAGGCTTGAGGTTTTTGAGCTACAAAGCATTTAAGTCAACCATGATCATTTGAGTGTAAGTTAACATAAACAAAGATACATTAGCATAAAGAGTCCATCAGATCCTTAGAGATGTACCTACTTGAGACCAGGGCTCAAAGAGCAGCTGCTGTTGCCTGAAGGATCCACACACATCTAAGAGCTGCTCTCTAACATGGCTTAAGGGAGCTGCTGTCCTATTGCAAAACCAGTATAGACCAGAGCTCCTTTTGCTGATGGTTCCTGCAATTGTTCTCCATATTAGGAAAAAAACTAACATTCAGTCTTCAGAAAGCTTATAAAAGTACACACAGGCCATTAGGCATAGCTGAAGATACTGTTCTTTGAAGATACTGCTGTTCTTTGGAAATAAATTACCAGCTGAATATCACAGAAATAATGAAGATGTCAGCAACAACAGCACAACTGATGCTTTGTCAGTCTCCAGTTGATTATGCTATCACTCCATATAGAGATAATTTATGCCATGTATTGTTTGGCCATAACTACTCCCAGCTGCACTGCATTTAATTCAAGTTATAGCAGAACACTTCACAAACAGAAATTAACAAGCTTTTCATAGCCAGCAATTTCTAGATTAGGAATGGATAAAGAAAGAGTAGGATTCACCAAAACTGAGCATAGAGCAAAGCTGAACAGAGGCAGACACACACAGTTCCTGAGAATTTTTTTCCCCAATTATGAAAAGGCACTCCTTCCAAGGACCAGAACAAGTTTAGGGTTGTGATACTGCCACTGGAGAGACCAAAAGGTATTTAAAATATACAGACAAGTTTCCTTTTAACTTTCATGTGATTACAATGATTAACAATATAATAATTAACATGCACCCTCAGAATTAGCTCTGTCTCCTTGTTCTTCAAATCTTGATGTATAAGAGCATTTATTATGAAGCTAAATGTTGTGTCTGACACACACTATAGAAGTGCCATTATTTTTCACACTGAGCAAACAAGCAACTTTGATAACAGAACAACCTCCTACTACTCTGTGAACCCCAAACGCTGTTTATTACCCCAAACAGATGAAGAGCAGCTTGTTTGTCCTGATGAAAGCACAAATCTGTTTAGGGGCAATGATCTCTAACAAGCATTTTATAGTGACAGAATTGGACATTTCAAAACAACAATAAAGTACCATTTCAGAAAAGCCTTTGACACAGAGGATGAAGAAAAGGCACAGCAGGACTGTTCTCAAAGCTGAACATTTACCTAGGGAGAACAATCTTTCTCGGTTGTGACAGACTATTCCAGATAACAATCCAAAATAAGAGCCTATTTCTCTGTACTATCAGACAGTGAACCACAAGCAGATCTGCCTCACTGGGCCAGCTTTTGTGAATACCCTCTTGGGTCATCTCTGCAACAGAAACTTTGCACTCACTGGCTGTAATAGTTTTGCACAGGCCAGAATTCGTACCGCAATCATTTGGTCTGATGTGACTGTTCATTTTAGCTAAAATGAAAATAACTCTGGAGTTCCAAACCAGCGTCTCACAGGAGCAATACAAAAACCTAAACAGAATAGAAATGATTGCTGTGAAGTAACTCCAAGCTTCCCCACGCAATTCTATTTCACATTGAGTTGAAATGAACATTTAAAACATTCATTTTTTGCTGAGCATTTATGCTGGCTTTCAAATCATGAAGATTTAAGGTTTACTACAGAGGCAATTTACATGCACATAAAAGAGTACTTGTTAAACATTTTCTAGAATTTACAGAACAAGGACATGCTATTATGTTTACTTCACGTGGGGTACAAGGCACAGCAAAATAAGTGACAGAGCTCAGAGTACGTGACTGTTCTTTCCTGAAGTCCAGCAGCTCAGTAAAAGTAAAATAAAAATACAGGAAACACAACCAAATCTTTTCTGTATAGAATTTAGGAGATCTGTAACATATTCTGCCAAATATCATTACTTTTTTATTGCAGTGGTGGCTTTTGGAATATGTAGCAGTTAGCATAGCAGTTCATGAAAATATCCTCTCATCGCTTTTCTTAAGACCTAAAACCAACCAATCTGTTTCCTTTCAGTTATTTATGTCAGCCTCTCAGTAAGCAATACATATTATTACTAGTCCTCACTCCATCACTCCATTCCCACATGAATCAAACCTCTGCTATCACAAACCAGAACAGAAGCGATCATCGCTTTCCAGTGACCACATACTATTAGGATGCATTTGGTTCACAGCTTCCCCTTCCATTCCTCCATCTTCCTCATGTCCTAGTGAATGCATCCATCAGCAACAAATGGGAGAAATGAATCTGAAATAAAATCCTACTTTTCACCCTCTGTGGCAGGTTGCAGCAAGCCATTACTCTATTTTCTAGTGGTGCAAACAAAAATCTGATTCAGCCCATAAGATTCTTGGGTTTATTATCCACATTCTCCTTCATCATCCCATGAGAAAGAACAATGCTGGCTAACGTGGGGGCAGAAAAGCATTTTGCTCTGCTAACTCTCACAAGTGCAGGGATACACTCCATGTAACAGAGCCAGCACAGCCTGCTCCAAGTCCCACTTTGAGCTGGTACAGTCCCCCGCTGGATCTCACTTCAATGTACTTTCATTCTTCAACTCATTAAAATGTGATGCCCCAGAGTACAGAGACATAGTTTTGGAAAGCCTTTGTGATTCCAACCTCACTTATCCTACAAATTTACAGTACCAGGAAAGTTTTGTCAGCTATGTGTTCACTAACATCCCAGATACATTGAGCAAGTAGAAAAGAACATTAGAAATTGACTTCAGAAAGTATAGAAAAAACAACAAGCTGCTATAAATAACAGCTTTTTTATTATAAGTGAAGTACTTCACTTATAAAAGTACATCACCATCCAGATATTACATTAGTTAGCGTTGTCACAGGAGACAGATGGGGAGAATAATTCACCGTTGTGCTAAAGGACTGAATATTGATTTGAAAACAAGCACTTGTGATCCAATGAAACAACATTCTCTGCAGCCAGAAGTGCTAATCTGACTTCATCTGAATAGAGTTAATAAATATTTGCAAAAGCAGGCAGCTTAGCTGGCTTAATTATGAAAACACTTGCTTTTCACCTTTAGGAATTCATTTCCTCCAGGGTCAGAGTTTGGTGGTCTTACAGCTATCACACAAACTCCTATACAATTTGGAATGATTAATGAACCTCTGTTCAGAAAAATTATGAGGTGTTACAAGGAGAAATTAACTGAATGCACACAATGTGAACACTCAGTGAGTACCTTTTCTCTGCATTATTTTTTATAAAACCAGGACCATGTTATCTATGAAATAAATGCACATACACTGACCATGTACACAAGAGACATACAAACCCGCACAGATAATCTCTCGTATAGTGATGTAGTCAGCCTCTCCTACAGGCACATGCCCAAGTTCAAATGAAATATTAAATAGCAGACAAGAGAATTCTGCAGTCCATACAATGTAGATGTTTAGAACGACTGCAGCTGAAAATACAGTTGGTATCTCTGAAGATAGGATTCTGGCCCAGTACCTGCACTGGGTCTCTATTCACATTTACAAATAGGCTCTGATGAATCAGGCTCTATACAACAGCTAGTGCTGTTGCATAGGAGGAAGTCAGGAGCAAGCAGAAGGTTCAAGAAACCCAAACAGCAGCACCAGTTTCAAATCACTACAGCCACCTCACTGCTAGGTATCTCCCAGTGTCCTTCTCTCAGCTATGGATCTGCACTACATATAACCCAGTGGTAATTGTGACACTTAGATCATCACTATTAGTGAACTTCTAGTAGATTCTTTGAAGGAAGAGTTTTATTCAGTCCTCTAACAGAAAATCTTGTATTCTAATACTCTGGATGAATATGATCTATTTGAGTGTCCCTATAGTAAAACTACATGCATACATTTTTACATTAAGGATCAACTCAAAACAGACTGAAAAATATCCACTATTGGTACGAAGGATGAATTTGTCTCTTCTGAAAAGAACTTTGCTGAAAAACAAAAGGTAGAACTGATTATTCCGGCAGCATTAAATGAGAATCATGTAAGAATCCTCCTTAGAATTGCTAGCATGGATTGTGTTACTGTGCACTGTTCAGTGCAAATAAAGTGGGTTTTCTTGAAAGAAATATTGAACTACAGAGAACAAAACTCAGGCTGATAAGAACTACTTCAACTTTGAATCACAGATAATAGGCAATCATGGAAAGTAAAAGAAATCACTATTATTTATTTTTAAAAGCAGCATTCCAGACTGAAATAACCCCTTGTACAATATGCATGGGAGAATTTGTACACGCTTTCACACTCACGTCAGTACTAGCACGGTCTTCTGTCCTGGGTGGAATTACTGTGGTAGTTCTAGTGTTCTAGTAGTGGGGGAAAGACAGGCATAAACTTCACAGACCAGCCCATAGAAAGACTGCCTCATTTTGCCTCTATTTATATTTAAGAAGAGAAATTCTAATACAAGAAAGTAATAGAAAAAAAAAAGCCTTATGTTTTTATAGACTTCCAAATAGTTCTAATATGTTCTCAAAAAATAACGTACTCATGTAGTTATGCAGCATTAAAACCAGAACTTCTGATAATTTTTCCAACTGGTTACTTCTACTTGGAATCATTTATACAGCCCTCATGAAAAGTGAGTTGAAACTTTAAAGTGAGATGAATCTTCTCTAAGTTCCCCAGCTCTAAGCAATATTCCCCTCACTCCATAATGGAGGTGCAAGCTTTCCATTTTCGATTCATCTGTTAAAACAGCTAAATGACAACAGGCACGCTGCTGCTAACCTACTTGAGCACTTCATTCCATCAGATCTATATAAAAAGATATTCTCTAGTTTTCACCTCAGGCTTTAAGACAGCAACACAGCTTGCATTTCAAAGAGCACAGGATTTTATGCTGTTATTAATACACAAGCAAATGGAAACAGAAAAGAATCCAAAACAAAGAAATCTTACAATTGGCAAGCCATGATTAAAAGGTAAGGAAAAATAAAAAAACACTTCCATCCTCTGTGTAGTTTCAGAAATAAGTGCTATGTTGAGATAGAATGATGAAGGAAAAAAAAATCATCTAGAAACCTCAATTAATGACAAATGAAGATGACCAATCACAATCAGAAATCGGAATCCAAAGCTGCTGATCATTATTAACTGCAATAATATTTGAGCCGATCAATTGCTTCAAGAGTGTGTTTTGATTGGTTTAATTCTTTTGCTGGACTGCACAGACATGGAAGTCTTTTCTTAACCACACATTGAATGTTCTGCAAATTGTTCCTATTATCCACAGCTCATCCACCTATTATTGCCATCTTTCATGGAATCGTAACACCAAAACTGGAAGCTTCTTTTTCTTCCACAGGAACCGTCCTAGCAACAGTAAGCAGCTGTCAGGCAAGCAAGATGTGCAGCATCCACTCATTACTGTTTTGGAAATGGCTTAAAATAACTTTAAAAAGTTATTTTAATTTTAAGTTTTGAAGTACTTTCGGTTTAAAAATTGCAGAAATCAAGTAGGAAATTTATACTGAATCTGTAGCATTGTTCAAAGCCCAAGGCAGAAGAACATGTCATAAGGCAACTTAGCACCGAAGGACGATAATTCATCAAAGGACAGATTAGAGCAAAACTAAAATAGCTGAAAAAGTCACTTCAGTGATGGAATAATCCCATGTCATACAGGCTTCTCTAGTTCGGATAACTCTCACCAGCTTAAATTGGTACAATTTCAGTAAGTATAAGAAAACTATCCACAATTTGCGCAAGTATTTTTTTGAGAGTCCCAGTATGTGCGTCTGAATCATTCAGTGCAAAAACTTTAAAAAGAAGTGAGCAAATCAACACATCTTTGTGATGCTGTCTGAAAAAGAAAAAAAGATGCATGGAACTTCTAATAATTCTAATCACAGAGTATGTTGTAAACAGCTGAAGAAAATAGTACACCCTCACTGTTGTCATATCCTTTTGACAAATAAATAGGAATTTGCTTTTCCTAAAGCCAAAGTAGAACTACTCAGTCTGAGAAAACTAAACAGCATTGGTAGATCACTTTGAGAAAAGTCTTCCATGTTTATAAAAAGTGAAAAAGGTAGAAGTGCAAAAGTGAAAAAGGGTGACTGTCCCTGTCCAGCTCTTACTGGTGATAGCAGTGAGTGCACCATTTGACGATGCTACACTGAGGGCATCTCGAATGAAAAAGAAGCTTGGAGTACACTGCAGCATTTAAAGAAGTTTGAAATAGAGAAAAACACTGCTGACATTTTTACGCTATTCAGATGTGAGGAACAAAGATCTACATGTACTACATAGTGATCCAGAAGCATAAACCTTTCATTTCTCTTCCTGGGAAATCCTATGGAAGGGGAATAAATTCGTAAGACAGAGGAACTCATCCCATATCATTTGAGAAAGCTTTCTTTTATCCCTATAATGGACAAATGAAGTGTATGTGTTTAGAAAAGGTTTTCCTGCAGCTAACCGTGGCATTTTAAGCCACTCAGTTGTTTATCAGGTTCAGCAGGGAAAGCTGTCATTTGGAAGAATAAAATAAATAGAAAACAGTTAAATTTGTCACTTTCCTCGTTCATTCTCCCACAACAGTTCTAACTTAGGAGTGGTTATTCTTGCCTCTCTTCAGATCATTTGCTAAGCCCTCTCATCAGGATTTCAAAGTTAGATGACCAAATGCGTGGAGAGGCACCTAATTTCTCACAGGCACTTCTGAAAGCTCCTGCCTTGGTCTGCAGCGAACACTTTTCCTTCTTCCCCCCTGCCCCCATCCCTTTTCTGGCCTTTGATCTTTAGAAAGCACAAATGCCATTACAGTGAATAAAGTCATAGCCCCACAGAGTCAATCCCCTGCTATTTACCTCCTTCCTCCCTGCCCCCCTGCACAGCCAAGACTCGAGCTCAGCCAGGCTTAGATACAGCAGCAGGTATCATCAGTGCTGTGACAAACGAGAATCTGTGTCAGGGGAGACTGTTTAAACAAACAGTTGGATGCTTGGAAACACAGACAGAAGACCCAAGATCTCGCTCTTTTTTCTTTTGCTTTCTCCCTCCGCCTTCAAAACAGAAGATTAAATTTGCTGTGAACATGAGCTGATGAAAAGAATTCAAATAGTGCTTTGAATAGTGCCACTGGGAGTGTCACAGGAGAATTACAAATTGCTGCTGGAGACACCAGTCTCCCTTTACAGAAAGTTAACATAAAAGTACACATATCTTCTTTCTATAAGGTACTAACTTGTAAATTAACCTTTAATGGAGTATAAATGATGTCCTGAAAGAACTGCTTATGCAGCTATATTTATGATCTAGAAAATTGCAAATATTTACAAGATTATAGGTGTTAATGGTCTGTCAAAAATGTTTGTATATTGTACATACATTAAACCTTAGTTTAAGACCACCCTGCTATAAAGACCACCCCATTTCTTGTCCCATATAGAATTTCACTTTGATTCCATATTATTCCATTCCTTATAATGAGGCTCAGCCCCAGCACACAAACAGCTCCAGACAAGCTGCTTCTCTTCCATAGGATCCACTCATTTCACTCTTCACTCCCACATCCTCTGTGCAGTGCTCTCTGCTGAGCAACATTATTGTTATGGGTCACATTCAGTGAGAGATCCAAAGTACATTCCAGGCTGCTCCTGTGCCCACAACACAGGTCAAAAGCAAAGCACAGTTGGAGAGAACACTCAATAAAGGCGAAAGAGAAGTACAGTACTTCACTGCAACACAGGCACACCACCTTCAACATCTACACCTCAGCTGCCCCAGTCTGATACAAACCAGTCACACTGCTTAAACAGGGAGCTGTTGGAGAGGGTCCAGAGGAGAGCCACAAAGATGTTCAGGGGGCTGGAGCACCTCTGCTATGAAGACAGGCTGAGGGAGCTGGGCTTGTTCAGCCTGGAGAAAAGAAGGCTGTGGGGTGAGCTCGTTGCAGGCTTTCAGTACCTAAAGGGAGCCTACAAACAGGAGGGGAATCAACTCTTTGAAAGGGTAGATAACTGCAGGACAAGGGGAAATGGTTTGAAGTTGAGGGAGGGAAGATTTAGGTTGGATGTCGGGGGAAGTTCTTTACAATGAGATGCTGGCACAGGCTGCCCAGAGAGGCTGTGGATGCCCCATCCCTGGAGGTGTTCAAGGCCAGGTTGGATGGGGCCTTGGGCAGCCTGGTCTTGTATTAAATGGGGAGATTGGCGGCCCTGAGTGTGGCTGGGGGTTGGAGATTCGTGATCCTTGAGGTTCCTTCCAACCAGGGCCATTCTGTGATTCTTAATGAATCTTCTTTAACATCAGTGTGTTCTCCTCTACATTTTCTTTTTAAGCAGAGATCATCAATAAATTAAAAAAAAAACACAAAACAATCCAAACAGACAAACCAAACCCCACTGCCTGGCCTCTCTTAAGACCTCTGTTTCCAAGGACTTCTGCTGCTGTCTACACAGCAGGTGTACCCAGCATGGCCTTTCATCTTGCTGGTAGAGCAAGCCCCTTTCCCTGACCCAGCACTCCTCCAGTAGCTCCTATTCCCCATCACTCTCTCCCAGCTAAGCTGCTTGTTGTTCTTTTATCTCACCACCTGGGTGCAGCTAATTAATCACATCTGGGGCTACACACCCAGTTCTTAAAATACAATATTCTCTCCCTGTAGCTCAATAAAATTAAAACTTTTTGTTTTCTACATTAAGGTGTTAGGTCTGAGCTTGCTTTTTTCCTGGTAACTTCACTATTTAAATAAAAAATACTTAAAGTTTTTGTTTGCTATCCAAATCGAGAGACCAAATCATCCTCTCATCTATTGCAGTTTCTTTTCTTGACAGCCGAGTACCCTTCAGTGTCAGAAATCTGCTAAGAGTCAGAATTGTGAATGGAAATTTCTCTTTCTGCAAATATTTTCAAATAAAGCAGCTGGGATTTCTCAATTGTGAATGTGAGGACTGAAGTTTGAAATTTGAAAAAGGAAAAACATTTTTTTAACTGTGTGTAACTTAAACTGCCTTCTTACTCAAAATGTGTTACATTTTCAAATACTTCAAATAAAACATCAGTATATTCAGGCACAAATACAGCTGGGGAAAAATAAATATTTTAGGAACAAATGCTTGGGGCTCTGCCCAGGTTTTATTACAACAGATTGATTTCTTTTGTAATGTATCATTTGCTGTGTCTTACCTTGCTCAATGACCGAAACCAGTCCTTCTTAAGGGTAAAAAGTCAAAGGGAAACTTGAAAAACTCTGTCCTGACTGACCTCATGCACACATCTATTGATATCAAATTGCTCATATTTTTTTACCTTGCCATTTTCATTTTTATTCCTGCTGGTTCAGATCTTCAACTGATGTAAACTGGCGTAGATCTGATGGTTTCAACGAAGCTAAAAGCTAGAAGTCTGGCATTAATTATGGGGATTTTCTGCTATCCAGTGAGATGGTGTAAAAACATTTCCCCCCCCCAACTTGGATACAGCACAATCTGAAAGGTAACTATAGAGATACATCTTAAATGGATTGCTATTCAGAAAAAAATCGACAAATCTTCAAATTATCAAATTATTTTTATGCCGTAATTCATATCAAGAGAATAATGAAGTTTCTCACAAATTATGAAACATTCACATTTTCTATCTATTTCTATTTTCAGCCTTCTTCTAAGATTAGTCACTTTTCATACAAGTCCCTAGATAAACTTCAGAAATTGATTTTTTTGTATGCCTGTGGGTTATCTTCTACTTTTGGAGCATCCACTGAGTAGATCAGAAGCCCAGTGAGACCATTTGTTGCACACACTTACAGGTCATTCAGCTTCTAATATATATATATATATATGACTGTAGGATATATAGGCATAGATATAAGTCAGTATTTATAACTCTGATTGTAGAACAAATGAAACCTCCACACAATCCTGTGTCCCGATCAATGAATTTTGAGGCCTCTAATGTTTCTTTCCAAGGTCAAAGTCAGAACTCCAAGAGTGTCTTGACCAGATATCTGAGACCACTCTTCATTTTCTCTGATCATCAGAGCAATGTGCAATACATTTCTAAGAACATATATGGGCTTCTTGCTGCCAATCCTCTTACTGGAAGATTCCTTTCTAGCTGATAGTTGGAAACATCCTGATTTACCATATGCAGTTATTTGTGGCTTGTTAATATTATTTTGATTTTGTTCCAGTATTTTTATTTGGAAGCTCCAACTTTGGTTCTTCCCTCTTGATACTTATACAGGGAGTCTGAGACTTTGAATCAGTTTTTAGATGATTTCAACAGCACTCAAATGTCTTTGTGGATCTGAGCCTTCAGGTTCCTCCATTTAGGTTTTTCCCTTTGTAAAAGAAGAATAAACAGTTCTTCCTTTTCTCTTTGACCAAGTTCAGACTGTAAATTCCTTAGGGTAAGAACTGTGTTAATAAATGTTGGTTTAGTGCCTACTACTATGGGTATCTCCTCTCATTGGGGTACTACTATACCACTTCTGCTAGTACTGCTACACAAAAGGGTAAATGGTACTGACAGCAGAAATACAGCTCATCGACTAAAGGTGCATGAAAAGAATTTTGTCCTGTACGACATCAAAGTTCTTAAAAATTCATATGTCAAGTATTACCATCTGAACTAAATTAGTTTTGTAGAACTAAAATTTCATGGCAAATAAAAATAGTATATCATCTTAATAAAAGCATCATGTGCAAAGGGAAAATAAAAGCAAGAAAGATATAATTTTATAGTACTCGCACAGTTCTTCTTACTCTGAACTGAAATTCAAAACTACCAAAAGAAGCAGCCATCAGCAGCCACATAATCAATCTGCTGCAAAGCTGGTGCTGGTCTCCAACTCATTTGATACAAAGGACAGTGGAGACAATAGGAAAGTTTGCAGGAGTGTAGTAAATAACTCTAATGCTTTGAATTGCAAAGGGTAAGCAGCCTACCAAAAGTATTTATCAAAGTCAGATTGGAGGAAAGAAACATCACCAAACAGAGCAGTGCAAGCCAGATGCTTGGAGATTAAATGGGGTCAAAAATGCAACCCTAATTTTCATAACATCCTCATAAAAATTCACAGGAAACTGCTTTCTGAACCTGTTATAGAAGATATTTTTTGAAAGCTAAAGTGGAGTTGCCAAGTGAGATTCTACCAAATAAGATTGGAATTACAGAGGAAAGGAAAAATAACCCTTTCATTAAATAAAACCAACAGCATAAAAACCAGCACAGAACAATGGCTAAAAGTAGCTGACAGTTATGTCTAGACTTGTGAGACCAGATTTACATCTCTCAATTTGCACTTGTATTGAAGGTTCAGATCAGAGTCAGATCTTTAACCCCTTCAATGAAGGAACTGGAATTATTGCATACAAGGGAACCAACATGCTTGACATTTGTGAACTCTCCAGACTTACCCTAAAAAAAAAAAAAAGCTTTTCTAATATTTGCAGCTCCTTTCAACTCTATGTTACTCTCTGTATGTTACTGCACACCATCTGCTGAGCAAACTGAAATCACATAATTGAAAATCAGCATTATAGAGATTCAAATAGTTGGTTCTCAGTGTTACTTTTAGAAGTCACTTTGAAGCATAGAAAAATGTTTAGTTGGACTCATGATTTTAATCTTTTTTCTCTTTAACATCACAAATTTCAATGACAGTTCTTATAAAATTTATTTACTGTTTTATTTGTTACTCAATGAGTTGGGAAAAAAAAAAAATTTCCATCTAACTTTCAAGTTTAGCAATTTTGGACCAATATGTTCTTGAAATTCTGAGATCTTCCAGTTTGGAAAGTTTTCATTCTACATTAGATAACAAGATTCAATTGAAAACCTATTACTGAGCTCTAAGAATTCTTATAGTATTCAAGATGAGGTGTTGCTTGTGTTACTCCAAGAATTATGAAGCAAGTGCAATTGCTGTATAACTAATAATAGGAGATGCCATTATTCTTATTTTCTCACTGAGTCTAGTGACCATGTAACTCAAAATAAAAAAAATGTGGTCACTTGAATTTTATTAACAAGAGCTCCCAGTCAGACTGGTTAGTGGTGCACAAAACTTGATTTCCAAGTTAACTTCTAGAGATAGAAGCACTGGTAGGATCTTAACAGGAAATATAGCTGGGACAGGAATTGCACTACAGATAACATGAATGACCACAGATTTGTGCACCCTGGTAAATTATAACTAAGTAAACAAAGAGGGCTGTAATAAATTACGAACTGGGGGGGACTGGATCACACTCAGTATATGAATAACGCACTTCTTCCTCACCTTTCATCAATGAGGTTCTTCAGCTTCTTTGATGTGAACATAGATGTAAAGGGTAGAAGTAATACACAAACACTGCTCTTTCTGCAGCCTTGTTAAGTCCAGTGAATATAATGGAAGATGTCCCATATTACTTCTATGGAGTACAGACCACAAAAGAGAGGATTTCATTTTCTAGGAGAAAGTAAGATAGAGTCTTCCCCATATGCAACGCCAAGATACCAGAAGCCTCAGAAAGTAAACTATTATTCTACATCTCTTAGTAATGAATGCAAAAGCCCATTGGAAATGAACGGTAACAGATTTTTAAAGTCCTCATCACTGTGCCCTTTAGCTACAATTCAAATACTGAATTGCCCCCTGATATTTTCACTTATTACTACCAGTTCCTGTGCCAGCAGGGCTAGGGCAGTGCCCAAAGCAATGACAGCCATTCCATTTCCCAGTTTTGATACTGCAAAACAATGCAGCAAAGAGAAATGAAAGCTTTACGATTGGTTGACAATTTTCTTTTAGATTCTTCCCTTTCATTTCAACCATTCCAATTTACCTCCTGCTGACTTGCAAAAGATAATGGTTTAATTAATTTGCTTTGGTGGACAGTGTAGAAATACAGAATGCAACTACAGGAGCCATAGTTCTGGCATATTTTGGCTGATAGTTTAATCTGTAATTATTATCTGCCAACTGCTTGCACAAATGTGTTATTTTTAATGCAAATGAATTCTTGGAAGAGCAGAAAATGAAGTTTTAAGCAATGAATATAAAATAACTACATCCAAGTATAATCATCGAATGGCTTAGGTTGGAAGGGACCTAATCCATGACAGTAACCACTCAGTGCCCTGTGTTTTGCCACACCAACTGTTTGTGATTGCAACTGCATCAGCTAAACATGAGACATAGCCTTCCTGGATTCCTATAAGAAGTCCAGATTGGAGTATTTGCTCTAGTGCTATGCAACACCCACACAGCCAGCTCAGCACCTTGAAAACATTATGTCAGAGCTACTGTGTTGGATACAATTGTTAAGCTTTAGCTTAAAAGCTGATAAAAGAAGCAAATTATTCATCTCTAAGCTGAAACATCCCAAAAAGAGTTTTCCTTTCACAATTATTTCTAAATCTAAAAGCTCAGCTGCAGAGACCATCAGTCTCCCAAGCACTTCCCTTTTCTCTGTGAAGCAACTAAGAATGCAACTTTCAACCTATTATATGTATACAGGAAACAAAGAGATGATAAACCCATTATTTGTGCCGAAGTCTTTTTGTCTAATGTACTATTTTGACATTGAAAAATGCTCTTTGCAGATCCAATTAGAAAGCTGACACTAGACTTGCTACATAATTCACTGTATCTGCACATTTAATGTCCTTATTTAAAACTTTGGTGGTGCATATTGTCATAACCAGGTAGGTGGGCTCAGATTTCAAGCAATGGTTGTGCTTAAGAAAAAGCTAAGCATACAGATGGAGAAGCAGTGTGGAACACTGGATAACATGCTGGGTTTCGGAGTGAGGAGACTTCGTTTCTATTCTTGTTATATGACCATGACCAAGTCGCTTCCTGTTTCTCTGACCCCTCCACCCTCATCCATCATCTGTCTGCACAGCATACGGCAAGTTTTCTTTCTTACTTGCTGTATCTAATAAAATAGGGCCTTTAGCTGATCCTGTAACACAGAAACATATCTGTACAATACTTCTTGCCTGTATTTATTGAGACTTCTTGCCTATGTTTACGATTCAAGAAATGGCAATGTATAACCATCTAACCTACAAAACACATCACAGTCATAATTCCCAGAGGCAAAACATTCTTACAGATATGTGAACTATTAATGATTCCAAAGGCATTTTGTTTCCTCTGTACCCTTTAAAGCTTCTAGGATGTATGTGATACAAAGATAATTTCAAACATTAATTACTGTACCTTGACTTACTTTTTTATTAAAGAATGTGAACTGTACTCTTCTTTATACACATTTTGAAATGCACAATTTCTTATACCATAAGTATTATTCCTTTCTCTTTTTTTCTTTTTTTTCTTTTTTTTTTCACATAGGCTTTGATTTTTATTGAAAAGACCATCAGGAATTGAGTGTTTAATTTTCTCAAACAATTTGTAACGTTTATTAACAATGCCAAAAGGGAACAGAAGTTATGCTCAAAGAAAAGCGAATAAAGACTGACTTAAAATTTTTATTACCACTTCCTACGAATTCTGCACAATAAGAAAGACGGAGAAAAGAATATGAAAGAGCTTTTTAACCATTATCTGAAGACCAAAAATACAACTTTTATTACAGGAACACATAAGTATCAGCTGCCATGCAGCCTTTTTCGAGCTACATGCCAGCTCTGATCAAACCGTAGAACACCACGGATAACAGCTGGCAAATGTAACACACACTCCCTGGTTAAAGTTCATGTCATCAGCAGAGTAAAATGCATAGTGCTAAACCCTAAAATGTGTTTAGCATTCTGGTCTTAACCCTGGAAAGCATTAAGCACATGATTTTCCTTAACCTCTCAGAAGTCTAAGTAGTTCCATTTAAAACAACCAGACTACTTAAATACTAAAAATTAAGTGCAAACTCAGGTAGGTTGCTGGGATGGGAGCAGCGCACTTTGCAGATCCAGCCCCTAATTCACATCCTTGTTTTCAGTTGAATGCACTCAGATCACCAAGCTCTGTACAGTGCCTGCTACAGCATGCTACAGGGAACCGCAAAAGGAGTAGTTCTGGGAGGGGTAAATGCACTGCAAGAGGACTGGATAAACTCACATAACAGACTCGAGTTGGTAAAAATAAGGTTAATTTTAGACCACATCTCTGATGTTATGCAATGTTAATATAATTTTAATATGTTATGTTAGACTAATTTATAAAATAAATACTTTTGTGAAGAGCTCTATTTCTCAAAATGTACAGCTTTGAACTGAACTGAGAAGAACAATTATCTTTTATCTGATGATAAATGTGAGAATGAAAGGATACAAACCTAAACGAATGTCAGATCTATGCTGAGTAATAAGGAGATTTTATATATTAAATGTCTCTATGTACATAGACTGTAATAAATAATTATCAACCATCCATCTTCCTCATCAAGATGGAATAAATGTATTAAAACTACTGCTACAAATAGACAATATAGAGGGTTTTTGTCATGTCTGCAGCAGGGTGTCCTGGGGAGAGCTGTGTGTGTGTGTGTAGGTCTCCCCTCTCAGTGAGTCCAACACAACGTCAATGCAGCAGTGGCACTACAGACATATTGCTGAGTCAACCTGTAAATGCACAGCACCTTTCTTCCAGGGCTTTGAAAGTTCAGAAATCCTGAAAATAAAATAGTTCAAATTCTGTTTATACGTCTCTAAAAAATTCCAAAGTGAAAATAATGCAAACTCATTGGTAAATGTCAGCATAGTTTCACACTACTGCCCATCGTGCCTTATGGTTTTTGTTTGGATAACTATATTATAGAACTTACTAATTTCATACCTGAAATTAAAAAAAAAAAAATAGTATAATTGATCCTAAATTTACTACTTAAGACCTCATTCAAGCAAATGTCGTGACTGGAAAACCCATAACAAAATCTCTTTTTAAACATGGCCTCTTTAGAACATAAGGCTATTTTACATGTTTGCATTTAAGAAGTAGAAAATAAAGCTCAGCACAGCCATTTAATGGGAACAATCTTAAGGCTTGTCCACACAGGAAGTTAAGCTAAATTAGCTGAAAGGTGTGAATTTAAAGTGCATTAAACTAAAGTGAACTACAGTCACTTTATTTCTCAATGAGAACATTCACACCAAGCTTTAATGCACTTTAACTAATATACTTTAAAATCATATCTTTAGTTAATTTGTCTTAACTTCCTGTGCAAACAACTCCTCTCTAGCACTTACTGAGAGCCACAATATAGATTGATGTGGATGTATTTATAAATACGCCTATTAACCTTAAGTCTCCACGTCAATAAAACTTGGGATATTAAATAAAAATAAGAAATGTGTCCTTGAATGAACTTCTAGCTCAGTGAGAATGTCAACCATGTCACGAATTTAGCCCTAGATTGTATAAAACCATATTATGAATTCGGAGCCAGTTAAAAAACAAAAACCTGTGTATTGCAACTGATTGTATTATGAATTTATTCCTGAAACAAATGAAATGAAAATAAATAGAAAAGAAAGACATATTTTACTTACATACAGCAGTTGTATTGAGACTTTATGGTAACTGGTAAGAAGGGATTAACATAAAAGACTTATATTTGGTTTGGTTTAAAAAAAAACAAACAAGGACAAAAAAGCTTTAAAATTCTTTCTTTTCTGAGGGATGTCTGAAAGTCATAGTTATAAAGGATGCCTCAAATTACCCAGAGAAAGCAAAACAACACTTTGCTTCAGATAACCTGCAAAATCAATACTAACCATGTTTCTGCTGCCCCTGATCAAGATAAAAAACCTTTTCAGAAGCAGCTTTCACAGAAAGAGCATGGACATGCTTAACACCCATGGATATTCACGGGGTAGCAGAGCTCAACAATCCAAGGAACAATGGTCTGGCAAAACAGACAGTATTCAAAGACTGCTGCCGTGCACTGCAGATGAACACATCGAGTTCTGCTCTGAGGATTCTAGCTTGGAAAAGAAATGATGCCCTTTGCAAGAGCAAGGAAAAAAAATTCTTTTCCAACCAGTCTGGCAGACTGATGCTGTGTGACCTCAATACACAGGCAGCTCCGGATACGTCCCCAAGCGCTCCGAGGTTACTCAGCAGCCTTCTGACTCCCTCGGTAGCTTCTCTGTCTCAAGACATTTGTTTCTCTTCAGTAGATACAACACTTTGAGTTCAAAAAGGAAAAATTAACAATGTTGAAAACTTTTTTTACTGATGACTTCAGGAATGGGACAGTGGCCCAGGAAAAAGATTTTCTTTAAAAATAGACTGATAAAACAGCACTGATGATTTCTAAAGCATTAACTTTCTATAAAAACCTGATGTTGTTCAGTATACCATCTCTTTCAGCTTATCAGATCACAGAAAGCTTGGCCTGATTCAAGCACTGGATGTTCTCATCTACTAAGTGATATATATAAAAAAACAAAAAACAAAAAACATTTGCAGTAACATTCATAAACATTTTGAAATGCTGACTATTGCCAGAAAAATTTTTTTTTTTGTTAATTTACAGAAGGATTCCATCAGTTAAAACCTTCCTGAAATGCATTGATAACTTTTATCGCAGAATCACAGAGTGGCTTAGACTAGCAGGGACCTTAAGATCATGTAGTTCCATCCACCCCCCACGGGCAGAGCTTCCCAGCACAGATCAGGTTGCTCAAGGCCCATCCATCATGGCCTTGAGAGCCTCTAGGGATGCAGCATTCACAATGTCTCTGGGCAGCCTCTGAGTGCAAAAACATACAATTTTAGACAGTAATGCGAAGTGAGAGCATTATATTAACGCTAGTGGCAGAGCTGTAGCCATTTACAGTTCAGCAAAATATAAAAAACTGATGTTCTTGCTCAGGCATCCTGGTGCTGTGTACTGAATGTTACAAAGCCTACTCAATCATGCAAGCATCCGGGTCCATCTGATATCTTTTTCTGAGTGCAGACCGTTGCTTAGACAACACCCAGCCTTTATGCTTTGAATTTCAGATGCATACACTGATGCAATTCAATCTTTTAGTTCCTCTCATGTTTTCTGATTATACCTAACTGGTCAGCACATGCTTTATTATTGAACACTCTGTTTCCCATAGCTCAATTTTCTGCATTTTCTGCTGCTGGAGCTTTTAACTCAAGATTCATTTTCAAGATGAAAGTCAGTCACAAAATTAAACCCTCATAAACAAATAGAGAGGCTACCCATTATGTTGGGAGTCACACTGAAAGGCAGTAAGAATGCATGTGGCAAGTTGGTGCAGTTTGTTCCATAGCCCCCATTTGTGCAGAATTTTACTCCTCTCACATCTCACTTTATACCTTCTCTTCCTTTAGAACATATTCTCTACAAAGCCCTTAACTCTGGCGTATGCCATAGAATAAATCCAGGACAAAAAGCAGTTGCCTCTTTTGCCAACACCCCTTCAAAAGCAGATTCCCTTTCCAGGAACAGACTCCTGGTGTTTTATTTGAGCAGTGGATACTCACCAGGTTGGGCGAGACAACTGATTCAAGGTTGTAAGCAAAAACGTATGGTCATAATGTAATCCATAGATAGTTGTGCAACAATCTTAATCATCCCTGGTTTTACACATTAACACATCACACACAAGAAAACCTTAAAATAGCAAAAAAATTAAGAGAAAATGCACCTGAGACAGGAAGACGTATCTAATTCATACCATCAAGCAACAAGTTAGAACTTTAACTTCAGTGATTATGCCTCAGACATTTAAATGGTTCTAAATTATAAGTCTAGCAGAAGTATTTTGCTAATAATAAGCTATTAATTCTGGCAGTTTCAGACTGTCTGAAGCTAGGTGTATAAACTGTAGCTGCATCAATCAGTACTGTGTGTCTGGCTATTTCAGGCATTCCTTGTTAGTGCAAAGAAAGAACAGTTTGTGCACTAAGCACAACAGCAGCTGAGATTCCCGTTGATTGATAACTAAATGTGCCGTAGTGAAAATATGTTCGGGTAGAGCTGAAGAAGCAAGCACAGCAAAGACGTAATGGGGGCAGAGGAAGGAGAGAAGAAATTGGCCACAACAGGAAATTCCTTCTCACGAGTCTTCCAACTAGCTGACAAGATGGATTTCATTCCTGCAGGTAACAGTGCCTTTATATTTAATCTTCTACAACGTGTGTAACCATGCAAATTCTCCACTACTCTATTTGCAAGCCCAGTTACCATAAAATTATCCTTGCTCTTCAGTACATTTCTCTTCTATATCAGCACAGTTTCACAAACAGCATCCACTGATGTGAACAAAATGTAAAAAAAGCATATATCTAGTGGGAGTGAAGAATTCCTCATTAATGGTAACTGGGAAGATGGAAATTTCTGAAGTCTAAAGTGCTGCATGCACTGTAGTATTTATTCACAGAGAACCAATGATTTTGCTATTTGAAATTGTTAGAAGTTCAGAGATATCACAAGATTAAAACTAAAGAATCTTATTTTAAAGCTTTGAAATTCCAGCTAGGAAAAAGGGTTATTTTCTGTGAACATCAGCATCAGAATGATACACGGAGTCAAGTAAAACTCAACTAATTTAGCAATTGGGTGAAAGTTTCAAAGTTTGGATTCTCAGCCAAATGTCTCTCTGAGCTTCTGAGCTTTGACAACCTGAGAAACAAGCTAGAAGTTTCAGAGCAACAGATTTCCACCCTTTGTAAACTGTGAAAAGTGAAAGAAAATAACATAAAAAGTTTAAAATGCAACAAATACTTATCAGAGAGGCAGATAACCCTGTAATGGAAATGCCATGCTGTTAGCACTGTTAGAGCACAGACTGAGGAGAAGATGAACTCTTCCTTCATCTTTGGTACCGAAATTGGTAGGAAATGCTTGCTTCGTTGTCAGAGAGCCCAGCAAGCATCACCAAAGAGTGAGATCAGCTAAATGTGGGGGTCACCTACCTGCACTAAGGTGAGCCTGAGCCCCTCATTTTGCCACCTAAGCTAAGTGGTGCAAATACATCCTGAGAGTCAATTACAATCCAGAGGATGGAACCATAAATTCATAGGCATATCTGAAAACAAATCAGTTACAATGTTTTTATCTTTCAATATATTTTATAAAATGCAGATTTTGTGATAATATCTGAAGATTTTAGATGCAGCTAAGTAAGGAACTTAAAAGTTTGCATATTTCCATGTGGAAATTTCCACAGTCTTAATTGGTCTGCTTATATTTAAGCATGGGCTGAAACATCTTGGGCAACTGTTACCCAAGAACACAGAAGAGCTTCGAATACAACAGCAGAGATATCATTTTAAGTTTTCTTTTGGTAATTGCTGGATTTAAAGCCCAACTTTCCATGGGAAAAAACTAGGAAAACAAATATGTAGAATTATTTTTTGCCCTGGAAGACAAAAGGCTGGTAGGAACACTCTCCTATTCAGACAGGTCATTTCCAGATGACAGTTAAGCTTTCAGTCTTAGTCTAGCTCATGACTTTAAGCTTTTCTCATTTTCATTTCTCTGACATTGTTTTCTCTAATCAGTTGTGAAAAGCAAAAATAAAATGATGTGGCAGAGGTTTATGCACTTGAGAAATCACCCTCCTGCTGTGACAGCTAAATTAAGAAAATTAATTTCTTTTTTTGTCTTTTTCTTGGCAATTTCCATGTAAACTAAATAGATACCATCTTCCATCCCATCAAGCCACATAATTTTTGAGAAAAGAGCCACAATACTCATTTATACAAAAGAAATTGTCTGGAATAAACTAAGAATGAAATCAGATTTATTTTTATTTTTTCAGCAGTTTGTTGCATGACCTAAATAAGGGGCACTACCCTATGGTGAATGGAGTTAACTCCAAGTTAGCTTCCCTTCTTCAACATGAAGTGCTGCAAAGTGAATTCCAAGGAGCTGGAGCTGGGGATGACTGCAGGGAGGCTCAGGTTGATACGCTGTGTAGATGTTACTATGGACACCTTGTCTTTCCTTCACTTAGAGGACTCACTTGAAATACTGAGCCCCATTTGGGCACTGCACTTCAGTTAAGTTCTGGAATTATGGGAGAAGTTGCACAGACAAGAAAAATCTAGGCCAGCATTAGAAAACATAAGCTATACATAAAGATTGGGAAGAACGAAAAATTACTTAAGGGCTTGAAAGACAACAATCTAATCTTATTCACAGTGATTCAAATAAGAACTAGAGTTTTAAGTAGCATTCAGAGAGGTTCAGGTTGTACATTTGTAAAGGCACATCAGCCAGGTACAGTGTGAATTTTGCACTGCAATACTGAAGATATTAAAGAACAGGCTAGATAGAAACGTCAAGAGCTGCAGAAGTACAACTGATCCTGTACAGTCATAGGCTCCAAAATGTTCTATACAAGATGAAAAACAGTTAGGGCATAAGACATATTTAGCTAAAACATGGTACAAGGAATAGAAAGGGGCCCAATTTATAATATTAGTAGTATGGCAGTGTGAATAAGAATAAAAGTTTTTTAAAAGTGCACTTAAGAAGGAAAGTGCAAATAAAGCATTCGCTGCATACACTCTAGTGTAGTTTTGAACGCTGCCTAGAAAGGATTTGTTTTGTTATTTCCTTCTTCACATTTGTCTCCATGTTTCCAGTTTGGTAATGAAAAGCTTTCCTTTGCTCTTTGCTAGAATAACCTTTTGCTTGAAACAAGCTTGCCTGGTGCAAAAGCAGATGCAGGTGAATAAGACGACTTTTGCTTCTATTCACTGAAGTAGTGAATTCATATAAACCCAAGCAGCACTGGTAATCCCTGGTATGTCTGTGACCAGGGCATGTTTGTGAGATCATGTGTTTCTTGTAGCCTTTAGGAATCACCGAATGTATCAACTACACCTTGTTGAGGGACAATATTTCATTATACTAAGACGGAATGACATAAAAAGTCTTCCCACCTTCTCCTACATAGTAATCATTTAATTTTCATGGTGGTTAGCAAATACTTTAATTTTATCACTTCTTCCTGAAATGTCTGACCAGATGTGCCACATAAAAGCCATCTTCTAGACTAGGAAAAAATAGGTAAAAACAGAATCTCATTTTTTAAACCTCCTATACAGATTTGTCAGATGCTAACTGGGTGGTCTGTCTGCCACCAATGATTCGTTCAGACCTTGAAAACAAAAGCACAAAGCTGGTGACAGTCTATTTTTGTATTCCTACCCACACAAGTTTGGTCATGACTTCTCTAAGGATGCATCACTGTCCTCATTTGAACTTGTAGGAGATCCTCAGCATCCCCTTTTATGGATTGGATATCCTTTACATATAGACAGATGGAAACTTGGTTTTTTTCATTTTGCAGTCTGGATTGCAAATGGGTTTCCTCTGCTTCTGTCTGTTTGTTTATTTCCGTTTCCTTTTAATAAAAGTTGCATTTGCCTATGTAGAAAATAACTGCAAATTACACCGGGAAATGAATTTACAACATATCGATTACTTTGCAGCAATTCCCTGTGTTAATCCACTCCCCATAATGCTAATCCTTACCAAGTGGAATAAGCTGTCTTGTGCTTGAGCAAATCAATATCAGTGAATAATATTTAGATGCAAAACACAAATGGAGGAGAGAGCCCATACATTTATCTCCCATTTAGCCATCTCTGAATGCAAAAGTAAACTGTTTTCTGTGACCAAGTAGCCAGATAGACTAGGAGGTAATAGGCTAAAATACTTCTACTTTAGCCATACTATTATGCTCTCTCTCTAACTCAATTCTTTCTTTGTTTCTTGAAATACCTAAACACCATCCTAACTCTAATTTTAAGACACTGTTACCAGACTGTGAGTATTGGCAGTGCTCATGTAAATGGCATTTTCACAGCTCTACTTTTGCATACCTTGTGTGTAAATAGTCATATGAATACAACAGCAGAAATCATTTAGACAAACTCTTTTGCCATTCTGTTTTGGTCCCTTAAATAGAGAAAAGAACTGCTGCTGTTAAATGGAGATGATAATAATGATGGGAGCTGTCTGGAACAGTAGTTATCACCAAACTGTGGAATACCAGTGTCAAAATTAATGAAATTTCAGCTCTTACAACTACTTTTTCCCTCCATCCTGTTTTTCTCTTACATTACTCAGAATCTGGTATGCTCTCCAAAACCATTTTCCTATCATCTTACAGAGTTTTTGAAATGCCTAAAACATCATGCCTACAGTGTGACATCATATAAAAATTTACAGCTCAGTGTAAGCTGTCAAAGGTTGCAACTCTCAGCCTCTTATGTATTATCTAAATCTAAACCAAGTTATTTTTTAATGTACTGCTGCAAAGAACACTTCTTTAACTAATGTAAACTGGAGTAGTTCAGTGGACTTTGGTAGTGCTTAAACAAGTCCAAGGTGAGGCTCCACACTTAATCACGTAAACATGAAAACTGCACACTTTGTTCAAAATGTGACCATGGAAGAATACTCAAAACAGGCAGAAATAATGGGATACAAACCATACCTTTCATGAGAACATCCCGGAAAGCAGTGAATATATAGCTATTATGACATTTGTTTTCAATCCTAAATTTGACCACAGCAGTCAATTTCAGATAGCATTGGTCTAAGCCTTACAACACTGTGTTGAAAACTCAGGAATCCTTTAAAGACTGCACAGAGACATTCAGCTGCCCAGCAGAGATGCTGCTTACAGAGCTTCTTTGTACCCAGTATCTCTGTGAAGAGCAATAGGATTATACATATATATATATATATATATATATATAAGGAATTATTAAATTGTGGTCATATTTAAATTAATCAACATTGTCTAATTAGACATGGGATATTTTATTTTATAATATGTTAGCCCATTTGGTTTGAAAAAGCTCCTGACAACCAATCATCTGGTTTAAATTCCAGCACAAACAAAGTAAAATGCTATGTTGATTATTTTTAAAGAATAACTTTCTGGCTACTTATTAAATAAAAAATTGAATGATTACCTTCCCTTGTGAGCCAAAAAGTAATGTCATACAAGACAGAATCCAATAAAAATGGCCAGCACTTTTCCACATCCTTTTTTCAATGACCATACATCAAATTTTCCATATATAAAATGCCTCCTGTTATATATACTTTCCAAGAGGTACAAATGGCTAAATGGCAATTCTAGCTCAACACTAACTTCTGGACAAATTTGATATGCTTCATTATAATAATTTTTGAAATACAGTTACAATTTTAAATATTATTACAGAAACTTCTTTAAGCACTATAATCACACATTCAGTGAAGCATTTCAAACTTTTTCCTCTGCTTTTCAAAAGTGCTCTGACTACATATGTCAGCTTCCACAACATTGTTTTAGGCCAAGTGTAGGACTTGAAATCCCTATCCATTTCAAGTGACAATGATCTAAAACTTAGTTTGGCTACAAAAAACATTGTGTTTCAGTCTGAATATCTAGTGCCCTTTTCCAAAAGAATTTGCTACTTCCATGGTGATGCCTGATAGCTGTAGTATAATCTTGCAGTGCCCAAAGAAGAGGCTATAGAATCCAGCCTATACAAGTAGAGATTTATGATGTGGCAAATATTTGCTTGAGACAATTGCTGACCTCAAAGGAACATCTTCAGGAGAGCAGGCATGCTGAGCGTTGCCATATGATTCAGGGAAGGATTAGCTCTGAACAAAAGCTGTAGCAACTTTGTATTTAGAAGAAACTTGGATTCAGGTACATTTTCTCTGCTTGACTCCATGTGAAATTTAAATCCAAAGATCATTAATTTCGATATTGTCAGGATGCAAAAGGAAAAGGAGACATTAGCCTTAAAGGGTTTAGATAAAGGTGTTTTAGAATCCTTCCACAGATTTCTATCTTTCTCTGCTTACCATCTGCATTTTGGCAGGAATCTAATTTCTGACTCAGAGCCATTTTATATGCATTTCTGATAAGTTTCTGGGGAAAGCAAGTTTAGATGTCACCTTTAAGCTCATACGGAACTTCTAGACATTTCTTCAAAATGCACTCCAAACAATCAGGGTTTACTACTGCAGAACGAGATCAATGTGAATCAAACTAGATGATACAAAATCAGTCCTTTTTTCAGACCTTGGCTTTATCATTTTAGATCAAAGAGAATTTTTTTTAGAGATAGAGAAGAATGGACAGTGGAACTATAGAACATTTATTTTAAAGACCATGCCACTTATTTTTTTCTGCAACTGTTCCCAAGTAATAGACTAGAGACTTATGGATGAGCCCATGAATACATATATTAAAATTCAGAACAGCTTCCATATAGTAGACTCTATAAACACCCATTTATGTACTTTTTCATAATTGTGCTGGAACACTAGAGAGAGAAGGGAAAAGAAAAAGAAGTCTATGTACTGTGTGCAAGAATAAGGGAAGGTTCCATATGAGGAGGCAATATCTACAAACAAAAACAAAGAAGTGAAATCAACTTTTCATAGAAAGGGAAAAAAACAACTACACAAGCCCAAAAACTAGAAAATTAATAGAAGCAATTGATCAGAAATGAGGGCATTAGGAATTAATACTTGTTCTCCATAGGGCCATCTGTTAAGCCACTTTTGATAACACTGAAGTAGAGACGAGAAACTTTTGTTGAAGTCTTCTCATATGCATGGTATTTGTGAAATTGAAAAAAAACCTGAGACATAAAGGGCTTCGTTACAAATCTGAGGGCATGAAGGTGCTACATTTGCCACATCTTAAAAACTAGAGTGCTCCTGTGGGTCTTCACCAACCTGGAACAATCTAAACTCATTGCTTAGGTCTTTTCACAACAGCCATAACCTAAGCCAATAGGAGCATGTAAGCATACGCTACAACAATAATTGTATTTGGCTCAGTGATACAACATGACTAAAAAGGATGGCAGTGCAATGAAAGATTTGGGACCTCTATCAATACATGCTGGTACATTACTTCTGTAGACTAATCTGCATTTGATTCACAAGCACCTCTCTAGGTATGGTGCAATGTTTGCCAAGTAGGTGTTCCCAGAATCAGTACTTACACAATACAATTCCTACCTTTTTTTTTAGCTTTCCCTAGGAAAGATGCTGATAAGTTTTTACAGAACAGGATGCCCCCTGCCTACCTTCATGCAATAGCAACGTATTTCAGCAATGGATCAGATGAATGTTAATTAATTGCTAGGGGCAGTATCACACCAGACTATCACACCAATCCTTGTTTTGGTACTAGAATACAAAAAGCCATGATGCATGCATGAACTAATGTATGATTTACTTCTTACCCAGAGGTACCTTCAAGGAAGATATGCCTGTTGCTCTTTTAATGAATAAATCAGACTGAAAAAGGGAAGTACTTATATTGTAAGCCTTGCCTTTTACTTGGTGTTGAAAAATCATACAGCATATAAAACTGGTAAAATCCTGAAACTGAATCTGTGTGTGATTATCCATCTTACTAACAGCATGAAACTTATCCAACTTCTTGGCTGCCAGCTGCATAAATAAGCTTCTCTTAACTCTTCCTATGGGCCAATCATCATTCATTCATTTAATCTTTTAAACTAACATCCACTTTTTCTTCAGTTTCAGCTTACTTTATATATGTATCCTATGTGTGAAGCATCAAGACATTGACATAGGTGTTGGTAGCAATGTAATCCACTTCTACATCAAATCCTTACTTCCTGCTGTAAGATATACAGCACTTTTGTAGATTATTAGAGTTCTTGTTATTTACTTAGTTTCTGGGAGAAGTGATCCCTTAGTATTACTTCCTTGTCTCCAGCTTTCTGGGGAGCCTTCATGTACGTTTGCAGTGCACTTCAAATGCTTGGATGAAAGGCACAGTATAACTACTGCTAATAGCAGTACAAACATTTCTTCTAAGTAACATAAAGTGCCTCTCAGTGGGTTATTCATACAAAATCACTAATAGTGGGCCTGGCAAAAGGACTGACATTTTTGTTTACTGGAATGAAAATCATCTGCTCAAAAAGATTGGGTAAATGACCAATGAGGGAATATCATAGAACTAGACATCAAAAGGAGACAGGAGAAACAATTGAGAACATTAATCTATAATTAATTAATTTTTTGTCTTAAAAAAGAAAATAGAAGAAGAATGATACAAAGGAGGTTCTTCATCTGTTACACAATATGTATAATGAATTGTAATTTGGAATTCAGACACTGCTTCCCAAATGCTAAATATTTTAATTTTGTACTTTACCTGGTTTAAATGACTCCTGCAGAAGTACTATTTGAAGTGGAACATAAAAGCAGGGAAATAAAAGCACAGAGAGAAAAGAGGAACAATTTGTTTCAATTATAATACATAATTGCCTTCATCATAAATCACAAAATCTAACACTATTCATAAGGGTACAAATACAGCAATTTTTCCTACGTTAAATTGGAGTTAAGACACAAATTGTAAATGACCATGCAAAAGGGAGCATTATGGCTGTTTGAACCTGTGATCATGTAGGAAAAACTCAGTTATATTGGGTGCCTTAAGAGCACATAGAAAGTGATACACTGATGATTAGCATTGCCAAGGAATAGGAAGAGGATTAGCAGTACGTTATTGACATGACTGATGTATGGCACCTCTGCAGCTACTCTGCACACTTAGTTGCAATGATTGTTTCTTTCTGCAGTAATCACATTTGAAATAAGAGCAACTAAGTTGCCCGTACTGCTGAATGCATTCACTGCGACATCAGGAAACCCATCTGTAGCTGTGGAAAAAAAGGAAGTCTGCATCCAAATGTATGCAGTACTATTTGTCAAATATGAACTCTAGTGCCTGAATTTTAATTCAAATATGAAACAAAATTGTGATCAAAGAAACTCCTTACCTTAAATTAGGAGGAAAGGAGAGATAAATTCATCCCTTATGCAACTCCCCCACAAAGTAACAGATTTAAATTGGACAAATTTGGATTTCCTTTGTAGATAAAATGATAAAACTTACAGAGATTATGCATTAAGGTTTTCAGCTGAGGTTGGCAAGATATATTGAAATATGTAACACCTAGGGTACAGCTGAACAAGTGTTTACTTCAGTACACACAAAGATTAAAATCCATTACATTACTATAGGCTGGGTTTCACAGAAACACAGCTGCAACTTTACCAGTGCTATAGCTATTTTGAGGGAAATCAACTGCTTTATTTCTGTTATTTATTCATCATCATACTCAACTGCATATGCACATATTTCAAGTCTGTAATATTGTACCATAAAGAAAAGAAACTTGATCAATCTACAGAAAAGTTGAGTTACATCTTCAATGAAAGATTGATATTTCATCCCAAATTCTTTATGTTATCATTAACTTCAGAAGCAGATATAATTTTGGCAAGCAATATGGTATAATTCTGCAATAATTTACAGCCTTTTCAACATGCTCGTGGTATACAATCTCCATTTAGTCAATGGGGGAGGAAAACAAATAGGTTAGGTGACATGTCCAGGGCTATAGAGAAAGTCAGTAGCATACCAAGGACTAGAACTCTGTTGTGCTGATGTTTTAAAGCCCTGATTTGCTAAATGCAGACATACAATCTTAACAGTAAGCAAGTTAAGCATCACATTAGCAACCCAGTTTCAAATATACGTGCCTACTGGTAAGTGCTGGACACTTCTGGTAGCCAGCCAGTAAACTTTCCCCCTCCACAGCATGAACTCTGATTGTGTGCCAGTTCACTTACCCATGATTATCATTTTTTCTGTCTGATGAGTGTAGAACAATTGCCTTTCGAGCACTGGTTAGCTAGAGCCGGAAGAACTGTTTTGCCTCCAGCCCAGCTGTCGGAGTCTCCATGCAAGATGCTGTGCAAAATGTTGAGTTAAAAGAAAACACGAGTAGGGGGAAAAGAGAGCTCTCTGAGAACCTCCACATGGTTCCTGTTGCTAAGGGAACCACTCCCTTTGTCTGCATAGGTTAAGAATGGCTGCTTCGTTTGGAATCTTTCTCTTAAGTACTGAAAACAGCACAACAATTTCAGGAAGAAAAAAACCCTCCAGAGTATCTTATGACCAAAGAAAAAAATGAAGATACTAGGAACTCTTACATTAAAAACAGCTATTAATAGTTGATTTGGGTGACTCCAGGGAGGCTGTAGAACTCATCTGTGCCATCTGATGGGATGATACACCACTGCACACAGTTTAATTTAGTTATTGTAAGCAGCTATAGGGATTAGAGTAGCTGATTACAGCAAGATATATCAAGAAACCAGATCCAGTTTATTACTGCAAATGGAGAGAGTTCAATAGCAACAAATATAAGCTTTCGACCTGTAGTCAGTACAGACTAGGCTATAGCATCTCTGCTAAGCCATTACTTCCATAGGCTCCTATAAAACCCCAAGCCAAAATCTCTAATGCTGTTCTTGGCGACTGTTTTCTGCTGCCTCACTTTCCCCAGCACCAGCACTGCAATAGCATTGTTCCTCAACCCCAAATATTTGAGAAGCTACATTCTGTACAGACCCATTTGTATCAGTCCAGTATAGCATGTGGAGTTAGGAACCTCTACTTCATGTCTGTGTCCATCCCTGGTTTTAAGAAATATACTGGGATGTGTGCTTCTGGATAAGGGTGATTTATCTGTGAGTTTGTTGTCATATAACATTAAGAAACTGTCATGAATGTTAGTGCATCAGGAACAGTAACACCTTGAATCTAACTTCAAACTTTCTGTACATAATAAGAAAATCAGCTTCTGTAGGAATATATATGGTAAAACATGCGCTGCAAAAAACAATATCTCCCTCTCAATATGAGGTGACATGAAAAACAATATCCCAAAATTCTGTGATGGTCTTTTTTTCTGTACAATTACTTGTTTCTACCTTAATATTACAGGGTAGAAATGGTCAAAGACCTGAATCCAGATCCAAAATTTCAAACATAGATTAAGCCCATAATGTGTTCAGAGAACAAGCAGAAAAAAATGTAAGATCGTGTCTGAATGAGTAGACTAAAGTTCAAAATCATAAATAATGCACTTCTGGATGGAAATCAATTTTTTCTTATTCCACCAGAGAGCAGTTGTGAGTGCTTGTGACAGTGGAAAGAGGTCAGAACTAGTTCAGTTTTACTGTAGAGTTGAGCTTGACTTTATGTAAGGTAGTTGAGGAATATCAGTGCCAGTGTTCTCCTATTTTCAGAAGAGTATAGCTGCTTTTTCCCCTCATCCAGACTGTTGCTCTTACAGAACACTAGTCAGATAACAGTATGAGACGACTTTGCTTATACATTGCACTCCAGCAGTGATTCTTTGACATAAAGGCCACAAGAATTCAGCTGTCACTTCATTGCACATGTTGAATTGTATTTACAGCATGATATGTGTTGCTTCCCCCTCCCTTTTTCCTCTCACCCCAACGAGTCAAATAAAGCAGTCAAGATTTCTTTGTAGAGGGGCCTTTCTGCCCTCTTTTGCAAAAAGATTAGGAGATTAGAGAGGGCAACTAAGAGTTCAATTTAGGGACATCAGAAAGTACCTAGGAGTACACAGCTTTCTGTTATATAATTTCTAACAGTTAAAGTGAAACCAAGTAAAAAGCTTATAATTTTATTAATCTTAAAATTTCAGAGTATTAATTTGAATTGCTCAGTCCTATTTGTATAAACACATTTCCTGTTTCCCCGCCTCCTTATCACTAGGCTGAGGCCAAGCCTAATGCAAGGAAAGGGTATCGAGATTCTTTGCAGCCACAGTTTGGGAGATGACAGTTTTTAGGACTAAACTAAAGTTTCTGCCAACACACTCCGTGCTCACTTTTTTCTGCTGGTTGCACCTCATAGAGCCTTTATGAGCATTATTAAAATGACAGGGGCAAAAGTGTGCACATTTTGGACATTTGAAGTTAACTCAAAGCATAATAAAAATCTTCAGTATCCCAAATTAATCCTTAGTGATTCTAAAGTATATTTTATCTAAGCCATTTACAAATATTTATGTACATAATACTACTATTAATACTTGAGTACTTTGCTGATCATTCCCATTTTCAGAATAAAATGGCACTGGGAAAAATATCACAACAAAATGCAATGAGAGAGACAAGGACAGCATCAGTCCAGCTCTGTTATACAACACCCCCTTCCTTCGGCACAGAAATAGATTTTACCTGTTTAGTATCTTATACAGGAAATATGTTTTTTTGCTTTTAAGAATAATTAACATTTTCTTTCATTACAGAAGCAGCAGTTTTTGATGGACTGGTAGTGCATCTCAGACTTGATAACCACAATGTCACTTCATGCAGAAGTAGAATTCCACTCAGGGACCTTTCTTTAATGAAGTAGTAAGAACTTTATCTATTACTACAAATCCCAGATACTCAAAAGCTCAATTGAAAAATTAGCTGCTTCAAGTACTGATCTTGTAAAGAGTCTGACATTGTTATGCTAATCCAAGGCATTAAGAACAATCAGAAAAGGAATTCATTAATGGCTATTTGAATCAACTGTGTTTTGCCTCAAACATGAACACATCCCCCCAGACAAAAATTAGCTAACACAGTGTGACTGAAGTTTATTTATGTACTTATGTATAACAAGCAACTGAACAGTTTGCAGTGCATGAAATGAGGCCATGGAAAAGTACACTGCAGTGCTCCTGCTTCAGCAGCCACTCAGTTGGAATTTCAGAATATATGCTTAATTTCAGTTTATTCTTCAGCAAACAACTACAAAACTCATTGCTTGACTAGACATTGCACAAACTAAACTTAGTGACCAAGACAAGATTGCATTCCTCATTTAATGTGGCTGAAGAGGACATTTAAAAAAAATATATCCACAGAACACTAAAAGCATCATCTTGTTTTGCTAAGCTTGTGGACACCTTACCTGTTACAAATATGCATCTTGTTATGCAGCAAAAGAGATGTAGATGAAGCTGCTGATAGCCTCAGTGACAATAGCATAACATGCAGATTCTCAGGAACCAGTATTTCCCTTGGAAGAAAAATTTTTCATATTCCTCATTTTTTCATTTACAACTTGGAATGAAAATTCCAACATGAAAAATTTTCCATAGGACAGTCATATTTAAAAGAACCTCTATGTAAAAGAAAAAAAAAATCTTTACTTTGAATGAACTGACATGGATTTAAATGACCTGTGAGAGTATGTGTATGGTTGTATGTGCATGTATAAGGTTTCTTGTCCACTTTCGGGAGCCCAGACTCCCATCCTTTGTGGCAGACTGCCAAACAGGCCAGGAACGTGAAGAAACTTGACTTTCTGGCACCATTCCAGGTGAGATGCCGGGGAGCTGAGAGCTGGGAAAACGGGTGAGCTGGCAGCAAACCAAGCACATTTCCATCAAAAATTTCATTGGAATAGACATTTTCACGCAACGTGTTAGGTTTTGGTGAACTGGCATTAGCTGAGAGAAAAATGTTCCACTGGAAACTATCCAACTTGTTATAGTACTGAGGTCTTGACACTTGGACCTCCTATTTTTTTATTCAGTCGAAAAAAATATGTATTTCTACATTTTCAGTGACAGGATAGAGATAGAATACAGTTTATTGTGCTTCTGATTGTCTACAATTATTTGTCCTGATATTGTAAAAGTAGCCATTTTTTTAGATCAGCAAGTGCTGATCAGTCATACCATCCCTGTATGCTTTTATGCAGTCCCCTAAACACAGCCAGATATTGATCAAGATTCTTAAACCTGGGGAAGGCCAGACAAGCGATGCAATGTTTTGCCCCAGGATAAACCAGCAGCTGTCTATAACTTCATATTTTATCTGACCTTTCCTTACCAGTTAGGTTTGCATTGAGGTATTTATGGGGAAGAGAACACCTTTTGTACTGTTTGGACAGAATCTAGTCTTTAATGAGAAGGTAATTCTTCTATTAAAATAACTGATGATAATCACACTTCTTTAGATGTTTTGCAAACAGATAAAGCCATGTAATGTGACAGATTCTTTTAGAATGAAATTCTGATCTTTTTCTCTTCAAATCAAGTTATTTTACTGAAATCACAAGGTGGATAAATACAATAAGGTCCTTTTAAAGCTGAACAGAAATGTTAGGATTAAAAAATTAGTCAAAATTATCAAGTAAGATATCAAAAAACTTGTTCTGAGTCACAAGTGTGAAATTTTCTGAGCTTACTAGAAAACTAGAACCAAAGTCAGCTTTGCCACTGATTGGATTCCACAAGACTATACAGTCTCTGCATGCTTAGCTTTTGAACCTGCTTCTCAGAACATTTATTCATACTAAGTCCCATTCAGGAAGTGATCTCGCTGGAAAATCTGAGCAAACAGTAGTACAGAACTTTCTGACTCAAAAAACTAAAGAATGTTCTTTTTTCCCCCTTCGTCTTCTTTTAAATGAATTTAGTGCTTGTGAATCAGATCGACAACCCTAAAGACTGAGGGTTACTGTGCATGCACAAGAACCCAGCCATTTTCAGTGTCCTGACACTTATGTATATTCAGCCTGTGTTGAAAGTTTAACTTACTGTCTTGGTAGCTGGTAAGTTAAACTTACCAATAGGACTTTTGAAGCCTGCAGGTAAGAAATTATGAACCGCTTATCGTATAGACTGTAGGGAGTCTGAAGAAGTGATAGGTGCTTCAGGATCCTGTGGCTGCTGTCTAATTTCCTTGTACAAAAATCACCCAGAAAACCTGGACTCTACAGAAAGCTGCACATAGATCCAAGAAAAAACAATGAAGTAAAGGAAATCATGTTTGATAACAACCTTCTGTAAGGTTCTGAACTGGATTTGCAGTTTGACTATGTTAGCTACAGCAAGTGCATTCATATTAGGTTACATAAGAAAAATTTAACAGAGACTCCATGAAATCACCAGAGGAATGAGCAAGAATGACAGCCTTCAACTTCACACAGTGTCTAACCTCTCTGTTAATGTTCACAAGGCACAGACCAACACCCACAGCAGTGCTGAGCTGTTTATTGTGGTACTGGGTGTTCTGAAATGAGTATACACTCTGGCATAATCTTACTTATTCTTGCAACTCTGAGAAGGAATAAGTAACTTTCCCTCTATAGTGACAGCTTGACAGCTCAAGTGAAAAATAAATGGAAATTGTGACTGTGTTCTGATATAATACTTAATACAGAATAGTGTGCAGTTTCTTAGAAAGCAGAGGTGGCTTATGGGAGACACTATGGCAAAACTGAAGAAGATGCATAAAATGCAGAACAAAAGGAACACCCAAGTAGGGAAGGCCCAGTTAAACTACATTAATTTCCACTTGTTTTTAATACAAGAAGAATAAATGTATTACAAGCCTGCTGAATCTGATGAAAGTCTACAAAAAAACTATTTACACTGAATTGCAAAGGCACAGATCAGACCTGTGGATACATATCAAGCAATGCCTGAAAATGCACTTGAATTACTTCAGCCACTTGTAGCAGCCTTATATGCATAAATAACAACAAAATCAGTGATAACACTGTGAGTGAAATGGTACTATTATTTACCTATTCCTTTTACAAAGAGGAAGTTTCTAATACTACCTTTAAGTATATAAACTCAAACTTATATTCAGAGAAGATTTACTGCATTATGCAAGATTTCTCCTCACTATGCCTATGTTCCATCAATGTACATATTTCCTCTGACACCTATGGATATCATTTTCAGGTTCTCCTAATCCCTTGGATGAGACTGACTTGCTCCAATTCCTCCTGTTACTATGAGAAAGTTAACAGTAGTTACAAAGCTGTCAATGAATTGGATTTCATTTTCTTCCAGACACACTTAATCTTTTTATCTATGTATATGAGATAGCTCTTTTTTGGCATCCTACTCATATTAATAATTTCTGACAACTCCTGGTTCATTTTTACGAAAATCTATACCTGGCTTTTGTATTCTCTTCAATTTCATTAAGCCAGGTAAAGAATAAAACGAAACAAGTTGACTACACTTCATCCAAAAACTATGATGGATCATTCAAATGTAAAAGCTTTAGAGAAGGAAACTTTCTTTGGGTGCTCCCATCATCGAGAACACACAGGACATACTCCTCCTTTCTGTGTCTCGCAAAGGCAAGAACTCCTAAAACTGAACTTCATCCACACCCATCAAAATGTCACTCAGCTGCTGATTGAAATATCCTTCATTCAAATCAGAGTGAGTGCCTTTAATGGCTACCCAAATGCCTGTCAAATTAAATAAGAAACAAAATGCAAATAAATTAGCATTCCTAGCTACTGATACACTATAAATATTTATGAGGAAAAAAAAAAAAAAAAAGATGCTGTAATTTCAAATGATACCACAGGCATATTTTGTTAAAAATACGGTTAAGACAGTTATACATGCAATACTGTACTTTGCAATTTTTTTCCATTTCACATCACCATAATCACCTAATAAATATTTAAATGGACCCATTTGCTGTAACTATAAAAGAACCGTGTAAACTTGTTGTCATCTAGACACATAAGCCGCAGTGGAGTCAATGAATTTCAACAGTCACTTAATATTGCAAGCCACAAGCTACCTTAAACCTGCCAGCAACTGTCTGCCAGGAAGCTACTGTAGCACCACGGCTACCTCCTCCAACCCAGGACACGAGATTCATTATGAATGCTAGCATTGCTACTCTAATTAGGCCTGGGAGAGGTTTAACAACCATGCTACAGTCTTGCTGCTGACAAATATAAAAATAAAGCCTTGTTCAAATTAGCAATGTGAAGTGAGAAGGCCTAGAAGCAGCAACTGTCTGACCAGTAGTGAAACAGTTCTAATCTATAGTGAGGTTATTTTGCTTCATAAACTGCTAGTATGTTACCTGCAGGAGGTCTCCCTGTAAAATGAATTATAGTAAGCTATATGTGATAATTAACCGTGCATTAGCAAATATCTTGAAACAGGGGGGCTCTGTTTTCTCTGTATTTTGACTAATAAAAGCATGAATTTGTTCAACAAATGATCATTTAGGTTGTGGAATGCTAAGCATATTGGAAGAACACAGTAAGCAATAGAATATTGTAGGTGGACTAACAGTTTCCTTACAAAAACAGGCTGTTTAATAGGCTGGCTCCATACTACGTTATTCACAGTACTAGAAACCACAGTGTTGGGAAGACAAATACAATATACATTTAAAATAATATAAACCTTGTACTCCTATTTACTTTAAAAATGCCATGGATGTGACAATAAAAAAAAATCCATAAGCAAATGTTTATTTCAGAAAGACAAAATCCCAAATGACTCTTTCCAGAATGTAAATAGATAGTGAGGCAATGGGGATGGTCATCTTCTCTAGAGCAGAAAAAGTACAGCTGGGTTTAAAACAGTCTACATCATATGAATGTAAAGCAAGGCAAAAAAAAAAAAAAAAAAAAAAAAAATCATTAATTTCTTAGGTATACTGCTTATCACAACAAAAATAAAGTGGTACTATAATTTATTTTAGTTTCATTTACATTTTATGAATACATACTTAACCATAATGCTTTATTGAACTGTTACTGTACCAGCCATATTCTTGGCTGTGAATCAGGGGTCAGAGCAACTTCAGCATATACAACTGGGCAATCTGTGCCTCTTTATTCATACTGGATGGACTGGAGCTCAGGCTTGCAAAAATCACAAGCTGCAGCTCTTCTTACTACAAGTAATCTATCAGCTTTAAATAGATTCCATGTAGTAATGACAAATTGTAGGGTTTGTCCTTATCATGGGAAAATATGCTGCCCCACAGTTATTGGGATGAACGGCAAGAAAAAGAGAAAATAATGATCAATTATGTTTTAATTCATAACTATCTGAAAACTTTAAAATCTTTTAAACATTAGAAATGTTCTCTCACTAAATCTAAGATTGAGCCAAGATTGGAACAGACCTTTCAGTTGTATCTCCCTGTTTCTTTCCAAACAGCACAGCTCTCATCTGCCCTATAAGAATAAGCACATCTAAGGTTCCAGACATTTCATTTCAGCATGCTGGGACTATTTCAGTTGAGGTATTGGTTTCTGAGGTAGGGGGTTATCTGCAAGATGCCAGAATTATCACTGTGTAGCAGGCATTCAGTCTTAAAGCAGGGCAGGATATTCGGAAAGGTGTTATCTGGAGAAAACTGAAAGGGTATGATTCTAGCACGCTGAGGTATGCAGTCAAGAGCAAGAATGCTTCTCATTAGTTCCTTGCAGACTTCTTTTTCAATGCCAGTTTGATTCAATCAAAGGAAGCTGAAATGTTCTTTGCATTATATCCTCTCCCTCCCAGACTTATCTCAGATTTACTATTTATCTTCAAAATAACCTTCAAAATATCTTTAGCATTTCATTCGGGAAATTAAAACACTAATATCCACAAATAAAGGACTTCACAGAAGCTCTGATTTTATGACGCTTCACAACTTTCCCCTTAAGTCATGGGTTAACTGCAAGTTAACTTTACACAATCTACATAGTTACCTGTCTCTCTTGATCAACCCCACAGGAGCTACCAACAGTAACAGTTTTCTCAGCGCCTGTATCTTCCTGTACTGCACAGCTGCCAGTCCCTCTTCTATCATGGGCTGTTTATGTCATCAGCAACATTAAGTTTCATTCAGAATAAACACTGTCGATCCTTTTTCATCTTGAAAATCACCTTTTCAGTTTCAGATGTAACAAATGTCTTTTATATCTGAAAATTTGTCTTATTTCTTCTGCTCAAACTGTATCTGTTGGTCTAATCAAACACCCCATCTTTTCCTTCATATGACATGGCACTACAGGGATAGGCAGGGATACAGACTTGGCTACACAATGGACTTTATTGCATTACATCAGGGGCACACACTGGAAGTGGAAGGAATGTGGATGGCATCTTGCCTGCAAACTATCCACTTTCCCCCAGTGACCAGGACATGTCTGCTCTCTCCATTTTACGTGTGCTGCTTTCCACTTCTTCCCACTACCACAGCACTTTTCCAAACTCTTGCAGACGCCTTTCTGCAACTTACCCTCACTTTATGTTCATGGCTTTTTCCTCCTAAGGCATTTCCACACTGCTTGGTATTGGCTTTCAGATACCTACAGAAGTAATATTTTTGGCAGCTTGCACATGTATATATATCATATACCTGAAACATTTTCTTTTCTTATAGTTGAATTATTGTTGCCATCAAATTATAAAGGATGAGTCTGCAGCATGCTATTTAGAAAGCATATAGAAAGGAAGTTTGTACACTTCTTATTGAAAAATATATATACAGTAAAAAAGTTACTAAAAATGAATGGCAAATACATTTCCTGAAAGTTTTTTTTTCAAAAAATTATTTCTCTCACTTAAACAATAGAATGATAAAAAATTGTAGAACTCCACTTGCACCAATTTAGCTTTCCTAAGCTAATTGTCATTTCTCCAAGAAAGAACGCTTTTCTTCTCTTAAATTCATAAGGTGCAATCAGCTGGAGAAAGAGATGAGCTTCTGCTTTTAGAGATTCTATTTTTTTCCTAAATCTCAATCTCAGATTTCTTTTATGTCCAAGAACAATTTAAGTGCTTTGTGTGTGTGTGTGTGTGTGGTTCTCTCACTCAACAGCAGGATTGATCTCTACAGTTAAATGTATCACATAAACGCATCAGATAATTTTGACCATTCAACTCTGAGGGTGACCTCATGTATTCACAGTATTGCAAATAATAAAGTTTAAGGTCTAGTAATGCTTTTGAAATTTAATTCAAAAAATAAAAAATGGCTAAGAATTGTTCTTATCGTTTACACACTACCCTTCAGCTTTGTAAGGTAAATGAGAACCTTAAAAGTACTATACTGGATTTCCTCAATTTAATTCAATTTAATTATATTTGTATGTTTTCAGGCAGAGGGTAAGATTGCCCCCTTTTGGAACTTTGAAATCTAGCAGTCCAAATAAAGAATTGGGTGCAAAGCATTCCTTATCTGTACTCAAGATATGCATCTCATCGCAGATTATTTGTGTTTCATACTGTTGTGTTCTAATGTTATTCTTTATGTGGCTTTACATTCCTTATTAAAGCAATAGGCAATGAAAGAATTCAACAGTTCTTGCCAGCAACCACAAAAACACAGAACCTAAAGTCAGCTAAAGGTAAACATATGGAACCCTCTAAGGAATGTAGTAGTAAAGATGGAACATATGACTTAGTTCTCCCTTTCTCTCTTCTGTAGGATGATTGTATTGGAAAATCAGAAAACACGCAGTAATCAGGAGGCTGGATTGAAGTCTGTATTTTCATGACCTTGTTTTTTCACATTGCCAGAGTCCCAACTATATCAATTAGAATTTATTACTGAAAGCAGTGTAATTTATTCCTTATAAGCACTTACTAATCAGAAATATTTTAATAATGAAACATCATTAATCTGTTCCTTGAACAGTATCTTCTTGTGGCATCTAATTTTTGAAAGTTAATATTTTCAAATTACATTATATGGCACATTCCTACTTTATTTCAAAACTGAGAGATAATCTGAAAACTTGTTTCAGTTCAGAGTTTGTCTCACATAACTTTGGAAGCATGGCCCTAGATCAGCATTACTTACTTATCTATGTGTGACTGAAATCATAAGATCTGCTTCTGTCCTGAAGCAGAGCAGTGTGAACTCCCCGGCTTTGAAGATATGGTACTTTTCAGCACTTTCACAATAACGTACTGCAGCCTGTTAATTTAGACATACTTATCTCCCAGGTATGAGCATGCAGTCATAAAACTCACGAGAGAACATATTCCCAAGGCCAACAAAGTTTAGAACAATACTTATTTCCCAAGATTGATGCTTTTAAAGCTAGTTACGTTACAAATACCACTCATTTTAAAACAAAACTTTTGGCTTAAAACCAAGAGTTTAATCTAAAGATGTATATTGTGCCTTCAACTAGAAATAACTTATCAAGTAATTGGATGGACTTCTGACAATCAAATGCATGAGAAGATTCCTGAATGGAGAGAAATTGAAAGACTGATAGACAGCAATAAAATTGAAATTAGAGCTTTTCTTGAAGCTACAATGACATATCACATCATAGCTGAAATAAGACTTTTCTTTAAGTAAACAAGGAAAGCTGACAGTAGACCACATTAAGTGCACAAGCAAATCAGAATTTAAGTTACACAATTCTGTTGAAGAACTCATCGTTTAAGCTGTGTATGCACAACACCATGCCATTCACCTGTTTCAGGATCAGACTCCAAGGAATAAAGCATTTGGTACTCCATCAGTCCACAATTATATCACCAAAAACTGTTGTTTCTCCCATAAATGAAGCATAGCTCAGTCAGTTAAATGGAGATTGTACAGTAACATCAGTTTGTATGAAATAGCATTCTTGAGCATCAGTACTGATCTTATTCCTTGAGCACAGTGCTACAGAGCAAAGTTTTTATTGATACTCAAAAATAGCCACTATTAGTATTTTTGTAATATTCTTTCTCTCTTAAATATCTAACAAAGAAAGTGATGAAAGTGATTCTAATCTATGCATAGATTATCTTTACTTTATGGTAAATAGAAACCATAAATTGTTATGTTTTCAAAAAAAAGCTGAAGGCCCAGCAGTACAGAGCAGAACTCAGTAAAATTCACCATTACATAAATAGAACAAAGTGTAACAAGATGAGCCATAATGTAACTTTCCAGACTGTTTGTCCAAGCTGTTTAATGCCTTGTGTATTTCTGTTGAGAAAAAGTCAGACTTTTAGGTGAATTATGTCTTCGCTGCTTTAAACAGTTACTTAAACTGTAGCCAATGTGTCATGCATTCCAGTACAGAATATAAGAATCTACGTATTTAGTGTCACTATACGAGTTCTACCTAGAATTTTCCTTTCAGTGCCAGTGTTAATCATAAGGAAGGAATGCATACTCTGATCATGCTAATTAGCTTACTAAATATGACTTCTTTAATGTGTCCTCAAGGATAGTTGAAAGACATTTTATAAAGAGAAACACTTGGTTTGCTTTACTGACACATTAATTGCATCAAAAAGTTGTCTTTAAATAATCTGTAGCTATCTTGATAACTATATATGGAAGAGGAATGCCACAGCAAAATATACATTCTATATTTAATAACCACAGTTTTTATTTTATAGTCACTGAAAATGGCATATGAGGATAAGAGCAGGAGAAATTTCATGCATCCTTTCAGAAAATTTCGATCTGAATTTTACAGGGCATATTTTCTACATATAAAGGGCATGAACCTGTGCTCTGAATCTCAACAATCAATTCTGTGCTTTTATTTTACCTCTTTACCTTTAATGAAAGACACTGGAGTGCCAACTGCTTTCACATCTGTGCTAGAAAACATTTGAGCAGCATGCAGTTGCAGGACTGTGTCCTCCCTCTAATTGGGAGTATCTCACTAAAGTTTTTGGAAGCTTTACATGAAAAGTGCAAAATATCTGAGGCTGTAAAAGCAATGAATGTATATACTTGTTTCGTTTATTCTTAGCTGTCATTGTACCACAATATACAAAATACATCGTTTATGTATTGTGTGATTTTACCAGTAAGGTGGCAATGACAAGGTGATGGGTGAGAGGGTGAAGATGCTGGGGAAACCAGTGACCAGCAGCCTCTAGTGAGCTGAATCCAGAAAAGTATGTTTTTGTGTAGCTGGGTTCTGCAATTGAATACTGAGCCAGAAAACAAAGTAGTCTGCACTGTGCTCTTTACAGCTCTAGCTAAACTAATACCGATAAGTTGAAGTATAGTAAATCTTCCCTGACAGAAGTTGCTGCAGTGAATAGCAACTTAAACATGGGTCATAATCCTGGCTAATGACTCTTGGTTCTTCTGTTATTCAAATAACATTACTTAGTCAACTCATGTTAGCCATCCATTTTAGGCTGATTGTAAGTTTGTAAAGTTTAAATAATGTGAGATTTTTAAAAATGCCAGAGAAAGCAAAGTGCTAATTAAGCCCCTTCAACATGCAGTCAGGTGTAGGAGTCATATGCCACATCCACTTTGTCCAGCCCATGTTTTGAGTTTAATTTTCTCACTCAAGTTCCTACTCCAGGGCAGCACAAATATACTGCTTGTAGACTACCTTAGGCCTCAGAAGCAGTAGAATTCATTTTAGAACGTCATGCTACTTCTATGACAGTCAATCAAATTGAAATGCACATCTGCAGAGCAAGCTTCTTCTGTTAGAAATCGCAGCCTCCATGAGACCATTTATGTACAGAATTTATCTAGAGCCTCTGACAAGATACAGTCAAATCAAAGTCTCTCAGAGGAGATACAACCATGCTAAGTTACACCACTGTCTTTCACTTTAGAAAGGTTTCTTAATAAGTTAATGAAACATGCAATATTCTAGGCTGGCACAGTGCTGCAGTTCCCCGCAGAGATTCTGAAAACAGTTCTAAAAACCGTTGCTATAGCAGGCTGGGAGCTTTCAATTCATTGCTAAAGTGTATTGTTTGGAAAACACAGTGAGAAATCATGGCAGGCTAATTTCAGAAAATCCAAATGAACCTTTCTTAACTTATTTGTCATGGCAGTCTGAGTTTGGTTGCACAATTCAGAGCTCCTTAATCTTCCACAGGCTGGAGTTAATTTGTCCCCTTCAAAACTGGTCCCATGAAGTGTATGTCAATGGCAAAGTTTACTTCTTAGCTATCAGAACCACACACCAACACCTTTTTGTTGAAAATCAAACTAAAGAAAAACTGCTCATAAAAAAGTTTGTTTCAGACTGTGATAAAAATATATGTATACTCATTACAGGCTGCCAGCTTTAGCACTGAGTTTGCTCATGCATGAATGCAGGTATGCAACTAATATCAACATAGTCCCATAGATTGACTCTTGAAGAAAACAGTAGAAATGTAACTCATTTCATAAATTGAAATGAAATCATCAGTCTTAAATACCACAATTAGCTGCTTAAAAGAACGTTCCATTGAAAGACATTGACCACACAGCCAAAGTATCAGTATATACTTATATCAAAATGTCAGTATATATTTGGAAGGCAAAATAAGAGAGTTTTCTCCCCTACAAATATTTGAAATTCCTTTCTTCATATAAAATATCCATTCCACATATTAAGAGAACAGAAAAGAAATAATCTGCCCATGCATCACATTAAAGGAAAAGCAATTTTCATTCTTCAAAGACAAAAAATTATGTCCACAAATGCATATAGTAATCTGCTCATCAGATCCATGAACTTTGTAACAAATTATTAAAAAATACTTACAGTGACTGCAGTTCATTTTCCCCTCACCAGATTACTCTGCTTTTCATTTCTGCTGCTATTCAAGCCTCAGCTGAAACAAACGTTTGTTGACAGGGATGCATTTCCTCAGAGCTGCTTTGTCTGTCTGCAGTTCCCCAGATGAGCACTGTTCCAATAATTTATATCGCTATCAGGGTTTTGTTGCTCTCCTAACACAGGCAGTGCGTTGGCTCTGTCATCTCCCACTTACTCAGCTGCTGAGGAAAAGAAACAATAGATGAGAAACAGACAGCTGATAGTATCCAGCTACTCAAAGAAAAGCAACTTGAAACCACGAAGTAACACATTAGACTGTAATGATATCCTATTGCATGTCATCTGTCCTCCAGTGGCATTTTGAACCCCCAGAAAACTACCAAATATTGCTAGGAAGCTCATGAGGGCATACCTGCACTGTAAAAGGATTTTTAATCAATCAGTAACATGAATATCATGGTATTCAAAAGTCATATGTTCCCTTAAAATGATATTATATCTATTAATTCAGGTAAGGATTTAAATATCCATTAGAAAATAATCAACTCACCAACATCCATTAATAAATAAAAAACTGCTGAAAGAGGCAGTTCCATCACTGTCTTTTTCTAGAGTTCAGTAAAATTTATTTTTTAATACAGGCCCAAACATTTTTAACACTTACATTCAGCCTCCTCAGGGGCGGTATATGCTGCTGCCAACATAGCACCACTTCCTGACAGTAGGTGAAAAAAGAAAAAAATGTTAGACTATGGTGGAACAAAAAGTTTTAGTGTTTTGATCCATTTTCCCAAATCCAAATGTTATACTAATACATCAGATAACACAGCTTTAAGAAAGAGGCAATGATGTTTTGAATCACAATTGATAATCTGAAATTTCTACCTGCACCCCTCTGCAGAATGCATAGGAGCTGAATCTTGATATTCAAAGCATACTCATTATAGGGATGAAATAATCATTTAAAGACTGAAAACACAGGATATGAATCTGACAATACCATTACATTTTAAAGAAAAAATTCTTTCAAAGTTCTTCCCCCAAAATTGTGTTCAAATACTAGAAATCCTTAAGGTTGCAAGCAAAGGTATCAAGGAGCCAGACTGCAACCACTTCTTACTATGATCTCGTTCATATGGCTGTGTTGGAGAGCAAGATAAAATAATTATGACTACATAATTTTAAGCACAACCTTCTACGAACAAGCCTACCAGTGAGATGGCATTCTTACCCTTTTGGGTGGATAGTAAGCTGAAGAAAAAGTGAGGAGAAAGGAATTTGGTGGAATTTTCCTTTTACTCTATCTCCTGAAAGATCTATGAATGCTATGGCCTTGTAGGTTCCTTTTGGAAACACACATAGAAGGCAAGAGGATCTTAATCATGTCATCACCTCCTTCTTCAATTTATGTCTGCATTTCAGTCAGATTTTGCACCTATTTCAACAGAATATACTTTAGCATAAAGAGTTAATGTACTAAAACAACTCAGTGATCACAGGAGAAAATGGAACTCTAGAGTCATGTGAAGTAGCACTAGTGAAGAAAAAACATCAGAAAATCTGATTAGTCAAGACACTTAGTGGACCAACATTATTAGATCCACAAGAGGAGTACCATTCATTTGTACATTTGATTTGAAAAGTGGGAGCTGTTCTACTTAACCCATCTCATCAGATGCTCGGGACTAAACATGTTAATTGGATACATTATAGTAAAACAGATTATATCAGCTCTTCGTGCACTCTTAAGAGAACCTATTTAGCTGTAAAAGCTTTGTTTCTTTTACTTACTGTAAAGAACTAATAGAAGACAAACAGTTTCACAATTTCTGTACAGAAACCCCTCCCACAGTTGAGCTATTTACAACTGCTACCAGAACAGATCTTGCAGCTAGAGATGCTGCAACATGTATAGCAGGAAAAAAACAATGGCTTGGAATAGAATTCTAGTTCAGGAGGAGAGCAAAAAGTAAGGAAAAAGTTGGAGACATTATTACTAATATTTTGAGATCTTTTCATATGCAGAATGAAACAAGGTTTTGAGGCACACACAAAAATGGCAAAAGCTCAGAGTAAAGGTGTTGACCACTGGAGCTCATAGGAATTACAGTAGAATTCCTACGAATAAAAGAAACCCTGAGAGCCCCAGCTGAAGTGTTTGCCAGCAACATACCACATTGTCCGAAAATTCTCAAACTGGTCCAATTATCAAGGGCAAATTATACAGGCATCATCATATGGGGAGAGAGTCAATAAATATTTTGCAAATAGAATGAAATTATTCATTCAGAAGTTCACAAGGAGATTGAGACCTTCAGTTGAAAGAGGTTAGGGAAAAAATTCCATTATATCTTTTGGCAATAGGGCACTGGTAACACTGTAACACTCATACATAACAAATGTCACTTTGAGGAGTGACTGGTGCTCTAGGAGACGGGGCTTCTAACTCAGGTAGATGCACCTGAAAATTTTGCTCAAGGTGAAGCTAATACGTGGAAAGATTGTATAACCAAGCTAGAATAGAATTAACAAAAATACAAGCATTCCTTATTGAAATATTAGAAGTTTTAAACAAGTCAGGATTTCCTAGGACTTTAGACAATCCTCAGAAACAAAGGAATTACACTACTTTTCAAGCAGCTGCTGTTGATAATGTTTCCTTTTACATCTCCACTTCCAAGTTTCAGCCCACACTGCAGCAGGGACCCTCTGCTGACACAATAAAATACTTGATTCAGTATTTTCTTTCCCAATCTTTCAGCTGACCAAAGCAGCTTCTAAGGCTAAAATGACTCAGCACTGTAGTTAGATAACATTTTCTTCATTCCTTCCTAAAGATCAAATAACACAGACAGCCATTCACTTCTTTCAGGCTCTTCAGCAGACTCTTTGCAGCTATCTGGCTCTCCTGAAGTACCAACAATTCAGTTTTACTGGGTTTCAGAGAAGAATGAATCAAACACTGATATTCAAAGAAAGGAATCTTCTTCCGCAATCTTTATTTTCTAGGAAGAGTCTGACAGAAATTCTTCATTTCTGGCTTTTGTGCCTTTGTCATCCAACTATATTCCTAAGCAAAATAAAGTCTTCCATTTTCAAAATTTCTAATCTTTCAGTTTCATTAACAAAACAGTTCTGCTCCAGAGACAGGGAAACCAAGTCACAAGAAAGGTACTGGCTAAGCAAACATACCCAATAGTCACATCTTAAGGCATGAACTGAACTTAAATTCCTGAAGTTAGCACTCAGTGTCTTCCTAAACCATCCTGTTCAGACCGCTAATAGTCCTCCACATTGTGATGTCATACCTTCATCTTCAGCAAACAAGTTCAAAGCTCCAGCAACCAAGATCTGTACGTATCCTTTGCATACACTCCCACTGGCTCTCAGTTATTACCTCTGCTGGAGCATCCAAACACGGCTAGCTATTTTTGGCTGCTATTTACAGCTCCAATGAGTAGACTCTGGTGAGTACACCTGATAACGCTGGCTTAGAACAAGTCTAACTCAGACACACAATACAAACAGGAAGAAATGGAGAGAGAGCCTGAATGTTATTGATATAAGATTGTATTCTTACTAGGCTAATAAATACAGTGTCTGCTCATTCCTGTGGGTGTGTGGAAATCTCATTTCACAGTGTCACATTCCTGAAGAGCACAGTTGGCATAATCCAGATAACACACTTTAAGCACAACAGCATTACCCTGTCTTTTTATAAAATAGACTTTGGCAGACTTAAGAAATAAGTAGAGAAAAGTTAGTCTCATGGAAATCTGCTATCTTCAGTATTGAGGATGGTTCAGCCACCACCATTCCTCCAATCAAGGCCAGCCTAATTGCTTTGTTTTTGTGGGTTCTTAGGGGATAACATTACTATGAGTCCGAAAAAATAGAAACACTGACTGTGCTGACTTTTGATCAATCACCACCTACCCTAGGAACGTCAGACCTTTTAAATGTCTCTTCTTTGCCAAAAATTAATGAGCCAAGAATAAGTACCAGAACTTGGAACCCACTCTGTCTCAGTTGTATTCAATGCCACAGCCACACTGGAGGATGAGGAAAGAAAGAAAAGAAATGAAAAAGAAAAGCAAAGATTGGTAATAAATGCAGCATGACTTTTTTTTTTTGGTTCATTTTTCAACATGAGCGACTACTAGAACCATATGAAACTCCTGGTGGCCAAAGCAAAGCTAGGTCATTTTAGGTTTTATTGAGTAGTTTCAAACAGATTCAAAATTAGGAATGAACAATAAACAGCTCAGCATTTCATATACAAGGAGCCAAACAGAAAAAGTCAGGAAAAGGAGCTGGCTTTGTATCATACCGGGCTGCAAAAAGCAGCTTCTGAAACAGCCCAAATTAGCCCTTAGTTTCCCTTTGAGTGTTTCATTTCATAGGTCGTTGTGAATTTTCATGAGACCGCTGTTGCCCAGAAGCCTTCTGCAAATTCACCTGTGTGCTACCAAAGTGCTCTAAAAGTCATGGCTTGCTTGCTTTAAACGGAGCATCACCTCAGACACATCAAAGTCTGGATGTCTGTTATATTACTCACCATCATCTAGCATTTTAATTACCATAAGCCTCACCAAGGGATGCTGGTTTTCGATGCTCTAAGACGCAGAAAAGTCAAATTCATCAGATGGAGATTAGATACAGACTTAGCTTCATTACTTAATGCCCTCAGTGGATGGGACGTATGCTGTAAGCTCAGAAAGTCACTTCCTACACTGAATCTAAACCAGACATTTTGCATCTTGAAGCCAGATCCTGTCCCAAGCGTCTGAGGTGAAGCCCAGACCTCCTCACAACCACGATGACAATTTCAAGCCTGCATTGTAGGTTTCCGCCTTCAGAACACCGCTTCATTTCTGACATTCCACCCAGAAGGTCCCGGTGCACCACACCGCCTGCAGAACCCAACCGACTGCGCTCTTCCCGCTGCATTCGCTCTGCCTGAGAGCCACACATCCTCTGCTTTAGGGCCGGGAAGAAGCCGGGACGAGGACTGGCTGTTTCCCCGCCCGGCCGTAGGGCTCGGCTCGGCCCGGCTCCAGGAAAGCAGCCGCGCGGTGCTGAGGAGAGCCGGGCGGGCGGGAAACTTCCAGAAGGTGCTTCAGGGCCAGCGGGGTGCATGAGTGTGAATGCAGTTTTTGGGCACGGCTGGACAGCCTTCCCTCAGCTGAGGAAAAAAGAAGCCGTCCCTCAGGTGGCAGGAGAAGAGCTTTCGTTCAGGTGAGAGGAGCTTTCCCTCAGGTGACGAGCCAGGAGCCGTCGCTGTGCTGACAGGACAGGAGCAGCCCTGCGCGCGCCAGGCTCAGCGCCTGCTGTCGTTGTGCTGAGGGCGAGGTGGGGCGGTTGTAACGGACTCCTTCACTTCTCAGGGCTGCCGGGGCAGCCGTACCTCGAGCAGCCTGGCTGAGCTGTGGCTGCTGCAAGCTTTGCGCTCCGTTTATGCTTTTAATGGGGGAAGAGCAAACTCTACCCGTCTTTCTGACATTTCTGTAGTTCGGATGGGGTTACAGAGGCAGGTTACAGAGTTACAGGCATGGCGTGTCCTGGTTTTGTACAGGGGCCTTCATCGGTGATTCAGCATGCACCGCTAGTGGGGAGAAAGGGGCTGTGGTGGGAGACGTGCAGTCATCACCCAAGATTTCCTTTGCTGAACTGTTGCTTTGCAGACTTAGTTGCCAACACCACATGGGATGATGCTGGAGATGAAGGAAATCACCGTGTTTAGGTTTTTTTCTGGCGTTGCTTTTAAGCTGTTTTCCTGGGGCTTCACAGGGACAAATGCACTGGGCAATGAAAGGCAGGTGGACATCTGGCTGCAGGCAGGGAAACTGAGGAAGAGGTTTCTGTAATCAGTGATAATTTATGGCTCAGAAATCAGCCTCTGATTCCATCCCCAGTGTGGTTTTCTTTCACCCCTCTTACTTTCTTACAAACACATCTACATCCAGATAAAAGCTTCCTTGTAAGTTTTATTTAGAGCTTTATACATGTGATGGAAAAGCTTTAAATGGCAGAAGCAGAACCAGCGTTGGATCCAGGCAAGTTTTGCACTCACCAAAACAGGTCTGAGCCAAATTTAGAAGTAGTGCCATATGACATGCTCCTGGGGAGTGGGGCTGGCTGCGGGCCCAGATCTGACAAAGATCTTTTGCACATTTTTATCTTTATGCGCTGTGAATAGTCGCAGTGATCGTTCTGTCAGCCGGAGGTATTAAAACATCATCAGGCTGGCCTGTAGGACTTAAAAGATGTGGTCTTTACCAGAGAAAGTTTTCTTTTTTTAAAAAGGGTATTTTTTAATTTGCTTTCTGTTTACCGAGCCTTGAGGAAACATCTGTGTCATGTTTTCCAGTCTTTTTTTTGTGCAATGACAGCACTAGAAACTTTTTTTTTCCCCCCCAAAATGAATTCTCCTGCAGGTTTATGACTTTTAGAACTGGGATTTTAGGCAGATGTCATGCATTTTAAGATTCTCAGTATCTGGTTTTGAGTCACTGAAGCTCTTAAGGCTTGCAGAGTCAGGGCCTTGGATATAACTTCTGTAGAGCAAGAATTATAATTGTACTGTGGCTAAATGATGCATGCATTTAGGTATCTGCTTCAGTCTTCTCATTGTACCAGTTTCAGTCCCTCACACAGCCAGTTCTGTTCAAGCACTAGTGACCTGAAGATAATTACAGGCCAGTGGTTGATACTCTTGCCATGCGGAAATCATGGGGGGACTGAGGTAACAAAGAAGGTGACGGAGTCTGATTTTCCTTCATAAAAACTTCCTACACGCAGCACAGGTGTCTTTTGGAAAAAGCCAGCATACCCACAGCTCTGAAAAATACTAGGGAATATCTCCAGATAACAACCAGACAATTAAATGCTGTGTGAATGAGGACAGCATAATTAGTGTGTGGTTGGAAGCAACAAGATACTGGCATTCAAAGCATAATATTGATGTATTTTAATTAAATATTAGAGCAGCTTAGGGGCTGACATAAATTGTTGGCAGTGAAATAAAGCTATATACAAGAATGTTTGTTTTAAAAACAGCACTTAGCAGCCCTGGCTGAGATCAGCCAGTACTGCTACAAGATTGTACAAAAAGCATAATTACATAGCTTCTTTCCCAAACATCTTGCTGTTTTAGTGCAACAGAGGGTGAGTTCTACACATTGAGAAATATAGCATAGAGAAAGCAATTTCTCTCTCATGTAACAAAGTGTCTATGGGAGAAGATCTGAATAGAAATTTCAAGTCTGAAGAGTACACTTCAGGTACAGGAGCATTTTTCCTTATCACTTTTGTGACAATCCATATTGTTACTTTTATTGTGTAATACAAATAATTTAGTTTCACTGAAGAATTCAGTTAAATAAACATTTACTGTATTTTGTTTTTTATTTTTTCACAATTTGTCTCTATCCATTTTTGCCTATGAGTCCACTGCCATAATTATATATGTCAATGGTAAAATTACACTTGGTTGTCACAGAACTAAACAATGGTGTTGCTAACTAAACTGGGGCACGTTTGAACCTGGACAGCAAATGTTGTACACAGTTTGAGTTTCATATATTAAAATTCCTAGCTGAACTATTAAAATCTATTTTCATAAAAAGTGAGTGGACAAACGGAAATGAAAGCAGGTTTGCCTGACTTGCAAGAAACAGATAAACAGTGAAGCAGAACTCGGCCAAAAATCCCCTTTTCTGTGGGCAGTGCTGTCAGATAAAGTTAATGAACTGTCAAAATCATACTGTGGCAGCATCTATGTCTTTTCAGACCAGAGAAAATGCATTTTCCTTTGAAATACACTATTTTTAGCCAATCTCTCGAAACTAACTGTTTACAGATTCTAATTACTGATTTTCCCATGCTTTCCCATGCTGATGCCTTCTTATATAAATCCTTCTTCTGAGGGGCGGGGTGGGCTTTCAGCATCTTTAAGGACACAGTGTTAGTACAGCCCCAGTATTGTTTAGGTCTGTATAGGCCTTGGTATTTCATCATATATAGCCTAAAGTTCATTTGGAAAAGGTGGCTATTGGGTTAAGCAAGTGCTATAGGAATGAGGATTAAAAATATTTGACCCCATGGATTTTCGATTTCATCAGATCCCTTGTGAAGAGACCCATACAAGGTTCTTTTCAACCACTGAAAAGAAAGCATGAGCATGTTTTGAGTGTAAGTCATAGTCTCTTTCAGTATAGTTTGCTCTGTGTAGACAGAAGAGTCATAAATGTTTTCTGGGACAGCGTATTTAGTTTAATTGCTGCTTCACTCAACAAGACCCTGATAAAACCCATAATAAGCAAAGCAACACTCCATAAGCTTTTTTATTGTTGCAGTATATGGGGATTCCCATTTGTCTTGCTGGCATTATTTATATGAAACCTTCGGCTACATACAGGTTAGGGCTTAATTTCTGAATTTTATGGCCTTCCCTGTGTAAACAATGCTCCATATTGTAGTCATTGTATTAAAACAATTGGAATATGATCCCATTGTAATTTTATATAATGAACTTGAGGAACGGTGTTCTGCTGTTACTGTAGGGTGGCTGTTGCTTGGCATTCTGGCATATATACTTACATATGCACACTTTTAATTTGGGTTCGGCTACTTGCCAGCTTAGCATACTAAGATATTGATAATGGGAGTAAATTTTACTCCTACAGTATAATTTAGTCGAATAATGTCATCAACCCTTTGACCTCAGGCCTTTGGGAAACACGTTAAGCCATAGCTCATGGCACCAGTAGGCAATTTTGAAGCCTCTGTAGAAAGTCCAACCCAGTGTTTCTTGGGGCACTGAAATACCATAACTGCTGGTGTGGGTATGGAGCCAAATACAGCCCTCTGCCCAGAGAGCTGCCATTACTTCTTTGTGTGTGCCAGAGGCAGAGGTGAGTTCAGAGTTAGATACCTGCTGCAGAGTTGCAAATACTGTAATTCTTGTCATTTTAGCTAATTTCTCTAATTTCAAACTTGTAAATAAATGTAATATTTCCTTTCTCCATTTGTTCAGCAGAATTAGCTTCTCAAACAAAAGATTCAGTTTTTCGCTTTGCAGACATTTTTTTATTACATGGTGGCAAATGTTTTCCTTATTGTGAAGCCTGGATAACCTAATCTGTCCACTAGGTTTTTCTGCTATTCAGTTTTGCATTGCCCTTACAACCAGGAAAGAGCTTACTACTTTAGGGAAAACTGACTCAAACTTGCACATTTTAGATCCAGAAGTTTTTGGTTGTCTAGAGTTTCATGCAGATCTGTCTTAAATACAAGTTAAGTGTACAAGTTATTTCTTAGGTTGCACAAAGAGAAGAGTTACAGAGAAGCAGCTAATGTTTTCTGAAGGATTTAGAAGTTTGACTTTTTTCCTTCTCTCTAGCACTTTTGCATTAAAAATTATGAGAATGAGTACCAAGCAACTCGTTTCTATATAACTGATGATGGAAAAAGCAGTGAATTCAGGATATGTTGCACTTGCAGTTAATATGTTAACACTTTTGTCACTCAAAATTGAGGTTTAGCAGGAGAGTGGTGAGAAATTTATTATTTTTATTTTAAGTAATGGAAGTTACTTTTGTTTTCTGTTGTTTGGATTTAGTTTGGGTCTGTGAAATAATTTTATAAAACTAATAAAAGTGTATGCAAAGATTGATATATTCAATTTAAATCTCATCTCCTTATAAACTGCTTTAATATAGATGTCTATGCAGGCATGTTGATTAGTATTTCCTCAGATGTTGATTTCATATATGCTATGCCATCTGCAAAAAAAAAAAAACCTTCATAAATAATTTAGTAGTTATTTAATATGTACATTTGGAGGAGTCTTGCATTTTGATAGACAAATCTCATAGGTATTGCCATACTGCCCTCTGGAGTACAGTGACAAAACATGCACATGACAGAAGTTTCATAAGCGTTTGCATCCACGAAAATCAGCATTGGACAAGGAGAGGCCTTGGCTAAGCTTTTTGAAAGGGAGAATGAGAGTGCAGTGTTTCACTTCACTTAGCCCAAGGTTTTTTTGGGATGGCTCCTCTCCTCACTAGCTGCATATTACTGTGAAGGCTTTCATCCCTGACTAGACACAAAAGTGCCTCTGAGATTAAGATAGATGTGATTGTTGTAATAGCACCTCAGTGCTTGTTTTGAAATTCTTTAGTGTAGCTTTTAGTGTTTGCTTTAGGAGCAGCAGCTTGAGATTTCTAGGGAAAACTGAATCTTGTTGTTCTGGGCTCCGAGACCAATGTCAGCCTCTCTCCATCAATCAGCCTTTTGTGGCTCCTGTGTAACCCAAGCCTCAGAAATCCTGGGGCTATTCTGTGAGAAGTAGGACTGTGCTGGGTATCAAAGACAACAGCAAAACACATCATTTTTCCTCACAAAATCTGAAAGATTTGAAATATTTGGAAGCCATATGCATCTGTTATTTCTTAAATTAATTCATCTTTTACCAAGATTTGTCTTATGGAAAAATGAGAAATTCCCTTCACTCCCTTTTCCTCCTATCTCCCTCACTAAATTCTTCAATACCATAAAGGAATGAAAGCAATGAAAGCTAGGAATTTGTTCTCTTAAAGTTTTGAAATGGGGAAAAAAAATGCAGTTATGGCCAGTTTGAGTAATTATGAAATATGTGTGTTAATCTTACACTTTATATAGACACTTAGCACAAAGAGTCCCAGATGCAGATTGCATATAGCTGGATGCATGGAAAAAGGATAGCACATGCCCACAAGTATGAAGTACCACAAACCACCCCTTCATCCTGTTCCTGAATACAAAGAAACTTTTAAAGTGTTTTTAATGTTCGTTTGTTGGTCCTTTCTCTGCTTCTATAATAGGAAACAATGCACAAGTAAAAAGCAAATTTTCCAACTTCAGAAATATTCTTAGGGACTGTACAACACATCTAATTCTGCTGAAAGCTCAACTAAAGATGAGTTTTCTCTTCTAGAATCTCTTGGCCAACACAGTGAATGCAAATCCTGTGATAAGAAAAAGGAAATGATTAACAAATGTAGAGGGATTATATTGTCTTTGTACTTGGCTCTGGAAATCTTAGCGAGGTTCAAGAGCCATACATCTTAAAAATTGCTGAGAGTCTGCTCAGACTTACATTATTGCCACAGGAATGGTTAAAATGATTACTTGAACTTCTTTAGCTTGTAGGAATAATGCAGTGCTGGAGTCTTCAAGAGCAGTGAATTCCTTTGTACGTTCCTTTGTCCCTTGAAGCCAGCTTATCCCTAAAAGTCTCAGTAGCTACTGGATTCAGGGAAAACAGGGAGGTCCCCGAGATACTGACAGCAGAGCAGACATCAGGTATTTAGTTGAGAGGGAATGAAGAGAGAAGGGTGCTAGTTAAGATGGACTCTGATTAAAGGAGAAAAAAATGACATGGGGACATTCTCAGACAATAAGGGAATCATATTTGAATTCTCACTGGAGGGCTGAGGGGAGACAATTATGAATAGATACCAACTTATTTTTTTAAAGGATATCATAACCTCTTACAAACACTAAATGAAATTCTTAGTTACTTCGTCATCGCTTTGTACAGGCAGCACTGTAAAGCAGTTGGCTCAGATGTAGGAGCAGAAGATGTCTGGTTTTGCATTGGACCTTTACTCTCTGAACTTTCTTGGATAGCAACTCGCTTGATAAATGGGGGAAAGTCTGATTTTTGGTGACACAAGCTTGCATGTGCTGGGAGCTAAGTATGGAAAGGAAGACCTGGTGTCCTGTTATTTAAATAATAAGCAGGCAATACTGTTTGCTTTAGTGCTTCAGTGTCTGCTCATGCTGGCTTCTTAGGACGTTTAAGATTCTAACTCCTTCTGGCAGTTTCAGGAAAACTACCTTGTATTAATAACCTCTAATGAGGGATGGTTTAAATTTACTAAATAATTGTTTGAGGAATACATTCAACATACAAATGAAGACTGCATTGTGGGCATATCACCTTCACAGTGAAAAATAAAAACTTATTATTTTTGAGGAAAGGTGGCATCAGCAAATAAATTCACATTAGTCTATTAATATTTGTGGTAATTGTTTTGAGGAGGATCCAGAATGAGATGGAAAGCACAGAAATAGCTTCACTAACAGCTTCCACTAAGATTTTATATTTATATGTGCATATATAGATATGTACGTATCTCCCAAGACAAAATATACAGCTTCATGTAATCTGCTAAATAGAAAAGTAAATATTTCACAACCGCAAATGAAGAGAAATCATAACGTTGCGGTGAGACTTAAGAGGAGTTAACAGACCAAAATGTCTCATTATTTCACAAGTTATAGCAGCATGAAAAAGTACTCCTTTAGTTTCAGAGTACTTAGCTCTGTTTTATGAAATGAAAATATGTGGTAAAAACAAAGCACTGCTTCAGCTGCAGCTAGCTGGCTTAGCTCGGTGCGATGGGCAGCGGCGGTGGGACTGACACTGAGGCTGCACTTCGGCTGCAAGAAATGCCCTGCTTCCACCCGGCTGGCGTGCTGACAGAGCTTGGTGCACAGCATAATCCTGTGCAGGAGCCTGGCTTTCTCAAGCGAGATGGTACAGGTAATGCTGTGGGTTCTTCCTGCTAATGGTATGGATTAAAACATAAGGATAAAAATTCGTTTGGTGGCCTTGACCTGGTTTGTAGTGGATGCTGGTTCTGCCCTCAATTACACCCTGTAGCTCCCCTGTAGTTGGTAGTGGTGCCAAGTGTAACTGAGGGAAGAATTCAGCTGTTCAAATATGCCCATGGTTACCAAGCCAACTGGCAGCAATTGCAAGGCAATAATAGGAGTGTTGAGGACAAGAACGGAGGATCCTTTGCAGGCCGGTCTGAAGGTCTGCACAGTGCTCGCCTACAGACTTTCTGGCCTCCTGAAGTCAAAGCCATTAGTTTTTCCTACTCACTTAAACTTACTGCGTACAAAAAAAGCCTTTCAGTGGTGAACTCTGATAAATGTCCAACCATGTGGGGCTCCTGCAGTCTCACAGCGCATTGTGTCTTCAGCCTTTTGTTTGTGCCAGCCCTAACCTTTATGTCTTATGGGGCAGAGAGCAGACCAGAATCCATTTCTAAAACTTCTGAAACTTCTAAAACAGTGAACAAAGACAAGGTGAGTAGCTTCCCAGCTTACTGTGAAACAGACAGACTGTTCCTCTTGCAGCACAACTGTTAGTGCTGGTAGTGCTTTAATAGAGTATAAACTTATTGGCTCATGTAGCATTTCCCATTCCAGGAAATAAGAAAAGAATATTTTCATTTCACAGACAAGGAACCAAGATCTTAAAGTTTTTGTCTGAAATGACATCAGGAGAAAAGTACTGAAAGTCTGATATCCTTAACTGTAGTGCCCCCATATGTTAGCTATTAAACTTAGCAGCTAGAGCCACATTAGCTGTTTGTAGCCTTGGTGAAGTCTGGGAATCTTTCAGTGTAGGGGACTTTTTGACACCAAATAACCTGAGTTTCCATTTTTTAAAATAGAAAAGCGAACATAACAGTCTTTTTATGGGGCAAGTGGATTCTTTGAACTCCTGCTCATACAGCATTAGCAGCTACTATTTGAAAAGTGTAAGCTTCACCGGAACAGATTAAAATCCCTTGGCAGCCATTTCTATTCAGTTTGATGGACAGAAAACAATAAAAACATAATGAAAAATGAGATGGGCTGAACTGAGAGGTTCCGACTGTTGCAGATGGAACACTGAGTGGAAGGAGAGGAAGGAAAACAGATTTTCATAAATGTACAGACCATAAGCCCACCTTGATGCCAAGAATCATGTTCTTGATGAATATTGTGACAAGAAATTCCCTATTTGTTTTACAAGGACAACATGAACTGGAACTGCTGCCACAGAAATCATGTACTGTTTCATGTACAGCTCCGGAAGAAAAAGTAAGCCATGAAGTAGGAAGGGATATAACTCTAAAACACCACCGAGACCCAAATGGGTGTTCAGTTTCTCGTGTAAGAAAAGTGCTACTTTAATATAATTCCCTGCTTCCTCTGTTTCCATAAAGTTTGATAAATATGCTTTGTAATTTTTCATTCCTGTAGGCACTTCTAAACACATTCTCAGCCTTTATCAATTATAACACTATTATTCTCTGGGACGGAGACCATAGCAGCGGTGTTCATTCCGTGTGTTTTACATATGGAAACATCAGACTCATGTAAAGCCAGACTGCATCTAGAAGCTAATTTCAACTCCACTGAGTGCTCAGCTGTAAAACGATCCCATTCTAATTATGCTAAAAGATCCCATACCTTCATATGGATGAATGTTATTTATTGAATCAACTCTCATGAAAAAAAATTGATTTCTAATTATATTTTCTCTAGAAAGAGTTCCATCTTCAGTTTTGGGGGGATTTTGGTGGAAAATGAAAATTGTCTTTCAATAAAAAAGAAGAACAGAAATGAAAATTACCCTTAAATTCCCTCCTTTTTTCCCCATGGGAAGAGAGAGATTGAAGGAAACTACCACTGTAACATAACTTGCATCCAGATGATCTGCATACAAAAAACACTGCCCATAGCTCTTACGTATCCTAATAGCCTGGGTGTGTTACATGTAGAAGCCTCTGAGTGCACAAAATGGCCATAGGACAACATGACACTGGAAATACAAAGCATGTTGTGGTGTACCATTTTACCAGTTACCTGCAGTTTTTCTGGGGAGAAGAGCATCAGAGATCCAGTGTGATCTGAGCAACAGCTTGGAAGATGGACAAGGACATAATCTATCAGTATTGCCTTCTAAGACTTGATGTTTTAATGGCACGCTGGGCTGTTAATATGTGAATGTATTCTTTTGTGTCTGAATTTTAAGTCATCATCCTAAAGTAGCTTATTTTTTTATAAAATGGGCTTTCTTACATGAATATGGTTTTAAATGTTGATTTAAAACGTCTTTCGCTGTCCAAGAAAGTATGAAAAAAAGGATGTCTTATTAAACAAGGAGAGTGTGATTTTCCTTAGGATCGCTGAGAAAAATAAAAGCATAGAAAACTTCAGAGAATGAAACTGTTGTTGTAATCATGCTGAACATAATAGAGCTGTTAATAAGAGTAGAAGACAGTGTGGTGTAATAATCTTGGTGAAATATAACAATGTTTATCAGCTGCTGCAAAAATCTAGTTCTGCAAATGCAATAAAAACTCAGTAGCAATCCGCTTCCCATGCAGTCCTGGCAGATGCAACAAGGAAATATTTTAAATCTGCAGGCTGCTCTCAAGAGTTCTGATCTGGTTGGAGATAAATTCATTACACCATACATATTACACATACATTCTATGCTGCAGAGGATTCACTTCAACATACGCCATTCATTCCCATGCCTTAGGTGACTGGTAGGGAAAAGACAAAATAGTATTGATAAATTTCTGTGATTTTCTAAATTCTGAATTTACTTACAGTGATGGTGAGTTTACTGAGATCCTGCTGGAATTTTCCTGCGAAGGACACCTTCTTGTGCTTCATTCATATGGAACATCTGAAATGAATAACAAGGAACCGATGGAATTTTCGAGAGAAAAAAAAATAAAACGCCCACCATAAAAACTAATTCTCTATAAATAATCTCAATCAGGAAAACCTTTACCCCTGAGACAATCCAAGGCTGCCTTTTTAGTAGTTCTTTCCCTTGTGACAAGAGCAAACTTTCCCATGCCACAAATCATTCCCATCAATTATTTTGATATAATCTGAAGGAAAACCACCCTACCATTGTAATGTGCCCCATCTTTTCAGCCTCAGATAGGAATATTTCTTCATATTTGGTTGGAAGGATTTACAGAGTTTGGAGCCAGCGGTTATGATTTTCTGTTTGCTTTTTCAGACTTTAGGCCAGCAATTTCATTTCTGTAGTTAGATCCTTGCTTAATTGTCTTCTCAAGCTTAATCTGTTCATGCTGCTGTCTTCTTTTGGATCGCCTTTTCCAGTTACCATTGTTTATATTGCATCATTCACACTCTAGGAGAAGGATGTTCATCTTTGCAAAAAGGAAGTAGAAAAAGGTGCCATGGATCCATACAGTGTTGCTGTTTCTTCAGGAATAAAAGAGTTGTTTTCTGTTTCCTTGATGGAATGGCCTTTCCTTTAATCTTATGAAGCCATCAGTCCCTTCTAGAAGCTGATTTAGTAACTAAGTCTGACCTGTGAAGAGAGCTGTTTCCTACGTGCTACAGCAGCCTCTCTTTTGGGATCATACCTGTCATTACATTAATGTCACAGAACAAAGGCAGTTTCAGATTCATCATTAACAGCTCCCAACTTTGCTGCTTTAGTTACTGAGCTTCTTATTCTGTTGCTGTGGTTGCAGTGAAAGGAAATTGTTTGACTTGAAAGCAGCACCCTTCTATTAATGCACATCAAGCCTATTTTGATCATAACTTAGGAAAAATAAATAGTTTCTCTTCAGTGGGAAATATCTACATTTCACTTTATTTGGGAAGTGGTTGTGTACATAGCAAAGAAAATAAAAAGCTAATGAGCAGGTTTTTCAGTACTTTCTTCACTCTTTGGTAGCCTGGGGTGAGATGTATTTTGTGCAGTGCCAGGAGATTTGTAAGCCTGCTTTGAGTTTCTGACTGTGTGGGTTTGTACTGTACAAGGAATTCCAGTAATAAACCTCATTCTTAGCCTACACTGTTGGTTGTACATCTTTGGCAGACGCTAGAAGACGTGAGTGGATACTGATCCTAGAAGGGGGTAAGCTTTGTCTTTGATGAGCATCAATGACATCTTGAATGTACTAAAAGATGGGAGAGAGACCAGAAAAGGGAGGAAGAGACCTGTCTTTACAGAGGATCGTTCATAGATACATCATTGCTATGCCCTTTGATAATAAATTGAAGAGGTAATGATTAGCTCCTGAAATTATAGTAACAGTGATGATGATTTGCAAGCTGGATAATAAAGGCATAGGTAGGGAAAGACTAAAAGATACCCCAAACAGCAAGCCCAATTCCATTTTTACAAAGCATACCACTTTGGAACTCATTTTGTGTTGTTCTCACAGTCAGCAGTGCAAAATGACCCACAGCATTCCACTGTTTTTGTTGTTTTATAAAGGATATAAGAGGGTTCTCCAATGCAAGGTGAAAGGAAATGAACATTTCATCTGTAATCTGCTTCTTATAATGCCAGAGGGCTATTGCAGATCTCACCAGCACTCCTGTTTGGTATTTTTATTAAACTCAAGAAACAAATGTTACAAATTTGACTTGGATCTTACTGTTTTTAGCATTCCATTCACTATAGGACGGAGTTGGACTGAAGTGTATCAAGCTAGTTGTGATTGTGGGGTTATTGCACATCGCAAGTAGAAGTGGTTAGAAATAGAAAAGATTCGCTTTGAACTATCACAAAAGAATCTAGTTGAAAGTTGTGTACTACTAACTAGGAACAAATGACTTCTTATGGAAGACATTCACCCAACTGAGAAATCAAGACAGCCATGTAAAAAATGTAAAATTGCTTATATCAAGAAGCTGTCATATTTGTAACAACCTGGCATGAGATTTCATCCTTTGTCAATGGAAGAAAGGGATTTTAAGATAAGCTTTGATATGCTATATAATTTATTAAACTAAATCTCAGTAGGACAAAACATGAAGATATTCTTCTGTTGCTTCAGTAAATAGGAAAGCATAGGTAAGAATTCATAGGTTTAATCCAAAAGAAAGATTTGAGAAATGATACTTTTTTTCATTTTTACTTTGAACTACATTTGAAAAAAGATAATATTTGCACCTTTTTAAAACTTCAGATTTTTATTTAAATTTGTACGTTATAGGATATGAAATACATTATAGAAAAGAAGGGTATAGCTGAGGGAATTTTTCCAAACATTTCCATAGTTAGTAAGTAGTTATTTCAACTTTTCCAGTTCCTGAGTAGCACCTCTATTTGAGATCATAGTGGTGATTTTTAAACGACAGAATGCAGAGAAGCCTCCACCATCAGTCTTCTGCAAATAATTTAACTCTGCATTGTTTTATGCTGCTCATAAGCCAAACTTGAAGTTCTTCTTTTACAATTCAAAGTGCTGGCCCAAAGTTCAAATCAAGAGCCTCCAAAACTTTGACAAGTTTTGGATCAAGTTTTGAACTATTTCCATGCTAATGTTCTTTTCTTACTTTCAACTTTTCTACTACTGCACAAGTTAAAATTACGGCTGTCAGTGAATATGAAGTACTCAGAGCTGACAACTGAAATGCTTTCAATTGCGTACTACCTAACAGTGCTCAGAGTCCATACAGTTTCAATATGTTTTCCCTTTGGCAGCCTTTCCTTTAAAATCCATCATTTCCACCCAAGTATCTTATCAGGATCCAGAAGCTGCTCTCATTGAGCAAACACAAAAATTTTAATTATATTCTTTTCATTGGAAGTCAGAGTTCTGAATGTTGATGTAGAAATTGCCATAGTCTCAAACCTTGACAAATTTTTACCATATGGTCTTAAGAAAATCTTTATAGGAAACCAGCTGTAGGCCATCTGAGAGTCCTGCTATTTTTTATTCAATAAAAGGAAAGAAAGCCCCATCCTGGCTAGAGAGTTCTGGCTTATTGAGCCACACTGCTCTTCTAATCTTGTCTCTGAAACCAATAATCTTAGACATTCTCAAAACAATTTCTACCCTGCTTTGCTTCTGATTCTGGAGCTTTTGCAATGTTTCAATCTTACTCCATATAAACCAATGATAGAACACAGGAGCAGACCAAGGGTCACCATGCCACTCACCTGTATCCTTGGCTTCAGACATCAGTTGATAAGAAACCCTTTTACCTAATGTTCCCACATGTCATATTAAGGTATTGTAGTTGTCTGACAGAGGCTGAGTCTACTTCATGGCACTAGATGGCAGTAACCTATTACACTTCCCTGAGAAATGATCGATTCACTGTGTCATTAGTTATCTTTGTTGAGAAATGTAAACCAAGCACAAAATAGAACTAGATTTTTTTTTTCTGAGTCTTTTCTGGTCTACAGTCTGAATTGATCAAAGATGACCACAAACACATTTTTGTGCTGAATACAGCATACTTTCCTGCAAGGGTAAGCCTATTGTACTCTTTCTGTGTCTGCCAAGAAAACTGTATTGTTAGTTCAGACATCGGCAAAATCAAGCAGCTCTATGAATATGACATTTAGCCAAATCTGGCACCATGCAATTGCATTAAAAACTAGATAAATATGATTTATGTCATTGCTATAGTGTAATAAATTGTAGTTTCAGTTAGTATTGCATGGAGATTTTCATTAGATGTAACCTAACATACCCATACATGATTCAATGTTCTTATTGTCCAAAACAGACATGAAACAGTAAAATATTAAATACTTGCATGTTTTTGACGCAGAGGCTTTTGTCAGTGACACGCTGATATGGATATGATAGATGTGTTTACGGTACATTGATTTAATGAATATATAAGCCCTCATCAAACATGGATTTTTCACCAAAACACCTCCTCGTGGTGGACTACAAAGATTTCTCTTATTTGCAGTGCCAAAGATTTTGTCAAATAAGGGTTTATGTGAAAAACTTGGTTGAAGCATCCTACGTGAATGTTCACTCGAAGGAAGGCAGTAGATTCGACAGTAGTCTGTTGGTATTGCAGGGCTTTGTAGTGGATAAGCCTACTGATTGAGAACATTTGAGTTTCACTTCTTTTTCTGCTGTTGAACGAGTACACCTTGTCTTGTGTTCTGTCAAATAATGATATTTAACTGTTTATGAAAGAACTTTGAGATGAACAAATGAAATCAAGGGTTAGTTATGACTACTACTAAATATTAAGTCATATCCACTTGTTTCATTTCAGCTTCAATGAGGATTCCATCCCATTTTTACTCCGTGATCCTTCAGGCAGGACAGATCCTTTATGAACAGAACGAGTAAGTCACTTTACTTTTATGCTTCTTTTTCTCTCATTTTTTTCATTAAAAGAGTCCTTACAATATAAATCTCTTTAAAAGCGAACTTTTTAACATTTTTACCATGAACTATGTGCTGGTATATAAAGGGACTTACATATATATATTTGAGAGAGAGAGTAGAGAGGGATAATCACCTCCCTCAACCTACTGGCCACTCTCTTTTTAATGCACCTTAGGATACTATTGGCCTTCTTGGCCACAAGAACATTCTGCTGACTCATGGCCAAACTACTGATAGTTTTGAAGGTATTGCATTGAGGTTTTTGATTCACTGAATTCAGTGAAACTCTTGGTTAAGTTTCCATATAACACCCACAGAAGAATTTACATCTGTATGTGAGTGTCCGAATCCTCTTGTAGACCTGAGGGAATGTCCTTCCTAACACACCCAACTCAGTACGTGCCTCGTCTCCAAGTCTAGAGTAGAATGGTTACATGCTACTTTTTATTAGAACTGTATGTTAGCCTCTGAATAGCATGAATTAGCAAAATACTTTTTAAACCAAATCACTTTTTTTTCCATTTTTTCTGGTTATTTTCCAACCTCCAGTGAAACATCAGGAAAGTATCAGGAAAAGGAAACGAAATGCTGATGTGACTTCTCAGATACAAAAAAAAAAAAAAAGAAAAAAAAAAAAAAGATACTGCATCCACATTGCTTCTATTTCCCCAGATCCCTGCTATTGTAGTCTGCACAGATCAGTAAGCTGTGTGTGCCCAGTGGTGCCCTTGTTTGTTATGCTGTACCTGTGGCCCTTTCCTAATGCTTTGATATGCCTTCCTGGTTCTACTGTGTTCGGGTACTCAGTTTCCTGTAGTCTTTCCTCACTACCAAGCTGTATTTATTGCCCTTTTCCAGGTGCTGCTTTGCTCTCATTTACTTCACGTGCATATATTTCTGAGTGTAGATATTTTTGTTTTCCTACCCTTCTGCCACATTTCAGACTATAATCCTATGCTTGCAGCCTCTGCCAGCTGACCAGGCTGTGCATGCAAGGTCGTTGTGTAAGACAATGAGGATGCCAATTTAGCAGTATCATCTGCTGGATCAGAACATGTGGGTTTTGTTTCTCAGTGTCCTCATGTAATCAGTATCTGCTCTCTTAAGTCTATTAAATAAACTCTTATTACTTGTGCAGAATAAAAATGCATCCAGGAGTTTTATAATACAGTAAAATGTACTAGAACTGACAGGCTCAAAAATAATAGGTAAGCAGACTAAGGTCCTTAAGTATTATGTTTATGCTTTACTTTCCAGAGCAGGAAGCAAGTCTAAGTTGGTAGCTCACTGGTTAAGATGTCAGAAGGTCAGATCACACATTAGGATTTGGGCTCATCCCAAACGTTGACACAATACTGGAGGGGGAAGGGAAAGGAAAAAGCATGTAAGAATAAAAGATGTCGTATTCACCAGAAATATTGACTGGAAATATCAACCATTTGACCAGGTCTTGGAAACTCCACTATGGAATCCATACAGTGTTTCTTCTGTTGCTAAATATTGAATTAGGCTGGTAATGAGAATCAGGTCTAATGAAGAAGACTCCACTCACCAACCCTAAAAATATACCCTCAATTAGTTTAATTTTAATTAAATATGATTCTGTATATGCTCCCATCTGAAAAAACAAAAACACAAAAACAAAAACAAACAAACAAACAAAAACAACCAGAGAGCCTAAGACTATAATTTTGTGAGTGCAATTGGGCTCAGTATTTTCCCTTGAAAAGCTGTGTGCAGAGTAGTAGAGATAAAACTGCAAAATCTTCTGGGATGCTTAGATACTGCACTTCATCTTGTTTTTTTTATTACATCACAGTTTTGCTCAGTCGAGGTTTTTTTCCCAGCTTTAACCTTTCACATATGATCTACAGCTGCTGGATGCAACAGGAAATGAAGCGTGGGGGTTGTGTCATCATCTGCTCCCACCCACAGTTCAGTGCAGCACCAGATTTTAAGTTAGCTCTAATTTCAAAGTGAGATAAATTTCCTAGGGCCTTGACTGGCTGAGCTTTGAGTATCTCTCTGAGCAACTTGTTTCATTACTGATTATCATTGTTGTTGAAAAAAACCTTTCCTTATTTTGTTGTAAAACATCCTGATATCTAGACACCATAAAAAGATTCAGAGGAAAGTGTTAGTTCTCAAATCATATTTTCAAAATAAACTCAAAAGCAAAGAAATTCAGTGTTTAAAAAAAGACCAAACTACTACTCTGAAAAAGATAGGTTAAATACATGTACTTGTGAAATGTACATGAAGAGGAAGCATTTGTATTCTATGATGCCTGTAATTGTATCTGGTGTTCTGGCAGGTATTTCTAGGCTTGTTTTTGCTGAAAGAATTTTTAAGGGTCCCCAGAACTTTTTAGCTCTGAAATCCACTTGGAGCAAGGTAGAGAATAAAAGTCCTTTTTCTAAATTACTGACATGTTTGTCTCTCATTGTAGTGCATTCATCAAGCTCATTTTTCAGTGACAATGCTCTCCACTTCATGGTTCCTAGAACTGTATCTTCAGTGTTATCAAGGGTCAGTTTATCCTTGTGTTACAAAGAAACCCAACAAAACATTGGAAGGCAATGTACTTTCTCACATGCCCACCTCATACTCTCAGACAATAGACCCTTTCAGTGTCGATGTAATTTCCTACTGAAGAAATGTTCCTACTGTTTGTTTTTATTTCAATAGGTGAACAACATCATATGAGCCTTTCACAGGATAAATGGGTTGGACGGGCAATTTTGGCTTCTTCTAGGATCATGCTCTCCATTCAAATATACAACTCAATTATATGACTTCCATACTGAGAAAATACTTTAACTTTTAAAATGCACAGCAGCAGTCTGGTCTTAATAAAAATGTTTAAAACCCACTCTTAAACCATAACTCCAAGTTGTAGCTGAACATGAAACATCCTCTTACAAACAATTACACACAATTTCTGTCATGCTTTGGAAGATATGTATGTGCACTAGGGATATTAAAAATCAAAACCCCCACAGCTCTAGGTGAAAAAGGGAAAGGCTTAAAACCTTTCAAGGTATGCTTAGACAGAAATGCAGTGAGCCTTGTAACTTAACAGCAGGCATCTGTTTGAAATACGTACAGCACGTAGGTGTAACCTTTGGCTTCATGTGTTATAGAATCTCTTGGAAGAACTGCAGCAATCCAAAACTTGAACAACACAGTCTATGAAAATGATTCATTCTCAAGGTTTTTCTGTAGAGAAACTCTGTAAGAGAATTAAATTTGGGGCAAAAACTAGATCTTCCAGCATCACAATGTCTATCTAAGGAAGACAGACAAAGGGACAGAAACAAAATCACTTAAATCTTTATGCTATGGTTACTTGTATTTAAACCGTAGGAACATCTTATGGTTCAACTAGTTGCACAGTTGGGCCAGAGGCAGTTTTTCTCATGGATAATATTAATACCTATGCTCAAGGCCATTCAACAGAATTCCTTTTTTATTATGGTATGTTCTGTGAAACACTCACAGTATGCAGTTCTCCCTACTTTGGAAATTAAGGTTTCCTGTGAAGAGCTGTTCCCCTTTATCATGTTCCTGTCTTACTAAAGGCTACTTTTGTGTTTTAGAGAATAATGGGTTACAGTCAAGTTCTCAAAGAACAGGAAATACTAAATCAATAGGGAAATATGATGTTCTGTCTTATTAGTGCATATGTGTTCATATGCAGTCCTAATTAGTATGTTAATTGGCAGCTGAAGAAAAATATTAGAAGTGCTTAAACAATAACTTGATTTACCATTTTGGTCAGGATATAATACCAAGCCAAAGTGTTATGAAATCATTTAAACACAACTTATCAGAGATTTGTTGTTCTTATTTCTTCTCAACGTTTATCTTCAATGTAGTCCATCTAGATTTATAACAACTTACCTCCTGTTATAAGTCTTCCTCTCTGTTTTTGCATGGAGGTTTCCAGTGCCTTTTGAGCTTGAGGAAATGAGTGAAAAAGGAAGAAACACTGTCTGGAAGTCTGGTACTTTCCTCTATCAGAATACTACAGTGGGGCAGTAAATGTAGTTATGAATTATCCTCCTGTCTGGAGGAAGGCAAATCCATGCGTAAGAAAATGACATTACTCTCAGCTAATTGAAATCTAAATACAATTAGATCTCATTTGAAAATGTTCTTTATACACAGAAGGCTAAAACACAGAAAGCAAAATTCCTGGTGGGAAGGTAAGTAAGTGGCCTACTGGTGAGCATTAATACCAGAAGTCTACATCTACCCCCCTGTCTTCCCACATTTTACTGTTCCACTCAATTATAAAAAGCCAATGACCTGCTTGAGAAATAAAATATCAACCAGATGTTTCCTGAGCAAAGACAACTTGTGTTTCCCTTTACACATCATCTTCTGAGAGGCAGAACTAGTGACTGCACATCTGACATCATTCACTGTGTTGACTTTGGGTTACCCAGAATCTTTCCTCTACTTAACTTTCCAACTCAAATACAATAGTTTACAGAGATCATATGGAAAGAATGGATTTGAATGACTAGAATATGATGTGGAAGAATTGTTTGTATTCACTCTGCTACAACAAAGCCATTTGCTGTCACAGTCATGAAATAATAACTTGAAGGGTGGAGGGCTATCCATTTTCTCATACACATTTTGGCAGGACAAAGTGCTGCATGTTGCCCAGTATCAATCCTCATGGAAACAGGAGGTGGGTGAGCAGTAATGTCAAACATGAACTTATTTTTTCTTCATAATGTATGTATAATTTATACAAAATCAAAACTTAATCAGTTATGAATAAAGCTATATAATGTTTTTGGAATATGTCTTCTGCATCTGAAGACTTCACAATACCGACACTTTTTTTTCCTGGTCATTTGGACAAGAAGTCACAGCACACAAAGCTGCAACAGCTTTTCCTTCCCTGGCAATACAAGATAGGTGAAATAACTAATGCTTGAATGAAATGAATGAAGTGCCACTACATATTTATATCACTATGAAAGACAACAGGGACATAAATTTAACAGAAAATCTGATGTCATGTTCATCTCACTTCACTGCTTAGCGTGAATAAAAGAAAAGCTGTTTCCAGTAGCTACAGTTTAATTGAATATGAATTTTAATCTGGAAAGTTGTGTACAGCACAAGAAACTGCCTGTGCAATGGCTTCTAATAAGGGTACGTGAGCAAATGCCATGTATTCTACAGTCTCAGTGTGAGGTCTGTAGGAAATGAAGTTTTCAGCAAGACTGACAATGGAACCATTCAGCCCCATGAATGCTTGGTCTTAATGTTGCAGCCCAATGCAGACAAATGCATGTATATCTTGCTGATAAGTAGCTGTAACAATGACAAGGAAGCAATCAGGTATTTATAAATACAAAACACTTCCTCTTCTATTAAAGAAGAAACAAAGTATGGAATAGTTGGAGAAAATGAAGAAAATTGGCTCATCTGTATATGATTCATCTCTGTGCAGTTACTCAGCTCGCTAGGCACGTATTCTCTGCAAACGTTGGAACTCTACATTTCAAGGTATCTTCAAGTTCACAACAGTTTGTTTTGCTTTTCAGTCTTCTTGAACAACCAACCCAGCTCCTGCTTTGCTTCAGATATATCCCAATCCTGTTCAAAAGCAACTCTGGTACTGCTGTTACTGCTTTGAATTCCTACATATTTAAGACTGTTAAAAATGCCTTCTGAAGTTCAAGATAATTTTTGGTAATGCTGCCAGAAAAGGAAATTTGACAATTGATAATGCTCAAGTAAAACACTGTATTTTTGACAAATAATTCATTTCTGGAGCTCCAGTAAGTGTATGGGTATGAAAACAATGGAAAGTTAAGGAGAATGATGTTTCATTACTATCCTCCCTTGGTGTCTGTTCTTTGTCTGCTGGAAAAAAATAAAAAGGTTGTGACAGCTGAATTCAGAGTAGACTGAGAGTGGTCTTGTACTGTAATGTCCAATTCAGTACCAGTCTCCAAGTCAGACTCTTAAAAAGAAACCTGAACTGCTAAGAAGTTTGCTGTCAGAACACATGGAATCCCACTTAATTCTCATGAATCCAACTTATTCTTCAGAAGTCTTTAGAAATAAAACAGCACAGGACATCAGCCTGTCATTGTGACCTGCCCAGCACAGCCAGTCTTAAACAGGAGAAACTGAAAAGAGAAAAAAAGAAAAAACAGTACAGATACAGTAATGATTTATTGGAAACACACAAAGTATAAAGGCAACAACTTCAACCATTTCTTCTTTAACAATATAAACTTACTCCATCACAAGATTTGTTCAGCAATAAGATTAGATTTAGTAAAGATGCAAAATATTTTCAATCCCTGAGATTATCTCTCAACTTTGCTGAACTCTGTCCTTCCCCTGCAAAAGTGCTGCAAATGTAATTTCCTGCTTGGTTGTGCTTCTAGTGGATTGCCATCCAAAATGAACAAGTTCATTCTTTACATCAGCATTAAAAATGTAAAACCACCAAGACTTTCATACCAAGTTAATTCACAAACAAGGAAACAAGCATCTCTAAAGCAGTTACAAGTATCCAGTTTGAAATTATTTCCAGTGTAGAGCTGGTGTCCAAGCTGCTTCCATTAAATTAACCATGGAAGCAAACTTCTTTTTTTGCTAGCTAGACACAGCAAATGCTTTATGCTTTCCATATAGGCATCCTGAGAAGTGAATGCAAGGCTTTACATACACATCCTTTTATATCTGAACTTAAAGCCATCACAAGGAAGCTTAGTAAGCGTTCCAGTCCCTACTGTGGGCTCCAGGTAATTTACCTTTATATGCTAATTTTTATTTTTATTTTTATTTTTTAGTAGAGAGGATCATTTTAAGTATGATAAATTCAGGTAGCAGAAGCATTTCCTCCTAAGCAATGCAAGTTGTATTATTCAGTTTCAATAAGAAGTCACCCTGCAAGGCCACAAAGAGAGACCCAGACTTAACACATGTAGAGAATTTTCAGCATAAATTCAGACATTTTTGCCTAGTAAAGGCTATTATCTCTTGCCCAAAGATGTGATGCTTTAATCAATAAACTCTAGCTGGCCTATGACAGTCAGCACAAACAGAGCATGGGTGACATGACAGAATATAAGTGCTATGAAAAGGAGGCAGCTGATGATGGTATTACCATGTCGGCAACTAACTTCTGTTGCAGAAGGAACAAAGGTCTAATAAGATTCAAGGCATAAACCAACAACAAAAATTCTTTCCAATATTAGAGGTAGATTTTATCCAGTGTGTTACGTAATAGCCATTCTGTAAGTGCAGAACTTTGGGAATTAAATAATTCAGATCAAACGTGAACTATGTTCGTTTAGAATAGTTACAACAAGCTTTTTGTATATCCTTCAAGAAAGCAGGCACACCACTCTGTAAAGAGAGAAGTAGATAAGTCACTTTTGTATAATGCAAAAAAAACAAAAAACAAAACAAAAACAAAAAAAAGCCCTCTATTAAGATCACTGTTCCCACTGTATAGATCAAGACCTTCAGACAAATCCAGGGCAATTCTAAGATCTGGTACAAAGCAGCAGACGTTCATTTAATACTACATGACTAGACTGCATTACTGAAGTTTGCAAACATTAAGACTATTCACGTATGGTCTGGAATATTGATTTTTTGTTTTCTTGTACAAATTTACCTGCCCAGTTTATAAGATAGGAATTAAAATATATTAAGACAGCTGCTCTGAGGAGAGCAGACAACAGCATGTCTCTAAAAGGAATTGTCTCAGAGCTAGGAATATGAATGCACCCATTTCAGAAAAAAAATGTATATATGCACATATATATCATACATACACTTATTTACATATATATATTCTACTCAGCTTGCAGAAGACAGGTTTGGATGCAGCAAATAGATTGTTCAAAGCAGAGTAGCCAAAGGTAATTGCACCATCAAGCTTTACTTACCTTGGCAGCCCAGTTGACCAGCCATGAGGGAATCATGCCACCAGGATTATCAAAGTAATACATATAGACTAGAGATGAGAGAGAAGTCATCAGAAGGTTATCCAGATACAGTTTGAGTATTAGCTCTAACACCATGTGATAGGGGCTGCCAAGGCACATGACTGAAGCACTGCATTCAACAGTTTTGATCCAAGTCCTTTGCCAAAAAAACCCTCAAACTTGTATTGAATTGGAATGTGAAGCTGTATAACAGTTAATCTCTGGGGAGCTCAGAGAGCGATAATATGAATTTATGTTATATTATATATTATGTTATATTATATATTCCAAACTAGTTTAGGCAGCCTGTTTTATTTTCTAAGTTTGTCTTTAAAGGACTAATCTCAGTCAGGAGCCACTCTCTAGGAAAGCCCTGTCTTCTATAGATCTACCAAACATGATACTTAAATCATTGCTGAAATAAGCAATTTCCATTTAGCATCAAACTGTACTCAGCTGAACTGACTGATAGGAAAATAGGTATGTCTTTGTTCATTCATTTTAACACTCCGAGAGCTCAGTACATACAATTTTTAGTAACTGCTTTTAGCTTAAAATCTCCACTCTCCCTCTTCATGCATTTTTTTCTTAATGCACACATTCTTAGGCAACATGATCACACTTTTTTGACTTCTTACCTTTAGATCCAGTCTTGCCATCACTTTCAATTGCTAGACTTTGTTTATAACTTTTAACTCTGATAATCCCAGGCTTTTCAGGGCACTGAGGAACAGACACACTTTGAGCTAACACAACCCAGATCTTCCGCCCATCAACATCCATCTCTTGACATTCACGAATATAGACATACTGTGTTCCAAGTTGAGGAGGCATGTCAAAACAGTGTCAGTTTGACGTCTGATGAATTGACAGGTGAATTCCATTGCAAATACCAGTTATTTCTCACCCTTCTGCATGACTCAATCCCACAGAGTAATAATTTGACTATGTGAGATTTAGTTGTATGTGGGAAGAAGAACCTACACTCTTCTTCATGCTATACATACTGATATAGCGTGAGGACACATTTATGGTGTTAGATCAAGTGCAGGAGAGCAGTACTCAGTACACAGGATTCCTGGATGACAGGGTGATAAAAGCCACAAAAAGCAAGAAGTTTGAAAGGATACATCTCTGTTCGATAGAGGAAAAGGGTACTTCACTTCCCAGTAGATTATCTTTTCACCATCATACGTTTGCTCATACAGTTCTAGAGTTGAAAAAGATTGTTAGATATTTTCCCCTTCCAGTGCAAAATTGACATGTATGTAAAATTGTAGAAGACTTAACAAAATAAATCTGTAGCAGGATTGTTCAGGAACCAAACACACAAACATAGGTGGCCTGGGTTTTCTGCCTGGTTTTCATTGATGCTAAAAGAAAAAAAAAAAAGGACAATAATTCTGGGAGGAGGACACAAATTCCTTTTCAGACAGTTATCTCATTCAAAGCCTTTCCATCTCAAAGTTTTCTCCTCACCTCTGCAAATTCTGTATTACCACCATGCAGAACATGCTTTTTCACAAGCACGTCATTATTTTGTAAATGATTAGCAGGAAGCTAGGATAAGTGCTGGTTTCTAACACCTGAAAAGGTCTTACTTGACAGATTAGTGAAGTTTAGAAAAGCTATTAGGAAGCTCACGGTGGTATGTGAAGACAACAGTGAACACAAAACTTGAACAGTTTATGAGCTTTCATTATATCACCTTCAGTCTGCCTTGCAACTCAACCAGAAGGCAGCTGAATGGGGAAAAAATAGCTAAGAATAGTCCCTAAAACATGGCAGTGACTCATAGAAGTAGTGTGGTATAGAAGAGAAAAATAGTTCAAACAATAAAACTGAGGTTAAAGAACTCTACTACACAGCATCTTCTCTTCAGGCACTAACTGGCATCCTCGGGGTAAGGATCTGACAATTCACAGACCTGAGCCGAGTGAGTTTTTGCCTGTTCAGGGACTGATCATTTCATAGCTTCAGCTATAAAAAGTATAATCCAGAACGGGTAATTCACAACAACAGAACACTCTTCTCCATTAGGATAGACCTACTTTGAGGTACTACATATCCTTCAGGACTAACACAAGTCTGCCATATCACTTCATATATTTTTCAAAATAAGGCTAGAAAAGTCAAATAACCTCATTACTAAGGCAAGAAGAGTGCCACAAGTGGCAGATTCTTCCCCTAAATAACATGCTCCCAACTGGACTTCCATTATTATACTCTGCAAGTCAGCTGTCATCCACAAAAACAGCATCTCCTCTTCTCCAGAGTGGAGCAATAGCAGCTGCCTAAAACTCCCAATGCTGTAATAAGCTACAGTGTTCTGCTTTCCAGCAGAGGTCACTGGAGTACTGGCTTATTAGCTTTTCTTTCATTTTTAACTGTAGAGTTTTCCTTTTGCAAAGAAGCTAAAACACAGATTTAAAGACCTTGATGTAACTGTTAGCTAATGACTGATCCACCTACAGTACATCACAGGTCTGACTTCTTCATAATCAATATTTCCTACTTTAGCAGTCAACTGCTACCATTAAATTGTTGGTCAGCGCAGTGTTCCAATAGGAGCAGTAAGTTTCAGTACTGCTCAGGCCCAACCATTTTGTTTCATACCACAGGAGCCTGTGGTGCTTCCATTGCTTTTCTACAGTTCAGTCACAGCTTCCCTTCTGAATCAACAGCTTCAGCAGAGGCCCAGATATCCACATCACAGCTCAGAGGTGCTGCTCTTGTGGTTATCTCTGTGATATCCAAGAAACTGCTTTGGAAATAGCCAGGGTGCTAACTGCAATGCAACAGCAGTAGCAGACTGATGGGGACATTTCAGAGGCTAAGGGCAAACTCTAGGTAAAATGAGATCAAGGTATGAGCTTCTAAAGTAATCACGGGAATCCTGTTCGTATCTGCCTCCGCTCAGGTTTTGCTGAACAGAACCAGAGGATAGAGATTAGCTCCTCTCACGCTTGGTGCAGGAGCAGTTACCTTTTCAACTAAAATGTCAGCTACTGTTATTTTGGACTCATTTTTATTTCAGTGCCAGCCAGTAGTTGAGCAGAGAACTCTTCCTTGGACTGCCATCACTGTGTAGTTGTAAGAGCAACGAGGAATACAAACAGTAAAACAAAGAGCAAGGAGACTCTGAATGGAAGCTTTCACATTGTTCACCCTTTGTGGGAAAGCAGAAAAAAAAAAAAAGATCTTAAATAATTTACTTTGAAAATATCGACTAGCACTGTTTCACAGTTCTAAGGAATGGGTAAGCTTGTGTCAAATTCTAAGCTAACAGGAAAGCTTTAACATTACATTTATGCCCTTACAGAGTTAACTGCTGTGCAACGTTGTACTTGGAAGTACCAACACAAGTATGAATTTGCAGACAAACGTATCAAGGGCAGCAAGGATAAAAACGCCAGCTCTGCAAACATTATCTAGTTTTTAGTTTAAGGGTGTAGCTTCCCCCTACTGCTTCCTTTCTTTTCTCAAAGAAGGCGTTACCAAATGCATTTAAAGACTGCTGAAGTGACTTTAGGTAACACATCTGATATCCAGTTTAATGGCATTTGTATATTTGGAGTCCACCTCCATATTGTTTTGTTTCATTACTGGAAAAGCAGCCTTTGCTACAAGAAAGCTATTGTCCATTTAGGCAAATAACACCTTTACTAATTTAGAGGCAGCTTCTGAATTGTGCCCACGTACTGACGTGTGCCACATAAGTGTCTCTCTATACAAGTACAGCCAAAGGCATTACAGTAATCATTCCAATTGAGCTGCTATAGGTTTAACACGTATAACAATTAACATTTACTTGGTACATAACACTATTATTCGTTTGGCAAGACACGTGTTGCAGTTTTATTGGCATGAGCTCATTTTAGGAACAGAATTAAAATGGGATATCTTTAAAATAAATTGGTTACTGGAGACCTGCATCAGTTCAATCATTGCCACATCCCTACCAACTTCATGTTTTAACGCTGCACAGATATCCAGCAACAACTCCCTTCTTTCAAAAACATTGAACAGACAAAACTAAGTTAGTTATTCCTTCCTCTGCAAAAGCAGCAGATTACTATTCTCTGGATTCACCCATTTCTGATTGTAAGAGGTGCCAAAAACAACCAGTGCTTTCTGGAAAAAGAAGTGGAAGCAACTCTGTTGCACCCTTTCAGCCACTGTTACAATGTGCAAAGATGCACAGAAGGTACTGAACGCCTGCTAAAATTTAACTAAGGAGTCACAACAATCACAGCAGTCGAAGCTGGTAGGTGCTCCAGCATAGCAGGCAGTGCTAATTACGCGCTTTAATCAACATGGAAAGAATTTGTTCCAAAAGGAAGCTATGTGGCAGTGACATGTTAGCTGTTTCATGTCAGTGTTTACTCGTGTATAAAATCTTATCCCAAAATACATTGTGTCAGTACTGAAGTCTTTCAATAATACAGCTTTACAGAATCACAGAATGGCCAGGGTTGGAAGGGACCTCGAAGATCAAGAATCTCCAACCCCCCTGCCACATGCAGGGCCACCAACCTCCACGTTTAATACTACACCAAACTTCAAAATACCTTTGAAGAAAGTTTTAGTGGGAAGAGTCAGCGTGGACACGAAGTCGACTTTTATACCACCTAAATCAGCTTACCTTTAACATACTGATCCCACTGTTTTCTGAACTCTAAATCCATATAGACATCTGCACAGAGTTTTGGGGGACAGTCAGCAAGACCACCAAAGATTTTATACTCATAAAGTCCTGATTGCTGTGGAAACAGAATAGGGAGAGGAAAAGTCACACAGGAAAGGGAAATATTCTGCAGCAGAGAGAACAGCTGAAGGAAATTAGGTGGGGCACATACTACAAAAATGCTCAGGAGCTGTGAAAGCAAGTGTTGAAAAAAACAATGCAAGATTCAGTCTTTAACCTCTTGACATTTTGATCTATACATGAAAGTATAAATCCAGACAGGCTGACCTGCCTAGCACAATGGTTGTGCTTTCCCTGACACGGTACTCTTTTACTTCATAAGTAGTTCCAAAGGGGCATTTCTTCACACACTCACCCCTTCTCATCTCCAGTAGCCAGGGCAGCCAGACTAACTCCTGACAACACTGAGGCACATCAGAAGATGAGCATTTAATTGTTAGGGCAGTCTCCAGGCCCTATGAAATGAGCATAAGGATCTCATTCATTTCCAGGAGGTTACCCAGCAGTACATGACCTGGAAGAACCCTTCCTGCAAGTTTGCTACGCTCATACTGGAGGCTGTGTCACAAGAAGGCTTTACAATATTCATGCTTATATATAACACACTACACATTTTTGCCTCGAGTATTACTTGTTAGCTGTTTTCTTTGTGAAAGCTGCCTGCACTGAAGGGGTGGGGTGCAGGATATCTCCAGCACTAACTGATGTTTCTCTTAACATATGGGAACGACATCTGTGCCTATAGGGCAACGTTGTACTATTGTTAGTACCAGCTCACAACTACACTAAAACAATGAGAGTATTTTAAGAATACAGTGTAGGAATCAAATTCAAGCAATCCTGGGGAGAGAGAAGGACGGATTATAACAGCATTCTGTTGGTGAATGATCGATCTTCTCTTCCCCTCTTCATGCTCTACAATTCAACTGTAAAAAATGAAGTTCTAATGTAGCAGAAGATAACAACGGGCCCAAGAATCTTAAGCTATTCATCTTTGCTGTAGCACCAGTGAAGCATCAATCCCTTGCTTCAATGTTGAACTGTTCAGCACAGAGCTGGTAGCAATGTAATTTACTGTCGCAGAGCTCAGGAGCTGCTACAAAGTACAACTGCTCCGCTACCTGACCTCCTGAATTAACACAGACTGATTCCACCTTACAAGTGAAGGCAGCTGCAGGATGGCTCAAGGGCTCACAGTCGCTTTGCTGCCTTCAGCTCTTGAACCACAGCTCCAGAAGAACTACAGTTGTAGAAATGATGCCGTGCTTCTCTATCAACATATTTGTTCCATTGCTGGACAAATCACGGCCTACATCATTAAATAACTTTTTCTAAAAACCTTTTGGTTTTAGCAGTAGCATTTTAATGGAGAATGAAATAACGAATCATGATCTGAAAAGCAAAGCAGCACATCCCGCAGCGAGTAAGAGAGTCGTTTACAGTAAGAAAACTGTAACGTGTCAGCCGTTTCAGGGAGCTCTCAGCCGAAAGGCGATGCCGACCCAAAGCCGCAGTGGCAGCAGCCCGGGGCAGTGCGCTCTGTGCTGCTAACAGCTTCGTGCGCCCCGCCGCCGTTCGGGAGAGCGGTGTTTACAGCAGCAGCAACAGAGCGGCTTTCTCCATCAGCAGTTAATAGCATTACGCTGCAAGCCGCTTTCTGAGAGCCGGGAGAAACCGAGCCGGGGCGGCGGAACTCTGCCTGACCGCAATCCCGGCCCGCAGGGTTCGGCTATGGGGAGCCGCGCTGCCCGCCCACCTCGTCGTACAGCCGGTAGATGCTGACGCCCATGCTCTCCACCAGGAGCTGCCAGGGCGGCCCCGGCGCCGTCTGGCCGAGCTCTCTGCAGGCGGCCCGAAACTGCTCCTCGGAGAAACCCCGCTGCGGCGGCGCCTCCATTCTCCGCACCGGGAGGAGGAGGAGGGGGAGGAGGAGGAGGCGGCGACCCCGTGCGGGGCGCTGCGGCGGCTCGAGCCCAGCCAATGGCCGCCGATGGCCGCCGCCGTCCCTCCCGCGGGGCCGCCCGCCCCCCGTCCCGCGCCGCCATCATAGAGCGGGGGGCGGCGGCTGATGGCTGGGCGTTCTGTGTTGCTGCCTCGGGGCTCCTCTCCCCGGGGGTGCTGATGGTAGGCACGTCTTCTCCCCGGAGCTGTAAGTGGGTTCTGAGCTATGGGGCTTCGGTAAACCCACGAATAGCCTGCCTGCTGCAGGAGCCCTGTGCTGGTAACTGCTGTGCACCTGGCAACGTGTCGCTTTTTCTAGCTCCTGCCAAAGAGCTGCCTTCTTTTGACAAAGAGTCCACTTCTGTCAGCTGTCCCTTCCAGTTCCGCTCAATTGGTTTGCAAGCAGAGCGTGGGGATTCCTGGCTGCCAGCCTGAGCTGAGCGTCACACGGCCGGACCCTGGGAGCTCCAGAGAGCTGCTGGAGAAGGGCTGGTGGCAGAGGGCACGATGGTCCTCACTACGAGTCCCCTCCCCCCCCCCCCGGCTGGGTGCCACAATTTAGCCTTCTTTCTGAAATAACAGCACTAGTGTTGGCAGTCCTGTATCTCAGTACCTGCTCTCACCTCCTCCATGAAACTGTTATGCAAACATTCCAGTCCTTTTGTTTCCATAACAGTATTCCGTAACATGTAGCAGTTACATGTATTATGACCTTTTATTATAAACATTTATACAATACATATAAAATACTTTCACTTGTTGTTGTTCTCTGTGAGTTACAGTGAGGCACTGTCAGCTGGCTTTCCAAAACACAATGACAATATGCTCCTTATGGAGCAACCCCTACGAGTACTGAGTTGGCTGAGCGCAGCTCGCCCAGTGGAGGTTCTGATGTTTGCATTGGAACAGGGGGTGATGGCACCAATTTACTTTACTTTTCAGAAATATTTCTTTGAGTATCTGTAAATGAGTGTGAGAAATTGCATGATTTCTTAAGGATTTTTGTGCAACAGAACTGACCACAGCTCTGTGTTATTGTTGTCATGCATTGGATGTTCTGCCTGAGATGGTTGACTGCATGACATTGGAGCTCCCGCCTCCCCCCCAGTCCTTGTGGAAAAGGATTTATTTCACAGGACTGCTCTAGGGACTGAAGTTTTGAAAAAGGAATGAATACATGACCTTTTTTCTTGGTAAATAAGGAGTGGTGCTTACTAAGAAAGCACAAACCGTTCTGAAAAGAGACTTTATTTTCCATTTTCCTGCTTATGTAAGTTTTACTCTTTATCGCTTGTGTGGCCGTGTATTTGCCCTTAGCCTAGGGACAGAAGCTAATAAGTGATCCCAAATCCTCTGATATCTGCAGTGCTAGGAAGAGTGGCTGAGGTCTGGGGAGAGTTTTGACACAGCAGAGATGTTTCCTAGAGCTCTGCTTCGATGGACAGTGGGACAGTGACTGCTTCAGTGCAGCTGATGGTGGGAGCACGAAGCCAACCTGCACACTGCTACCCAGGGCAGCCCGGGTACAGCACAGTCCTGGCCCATACAGGAACCAGGACCTGAGTGCTAAGAGAATGGAAATAGAGGGGTACTATCCTAGGTCAATGAGGGGGAGTTTGGAGAATGCACAGATGACTTGACTCAAATGCTCAGTGTTCCTTAGGTATGTAGGTGCTGCTGCTTCCAGGGGGAAACAATATATTGAAGGAAGATTGCCAATCTGGACTGTCAGTGGGATTAGTGCACCTAAAATGTCCATCTGCTTTTTACAGTGAGATAAATCTGTCTTAATTCCACCCTAGTACTTAACCTTTCTGCTACCAAAATCAACATTGAGTAATCCATTGAGCTGACCTGTGTGGAGTCTCACCATTGAACTGGACTGTGTGGAATCTCACCAGTAAATTAGGGAACTCCTCCCTCCACCAGGAAATCGTACACAGCCAGCTACGACAGCAGCAGTGAATGCTGCATTGATATTTTCAGGCCCCGGATGGATTTCAGTGTTTGTTTTGGATCTGAGTATCCATATGTGAGAGAGTGCTACCAGCCATACATACTGTGCTTTCCTGCTTCTGTCTCAGTGTGGCACTGGTGCACTTTGAGACGTTCTCAGAGATGGAATAAAGATGTGGGATTTTGATGGACTCGACTGCTGTGCAGACATTTACATACCTTTGTCATTTCATTTTATTCAGTGCATTCAGAAACTCTGCAGAGGTGCTGAGTCGTCCTGCCACCCCATTTGTACGGTATGCACGTTCATGTTCCTGTTATACACAGCCAAACCAATTACATTCTTCTGCTGCTGTTGTTCTATTGACTGCACAGTGAAATTGCAGCTTGTGCTAAGCAAGTTCCTCACCCAAAAAGCTGTAAGGTAACAGCAGCATCTTCCACCACAGACATAGGTGAGTTAGGCAATCTATTTTTGCCTCTTTTAGTAGGGACTCCTGATGTTCAAATCCATCTCTTTCATTTTGTGGTGTTTGGTTAGGATTTTTAGCCACAGCTTTTCAGAGAGACACAGAACCATGGGAGTTGGAGGGACCTGTGGAATCCCCCAGTGCATCCCCTGCTAAAGCAGCTCCCTGGAGAAGGGTACACAGGAAAGTGTCCCAGTAGATCTTAAATACCTCCAGAGAAAAGAAAGTAATGCTCTTCCAGTGCAAATAAACTGGAGATAGTGAAATGCAACCTATGTGTCTGTCTTTGAGTAAAAAGGAGTAAATTTAAAATACAGCTGAAGGAAAGAAGGGATTGCACTGTTATCTGCATGACCTGAAATGACTCATTCAGAAGATAAACAAGGCAATTTAGATCTTGGTTTGGCACATGATTCCCGCTACCACACCCTCCACTCTCCTAACCTGTTTGCATGGATGTAGAAAACATTCCTAATCATTGCCTTAGCAAGAGATGCTAAGTCAAATAATATAGATAGAAATATGTCTTTTTGTGACAATAGTCAGGATTCAGGTCTGAACTTCTGCATTAATCTGTGGCCATGGATGTAACAGTAGAGGGGCCAAAGACATGTTTCCTTCCCAAGCAACAGCCATTGCTGCTTCTAAACCTTGGAGGACAGCTGCTGGCTCACAGCAGTAGCATGGTGAGCTCGGAGGAGGCAAGGAAGGGCTGCAGCTCTCAGAGCAGTGCCCAGGCATAATCTGCTTATACCCAGCTGCACCTGGACAAACATCTGTGTGTGTGATTGTCTTTGTCTTTCCCTAAGCACCTTTTGCTAAAACAGATTCTGTTCAATCACTTAACAGGTATGAAGTGCTTTTAAAGATGAAGACTCCATGTAGAGGCTAAATCATAGGCTGTTACTCTCTGTTGGGGAGACTGCTCCCATTCCTCCTACTGTGGTCTGGCCTTCCATCATGAGCACAGAAGGCTTCAAATAGTTTACATGGAGTTTAATGGAAGGAAGCATGGTGCCAAAATGGAAGCTATGTACGCAGTACATTTTGTGTCTGAAGACAGATGTGGACCCCAGGACAGTAAACCTTTGATATACAGAGAAATGTCACCTGTGTGAATTGTGGCAGCCCTGTGTGGCTGTGTGCATGCTCATCCACACTGAATTGGGATGGGGGAGTTAATGAATTTGCTGACAGAAAGATGTTGATGGAGCTTGGTAGGAGCTAATAGATGGCAAGTGGTTCTTTCCCCATAACTTTCTCCTTCCCTCTTCAGAGATTCCCCCAGGCTGTCTGGAGCCTACAGACAGACTTGTTTTGAGCAAAGTAATTCAACTGACGGTCTGTCTAGGTCAGCTGAAAGCTCACAATTCCCTTCCTACTGCTGGAGAGTCAATTACCCCCCACTGAAATGCTCTGCATCCGTTCACTTGACCATCTGGAGAGGGAACAGTGTGCTCTTTATGTTATAATTACAGGCAGAGAAGGGACAGGAGATGGAAAACATCTCCATAGCATTACCTGCTAGGTAACCAACGACAAGGCACTTTTTCAGCTCTTTATCTGCATTTCCGTCTGTGTGCCCTGTGACTTCTTTGGGGTGCTCAGAAAAAAGAGAAAGTAAAAAAGAAAAGCCCTCTGCAGAGCTGTGGGAAGAGATTGGAGCTACTTAGATCCCAACTGAATCTGAATGCAGGATCCCACTGCAGTGCTCTCTAAGAGCAGCTATGGTGACACTGCATCATCTCATGTTTGGTATCATGCTTCCTCCCAGCTCAGCCAGAAAGCTGTGTCTTGGCTGAGGATCCAGAGGTTCTGTAACTGACTGCAAATTCAGGATTTGGCTTCTGGTGGTGTGGCACAGCCCTCGGTTAATGAAAGGCACATCTTCCATACAAGGATTGCAGCTCTTCAGCTGTGAGCTTCGTGTAATTATGAAATCAGCAGGAGATGAGAATAATTGTTTTCAGTCCCGGATGTCTGCCTTCTTCAGCATTGCAGGAAGATTGAAGTCAGGGCAATAAAAGAGCTCCAGTGCTCTGCGGGATAACTGATGTTAACCAAAGCACTGGTAGGATCTGATGAAATTCAGAGAGCATTCCTTTCTATATTCCTGATCACCAGAGACCATCAGCAATAGCACATCCAAGCACAGAGACGTGCTGTGCACAGCTACCAGTCAGCAGTGCTGAGCCGCACCGAGGTGCTGGAAGCTTTCAGGAAGAGGAGAGCTAAAGCACTGTGTGAGCTGGATGTTTGGTTCTCCGGCCATGCTGGCTTTGTTAAGGACTCTTTTCCCAATCTTGAACCACATGACATGATAAGGACAATTTTTTCCAATGCGTTAAACATGTTGAAAGGTTGCTTTCTTTAAGTTCCAGGGAGCACTCTGAACTGGTGAGTTGTGTCCGTGTGTGGGCTTAGGGTTGAAATAAAGGAAAACTCAGTGGAGAGTTAGGAAAAAGGCAAGAAAAACACATTGAACAGGGAGCCCACACTGGGTGCACTTTGCCAGAGGAATGAGTCACTGTTGCTGTGCTGTTAAGGCCCAGGAGACTGCTGAAAACTCAAAGGAAGCCATGAAGCACTGCAAGTGTGTCTCGGTAGGCAGAGCATTGCTCAATGTAGGAGTAAAGCTCTGCTGTCTGAACAGGCTGCGGGTGTTCCAGAATCACACGCTCTTCTCCCTTTTGTCCGAGCTGCACCTCCTACAAAGCAGCTGTGTGGAAGCCAGAGAGGAGATTTTGTCATTTGGGACAGGTCCTAAAGGGGAACTGTGCAGCAGTTAGATGTGGCCAGCCAAAGCTGTGAACCTGTGAGACCTTGCCGCAGCTGTTGCTTAGTCCTGCAGCTTCCTCAGCTGTTTGCACTGAATTCCTTTCAGGTGCCAACCTAGCTGCTTAGGGCACGTTTGGTTCTGTCCCTGTATGCTTGGAGGGACAGACGTGCTGAGGACAGCAGGACCTTAAGAAGCAGAGGCAGTCAGTCATCTGTTTTTTAAGGGCCAGAGGAGTGGCTGCCCTCTTGTCTGCAGCCCTTCTGTACCCCACAGCTACAAAGCCACCCCTCTGAAGAAGAGCCCACTATCCCTCATCCGCAGAGGGGATCATTCCTACTGCTTTCCATCACAGAAAGGAGACAATTGCCCTGAGCACAGGAGAGAATTTCTAGCTCTAGTTTTACTGCTGTCCTTCACAGAGAGACGTGGAGATCCTAAGGCCAGCTTTAAGGCTTATGTGTGTTTCAGATTAGTTCCTCAAAAATCACTACTGGGAGTTCTTTTGTGTAAAGCTTTCAGTATCTTTATGTAACACTTTCAGCAATAAACTTGGCATGGAAAAGTGAAAATGTAATAATGAAACCGTTGGTGGAATAAGCATGGGAGGGAGGTCTAATATCAACACAAGAGGACCATGTAACACACTGGAAGGACTAGAGAGAAATTGATGTAACAGGGATGGGGTGAAATGTAGGTCATGCACACGTGTGCTAACAGCAGTAATTTCTGATACAAGATGATACATGGAGCCAATACTGCAGAGAAATCCAAATACACTGAACTACCACGGGATGATTCTGCAATGTTAGTGTTTCTACTAGAGACAGAACACTTGCACTTCCATGCAAAACACAGATGAAAGCTCATCTTGAAAACTGATGACTGCAAATAAGACTGAAAGTGATTTCTAAATCTTAATACATTAGAGGGCTAATTGCCAAAAGTCAGAAGATCGATTTCAGCCAAAGGCTTGTTCACCCATGCCTAACTGAGGATATTCAGCTACAAACAGCATAGAGGCCCCTATGTATCAGCAGAATAATGCTCATAGCCTTCCAATGGGAGAAACAGGAAACCCTGCTGACTGGAGGTGGAACTCGGCAAGTTTAATAAAGCTGATACCTGCTATGGCTCTTTGTGTAGGAAGGACCAAACGTGGCGGCCCAGGAGATGCTCTGTACTAAAAGTTCCCCTCAGGTCTGGTTGCTTCTCATCTCTGCAAAATGTGCACTTGGAGGGAATGCAGCAAATGGGGAAAAGCTGCCAGTTTGTTGCACAGAACTGTGGAGCTCTGCCAGAATGCTCGGCAGATGCCCTGGCGGGATCTCCATCACTGCAAAGGCCTTCATAACACACAGAGGTGAAATCCTAGCCCTGCAGAAGTGAATAGCAAAATTGTCACCAGCTTCACTGGGGCTGGGACTGGAAAGGGAGTCAGAAGTGCATGCGTGCTTTCAGAGACAGAGCAGCTGATTGAATACATCTGGTGCCTTGCTCTTTTATCTATCATTGATAAAATGGGGCTTTTAAAACATAAACTTCTGGTAAACTAAACCACAAAATGCAAACATGCCCGTTTACAAGATTTAAAAACAAAATTGCTTTGTTTTTTGTCTAAAAACAAAGGAAATTACAGCCCAAAATGCATCACACTCTCACTCCTCCACTTCAAACCTCTGTAGCGTTTGACGTTCCACTTCAACGAGCCATTAAAGCATAAAAAAACCTATTAAAATGTTTGTAGGTGACACCTGACACTCCATCCTCTACGGATGTCATCCCAAGTGCCCTTCCTCCCCATGAAAGTCAGCGCGGTCAGACGCGGTGCAGGAGCTGCAGTTCCTCCAGCCCCAGAACCTCCGCGGATCCCTTCCAGCCCCAAGAATCTGCGCTTCGTGACCGCCAGCAGTGCATCCCGACACGCGTGGCTGCGGCCGGAGGGCTCTGCCCGGCCAAAGCCTTCCTGGGACCCGACTCCGGCACCCGACCACGCGTCCCGGCCCCGCACCCCGCGCAGCGCCCGCCGCTCGCCGGCCCGGCCCCCAAGGCCAGCCCTGCCCCCGGGGCCAGCCCTCCTCCTGCCCAGCGCCGAGCGGACCTGCCCGGTGTGAGCGGCCGCCCCTCCCCGGCAGCTCCCGCAGCTGAATTTGCTCCGGTCCCTTGGTTGGTTCGCTCTCTCCGAGAACTTTGTTTACAGTCCCTTGTGCCGCGAGCTGCATCCCCTTCTTACGCTGCTGCGGGCTCGTGGCCGCCGCAGTCGCGCCCGGCAGTCGGGAGGTAAGGCACGGCTCGGCGCGGGGCGGTGCGGAGCGGAGCGTGCAGTGGAGCGTCGGGTAGTACGGCATGGCACGGCGCTATGGCACGGCATGGCACGGCATGTTAGAGCAGGGCACAACACGGCGCAGCACGGCGTGCTGCAACACAGCATGGCACGGCACAGCATGCTATAGCATGGCACAGCAGGGCGTGCTACAGCACGGCACAGTACGGCACAGCTCGGCTCGCAGCGCAGCGCGCCGGACCCCTCTCGTTGCTCTCCGCGCTCCGGTGCGGCTGCGGCGGATCCCGGCTCTGCGCGGGGCTGTGTGTGCGGGCACATCGGGGACAGCACCGCTACTCGAAGCCTTCGGGGTTCCGCAGGCGGAGCTGCTGCCGTGCCGTGCAGCGGACGGGCCGATTTCCGTGGCAATAGATGGGACTCGCGCTGCATTTGTGGCGTTTTACTGATGCATACGAAAGTTCTGAGACTCGCAAAGTGTGTGCAAGAGGATTCGGCTGCTCCTCCCCGAGCCCCAACCGCTCCTGAAGGACGCTCTGATCCGGCAGTGATTTTCCCGACGGGCTTGGTGAGGAGCCGGCGTGCATCCCGAGCCTCACGCAGTTAGTAAGGGCTCAGTGCGCTTTTCTCCTGCCTTGTTATTGAGAGTCTGCAGCCCCTGGTTCTGAGTTCTCGTTGTGCAGCGTTCCCGTGAGGAGTTGCTGTGGGGTTGTGTTTAGGTTCACTTTGGTGTGTTGGACCCCAGTTCTGGCTCTCCTCTCGGTACAGACGCACTCTTTGTTGCAGTTTTCCATAGTCACTCTCATGCAAAGTCCACTGTGACACGCGGACATCGTGGGGTCTGAAATATGCTGGGTATGGGGAGTCAGGTCTGTGCCAGAATGCATGAAAACCTGAATGTGTCCCATAGGCTTGTAGTCAAACGCAGAAAGGGAAGGAGTTGCAGTGGCTGCAGAATGGCAGCGCAGTGCAGTCACACAGGTATCTGCTCCTAGGAGCACAGCACTGCCACGAGCAGTGTTCCAATACTGGGACTGTAAGGTGTGCATTCCATGTATTTCTGCTTCTCAGCTTTGTGGAGAGGGAGAGAAGAGCAAGGGAAGAAATCTTGTCTCCAAAAGTCGCTCTGATGGAGTTTTGTTTTATAAAGGCTTATTTTAAAACTGTAAAGGCCGGCAGCGCTGCATCTCAGAGCAATGCTGGGAGGATTATTTCTTAGGAGCCTCTGGAGAAGAATATGGGCCGTAAACGCCCGTGTTTGTGAAATGCTACCATAGTCTGCAGGAATTAAAAAGAGAAAAAGCAAAGAAAATAAAATCACCGTACGATCTCGTGTTTATTCTCATCCCCACATAGGAGCTCCTGCTTCAGTGTTGAGATGACCCTCAGTGTTGAAATGACCACGCACATGTAGGAAGGGAATGCTCACTAAGATTAGCAACAGAACTCTGCTGCTGCTGTGAGTTTTGCCCCATTGCTTGGTGGATTCACTGCAGTTTCTGCAGCTGAGAACGGTTTCCATCACTGCTTTCTGCAGTTGTTGCACAGCATTGCTGCAGCCCCTGCCTTGTTCTGAATGGTCACATAATAGAAATGAAGGATATTAAACACAAGGAAATTACATTTATCACACTGTGTTCTTGGGCTTGGTTTGCCTTTTATTGTGTTTATTCAAGAGGAGTTTGGGGCATTCTATTAGTTATCTGTATAACAGAATAGATTTAAAAGGCAGCTCTGGCAGGAGATGTCACAGCCAGCTTGCAAGTGGGACTCGTGAGGCACCAGGAGAGGAGATGGAAGGCTTTGCTCAAAGCATTGGGAAGCACAGAAGGGACAAAGGCCTGAATGTTCTGGGCTGTGATTGGGTTCTTTGGTTCAGATGGCAGCGGCAATAGAAATGGATTTAGAGATGTGTAGCTGTAATAACTTGTCTGCGTTCCCCTTTCCTGCCCATAGCTCTGTTCGGGCAACTTGCCTGGGCTGCAGCTCCCGTTGCATCAGCCACATTGAGTGTTGCACAGCCGTGGGCACAAGGAAAGAGGTGGGGGGAGAACACCCCTCTGCTCCCCATGGCTACAAACGCTGCACGCACCGGGAGCTTTTCCATTCAGGAGTTGGTTTGTAGGAAGCTGATAAATATCCAACTTCTTTTCTTATAGGAAACCTCCATGCTAGAACTTTGTCACCTCTGGTTCATCACACGGCAACATCTGACGCCTCAAAGCCTGACACACTCTTTCCACTGCCCAGCTCTGCCTGGGTCTGGGACATCTGGCACTGGAGACATCTCCAGCAGTCCCCCTCTGCTCGCTGAGTGTGCGGCGATGGATTTCTCGTGGCCCCGGTAGGTTTGCGTGCTGCTGTGCTTTGTGCCTTTGCCCACATCTCAGTTTATACCTATTAGCGAGCAGTGCGTGCCCTGCGGTCAGATTCCTCTCCCCCTCATCCAATGTTAGCCACAGATTGCCACATCAGTGCATTCTTACTGGAAGTCAAAATAGCTCCTTAAGCAAGAATTCTGGCCTGGCCAGCGAGGGGATGCTGTGCTGCTGGGGATCTTTGCCGAAATCTCTTACCCTGAAACCCGAACCAAGTCACCTGTCGGCGTAAGTCAGAAGTGACTCTGCTGGCAATGAGGATCTTGTGCTGCTTTCTGGGATGAATACCTTTACTCTTACTTCTGCTGGGTTCTGTTGTTTATTTAACTCACAGCATTTCAATAGAGGTTTGTTTGTTTGTTTTGTATAAGTGCCTGTCAGCTTACCTCCCAGTGTCAGCTGTGTGCCTCAGAGGTCTGCAGATGTTTTGCCATTGATGGAGTTGTGGTAGTTTAGGATTATTCTTTTTTTAAAAAATCCATGTTAGTTTTAACTGCATGAGTATCTCTTCTTCTTCATAAATTTCTACAAGATATAAAAAAAGACAGAGCTCACTGAGGATGTATCTGAAGCAAACAGACAAGGATGATGCAAGGAGGTCCCCCTCAGATTTAGGAATAAGTCGTTGAACAAATTGATTCTTGCTTAGAATCAATTTGGGGGTCTGCCTTGGAGGCCACTGTGCTGAACTTCTGTAATCCTCTGTGGACAAGAAGTGCAGCAGTGTAATGGCACCAGGGTGGGTCTGTTGTGCAAGTTATCACAGAAAATGCAGAACTTGGGCTTAGATCCATCTGGGGACGTCAGTGGCATTCTAGCACAAATCCATGGCTTGGCTCTCTCCCCATGGGTACGAGGGATGCTGAGTTGTGTGTCGTGCTTCAGAGGACAAAGCCCAGTGCCCAGGAGAACCTTGGACACACACAATGCCAGCACAATGTATTTGCATTGCTGGGTGCTGCCTGGATCCCCTGTTAGCCCCAGAGACACCGAGTGGTGCCCTGGGGAAGGGAGCACTGCCCGGCTGGGAGCTGCAGAGCATCTCGTGGGGCTGAGCACCATTGCAGCCGTGTGCAGCAGAAATTCTGCGGAGCACTCGCCCTTACTGCTGTAGAACAAAAGCTTTGTCCAACCAGAGCTGAACTTTCTCTTGTTAGAGTTCAAGGAAACTCAATGACAAACTTTCTGATGAGGTCTGGGCACAGGCTGGGTGTGGGTGTATTAAAAATAGTGGAATCCTTTCTCACAAAACACACGGTCACTCACACTAGGTACAGAGATCCAAACCAAGAGCTCTCCGCTATGGAGGGATATATCTTAGCAACAAGGGTGGGAGTGGTGGGAAAGGAAAAGGAGAACACAAGTGTCTGGCAATTAACTTCCTAGCCACAGATGTGAAGGTGATAAAGTGATAAAAGCATTACAGCACTCTTCCTTGCTCCCCAGGCTGCATGCTGTGCTGTTGTCAGGCAGCAGTGTGCAGTGCCCCAGAGCTGAGCTCTCCCACGTGCCATCTCCTTCAGCTCTTTGGAAAACTCAGATCAATGGTTATGAGTCCCTGGGCATGCAAGCTTTCATACAGGCATCAATATCTGTGCTCGAGGGAGTAGTTCCCACTGTCCTTGATACTGACATCAACAGATCAATAAGAAAGTAATTTGAATATCATTTAATTTTTAAAAAAGAATCATTGCGTGGGAAGCTTGAAACCTTTCTGTTGGAATGGTTAAGCCCTTTTGTAGAGAGGGAGCAAGTGATGACAAGAAGTGGTACCGTCTGCATCCCTGGTTACGTTACACGCATTCAGCACACTGTGAGCCTATGGCAGTGCACTGCATCCAGAACTCCTGACTGCAGTGCGCAGCTTACAGTCAGGTCATCCCGCAACACTTTCAGTCAGTGTTGCTCTGGGTCTGTCAGCACTGTGTACAAGTGAGGGGAGAGCTGATTCAGACCCACTGCAATCAGTGACAACTGAGCTTGTGAGTTCGGGGTCCCTGCTTGTCTGCTGCCCCAGGTGGGTGCCTCTCTGTCTCCATTTGCCACGTTGGTGTTGTTGACTCGGGCTCTTCTCTCTGCAGTGTGCTGAGTGTTGAGCAGTGCCTGCTCTAGCCTGAGAGCGGACGGTCTGCAGAGAGTCAAGATGACAACCGAACCTATCAAAGAGATCCTGAGCACCCCAAAGCACACCGACCCCACAACCACAGAGAAGAGTAATAACAATGACTGTGTGATAACCACCATCCCCCTGGTCAGCGAATGCCAGCTGACGGCCGCCACGGGGGGGGCAGAGCTCTCCTGCTACCGCTGCACCGTTCCCTTCGGAGTGGTCATCCTCATCGCCGGCATCGTGGTCACTGCTGTGGCGTACAGCTTCAATTCCCATGGATCGATCATCTCCGTGTTCGGATTGGTCCTCTTGTCATCAGGACTCCTCCTGCTGGCCTCCAGTGCCGTGTGCTGGAAGATCAGGCAGCAAAACAAGAAAGCAAAGAGGCGCGAGAGCCAGACGGCGCTTGTGGCAAACCAGCGAACCCTGTTTGGCTGAAGGCAGCAGCCAGGCGTGGGCAGCAGCAGAGCCTCACCAGCAGCCCTCCTGTTTGCCATAGGACAGACTGCAGCTTTTAATTTAACATTGGGAATGAGCTGACACGGAAACGGAATGGATTAACAAAGGCTCTTAACAAGTCTGCAAATGCTCTTATTATTTTTCTCACCGCAGATGTAATAGTGATCCTTTCCAAGACGGAGGAAAAAAACAATTTTCCTGCACAGAAAACTGTTTTCATAACTGCAGTTGCCAGAAGTGCATTCTCCAATGTGCTGCTCGTGTTGGAAAGGGGACTCTGAGACCCAAGACCATAATTTGAACTGACTGGAAATGCCGGAGGTCTCCTCAAATCCACACTGTGACATTTGACCAAAGGAGAACTCGTCGCATTTGCAGTGGGTTACGGCCAGATTCTGCAGCTGACACTGATACTCAACAAAAAGAGCAAAAAAAAAAAAAAAAAAAAAAAAAAGCAATAGCAACCAAGCAAACTGCAGATTGCTCAATAAGCTGATTCGTATCTTTTATGTAACTCTTTCCCCCCCCAATATCCGTGGTACTTTCCCCCCTTTTTAAACCAACTAATATTAATTTTGTCCTATTATTGAATACAAATAGGTAGAAATGTGTCATTATATTGTCTAACCTAAGTAACGAGGTATGGTTATAGCTTAAAACACAGAACTCTTTTTTTGTAAATTAAAGTGGTCGGGTTTAGCACTTTTGATTATTTTGCTATAAAATTAAAAAGTAAATTTCATTAAAATAATATTCAGTGCTGCTAGATATTAAGATTTTTGTATTATTACAAGACAGCTCATGTCTTCTGCTTTGAGTGCTTCACGATCCTTGTTGTGTTTGTGGAGCAGCACCTTTGGCAGTACAGAATGCTGATCTCTTGCAGAGCTCCCTGCAGAATGAGGGTTGGGTCTGAGAGCCCATTTCTCCCACAGTCCGACCAGCCACAGTCGCTGAGCAGCTGCACTGTTCTGCAGAACAGGCCCAGCACAGCTCACATCACTCCCAGCTCTCAGCAGTCAGTGGTGGGAGCAGTGCTGTCCTGTGGTGTTGTTGGGTGGGCCGTGGGGTTACTTGTCTGTAAGAAAGCACAGCTGTCAGGTGCCCCCATATGCATGAGGTGTTTCATTCTGTAAATGCTGTGTTCCAGAGGTCTTCCAACTTTTCTTGGGCAGTGTCCCAGGAAACCCTTGGGTTTCTTGGCTGGCCCCAAACTGCAGCCAAACAGAACATTATTTCCATTTCCGTATCACAAAGGATGAGTGGCGCTGAGCCAAACTGGTGTGAATGGGGTGCCGGGCAGCGGAGGGGCTGCTTGGACTCCTCTTTTTCTCATTTTCCCCCAACTCAGAAGGGCTGGGAGCAGTTTCTGCCACCTCAGCTGCTGAGCAGTGCCGCATCCATCCCATTGCCTCCTGCAGGTCAGCCCTGAGCTCTATGCTGCAGCCGCCCAGGCTGGCTGGGTGAGGTGGCACCTTGTCCTCTGCCCAGCCTGGTTTGAGCTCATTACATCCATAACTTAACCCCGCGTTTGCAGAGTGCACTTTGTGTTTTAAATAGAGCAAGCTATAAGTACTGGAGGGGATGTTTGGAGTCAGTATTTGCGTTGCCACACTCCGTGGTTACCAGACGCTATAATAAAATCACTTGCATCAGAGGAAAGCTGACAACACATTTTAGCACTTCCAGAGCTCTATCTTAATCGCGGCAGGAAGCTCTCCTGCTGCTGGGAGAACATGTTGCGTCACCAGAACATCTGACACCGGTGTCTGATGTCAATCACTTTGCTTAAGGTCATTAAAAATATTAGGGTGTCTCCTTACGATGTACAGGTTTTGCATGAGCGACAATTCATAGGAAATGCACAGCGTGATAAATAATGGAACAGGTGGACTAAAGCGGTGTCTTTCCTGTTTAAAATGAGACAAGTGATTGACATTAGCAAAGCTGGACAAGCTAAATGGGGCCGTTGATTTTTTTTCCCCTGGGAACACAATAGTTTTTCTGATTCCTCCTTCCCCTTCCCCATTTCTTTTTCTTCTGGCTGCAGAGCAGTGAGCTGCTGGGTCTTCAGGGATGCAGTGACCCGTGGCACATGCTCAGCCCCCAGGCTGGGCTGGAGCAGAGCAGTCCTCTTCAGCAGCCCTTCCCTTCTCCATTGCTGCAATTCTGTGAGCTTGCCTGCAATGTGCAGCATGTAGAAGGGAGGTGGTGGTGCAAGGTGCGGGTCAAAAGAAAGGGAACACAGATAACTGGGGACAATTTGAAGTAGCTACTGACATCTTGACAGCCAATGGTGACATCCAAGACGAGTCCCACAAGTTCTACCTTCTCTTCCCATGTATCTATGGATTGCAGGCTTTTTCATTCTCATCATCTCTTTCCCTGCACCCTTTGTCCAGGTTGCTACACAGCAAGGCACGTTCCTTTGAGCACTTACTGACCACTTGTAGTCGGGGACGTGCTCCATAAACGCCGTGTGTCAGGCATAGCATCTTCTTCTTACCAGGGGGTGGTGATACCCTATGATCTGAACTATTTTCAAAAGGGAAAAAAAAACAAAACAATTCTTTCACAAGGGCCAGCTCCTCCAAACAGCTTACCTACAAGCAGAAAGGTTCTGCTCCAGACTTGGAGCTCCATCACCCAGACTGGGGCTTTCACGGTGGACGGGGGCTGTGCAGCTCAGTGATGCAGAGCCCTTTGGATCTCCATGAGCGCTGCCCGGTGGGAACCCACAAGGCAAAAGTTGGCTGGGAGGACGCAGTCCTGCAGAGATCACAATGACTTTCCGGCTCCGAAACGCATTCCCTTCTGGTGTGAAAAGGCTTTGAGTGCGACAAATGGTATTTTGGTTCTGGGAGAGGTTGGGTGGGAGCTGATGCAAAGTTTATGGCCACAATTGCTTGTCGCTCCCTTCCTGAAAGCTCTGGCAGCATTGCGTAAGAAAAACTGCCCTCACAAGGATAGAAAATTATCTAATAGGGGAATTGCAGCAGAGCGCTGGGCAAATGTTACGGGGATCTTAAAAAATAATTTCCAAACTTAAGCACAGGAAATTGTGTCTGTAACTACACCCTGTGTTGCTATTGTACAGAGCCGCTCATAGCCTGGGACACAGTTTTACCATAAGAGTTGGTTTGGTGTAATGAGGCTCAGTGTTTGCCCCATGTTCCTGCCTCAGCTTTGCTCACCTGGAGCCCGAGCCCAGGGCTGCTGCTGCCTGCCTGGAGGCGCTCACACAGCCATCAGTTTCACCCAATTTCTTCTTGACAGTCTCCGGGGGGATGGGGATCCACCACATCTCACTCTTACAATGGCTTCAAAAGAGGAGCACAGCAGCGCTGCCAGCCATTCTGTGCATCTGCCCATTACTCTGATGCCTTTGCAGGGGGTGTTAGCCTCTGCCAGTTATAAAGGGCTTTTCTAGGTGAAAGTACCTTGACAAACAAAGAATAATGTGAAATGCAATGGAGATCCTGCTTAAATTCTGCAGCAGATTAAATGTTGCAGGCTAAAATACATGGAGAACAATGGTCTCAAGCTGCAGAACTGACTTCTGGCTGTCATTCAGGTTGGTGGAGGACCTGATCCTTCCTCCCGCAGCAGCATTTGGAGTCCTATTGTTCCAACTGTGCATCCAAAGATTTGCATTCGTGACAAACACAGCATTTTTGGAAAACGCTTCATTTGGATTAATTATTTTCACTTCGTAACTCTTCTGTGCTCTCTAGATGGAGAGAAAATAGTATTAAACTTCAAAAATGGAGAGGAAAAGAGGACAGAAGGAGGAGAATACATGACAGCAAATGTAGTGCAGTGTATGCAGTGCTGCAGGGAGCGCAGGAGTTTCCCTGAGCTCCTTGCCGAAAGGCACAGCCTGCTACAAACTGTGCAGCTCTGGTTGCTGATACATCCTTCATGTCTGAAGTCCCCACACCAACATCAGCCCTGGGTGTCACCTCGCCCTTCTTCCCACTGTCTGCTCCCAGCATTCAGCCGCAGTCTGTTCTCAAAGCAGAGGGCCCTACTGAGAGGTGAAAACTTTAGGACCACAACAAGAGATGTCGGTGAACAACATATTGAAGTAAATAGCAGTGGAGAAGCCCTCCTCAGCCTCTCCTCAGCCCCATTCCCCTTCAATCTGAGGGCCCGACTTTGTGAATAGAGTTAACAGCTTTCCTGGAAAACTGGCCCATGACATTATTTCCTTGTGAACTCCATCCACCTGTCATGTTAGGGCTTGGTGCGACGCCAACGCGGGCAGGAAATAATAGGCAGCAGGATGCTGGTGTGTGCCGATGGCCCTGACCCTCCCATTCCTGAACATGAATAAGCTCCGAGCTCACACGGCGTCACAGCCGCGTGGCTCCTGGGCCCGCAGAAACACTTGGGTGGGTGCACAGCAATAACATCCAGGCGGCCGTGCTACATGGGAAGGGCCGGCGCTGCGCTCCTGCAGCTGCTGCTGCTCTTTGTTCCCCCACCCGCTCTCTCGCGGTGCTGCCGGCGGTGCAGAGCAGTGGCTGAACAAAAAGCACGAAGTGTCGGTGTTTGTGAGTTAGCTGAGATCCCCCCACACAGCACAAGAGATTCACTGAGCGGCTGTCGCCACTCCTCTAGGGAATTGCTCCATCGAGGGAAAACGCGCTGCTGGCCTGACGCAGTTTGCAGTGAGCTTCCACCTGGTACTGCCCTGCTGTCAATGGGAAAGGTTTGAGCAGGACGGACTCTTGGGGTTAAATGGTGACTTAGGGAGCCCACATCAAACTGAGAGAAGGGAGAGGTCACATACACACACTCATGCGCTTCTCTGACCCACGCAGGAGAATGGGACGTGAGGCAGGGATACCTCTAACACCCACATAGACATGCACTCCCCATTGGAAGTGCCTTCCCAGAACTGATGGCCGCAGCCCACATCACTGCCAGGAGGGTCCTGCAGACAGCAGGTTGTGAACCACCTCCACGCTGCCTTTGCAGCCTGGTGGTTGGGAAACATCTGATCACACAAAGCCTTCTGAATCAAACCACCATCATCCTTCCACGTCTCCCATGTCATGGAAGAGCTGAAATCCTACCGTGCTTCTCACCCTCAACTGCAGGGTTGGGTACAGTCAGTGTGACTGGGGTGGGTGCTGCAGCAGTATGTTGTGTGTGACCATCTGTGTGCCACTTCTGCTCTGCTCCTCTTTCTGTGCAGACTGAGACAATGAAAGTGCCGTTCTTTGCCCACTGACTGATGGCTTCGGGGGATGACCTCTGCTGTCACACAACCAAAGGGCTTTTCACCCATCAGTCCAACTCGTAAAATAAGTCCTGCTCCCATAGGCACTTCCCTATAATTAAACCATTTTCGTAGGAAAACCCAATGACTAGATCAATTGTCTCCTGACCTGGAAACAAAACGGGTACAGCTGAAATGAACTGAAATTCAGGCTAGAAGTGAACCAACCTGTCACCCCGTTCCCTTTTTGCCCAAAGGTAAAAAGTGCTGAACGACATCATTGCTGTGCAAAGATCAGAAGGGCAGTTGGGCTGTTGCTTACATCACTGCTCTTGCAAAATGAGGGATTATAACAGCACCAACAGACTCCAAGATCTCTTCATCCATCACCTTTCTGTGTCCTTTCTCTTAGCTTTACTCTGAGACGGTGCCCGGTAGGTCCCACTGATGGCAGTGCACGGTGGGCTGGGGGAAACCGGGCCGTGTGGGGCCCCGTGTTCCCATGGCACAGCAGGGCTGCAGGGCTGCAGGGCTGCCCCGGGTCCTCCTGGCAGAGCCACGCCGGGACACAAATTTTGGGTATTTTTGAGCGCCATCTACTGGAGTTTTATCTGTTTTCTAATTGTTTGCACACATTATGTACGTGAAATTTAGTCTGTTAAGAGGGATGAAAGATTCCAAACTGAGAAGAATGAGAAAGTGAGGCTTCATCCCACCGGTGCCCAGGGCTGGCAGGCAGCCCTCGCTGCTCCAACCACCACTTTGCCACAATCCGAGGTTTTAGTGTTGATTTTTTTTTCTTTAATTTCCTGAGCTGAACCATTTCCAAAGGCTGGAGTTACAAATGCTCCAAAATCCCCAAACAGGCACATCCCACACTGGGAAATGATGACGCGATCGACTCAAAACATTTTATAGAAGAGTCACAGTTTCATTGCTCGTTCGTTTTTAATGGAGGTTGTGGCCACGTTAAGAGATTCGGTTTTCAACCGTGTTGTTCTTAAAAAAATCAATAGGAAAAGGATGACACAAAACACTGCATCTTGCTGAGGTGTTGTTCAGCCTTCATGCAGATGAAGGCTGTGCACCTAAATGTAAGCACAGATAAACTCCTGAGACTGACATTTGTGCTCCCAGTTTGAGAAGGCAACAAAACGAGGGACAAACTCCTCCTGCACTGAGGCTCCAGGCAGCAGAGAGCTCTGAATCCCGGAGCTTTGTTTCTCTGTGCGGCTTTCCCTGTTGTTTTGAGAGAAAACAACCTGACTTGGGGGATCCTTGCTGTCTGCGTGCCCGTGCACACCCTGCTGATACCTCTCTGTGAGCCGGCTCTGCCGATGCACTCAGCTCGGCGCAGCAGACTGTTGGCAGGTTTGGTTTCCTGTAGCAGAGGCAAAGCTTTTGTACTTTTTCCCTTTGGGCAATTTTCTGTTTCCCAGTGTTAGGCCTTTCCAGCTGGGAAATGCACACTGCGGGCGGTGGGGCCAAAAGCACAAAGAGAAAGGAGTCTCAGGACAAGTTACAACACCGACATCTGGCATATAGATTTGACGTCTCTGCCGTCTCCTCTGCTGGACAATGCTCTGTCCCCAGAGTGAAGCCTTTGTTCAACACTGGAACTCTGCGAATGTGACTGGCATCAGCTCTGCAGAGTGCTTGCAGTTGTTTGCACAGATCCGCCAATTGAAAGGGGCGAAGCTGCTCAGCCCTCCCCTGCATCGTGCCCTGCACGTCATGAGCTCGGGCAGCCAGCCCTGCTGACAGCAACACAAGGAGAGTTTGGCAGTGAATGAGACACAGAACCGGTGACATGGAGGGGAGGGGGAGGCATCCTGGCTCCCAGCACAGCCCATGGGAGAGCAGAGGTGGGCAGAGCGCTCTGCAGCCCCGGCACATCGTGGGCAGAAGGAGCTGAAAACAGCATGAGCTGCTCTGATCAGATTATTGCTTTTTCCAGCAAAAATTAAATCCACCTTGAAACAAAGTTTTCCCCTGGGCTGGTGCAGCAGTTCATCTGAACATAAAAGATGCTATTGAAGCAATTTTTGGCATGGAAGGGATTAAGTACCGTGAAGTCAAAACTAAAAGCTTGCAGTTCAGCAACACCAATAGCATGAAATTGTGTTCCTCAACATGTGAGTTATATTGCGGCCAGACCTCATGGCCATCTGACAGCTGCCCTGGGAAGTTTTGGGTCAAAGCCCTGAGCAGTGCTACCAGTATCCACTGGATGATGGGCTGAGTGATGGGAGCTGGGCGGAGCAGAGCTGGCTGCACTGCAGGGGCACAGCAGGGCTCCTCATGGAGGAGAACCTCTTCTGCAGCACTGTGTCATTTAATAGCATTTGTCAATGAACACATCTCCAAAGCAGCCTCTTCTGTGTGATCAGTGAGCACACCTGCCCGAGACAAGGAACAAACAGCCGGGTGCTTTTTGAAGGGAGGCCTTGGTGATGGGCTGGAGAGCAGAACCCAGCTGCCGTGCTCACCTTCCCCAGATGTATCGCTGTGTTGGAGGTGGGAAAGAAAAGTCTCTACTTTTTACACACTCTTTCTTAATATTGTGTGTTTCCATCCTCTGGTTTGAAATATGAGGAATAAATAGGGAACTTTCTCCTGCATGGGCTGTGCTTGGATCACCCAGCGCTGTCCTTTGCTGTTGGACCATTTGGACAGTGTTTGCCAAATAGAAGTTTTGCCTCTTGTTTCTGGATATGTCCAAAATGTTTCCAGCTCATCAGCTGCACTCCCCATTGGGCACCCTCCTAATTGATGGAAATGATTCCTATTTGATTTCCCAGTGTTATTTTTATTTCAGATACTATGCTTTGCTGTCTGTTCAACAGCTGTTCAGTAAAACGTATACTGTCCTTTTGTGTACAGATCTCACCGTGTTATGCTCTACTTTTACTGAAGTAGATGACGGGAAAACCTTCATTTTTTGAGTGGAGAAACGTGCCCTGGTCAGCACAGCTATAAGAATGTGTGACATAAGGAAACTGCAGTGCTTCTGTTATTCCTCTGATACCTTCATCTCACATAGGAGATTAACAAAGCCTTCTGACTCTCATAAAGCCAAGGTTTTGCCCACAGGTGTCTCTGCTGACATCTCCATTTTCATTTTGGAAGGAGCTTCATCTTTGTGACAGTTTATGGAGCAGAAGAAACGCATGCACGTATCACCTCCTGAATCAAAATAGAAAAATGGTTTTCTCTCAGCCAAATCTGATGAACTTTTAGTTCTCAGGAGCCTCTGGCAGAGCTGCCCAGCATCCAACCTGCACCTGACTGGGGGTCCTCCCCTCCTTACTGCAGGTTCCATCCGCAGCGCACAAGGAAGGAAGGTTCCTTTGCTCCAAGGAAACTGCACTTGAATGCGTTAAACCAATCCAGCAGATGGAATTCAAGTTTCAGGGTGTTGGGTTTTTTTTTCAATAGGGAAAGTAATTTGGTTTGGAGCCATCAATTAAGCAATCCAAAAAGGCAGTGGAGCCACAACCTAATTACAACCTAATCACACTGCCAAGTGATTCCGGCTGTCGTGGCTGCACAAAGGGCTGCGGTGAGCTGTCAGTCTTTCTCTCACCAACAGGAAAGTCAACTTCCACCCTGTTTACAGGGAACCTTGGGCCTGGGTCCTAAACAAACTTCCTCTGCTGCGACTGCCAACAGAACAGCACAGCTCAGAGCTTCGGTCGCTCGAAGTGCATTATTTGTCAGCCTCTCCAAAGCCACTCTCATCAAATGCATCCAGAGAGCGGCAATGAAAGGCAACATCAAGTCCCCTAGTCCCTTTTCTATGTGTTTTCTCTGGAAAACTCTGAATACATTTTGTTCAGCTAAAAGCTGCTGGGAAGATGCACTTTGGGTGATTTTCTGCTCTCGTTGCAAACTCAGCAAACAAACCAGAGGTGCTTAATGCTAAACCAGGATGCTGATGTTCCACGCTCAAGTAGTCTGGCAGAAAGGTGAGATGAGCCCCAAAGTGCACAGTGCAGCTCTGCAATGAGGGCTGCACAACCCACAGCCACTACTCCTGTGGTACAACACTGCTATGCTTTTTTCCCATAGACCAGGGGAGGAATTTGCATACAATGAGAACATTTTTTCTAAGTTAAAGCATAGCACAGGCATATTCTGCGTCTTTCAAGGAAGGTTTGGAGGGCAGCCACGTACATTTGAAATCACTGGACCAGAAATAAGCCAATGAAACAGATTTTGCAAGATGTGGTTTTTTACAACAAAGGGAGGGAACGGATCTCTTGTTCATCTTGGATCTTCAGAATAACTTTTCATGACGCTCTTTCCAAAACAAAAGCAATACAACTCAATTGCTTTAAGCTCTTTATTGAGGAATATTCCAAGAACATCATCAATTGACCTTATGATTTGCCTCTGGTAATTGCTTTTCCCTGAAATATTGACAGCAGAGCTCTGACTTTTGCTGAGCTAACAGCACAACCAGCAGAGCAATGCTTCTGGAGGCAGTATGGGAATGGAACACTGGGCCTGCATACGGATACAGGGAACTCACAGAGCTGCATGCACTGTGACTTTGTGTTTAAGGCTAAGGAAGCTGCAGCCAGGACATGCCTCAAGTAATGCTCCTTCTATATTTCTCCATAAATTTAAACCTCTTCAGCTTGCATACAAACAAACATGCATGCATATAAACACAACACAGTATCTTTGGAAGTACCTTTATAGTCAGAACAACACCTGCTTTGCACATTGAACGAAAGTGCTTGAAGTAGCAATGATTAACTAAATTATTTACAGCTGTCAGTGATCTTAATTGGTTTCTAATGAATCAGAATGCTTTAGAAATGCTATTGCTATTCACTTGGAGCTCTGAGTAACCTGGAGGCTCTCACTGATCCCAGTAGGATGTGCAGGCTGGTGCCTATTTTTCCTTTGCTTAGAAGGGCTACTTCTGTAGCTGTCCAATATACTCAGGTTATGTGGTTTTAATTTCAATTTTCAGTAAAATAACTGTGGGTTCTGTGTGTGATGCACTGCCTGTATTAAGTTGGTGTGCTAACAGGTCTGGCAGAGCTGAGTATCTCACTGCCTGGCCTAAGCAGCTCTTACATTCAGTGCTGTTGAGCCTCTGGCTGTGTTTTATTTTCCATTTCATTTGTTTGCTGAAGTTTAAGGCTGTTAATTAGAAAATGTGCTTTCCCTGTAGTGTAAGAATTTCTCTCACCATAATAAGCACACAGGGCAGTCAGGATTGATACCTAAAGGTTTTCCTCTAGGATCCTTTAGCTGTGTAGGATTCCATTTTATTGTTTCAGTACCACTGCCCAAATTCTGGTTTTCACAGGGAATCAGTACCTATAACGTGCTCAGGGCGGATGGGGTAAAGTTTCCAAGTTTTTCTGTGACTTTAAAGCTTTCTGGGCAGGATTACATCCTCCACAACAGCACACCTACATGTGGGAAAGAGAAATGTAACCAATTCCCCTGCTGACCTTTATCTTATTGTGTCTATGTAAAACAGGAAAAGCATGCCCATTGGCTCAGCTAATACCTTAAATAACTAAAAGGCACCCTGCTATTCCCAATTCCTGACTACTTCCTTGTTTACTCCTCTTGCCAGCAGCAACTTGCATGTATATTTCAACATGGATCCAAATGTCCAATTCTAGACAGGTACTACCCAAGAAAATGGGACAATTCAGGTATCTCTATAAGACACCACAGGGTTGGATTCATGATAGGGCTGAAGCCTCCATCTGTCCATCCCCAGGACACTCTCTGTGTTCTGCCCTACAGGGTTGCCTGGTGGTGTGTGGGCTGGGGGCAGATCAGCAAGAGAGGTGTGAGGCCACAGTGAGTTGGGTTTTTTTTTGCCTGACTGTAATGTGCATACCAAAACAAGAGGTTCTTCTGTGCTGAACGGTGTGCTCTGTGGGGCTGTGGTCCTACTGTTAGTGAAGTCTTTATGCAAACAGGAGCAGTATCTCTTCCTTCGTCCTGGATCGCTGCATCTGGAGGAACTTCCCTGCTTGGATTTCTGCTCCTTGTCTGCAGGGTCCCACGGGTTGTGGTCCTTGGGTGGAGAAGAGCATCCCATGTTTTGAGCTTTCTGCTGGCTCACCTGGTGAGTCCCTGGTTGTCCGAGCTTCTCATGATGCTTCTGGGGCTCTCCCCACAGGACATGTAGTGCTTGGTCAAGGTTAAAGATCCTCTTATTGACATTGGCCTCTGTACTCAGAGGTGTGGAGCCATGGCAGCTTTGTTCCTGCTGACTGGACCCGCTGACTCACAGGTGTCATCTGGACATCACAAAAACTTTCTTTGCTTGGGCTTTTCTTCAGCTTGTTGGTCAGTAATAAAGAAATAGGAAGAGTGAGAGCAAATATCTCTACAGATCTGACACACCCTTCTAGATAAATAGGGATAACCTTGTTCAGAAAGTTTCCTCACTGCTTCAGTCATGCTTCTAGTAACCTCTGTTGTGGATATTATAAACATCCTATAGATATGGGAAGGATAGCAGTGTGTTTTCAGTGTGATCTCTTAAGCAATAGCTATTGCTGGGGCTGCACAGCCTAACTTGCTGAGGACATGGGCAGTTCCCTGTGCTGCAATAGGAACCCCATCAGGCTGCAGGGTCAGGAGGAGGAAAGCATATCTGAGACAAATCACCTCAGTTAGGTACTTGTATGTTACCTTTTTACTTTCTTGTAAGAAGTTTTCTTTCTGCTGCCTTGGATTTAAAGCCAGATATTTAAAAAAAAAAAAAAAAAAAAGCACTACTTGTATGCAGAACTTCATAACTTGGATGGGTTTCCATTGGTCTGGAGCTGTGTTTTCTGTATAACGGAAATTAGAAAGCAAAATTTAATTTCGCTTTTGCATTTAATGGAGATCTGGAGAGCTGCAGCCCCTGGGTTTGAGGGTGGCTCTCACAGCTTCTGGGATGGGAGGTGGGGCAGCTCCCACCCACAAGATGCCCTGTGCTCCATGGCTGTGTTTGGTGCTCAAGGTCTGGATGCTTCCTGGGGTGAGCAGCTGATGGTGAGGCAGAATGGTGGGTGGTGGCTGTTCCAAATGCTCCACACCATGAGGAGGTAGCTGTGCCAGCTGTCAGAGCGCTGAGGGGTTGGTGGCCAACAGCCCTCATGCCAGACAGATGCTGTCATTACGAAGCAGGTCACTTTGGGATAGGGACTTCCTTGCAAAGTGACTGCTTTGGCATGAGTCAGTAGATCCACATCTGTGCAGATGACGGGCAAGTGAGAGGGAAAAAGTCCTTCCAGTCCTATATAAAAATTCTGCTTAAATTGAGTTGGAAGCTTAAGAAACTTAAAAGGGCACTTACAGGGGCACAGCTGCTGTGTTCTAAGGGAAAACAGCAAGAAGTCATTGTAGAGTTAAACAATCATCTACCACCTTTATTACATGGAGGAAATGTGGCATGGGATGAAAGGAAGAGCTTTATATGCTGCTGGAGATGTTAGATTCCATGTGGTAGGCAACGTCCAAATACATGAAGTCACTTCCAAAAAACACAGCTGCTCTGTGAGAGCTCTGATTCCATCTGAGTGAGCTGCACGAGGACAGCACATCTCAGCAGGAGCATCACCATGGGTGCTGCTGAACTGGGAGACAACTGGATTGTTTTTGTGGTAGTATTCAGTCATGCTGTTCTCTATTGTCAGCCTTTTGGAAAAAGGATATTCTATGAATGAGCACATGGTTTAATGGCTGCTTGTCCTTAGGACGTGAGATTAAGCAGAATGCTCTGTTGCTCTGATATTTCTGTAGGTGAGATTTGTCTCAAAAGTTATATTCTAGCATGGGCTGCTGGCGATGTGCTCAGGCAGAGAGGCTCAGGTGTGGGCTGTGATAACCTCTGTGCAGGGCTGTGGAAGGGGAGCTCTGTGCTGCTGAAAGTCATTAGGGCTTGGCATCAGCCAGACCTTCCCAGCATGTTTTTGTAGCTGCACATGGAATCTTAGCGAGGTTGAAGGCAATATCCTCTTCCACTTGAATGCTAAATTCTGAAATCATAACATTTATGTTTTCTATCATTTGAAACAGCTCTTGGGTTCATGTTTCCCTCTGTTCTTGCAGCACGAGAGAAGTAGGGCTGTTTTGTTCAGACCCTTGTGTTAAAAAGAGCCTGTCAGCTGCTCTCTGAAAGATGGATCAGTGGTGAAGAGCACAGTGCCTGGGAGGTCAGGCTGTGCTGAGCCATGGGGTGCTGCTGCCAGCAGATCCCAGTGCCTGGGGATGTGCAGGGGGCAGTGAGAGCTCCAGGGCTGCAGTGGGAGCAGTGACCCTCAGTGCTGGGAGGGCTGGCTGGGCTTTCTGGTTCCTGCAGTGTGTTGGGAGTGTTGGAAGAGAAAAGAATGAGGCCTGTGTTCTCACTGGGGTGTAGTCAGCCCAATTAAGTACGGTTTCTGAAGTTGCTGACAAGTCTGTATAAACACGGCTTGCGTGGACTGCTCTGAAGTTTACTGGAGGTCACTGACTTAATTGTGGTTCAGCAGAAGTGAAAACTGAGCTTGAGATGCCTGAAAGGAGCAGAGCTCTGTGTTCTTGGCCTGGAGGTGATGTGGGCTTCAGCCTCACCTCGAGCACACATCCCTCTGATCACAGCCCGTAAGGCTTTGTGTGGGCTCTGTGCCCCACAACCACCTCTGAGGCTCTGGAGATGAGCAGGCAGCACAGAACAGCGCTGTTTGCCATGCACGCACCAAGTCACATCACATCACCCAGCCCCTGAGTGAGGGACTGATAAATGCCTTCTCTGAAGCATGAAGTTAGAGGCACCATGGGACGCTGCTGGGTTTTGCAATTTACAAGCCAGGTACAAGGGGCTTAAACATCCCAGGCTTAGAGCCGTAGAGCAGATGTACACATCCAGGGGACCACAGCAGCTCTCTGACTGTTTTATTTCTCTCCATCCTCCACAAGTACTTGTCCAGGTCCTCCCAAATTACTGGGTTCATGGCAATATCCGTATCTTCGCTCCATGCAAGCAACAGAGAACTTGAGCAAAAGCCCATCTAGGATCTTGGGAATTTCCTGCAGACCCAGCAGGACTTGGAAGCTAGTTCAGAGGTGAAGAAATCCCTTCAGTTACTCTGAGCTATGGACACAACCCATGCAGAGAAGGAGCGGCTCTGCCCTGTCACACACAAACAGCTGAGCTGCTTCCTTCTGCTCTTGCCTCCTCTGCAAGCTTCTGGAGATCCTTCAGCACATGATACACTGGTTTCTCACAGAGCATAGCTTGTTTCTTAATTTTTTAAAAAACTTTTTTTTAAAGCAACGCCCTCTGATTTGCCCCATCAGCTACAGAAATGGTAACAATTCATGGGGCCGTGGAGGGATGAAGGTTGCTGTGTGCCTGTCCCTGCAGGCAGCGTGTTGTGAGCCCAGTAGCACAATTTGGCTCCTCGGTGTTCCCAGCAGGAAGCTCATAATGAAAAGGCTATTGAGCAAGGCGAAGGCTCCGACCGAAGGCGCTCCAGACAGAACAGCTGGCTTTGTTTTCAACTTGTGCTATCAAGAAGGACAGGGGGGAAGAAGTTTGTCCTCTCTGCAGAGGACTGCTATGACCTTCAGGTACTCAATCACAGCGTTCCACTGCTCACTTCTAACACGTCCCTGTATGTAAGATCTCCATGCTATGAAGATGCTTTAAAACTGATTAATTGTGAATTTAATTGCTACTCCTTCCCAGAGAGAAGCTAACCACAGTCAAAGAGAACAAATGAGTGGCCCTGGGAAAGTGCAAATGTTGGAGGCGGTGCTGCAGCCCAGCACACAGCACTCCTCCTTACTTTCTTTCCAGATGAGTGTATGTTTTTTGGAGGCAGAATGTGTGTGTCAGGATGGAGGGGAAGGGTGGAAATCTGGGGATGGAGTTGTACTTGCCAACTCCTACCATGAATTAATTGTATTTGGCTTGCCCAGCAAGTATTCATTGCCTTGAGATAATACAAACAGCATTTTGCAAGACTGAACTCTCCCAGCTCCAGCTGTGATGCTTCCTACCCCAAACACTCCAGTGAAAATCCATCCTCTGCCCTCCTTCTGAAAGCACTAATGAGTTTGTGCTTGATGGATGCCTGTTGCCACTGCGTCTGTCCCTGGCTTCTCCCCTTGTCTGCAGTGTGTCCGGTAAGGGCTGCTTAACTCCTTCATCTCCAGCTGTGGCTGCATTTCATGCAAGATCTGCAAGTGTGGAGTTCATTTTAAAATAAATGTGTGGAGCAACTTAATAAGAAATTGCTGACGTTGAGTATATCGTTAACATGTCATCTCTCACTGAGCTGTTGTGGTGTTTTTCACGTTGGAGGCATTGCCATGAGTTGCTGTATGCAGAAAGGTTGGTTCTGTCTTGCTATTAAAGCTATTCTTCTAGGGTGATGGTTGCTTTTCCCCTCTGTGCCCTATAATTCTGGTACCAACCTGCACCCCCGCTGGCTTCCTGCAGAGGCACTGAGCCCATGAAGCTCTGGGATTCATCCTCTCAGAGCTCCCCTGCTTCTCTTTTGGAAGCTGTGCTTGCTGATATTCACTCTTCCCTTGGCCAGGAACCATGGGATCCCCTGCAACTGAAACCATCATGTCTGAGTCCCTCCCTCAGCTGCGTGGCTTTCTGAAACCTGACTGTGAATGGGCCCTACCAGCTTGCTCCTCTCACCCTCTTTTTTAGTAGGAATGTTGAAGACAGTCCTCTGTTCAGAAGGAGTCTCCTGTTGCCTCCCATGTGTGCTACTCACAGGGCAGTATGTGCCTCCATCCGAGCATCCATGCTCTCATCCTGAGCCTTTGATTGCCTCTCAGGCCGCTTCTGTATAATAAATACATCTGTTTTGTTTTCCCTTTGAGAGGAAAAGGGCTGAGGGCTTCCTACAACAAATTGGGTAAATTGTTTATTGTGCAAATTTCAATAAGGGTTTTAAAAAGGAAGTGGTCTGTAGGCCCTGATAAACACTCTGTGCTAGATAGCCATGGGGAAGGGTTGTGGTTCCATCCCAATGTATGGACAGCCCCTGGGCTCTGGTTGGTATGTGAGAACAATGCTCTGAGCAGCAGGGTTGGCTCCATGGCATGGGGCTGGTGGTACCAATTGGAACCTATGGCAGTGAGGATGTGGGTTCTGTCAGACTGGGCACCTCGGCTCACAGCTTATGGGTCTGAAAGCTTCTCTTCCCAGAGCAAGGGCTATTCACATAGTTAAGTGCTTAAAGAATTGCATTCCAAATGAAGAGGGAGCTTTAGCTATAAACACATCTTTTTTCAAAGAGTTAAAAACTTCCACAGAGTAAAATTCTAACTTTATTAACTTGAGTTGTTGGTATTTGAGAACTGGAAGGCCAGAGCAGGAGGGATGGAGATCCAGAATAGAAAGATGTACAAAACAAAGGCTATTGATGTGTGATAACCTCTTCTCATTATGAACTACTTGGCCTATTGGTTATACTACAGAAATTGCCAGTGTTTATTCCAGCAGTTGGCTTTCTATCACAATGATTTGTTTCTCATTAGAACACAGGTACTCTCTTGCTGTAGCTAGTTAGTGAAAGAAATACTAGCATGGCCAGAGCAAAATCTCATTTGGAAGAGGTATGAAAACCTCATTATTGATTTTTGTTGGCTTTGGAGCCGGTTGTGTAATGGTTTCATTGTCATATTGAAAACTCCGTCATCTGCAGCTCAGCTTTTTCCCAGTGTTGCTGAGAAATCCCTGCGTGCTGCTCAGCTCCTCCTGACAGATGTGGAGAAATACTCAGTGTGCTGTGAGAGCTGTGATAACGGAGCGCCTGTTCCTGCAGAGCCCATGGGTGAGCGCTCCCTGTGCTCAGGTGCAGCCCTGCTGACCCCAGCACAGCACTGCAGGAGCTCCATGTGAGCCCTGGGGCTGAAGGTGTCTGCTGCAGCTGTGCAGGGTCCCGGAGTGGGGCTCAGTGAGGTCAGAGGAAGCTCTGCGGCTTCTCTGGGTCCAGATGAGAGCAGTGTTTATGTAGGAGTGTCCTCCCAGAGCTGGGCAGCAGTGCGGTCATACGCTCAGCTCTACCTCCAAAATGCAATCTGTAATTCTCCTGGGGTAGGGCTGGGAGCATCGCAATCACAGCTTCAGCCCTGGGCTTGATAGAAGAGGCGGAGGGGAAGTGATTTCCCAAGTTCCTTCTAGAGCTCTGTTTTCATGTTAAAAAGACAGCGTAGCGGTGTTGGCTGGAGCAGAAACTCCTCTGAGTGTGTATTGCTGATGGAAGGTATGACTTCTTGTGAAGGAACTGAGTGTTGTGAGAATGCACCTGTGCATCAAGGTGCTCTGGAGGCGCTCAGCAAAAACTGTTGTGGTCCAGAGCAGCACACACTGCCCAGGATAGGGCACCGTGCTCAGTTCTACGGCATGTGTGCCTCTCATCCCTTCCTTCAAGGAGCCCATTAAAAAAGCATGGAGAGTGTTTTGCTATGGCCATCTGACTTGCATATAGCCAGCACCAAAACCCTGAAAGGTTTATCGGGGGGGGGGGGGGGGAGGACACTATGGCAAAATGGAGGTTTTCACTTCAGCCCTACAGCGAGGCTGTGAGCAGTGAGCCCCGGAGCGCTGCACCCCACAGCACTCCCCAGTGCAGCCGGGTCACGTCCAAACCCTGCAGGATGCCCGCGAGCCCCATCCATGTGTTTGTTGTGGGGTTGCTACTGGAGGCTGTGGCCGAAGGGAGTTTCTCGGGCGCGTTGTTGAGTCACCCGATCCAGGAGGAGCTGGGATGGGAGGTGCGTCACCCCTGGCCCTGCAGCCGACCCCGGCCTGGGGCTGCTATTTAAATCAACAGCAGAAGTGTCAGCGTATCTGTGACATCTTTTTAAAGATGGCTGAGGAGACCAGGAGCTGACAAATGATTCTTCCACTTCTCCTGGCTAATTTTGGATTCGTTGCGTTTACCAACAGGTGCTGACATGTCCCCAGGTCCCAAAATTCCCCTATGCCTTTATCTTGGGGGGTTTGCAGCTCCCCAACCTGGGGAGTGGAGAGATCAGGTATGTGCTCTGTGGTGCACAGAAATGTGTCTGCCCTGGTCTGACAGCCCTTCCTGGCCAAGCTGGAAGGATTCACCCACCTCCTCCCCGCTGCTCCCTGCCTTGCACTGCCTTCCCAGAGCCCATCTTTGTGCTCCTGCAGAGCCGCAGCCTCAGTTCCACTGCTCCCCCAGTGCCTCCCTGCTGGCCCCTGAGCTCAGCCTCAGTTCCGTTGGAGCTCACTGCAGCTGTTACCAAAAGAGGGGGCAGGAAGAAATTCTTTGGTGACTTTTCTAAAGGTTAATCTGCACGGTTAGGCTCCATCAGGAGGTTCATGCTTGACAACGTGCAGGTTGTCTTTATCAGTCTGTGCAGCTCTTTAGCTTCCTGCAAGGCTTTCCTCAGTCCTACATCAGTATTTTGGTGTTGGGGTGAGGGTATGTACTCCTCTTTATATCAAGCTCTATATACTATATTCTCTTTATACTAAGCTCTAACTTAGTGTACAGACCTACAGAGGTAAGGATGTGGACAAGTGTTCAGAATTGGGAAAAGAAAACACATCTGACTGTTTGCTTACCTTGCTCCTTGATTGGATGTGGATTGAAGGACTCTGTATTACCAGTGCCTTAAATAACCACACTATCGGGTAGCAACAGCACAGAGAACAGAGCTCAGAGCTGCTGCAGGCTGAGCTGCCCTGGGAACTCTGCAAGCCTGGAGCCAAAAGTGCTGACCTGAATAAGAATGAGAGCCTTTGGGGCAGCTGAAACGTTGTGTGGAGCCTGACTAAAAGGCCTTCCATTTCACTGCAAGTCAGTGTGAATAACTCGCTGTTTCTTGGCTGAGGCTGTGGTGCAAAGAGCAGAAGGCAGCATTACACAGCATGCTTTTCAGTGCTGATGTCACTTTTGATACAGTCCCACCGGGACTATAGAAAGTTCTGCCCTATTATGTTTTGGAACAATAGGATGACTGCAGAAGAAAGACACCAAGTGTGAACGTGCCAGACTGATTCCTTTCCAGTCACAGCTTGAGCAAAAACACTCAGGAACCAACATCCTCACGTATTGAGGTGGTCAAAATCAGTGCTCACGTCTGCGTGGTGTGATCCTTATTGGCTTTCAGTACACCCGTACCCTAATTCCTGCAAGGATGGCACATCGTGTTTCTGCTCTCCTGAAGTGCTGTGGGGCGTGCTGGAGCTCAAGCACTGTGAGCACCCAATGCCCACAGCGCTCAGAAGGGACAATGTGGGTGAAGATACTGATTCCATGTCCTATCTCCAGTGGTGGTTGAAGTTTGAATGTGTAAGAATGTATATCTCTACCCAAACCTCATTAACAGTCACAGCTTACATCTCTATGGACTTCTTTCCAAGATGGTACAGTTGTCAAGGAAGCACTGATGTCTACTGCCTGTGCTTTTAACAAATGTTGGGGTTTCAATGACCCTGTGGTAGGTTTATGATTAAAATTCAGCCTCCTTGTAGTGGAAATGCTATGTGATGGAGCACCTGGTGAAAGGCAGGGCCAGCCCAGTGGAGCTCAGGTGCATGCAGTGTAGAAGGGGTGCAATCAGGATGCACCGCTTCCCAGCCCTCGTTTAAGAGTTGGCTGTGGAGGTGGAAGCATCTCTGCTGGAGATCCCTGTGTACCTGAGGACCTTGCAGGCTTCTGGAGGTAAGCAGTTCCTTTGTCTTATTTCCGTGCCCACTGCTGTTGTTTCTGAGCAGATCCTTACTTGCTGCAGCCTGGGATCTTGCAGATCTTGTTGTGCTACATTGTGTTACGCTCCAATATCCCTGTTGCAGAGATATGATGGTGAATGAGTAGTGCCTGTTGCTGACTGGGGGCTCTTTCAGTTAATGCTGAACAGCAGTTGTTGTTTGTGCTGTTGACTTACCAGGTGTGGTAAGTGTGGTGTTGGCCTTTTATTTCTGGTTGTGTGGCTTGAGACAAGCACTGGGAGCTTCTGTCGATAAGTAACTAATGGAAAGATACCAAAGCTTTCTGAATACAAACAGTCCTCATTTAACTATATCATGAGGGTAATAAATACATCAGAGGGGTAAGCACCAGGGAGGAAGAAGAGCTATTTAAACAGGACAATGTTGGCACAAGAACAAATGAGAGTAAGCTGGACATAAATACACTTGGGTTGAAATTTAGAAGATCTCCCTCCATCAGAAAAGAGAATTTCTTTTGGTTAAAGGAGTGTGGGAAAGAAACTGGTGTTTGTTTGTTGTTTCTTCCTAAAATAAAGCTTTGTCAGTGTGTAGGCAATTGGCACAACTGCTGTTCTGCACATCCCTTCCTGAGCTGGATTCCTATATGAAAAGATAAGGGCAGATTTTTGTCAATCTGTTTCAGTTTATTTCTGTAAAGAAGAGTTCCTGTGCAGTTCCTTGAGAACACAAGTGGTTATGATTCCAGCTTTAGAGAAAAGACTTTGGATTTCCAATGGCTTCTTGAATCTATTCAGATCAGCTGAGGGTATGAGCAGAAAAGTGATGAGAAGAACTGCCAGCAGAGCTAGCTGGCATCCTTCTGGGCTTCCCTTTTCCAACGCTAGAAGTAACAAGCCATTGGAAACTGGGATTTGCAAAGAAAATCATCTCAATAGCTAATAAACTGTAGGGAGAAAGTAATCTCTCTCACATCTCATCTCCCTAACCAAATAATGAAGTCTCCAGCTTTATCATAGAATCATAGTCCTCAAAGTAAATGCGGTTCTATACAGGTGGTTCTTGCTTAGAGCTGTTACATGTCCGAGCTGTAAGGTCCCATCAGGTGATGGGCTGCAGCTCGCGGGCTGCCGGTGATCACAGCACCGCAGGGGATTGCTGGGCCATGCAGGAGGTGCCTTCTGCTCAGTGCTCCCTCTCTTCTTCTGCAGGTGTGCTGGGGTCCTGTGCTTGGCTTTTCTCCATGTATGTCTTTGTGCTGAACTTATGCTGGAGCAGGGCCAGGAGTTCAACAGAATTTGCTTTCCACGACGGGGAAAAGTTTCCAACTTGCTGAAGCTGAACTTTTGTGCGTGAAAATGTTTTTACCCACAAAGCTTTCACTGTAATTCTTAGAATCAGGGTGGAATTTCTGGCCAAAACTGAAGTTTGCACGAGGCCAATTATTTTGTTCTCCTTCCTCAAGGTGTTTGCCTCCTTAGAATCCATTGTATCCTAAAGGTACAACTGTGCTCATGGGTCACCCTTCAGCCTGCCTGCAGCTGCTTTTTCCTCTTTGCCTGGCAGTTCTTGTCCTTTTAGCCGGGATCAGCCTCCTGTTAGTCCTGAATTACCTTCATACACCTGCCACTTCCAGTCTTTCTTCAGGAACTGCCTGGTTCAATGCTGTGGGAGCTAATGGGGTGGGATGGAGGTCTGCAGGAACCAACTGGGCAGCTGCTGTTTGGGGGCCTTAACTTAAAACCTGAGATTATGGGCTTTAACCCCAATAACCCAGCTGCTCCAGTCTGCTCCTCAATTCCTCAGTGTCTTCTGTCAGAAGGTTTCCTTCCTCCTTAACCCTCGTGGCAAATTGGAAATTGCTATTAAATATGGAGCCTACTCAAGCAGTATGGCTGTAACAGTGTTACCTCACACTTCATAGTATTTCAAGTACAGATACAACTGTGAATAAGCAGTTATAGTTTGATTTCAACAGCCTCTGCTGCAGAGAACTGGATGTGCGAGCTATTAGGAAAGCTGATCTATTTGAACACATCTTTGTATGCCTTTACAATCGGATTTCCTCCCACCATAAACCTGATTTTACTTCAACTCCTGCCTCTTTGTATGATCTTCTGGAATGATCAAAGTGATGAGCTTCCCACCCGAGAGATGTGTGTGCTTCTCAGGGCATGGAGGTGGGATGCTCTCAGTGCCTGGCGGTTCTCTGAAGCTGCTGTTCCTGGCCATGGGGAAACGATGGCAGGAGGTGATCTGTGCTAAGAAGTATTTGGAGGAGCCCTTAAGCAATGAGCCTCAAACTGACTGTAATGAATCTCTCCTTCTCCACTTCCTCTCCTCCCCTTAAGATGTACCAAAAGAATATACAGTGCTTTTCAGTTTACGTTATAAACCCACAAGGAAATAAGCCAGAAAGTGATAGGGTAAGTCTGAGTTATTAAAGCTGGGTCATACCCCGAAGGAGGTTACAGCAAGAGGAGCCAACATAAATACATGCTCTGTTTCTGTCATACATCCTTCTTACCCTGGGTGGTCTGCAGTCAATTAAAGGAGCAAGGGGAGAAGAGTAGAATACATGAATATGAGGGGATAGCAGAGCAGCTGGTTGGAATCCCGTTCTCATTAATTAATTTATATTTATTCTCTGGCCCGGAGCTTGGTGGTAGTGTGGTATAAATCTGGAGAAATCCCCTTAATGACTTATTTGACTGAAGTCCTGCTGCTAGCAGAGCTGTCCTCTTCTCTTTTCCTGTCGAATGTTCCTAATCCCCTCAATAACAAATGGATGTTCTCAGTCAAATGAATGTAGTGAGAAGAAACTCTGTGTTAAATGTGAAAGCTGTGCAGCCTCTCTGCTTTGTGCGTTTTCAGGCCTTGGATGTTGGATAACCTGCAAGGAAGGGCTCACACAGCCTTTGGGGAAAGGCAGGAGGAAGGCATTAACATATTGGCCATGAGCACAGAGAGCATTATCTCCTAAGATGTAGAGCCAAATTCTGGTTCTCATTAAACTGGTGTGAATCTGGAACATGCTACTCCCAGTGTCGTCACTCAGGATTTGCTCTTGGCGTAATAAGAAGAGGAGAATCAGTCCAAAGATTGAACCATCGACCTGTGCAGAGTTTGCCTCTGTTATTGGATATGTGCAGCTGCAAGCCTGGGTGCTTCCACAGGGCAAAGCTAAAGGCTGAGCAGGAGGAGCTCACCTGCACCACAGCATCTGTAAGCAGCCCAGGGGGAAGCAGAGCCGTGCTGCAGCACGGAGGGCAGGGTGTGCCCTGCTCAGCCCTCCGAGAACAAACAAACACACAGAGCTTGGGGGGAAGCCCTGCAGTAACGTCACGGGCTTGTTTTGCTTGCCTATCACACATCTAAACACAATATTTTCTCATTCTTGGGCCCGCATCAATTTCTGACAGTACAATTGGAGGCCAGCGCCCGGAGCATATTGTCTGGAGGAGCTCGCCGAGGAAACTGAGAGTTTGGTCAGCAATTGTAAATATCCTCCCTCCATTGGGTTTGTTTGTTCTGCTGGGCGCTGGGCGGCCGGGCTGTGGGACACCCTGGCACCAGGTTAGTGGTGGGAAAGATCCGCCGCTCAGATAAGGATGGGAATAAACTCCACCCACAGAAATGCCAAAGAAAAACCCCTGATTTCTCCATTAATGGCTTTAAGGGGTGGCGAGCTCGAGCACAACAATGGGGTATTGACAATTATGTGCCTCCTTGGCAGGAAAAGGGCTTTCCCCTTGCTCAGAGACATTAATGCACCTCTTCTTGGAATTCTTAAGTGTTTGCAAATCCAGCAGTGGCTTAGGGGTGAGGAATGAAAGAAAAGCACCCAGAAGAGAAACTGCAGGTGGGAATGGCTGTGGACCAGCAGCACCAGGGTGCTGGGCAGGGGCTGAGAAATACATGCTCACATTACTTGTATGGTTGTGGGGATTTCAGAGCCTGCTGTGCTGAGATCTCTCCTAACAGCCATGGCTGTGTGCAGCACACCTTCACTGCAGTGTTCCCTCACTAAAAGCCGGAGGTATGGGTCTGTTCCCTGTTACACCGTGTGGATCCAGAAGGCACACCAAGCTCTGCTCTCTGCTGAATGAGGTGAATGAAGGCAGTGGAGGAGTTCCAAACTTGCACTGACATCACTGGGAGCAGAACAGGGCGCGGCAATTGAATTTGCTCAGCATAACACAACTAAGCAGGGAGGCCATGGCCAACAACTCGCACAGTGCTTTGTGAAAAACCTGCGCCCTCGAAGTCTTTCTGTAAAACACAGCATGGGTTTCTCTATGGCACAAGGATTGCTGATGGAGAGATGCTAAACGTCAGCTCGCTCCCAAATAACATGTGAACCCTGCAGCTTCCCAAGGCACAGATGTGGGACCCAGCCCACCCTGCTCTATTGTTTGTAGGCTGCACAGAGGCTTATCCCTGGAGGATATCCTGTCTGAGATTACCCTGTGCCTGTCTGCCCCATGGGGCCGGGCACTCAGAATTAAATAATGCCAGAGCAGGGCTCATCTGCAGGGCACGGGGCTGCCCTCTCCCAGGGATTTAGTGCTGTGCTCTGGTCCCATTCCCCAGGGCATCACTGCAGCTGCTCAGTGCCCCCAGGGATGGGTGTTGCAGACATGGGTGTCCCCAGCCTGGGGGGCCTCACTGGGGCAGCAGCACCCAGTCTGTTCCCATCAGCTTTCAGCAGATGCAGGCAAATGGTTATCAAATAGCTTTTCCCGCTGAATAGTGCAGTTTTGGTGACACTGAGATGTTTTCTGAGCCTATGTCGTGTTTGCTGAAGCTTTTGTTTAGACTTTCAGAGTTTTTTGCTCATCACTGAGCAGTGACGAGAGGGAACCATGGCAGGGATAAGCTGAGGTGACAAGGGCTGGTTGTGTGCATGTGGTTCCATCTCATAATGAAGAGAAATTGAGCTTTTCAGCTCATTCGTTAATCTCCAGGATTCTTACAGGCTTCCATAGGAGTGATAATGCTGTTCATTTATTTCAAGTGGCTGCTCTATCTTTCATTAGTAGCAGAAACACAAAAGTGCTCCCTTGGGGTTTAAATGGCAAATCATGGTTTTGTGCTTAACTGCCATCCTGTAGGACATGGAAAAGAAACATCAGAAAAGAAACCAAAAATGAAACCTTAATGCTTCTCAAGAAGCCTCTTTGTTACTTGTAATTGAAAGAAGGAGAAGAGGAAAGTCCGCAGTGATTTAGTCAGAGCTAAGAGGGACTGGGGAAGGCGAGGGGTTCTGGTGGGGATGTTGGGGCTGGCGAATGCCCACAGGTCCCTGTCACTGTGGAAGGGGCTGCATCTCCCCAGTCTTAGCTGCTGCTGCTCAGTGGGGCTGAGAGCAGGGAGGCAGTGGAATCCCTGGGAGCAGCGAGGTGCCCAGCCTTTCCCTTGCTTTCCTGGTCTAATTGATCCTCATTCAACTCTCCTGAACTCCTCTTGCTCTGTTGGCTGGGTGCTGTTGGCTGGGTGCTGGCTCCTGAGCAGCGCCAGGGCAGTTGGAGGGGATTTGTTGTATTAGCAGCTATAAATCACGGCCCTGCACTGAGCCGGCTCAGCTCCCAGCTCCTTCCCTCTCCCATCTGGAAAAACAGATGGTTGCTGTCTTCCCCCTGCATCTGTGGGGATGCACCACGAATTACACGGGTGTGTGCTCCTGAGGGTGTGTGGGAAATCCAGACGTGCTCAGCTTTCCCGCTGTACGAGATTTGACAAGAATTCGGCTTTCACTTTCTGCAGAGGGGAGAAAAATATCTGCTATTTGCTGCTGTTTGGCAGATGCTGGAGGGGAGTGGGCACCTGGTCCAGCACAGAGAACCTTCCCTTTGGGCTGCAGTGCCAGGAGTGTGGCTCCTGCAGAAGTCGTAGCACAAATAACTCGCTTCAGCACTTCATTTGGCTACAAGCTCCTTTGGAGCTGGCTCCAGTCTGGCTCTTAATGAGCTGAGAAGACTTGAGGTCTTCTGCACCCAGGCTTAACATTCACCAGAAATTCAGCTTTTTTTTTTTTTGCTGTGCTTCATATGAGGGAAGCAGAGACATGACCGAGGCAAGAAGCTGAATTCCTCCCCAGGGAGATTGTCTGCAATGGTGGAGAGCCTGCAGGACCTCATCCTGGGGACGGGAATGGAATGCTGCTGTGACTGAGATCCGAGGGGCAATGGGGACAGCTGGAGCCCATCTCCTTCCACCTGGCGTGGATGCGATGTCTCAAGTTCTTAATGTTGGCCCATGGGCTGTGATGAGGTTACTGCAATACTGACTCACTTGGCAGATGGACACAACCCATGAGTCAGCCTGAATCACATCCGCTGCATCTCGGGGTGCATTGCTGCTCTTGAAGCCTTTGATGTGAGGTGTATGTCTGATTCCTTGGAAACTGCTTCCCTTAATTAAATCAAAGGAAAAGCATCATTGGAGCTCAAAGACCCAATTAGCAGGAAAAGCAAACTCCAGCTCTGAGGATTTAAACTCATTTCTGGCAGGACACGCTGAGCTCTGCTTTGTCAGCCAGGAGTTTCCAAAGGGCACTGACTGTTGCAAATGGCATGATGATGCTGATCACAGAAATTGCCCAACTCCACAAGATATTTGAAGGAGAGATGGGCAGAGAAGCCCAGGTGCTGCAGGGCAGCAGCTCAGTGGGGCAAGGACTGGAGGGGCTGAGTGCTGCTCCTGAGTGTGTGCTCATTGATGAGCACAAGCAAAAGGAAAGATCCTCCTCCTCCAGATCCTGGACCTACTAAATCCCCTTCCATCAGTTTTGGTGCATGACCTGGTGAACCCAGAGAGGTTCTTTCATTGCTCCTGTCACAACAAATGGGCAAACAAAAGTTGAACCAATATAAAGAAAAGTGTTTGCTGAGAAAGAGAAGTGGAACAATTTGCTGCCAGTAAGCAAAAGAAAACAAAACCAAATGGGCTGAAGCTTTGCTGGAGAGCAGAAAAACAGCCCTCTGCATTCCTGCCAGCAGAACAGAGGTGTTTGGGGTGAGCCATGTGGGTTGTGTGCTGTCCCCAGTGCCTGCAGGGATCGCTCCCCATGGGCGCATCTGTGGGGCTGTGCAAACGAGGGCAGGGTGCTCGAGTTTGCAGCCCTCATAAACACACACATGTTATTTCCTTCTCTGCTCAGCTCCCTTCCATTGCCACCAGTTAAACATGCTAACCAAGGGTGCTGCAGGTGGGTTTGCTGTGGATGTGGAATCTCAGAGGGCCTTGGGGCTGCGAGGGGCTCTACCTGCTGTTGCTATTGGCTTGTAATGAAGCTGATATCTTGATGGTTGGATGTAGGTGCTGTCACCTACCTGAGGACAAGTGCACGTGGTTTGGCTGCAGAAATCTTTATAAGTATACGTGGAGTTATGGAATCACTTTAAAAAAACTTTTTTTATTTTTAATTTATTAAATATTTGCAAACTTTCCTGCTGTCCAATCTATTGCAGTGCAGTTGCAGTGCTGCAAGTTTGGCCTTTCCTGGGTTGAAAGGACCGGGTGCATTGCACAGGATCCCATGTGTTTGTGGTTGTTGAGTTCAGCATTTTGGTGTGTGCTTTTGGAGGAGTGATTCATGTGTTTTTGCTCAGGGCTAACTCCATTCCAGCTCAGAGCAGGCCAGCAGCGATATGGGCTTCGTTCTGTGACTTCCACTTAGCTAATCCAAACCCAGGACTAAGGGTGGCTCAGGGCTGGCTTCTAATTTACCTTAAATGAAATGGTCTAAAACTGAAGCCGAGGGCTTTGTGGGAATATAGACCTCCTTTTAAACCGCTCTTACTCCATCATTTATCTTCTTCTTGCCAAAAGAATGAGAAATATTTATTTTTTTCTTTAAATGAGTGTCAAATACCAGAGAACCGCTGGTGAAACACTGGAATTGCAGAGGGGGTTTTGGATTTCCCTTTGATCCCTTACACTTCCCTATGCCAGCAGGGATGCTCTGTCAGCAGCAACTTCTAAAGGGTGCCCAGGGCTCAGATAAGAGATGTTGGTGCTCAAGGAAGAGCTCTGATCTGTCCTGGGGGCACAAACAAGCCCTTGGGGTGGGATCCCAAGGAGAGTGGTGACTTCAGCCCAATTCAGTGGCAGGGAATCCCCTCACTGCAGGCTCCTGTGTTTGGGGGAGCAGCACTCCCTGCAGCAGGGAGCACCAATGGCACAGCGCGTTTCTGAGCATCTGTGTGCGTGAACTGAACATCTGGGAAAGGTTAGGGTCAAGCATATAAATGGGGGAACACAGCACATTTCATTAAAATACTCAATCTGTGACGTCAATTGAACCGATTGAGCCCTTCTGCATTGCAGTCAGGGAACCATTAACTTTATCCAGTGGAGAATGTTTATATGGAAAATATGAGGCCAGGAAGTTTCTCTTGATTGTGACATGAAGGCTATCAAAGTAGCTTGTGCTTTTTGTGTTTTTTTTTTTTTTTAATATATATATATGTGCTGCTTTTCCACCCTGTTGCTGTAACAGCGGCCACGTCCCCGCTCCTTGAGGTGCCATTTGCCCCCTCTTTGCATCCTTGGGTGCTGCTGGGTTGCTCTGAGTTCTCCCATTTCACAGGCAGCTTCCTACAAGCCGTGCACAGGCTGGCTGTGCTCCAAAATACACTTGGAAGAATTAGGTTAGGTTTAGGCGTGCAATAGAAAATAGCTTCCATGGGAACAAAACTTCTACTCTTGCAGTTCTTCAAAAAAATGAAGACAGCATGTGCAAAGAACAGCCCCAAATATCAGAGGATGGGTGTACGATGCTCCAGTGTGCCCAGAGAGCATTTTCTGCTCTTCTGAGAGAAGCATTTGAGGGCACTGAACTCTTGCAGTGTGGGTCCCTCCATTTGAGCATCGCTCTCCTCTTTGCCATTCCCACCCAGCTCTTTGTTTTCTTACCATCTGTCTACAAGAAGGGAGTTTCATCTCATGTTTTAAATCCTGGGTGTGTATTTCTGTCGTATATTTTCCTGAACTGCTCTTATCTTCAAGGGATGGCCCAACCTCTCTCCCCATCACTTCAGCAGTGTTTGTTGTGGGTGAGCTCAGCCTGGGGCTCCTTGCAGAAAGGCCTCGGAGTGAACCCTTCCTCTTTGGGAAGGGGCTCTCTGCAGGTGGGCTTCTACTTTCTAAACTTGAAAGAGACTTTGTTTAACTTCTGAGCAAGCCCTTTGCTTTTGGTGACCTGCTCTCAGGCACACAGACCAGCTGGGAAAACAAGAGAGCCATCAAAGCTTTGGTGTCTGCTGAAGACATGGCAGAAACTATGAGAAAAATGAGTTCCTTGCTGTGCAGCTGGGTGGTCCAATAGAGCCTGCATGTCGGGCCAGGTCCTGTGAAACTTACCTCTGAGCACCTGTGCCTCCCTGGCAAAATCAGACATCTCATCTACCTCAACTTTCTGTTCCAAGGCTTCCAAAGTCCACACGCTGCTGCTTTAAAACTGCACTTTGTGAAGCAGCAGGATGGGGATGGCTGCTGGCGGCCACCTGGGCTGTGGGGATTGTGGCACCTGAAGAAGTTTGCATCTTGGATCTGCCCAGGGTCCTTCAGCTGGCCTGTGTGAGCAGCTCGCCCTGCTGTGAAGCTCAGGCAGCAGTTTGCTGAGGCAGAGCACGAAGCTGCTTTTCAAAGCCGTGTGTGTGAGGCTCTAGAGGTCACAATGCAGGATGGGTCAGCCAGTGTGCTGTTTAAAAAGCATTACAATATTCAAAATGAAAACACGTCTTTTTTTCCTCCTTTGAATCACGGCAATCAACTGAAGTGCTTCCAGACCAACCGTTTGAAACTGGATATTTAATTTCTTTTGTGTCGTTTAGCACTGGGTCTCCGTGTTGTTGGAACAACAAGAAAAAGAGGCCAATCCTTACAAGGTCAGAACGGTTTGCCAAGCTTAAGAATCTCATTTTGTACTTTAATTGGCTGACCTGTCAGAATAAGAATGAAAGCCCCACTTGGCTGCACTCTGCTTCTTGAGGTGTTGCTCAGCACAGGGCAGTGCCACGGTGAGGTGCAGGACTGCCATCATTTGTGTCCTATTGATGCACAGAAGTGTTACTGTGACATTTTTAGGGAGAAGCAACTTGAGGTATCAGTGCAAAGCTCAACCAGAACTATGGCCATTAGACTTGTTTTTTGTTTTCTAAACAAATCTTGTGTAAATCTTTAAGCAGTGCCTGATTTCAAAACAGAGCTGTCCTTGGGCAGAAGTTCACACAAATGGATCCAGAGTTTCCTTGGGGAAAGGCAGCTGTGCTCTGCTCTGCAGTGCTGGGGAGGCTCAGGACAAGTTTTCATTTCTTGTTGTGCTTGTGAACATTTTCATGGTCTCCTTTGCACAACCCTGACTTCCACCTCTGCCCAGGGCTCTTTGCTCAGTGGAAAGAGATGTTTGATGTGAGTTCAGCTGAGTTTTTGGGTGGGAGAGCTGACGTGCATTGACAGGAACAGACTGAAGCCGGGATGTTGTGAAATAATGGTAACGAGCTTTGATGAATGACATCAAAACTTGACTGAAGCAAAGCCTAATGCGATATACAGAGAGCCAGAAGACAGATAGGAACCATGGAGGAAGCTGAGGAGGAACAATGCAGCTGTGATAAGATAGCGTCTGGGAGAAAACAATGCAAAAGTGACTGGGGCAGCAGAAAACCATGCCTGGTGCCAAGAAAGAAAGCAGTGTGGTAGCACCGATGGCCATATATCGATGGTCTGAAGAAGAGGGAGAGCCCAAAGGTTGGGAGAAAGGCTAGAAGGAGACCAGAGGCCCAGACCTCCCAGCAGAGGGACGTGGTTCCCTTGTTGCTGAAGATGGAAAGGCCACTTGCTTTGGACCGCTTTTATCCAAGGGGATACAAAATAAAAACATGGGTGTGGAAGAAGCAGAGAGAGGAAAAAAAATATCCTGATGGTAAATGGAGTGGAAGTGGGCGAGGCAAGGGAACGGGATTCAGATCGGGCTGACAGTGGTTATTTATTGCTGTTTGTATCCCCATATCTTACATCTCAAGAGGAAGGCGAAGGCTTTGTCCGCCAGGGCTGTTATCTGCTGAGGGCGGCTGGCAGCAGCCGGGTTCCCATGGCTGTGTCCCTTTGGTGGAGGTGATGCTGGGCTGACCCTGTGCTGGCTTTGAGGTGGGTGATGGGAACGTGGGGTGTTCAGGTAGCAATGGGCTGCTGTCGTGCTGATGTGTCATGGGAAGTCATTCAGAGAGGTTTGCAGTGAAGGAGAGATGATGCTGAGGAGTTTTGAACGTGGTGGGGTGGCACAGTCCAAGGAGGCCATCTCTGCTCAGCAGAACGTGTCAGCACATACATAGCTGTAGGAATCTAGCAAACTGAAGCCTTGACACAGGGCTGTGCATAACCCTCTTCTCTTTTCCTGAATTAAACTCACCCCATAACACTCTGCTAACATGGAATCAGGGACAGCAAAGCCAATCTTGCTCTAATTTTCGTATTTGTTCCCAGAGGTTACTTGGCAAAATTGTACTCTGTGTACTTCTACAGAAGAAATCTAGGATGTAATTATTTGAATAGAGAGCTATAAGTGATAAAAATCTGTTTGTACCACAATATCTCCAGCCAAATGATTGACGTACATGCTCCCGTCCTTCCACTGATGTAACTTTTCAATTTCCTGTTGTCTAAGCTTGATTTATTTCTCCATTTATTTGGGTTTTGCAAAGGAGGAAAGCTGCTTTAGTAAACCTCATGGTTTTCTCTGGTTGCACACTGGCTGCATCACACAGAGCTCTGCAAGACCTTCTTGGAAAGATGTTACCAAGTTATTTTTTAGAGAACCTTTCCTCTTCTCATCACTCAGCTGTTCTCTTCCTCGCCCACCAGGGCACTCTGCAAGGCAGTGGTCAGGAGGCAGAGTTTGCAGCCATTGATTTTGAAGAGCAGCTTCAGCAGGGGCTGCTTGTGACCACAGTGACTTGTGCCTATCCTGCCTGCAAACCACTACCAATTCCCAGCTGGTAGAAGTCCTCTGGTTCCTTTGGAAATCAGCTACGTGTTGCTGGTTGTCCCAGGGTAGCGGAGTCTTAAAAGCAAATCAAGAGAAAGCAGATTGAATTCAGAAGCAAAAACTGATTTATTGCCTGCAGATTTGTAATGTGATCGTTCCAACATGGCCCTGGAATAGTGATGTACTTCTTATAGCTCACCCCATGGAGGTTTATGTGAGGCGCACAAAAAGAGAGGTAAATACCCACGTCGCCCTTTGGAAAGATGTGTAGGTTTTGCCCCAGACCAGCTGGGGGCTGCTCAGCAGCACTTTCCCCAAAGGCAAGGGGTGCACAGCACTGCTGAGAGTTGGAGCCTTCTGCTCTGGCAGCACAGCCAACAGCCCCAGTTCAGCTGAACACACGTGCTGGAGCTGAACACCGTGCCCTGAAATCCATCTCTGGACCATCCTGCTAAGCACACGAGCAGTGCTGGGGACGTGAGAGAAGCGAGTCTTTGGCTGAAGTGTATGGCACGAAGGGGGAGCGTTGCTCAGGGTGGGATTTGCTTCATGCAGCATCGAGCAGAGCAGGGCTGATGCCGGCAGAGCCTGGCAGCGGGAGCTGGGGCGGGGGGCACCGGGCCCTACGCGGGGCGGCTGATGGGGGCTGGGCAGGGGTAGATTGCTGGGCTGCATCTGCCACCTCCCGGCGGATCGTGCTGCTGAGATCCAACCCCTCCAGCTGAGACCTCTCTGCTAAATCGATTTGCAGGTGAAGGAAATTAGATTGAAGTCAGCGTGACGGCCTAGTGAGTGTAGGGTGGTTGTGAGTTGCTTTTGGTGACAGTGAAGCTTTTAGGGATGGAGCTGAGGAAAAGCAGGCAGTAGCTCTGAGCAACACTTAGCACAGTAAGACTGAAATCCTTGTTTTGAGCTTCTGGCTTCTACCAGCGCTGCTCGGGCTGTGCCTGGCCAGATGGGAGTCCAAAAGCAGAGCGCTTGGCTGGCAACGTGGAGACTTCGGGGTCCCCGGAGGAGAGCACAGCCCACGCGATGGAGCCGTTCTGTGCGTAGCAGCTATGGTGTGTTTTTCCTTCCTATCTTTCTCCTTGAATTTCTACTCCTCTACACCAAAAGGAGCATTATAGCGACCGTTTTCTAAAGCTGTAGAGACCAAATAGATTTACAAATCGCGTGCACAAAGCGGGCAATGCCTTGAACGCGCTACTTAAACGCTTCCTGAGAGAAAGAGCGTAGCGAAACCCAGCGGCTGGGTGCCGACACGGCGCGCGGTGCCCGGGGCTCTCAGCGCTCGCTCCGCGCGGTGCGCTGCCCCCTGGCGGCAGCGGCAGCGACGCCGCTCCGGGGCTCAGCGGGTATGGGGAGCAGCAGCGCCCCCGTGCGGCCATCTGGCGGCACTGCGCGCAGCGGAACGCCCGTCGGGCTTTGCTTTGCTCCGGGGTTTGGGCTCCCGGAGTTGCCGGGTTTGGCTTCCCAGTGCGTTGTGCTTCTTTCCCCGCCGCCCTCAGCTCTCGCAGAACCCGAAGGCGTGGCCGCCGGCGTGAGGAGCCGATGAGTGCGAGCAGCTCGGGGCCTGCACGCTTCGGCTGTCCGTGTGCACGGCTGCTGGGATGCAGGAGGTCCCTCCATCCCGGTACCCCATCTCGGCCCATCTGTCGTTCTGCTCGAAACTAGCTGGGGCCACCGTCAGCCCCGCTCCCCACTGCCTTCAGGATTGAGGAGATTTATTTTCCGGGGTCTATTTTTAGCAATGACACCGCGGTTAAGCCAATCATCCCGGCGCTGACGGCTCCACACCGGGCGGCGCTTCTGAAGCTCACCGACGGGCGCTGCGCACAGCACGAGGCAGCGCCGCCTGTCCGGCCCTCACCGGGCGCACCGCCGTCCTTGGGGCTGTGCTGCATCTCAGCCTCGGGAGCTGCACTACGGGCTCTGCCAGCCCAAGTGCTCGTGGGGTCCCGTGGGCTCCTTTTCCCAAGGCTTATCACGTTCATATCTGTTCTCTGATCTCAGAGTTCTTTGCTGTTTTTGTGATAACCTCTGCTTCTCCATGGAGTGTGAAGTTACACCGGTGCTACTTGGTGTCACCAAGTGTTCATCCTTACCGTGTAGGCTTCTCTCTAAGCGTGTCTCCTGCAATGTCTGGTTTGTGCTTATTTCTTCTGGATGCAGGTCTGCACAGAGTTAGCAGGGCTGTTGGACAGCCTGTGGAGCTGCTGTGGAGCTGCTGTGTCCGGGGCTGCAGCAGCCGCGTGGCCCCATGACATATTTCTTACTCACAGCTTAGACGCCCCGGATCCGATTCCCGCTGACATGTAAAGCCCTTTTCCACAGCTCCAGCAGTGCTAAGACGGTGGCAGCCTAATCCCTTCCTAAAGCCCTCCTGTGCTGTAATGCTGATCAAAACCTTCAGGTTCTGTGTGGAAGAGGTGAGCATGCTGACGTGGGGTCTGGGTGCTCAGCAGCATCGCCTGCCGCCCTTCCCCACAGCCTTCCTGCTGCCGTGTGCTGTGTTGTGGAGGAGGGATTGGGCTTCCATAGCACAAGGCAGGGCAAAAAGTTGTTGGAATCAGAATCGGGCCAATTAGACTTTGAGAACGGTTACCTTGCAAATGGCTTTTTCCCCTCATTTATCTCTGTACTCATTTACCAGTGAACAGTGTGGTTTTATCCAGCCTACTGCCACAGTGAGCACATCTGGAGTCCAAACCCACCTTTAGGGGTGTCCTACAAAACGCCCTTTGAGGAGACCCAGTTTGGTGCCCACCTGTGGAAAGAGAGTCCCTGAATAATGGAGATGTTTTGCTGTCAATATAGCATTCAAATTTAGCTTCTGCCGCTGTAGGCAACGCGGCATTAAACGAAGGAGCTTAAGTTATTAAACTGAGCTGCTTTAATCATCCAGTTCGGGGAAATCCATTGCTACAGGAGACCTGAGGATTAATGTATTTTTACCGCAAAGCCAATACATCTATTCTGATCAGTTAGCGGTCACTCACTTGTGCATATGAAACTTCACTGTCCGGGTTTGCACTCCATAGTATGGGATCAAATGGAGTTTTATTTGGAGATTGACCCTGTTACCTTGAATCTCATCATTCTGGTAGCTAGCTACGTGATTTTGCTCCTGGTTTTCCTGATCTCCTGTGTGCTCTACGACTGCAGGGGGAAGGATCCCAGCAAGGAGTATGCTCCCGAGGTCCCAGCCAGCAGCCAGCCCCCCATCCGGCTGGTGGTGATGCAGCAGGGCACCCCCGGCACCCGCTGGGCAAAAGGGCTCGTCTCTGCCTACGAAACCTCCCCCGACCTGCAGGGGAAAAGGACTACTGTGGTGTGAGGGCCTCGTGCTCTGCCGACCCGTCTGCCTCAGCACCTCTGTTTACTCTCCGTTTGCAAAAGGATAACGAGTTCATGAGGTAAGCTGAGATGCCGATTTATTTGTTATGTGGCTGCAGTTATTGTGTTATTGAGAAGAGCACGGCACAGTTTGCACGGGGCTGGGACCTGTGCTGCACCCCAGCCGTGCAGGTGACAAACTGGGGGTTGGTGGTGTGATGCTCTGCCACGTACTGTGCTGAAACAACAATGCTGAATGCCTTCTTCTGTTTGTTCAGCACCAAAAAAGGGCAATTAACTGCAAGTTCCAGCTGCTTTTGGCAAAACTTGGCAGCAATTGAGCCTTCTCAGTGGTAAGGGATCCCTGTGATTCTGTGATTGTGTGCTCATGGCTGTTTTGTTTGTTGGTGTGAGACGCTGTATGAAATGCCACAATGAGGGCAGAAAGGTCCACAGTTCGCTGTCAAAGGTCATGGAAATAATGCAGTATCTGACACTGTGTGCTTATGTAATTCTGCAGACACAGAGACTTGCAAGGCTATATTAATAAATACTTCAGATAGCAGAAATCTTCCAGATGCATAATTTCCTCTGACAGAAAATGCCAGGTGTACACCAACCAAAAATTCTTGGCTCCCTGGATGTCAGTGGCAAAACTGCTAATTTTGGTGTGGTTATGTTTTCTTGATGAAGAAGCATCAGGTGGGGAGAAAGGGACCTGTGAGCAGGGGAGCTGCTTCAGGAGCAGTGTTGATGCTAAGGGGACTTACTGCTTGTGACAGGGCTGATGGACTCTGCCCTGCAATGCTGAGCTCGAAGCAACAAATGACACTTCCCTCCTGATAGTTTTTATGTGCAGTTGGCAAAATCCCTTTCCAGATGAGGCACTAAAGTGCATCAGGACTTTGCCATCCCAATGGCAGGGGCTGGAATGGGTTTCTTAAAGCTATAGCAGAACAGCGTTGGTGTACTTGAAGCAGCAAGAGCATTTGGTACAATGGGGAATTGCAAGTGATCACTGTGAGTGGAGGTCTCTGCTGCTGCACGTGGCTTGTTTCTGGAGGAGGGTTATTGTGGGCAGATGGGCACTTACAGCTGAGCTTGCAGGAAAGGCTCTTCTTCAGCTGGCTTTAGCGCCCTTCTAAAGTCATGTATGACTGCTGCTGCATTACAAACTGCAAAGCCGATCCCACAAGCTGCCTTTGTTCTTCCTGCATGGCAAAGCACTCAGCTGTGCTCCTGCTCCGGCCCAGTGGCTGTGCTCTGCACAGGGCCAGACTCCCCGTGCTGCCTTTGCCCTGCTGCGAAGGGCGCGAGTGGAGAAGCGTGTCCAGGGGGGGGTTAGGGCTGCTGTGAGGCTGCACGCTGGAGAATGCGTGCCAGGAGATGCTCAGGATGAAGGCATTGGGCTCCTGGGGCAGCAGGGAGGGTCTGGCTATGGCAGCAAGTCGCTCCTTTGCAATGCAGGGTTAGGAAGCTGAATGGACTGCCTGTAAATCACCCTGCCATTCATCGTGGAGAACCATCCCATGTTACCAAGGAAAAGCATACTAAGAATACAAAAATGGGAAAATCAGAGCTGCTGCCATCCCCAGCTTCCCATTCCAGCTCCTCTTTCTGCCTTGCATGCTGGTCTCCTTGGAGACGCTGCTTGTCCCTTTTCTCACAACAAGCTGTTTGGCATTAACCTTCCCAGGAGGCAGCCCCCAGCCTGGAGGAGGGCTCCAGGGGCAGATCCATGCCTGGCAGCACCAGAACCCACTCCCCACTGCTGCTCCCCACAACTGTGGGTGCTCTGTGTGCACAAACCCTGCCCCAGTTTCTCCATCTGAGAATGTCAGCAGTAACTGTTACACAGCTGGGGTGTCAGGTTGAGTTAATTAATATTTATGAAGGAACTTTAGATCCTTCCGTGGACAGTGCTATGGAGCTATTGTTAATTATGAATTAGTCTGATTAAGTATCTGTGTCTGTTCTGGAGCACACAGATACAGCCACGTTCCTGAAGAACCCACATTTCACACTCCTTCAAGTACCAAAGGATCACGGGACAGATCTTCCTTACCCCAAAAACACACCTCACTGTTGTTGAGTTTGGTCTGAGCAAGGAATACAGGCTTAGCATCTGCTCCAATGCAGATGTGATTGCACCAGAAAAAAGTAATTTGACAATAAGCATTATTTTGCTTGCTGAAACAATGTGTGTAACCTGGCAGAAAACCTCATTAATTCATCGAAGCTCTGTTTACAGCTGATGGAGAGAGGCAGCTTGTAGGGACATGCCATCAAGTCTTCTTTGGTGCAGACAGGACTCTGTAAAAGCTGCATTTTTATTTATATACCTCTGCAGAATAGAAAATCGGGGCAGCTCTTGTAAAGCCAAGTGTTTGGTCCCTGGAGTATTGAATAGAAGGCAAATGTCTGGCATCAGGAGGCTGGGTGTTTGTTTTGGGAAGCAGAGCTGGCTGTGCTCCCAGCACTGACTCTGAACAGCTGAGGAAGAGGCTGGCTGGGAAGAGTTCTGTTGTGACGCAGGCGGGGGAAAGCCAGGAAATTCAAAGCCGGGGCAGAGACTGCTACCTTAACTTGTTCTGGCACACAGAAAATAATTGGGAAGTGTTAACACCACGTCCTTGGGCCGTGTCTTTACGAACCGTGCTGGCGGTGTGCTGCTTGGCAGGGCCACAGCTCCACCAGCTCTGTGCAATGGGGTCAGGGAGCTGCTTGGATGGGAGCTTCCAGCCAGCACTGAGGACGCAGCTCAGCACTGCTGAGCCTGTTTGTGTGGCTGTCTGGGCAAGGTTGGTGACCTGAGAGGACACGAGCACATCTGCTGTTATCCCTACCATGCTGGAGGAGGAACAAAGGGATCCTTTTCCTTTCTCTCTAGCTAACTTTGTCTCACCAGCTTTGCAACATAACCCGTCCCTGGGGTTCTTTTCCCTTGGGATTTTTTGTTCTCAGCGTTACAGACATCCAGCTGCTTCTTTGGGTAGCAGTTAACTGTTGTTAGGAGGGTGCAAGGTGTTATTATTGCTGGACTCACCTCTCCCTGTTTTGCCAGATGAAAATGCTTTGCCCAGTCCCTCTGCTGAAGGTGAAGACATTGTTCTATTTCACTGCCTACTTGATCCTAAATGTTGGTGTGCACTGGGAGGGAGCATCCCCCAGCTGGATGCATCACATCTGGGATGGTGGACAGCAGATTTTGCAGCAAGAGGGCAAAAACAGGCAACGGCATCAGAGGGACTGAAGCATTCCTGCCTGGGTGTGCATCCCTCGGGAGCAGAGCAGCCATGGCATAGGGCCTCAGCTTCCTGTATTGCTGAAGTAGAACAGCTGCCTGTGAGGAGGCAGGAACCAGGGAGGCCAGGTGGCTGCTGATTTTCAGTGCAGAAGGCCAGGCGTGATTGCTGGATGGAAAGGATGCAGGAAAATGATGAAAGCCGGGCTGTGCCCTCAGTGCAGCTCTGTGTCCGTACACTTTGCAAAATCTTGTTCTTATTTATGGTAAACCAGGCCCAGCTCTACTCAGTGCTGCCCGGTGGGTGTCCTGCTCAGTGCTGGGAGCATTGTCTTGCAGCTGGCCAAATTTTTCATCCTCTATTTCAGCACTACCCTGACAGATTGGCTCTACACCTGCAGGGCTCAGTTTTGCTGTCTTAGCAGATAAAGCCCTGCCAGCCTGGTTGCATCCAGCTTGGGTGTACAGAAGAACCCAACAGAGGGCAGTGGGGGTTCAGATAAGCTCTGAGTTCAAAGGGACACGTTGGGCTTAATCTGGCAGCATCCAGGGTGAGCAGAGCTCTACACACAGAGCTGCAGGAGCAGCACAGGCTCTTCCAAGTATTCCAGTGATCTGGCACTGTTGTGACAAATAAATTCCTTAAAATGACAGAAAGCAATGAAATGGGGTGGTCAGCACTAAGAGTGACTTTCAGCAGTCTTGCATTTGAAGGGAAGTCAGAAAATGCTGTAACGTTTTACTGTGGATTTAAAATTTTGAAACAGTTGTAGTACATTTCTCCAAATAAAAGATAGTGTGGAAAGAAAAGCAACTTCACCAACTTCTTTGGCTGTTGTACCCATTTTAGTTGATATAATGCATGTATACACCTACATTCCCTACATTCTCAGAGTTGTACGAGCACATAATTACAGGTTGTTATATAAAGATTGCAGGTGTTTCTGTTTTAACTCAGTGTCATGGTATCTTGAATTTAACTCTGAGTCCCTTCAGCTTGATTTCTATCCTTCCCCCCTTCCTTGGGATTGCCTTCTTTCTTCTTCCCAGAAGCTCAGTGTGACAGGGCAGATGTCCTGACAGCTGTGTGAAGCAATTGCCATCCTGAGCACCGTCCTCCAAAAAAGCACATTCTGGAATCCAGAGCCCCATGTTTGAGCCCTGGTTTCAGGTCCAACATATCCCCTCCGGCTGGTTTTCATGCTCAGTGTTGCTCCTTGTTCCACATGACTCCAGCTAGCAAATTGTTAAAAGACAGTTTTTGGGTCTTCAGAGCCGCCTGTGGGTTTGAGGACAGCTTTGCTGAGCAGGGAAGGCAGTGAAGGTTAGGAGCACCCTGAGGCAGCACTGGCTCTGTGTTCTGCTTCAGAGTCTCAAGCAGTTGTTTTTCCTACTTATTAGGTGTGAGGTTGGACCGGACAGTGTTTTTTCAAAGCTAAGGGAATGAACAAAATTAAGTATTTGTTTCAATTGGGATTTGTCTAATCCCTCTTCTTCTGACATCTGTTCAGGAAGCACAGAATATGAAGTGGCAAGCAGCAGCCTTTAACTTGAGCCCCCCTGAGAGACCGATGTGCCCTTTAGCAGAGATGGCAGTGCCTTCCCAAGGCGTTCATGCATTACTTAGGGCTTGGTGCAATAACAAAAACATCTGCTTTGTTTGTTGGAAGACTTCAGTTCTTGGCAAGCGCTTTGTTCTCTGGGCGGTTCTGTGCCCTCAGCGGGCTGTCAGCCCTGGTGCAAAGGGGATGTGTGACACAGGGCCTGGGCTGTGCCCTGCTGAGCTGAGCTGCTGCTGCTGACAGCCTGCACGGCGACCTACGCGTGGCAGGAGGCAGGCTTGTACACAAGCTGTAAGTCATCAGGTCTCTGCTACTGCCCTTTGCATGTGAGGTAATAGCAGCCCTACTTTCTTTCAGTAGTGCACTAATTTGTAGTTTGACAGAGGCTTAATGAAACTCCACCGTTCTTCTGGCTGGAATTTGAGAACTGGCGTGAAGAAGTCCTTCCTTGACCTTTCCCTCTTGGCCCCTCCTGGAAATTAGTGCCTTCATTTTAATGAGCTCAGAGAACTGGGGAGTTGGAAGAAAAAAAGTCAGCTTCAAAAATACCTCACCTCCTCTGGAGAGTGTGTCAGGACACGTTTTAGATACAAAGCTCTCACCTGACTGGGCTTGTGCTCTCCTGATGCCTTCTTCAGCCAAGCTGCCTCTTGGCCCAGCCTCTGCTGTATGACGCACAGCCACGTGTGCTGTACATGAGCTATATTGCAGCATTCAGACCAGATCTCCAGCTGTTGTAAATCACCCTGGCCTTTGCTCCTCTCTCTATCACTTCTGCAGTTAAATCTAGATGGCAAACTGTGGGCCACCTATCAGTGCACATAGACGTACATCCCTGCAAGGCTTCCAGGAGCTGACAACATGCTCATATGGCCAAAAAGATGCTGCTGCCTGGCTGCAAAGCAAGAAGCAGCCTCAGGTTTTCAAACCAGGCTCCTTCTATGTGAGTGACGCATTGATGTCAAGGGGGTGCAGAGGTGCAGCAGCTCAGGGTGCTGAGGCTCAGAGAAGGAGCAGGGCTGGGGTTCTCCTTGTGTGGGAGTTCAGGTTCTGGAGGTGGTGTGAGTGTGGCCGTGTGGGCTCTGTGACTTAGGAAATACAGCCTGAACTAGACACTGGAGTTTGTACAGCTTTGGACATTGTGTAAATAATGGTCTTTTGTAGTAACACGCACGCTATCTTGTGTACACATTTATTTAGCAGCAAGGCAGAAAGATTGGAAGAGAACCATGTTTGCAAAGGGTTGTAATGGCAAACGTTTTCTTCTTGTGCTGATGTTGGGCAGCACATAATATAAGCTGATATATAATTGAAAATCTGTAGGAAAGGCAATTTATTCTATCAACAGCAAATAGAGATACAAAACGGGCTGGCTCTATATGTTTATTTGCAGATTTTATTAGCAAAAATAGATGGTGAAGTGAACAAAGTATAAACAGAGCTTACTCCTTTGGTGCTTCCTGAGGTCCCAGCACAAGGAAAGTGATGACGATTGCCTTGGCCATGCCTGATGTCAGCCTGCTGCAGCTGGCAGGCTCTGAGGGGTGTATGGTTTTCAAAGCAGGATGGTTAATGGATGTCAGCTTTGCCACCACTAAGTGAGGAAAGCAGCTGTGCTTTGTACAGTCAGGTAGCAGCACGGTCATCCCTGAGTGCAAATACTGCGTTACGCTCACCTGGCTGTGGCGCAGTAAAAATGATACATGCCTCATCTCCTCAGGGACTTCACAGCCAGGGAGGTGAGGCCCATTAATTAATTCCCCTGCCGTCACAACAAACCCTTCTGGCAGAGGACAAAGCTGCGGCTCAGGGCTGGCCTTGGAGCTGCAGCCATGGGGCTGTGTGAGGTCAGGGCTGGGCTGGGCTGAGCTGGCAGCCGTCCTGCAGGGCTGTGCAGCCATGGCTCTGCGCTGTGCCCCTGAGGGCAGGAAAGGGCAGCCTCTGCCCTCAACCATGTGAGCATCCAAGGAGGGATGGCTGCCATTCCATTGTTCCCTCCAAGCTGGGACCTCATTTCTGCGTGCAAAAGAGCCCAGTTGGTGCAGACACGCTGTAGCCCATGTGGTGGCATGCTCTTTTTTGGCAGCTTGATGCACTGTGAGCAGGGAGCCTGGTTCCACAGAGCTCTGGGCAGCAGATAGCTGGGCTGCCGGGCAGGTCGTGGAGTTCCCATTCCTGGAGGTGTTTGAGGAGTGTGGACGTGGCACGAGGGATGTGGTTTAGTGGTGGGCCTTGGTAGCTCACTTTGGGGGTTGGACTGTGGTGCAGAGACTGAAGGGCCGATGGGCAGAGCTGGTGCCCCCAAGTGCTGCTTTCCATCTCCCCTCTGTCAAGCCCAAGCTGCAGGTGGCACGAGCTGACTGATGCAGATGCCCTGAGCAGTTTGGTTTAGTTTTTTACTTTTCAGCTTACAAGAAAAGCTGGTTTGGGGCAATAAAGCTGCCCAATTAAGCAGCCAGGAAGGTATGCTGAGTCACAGCTATGGAGTGGCTGTGGGTCATTCCCTGCCAGCTTGGTCCTGCTGTGCCACAGCTGGGTTCAGTGTGCAGCTGCTCTCCAAATCAGGCATGCTCATCACCTGCAGCAAAACTTAGCAGAGAGCTGTTTGGCAGCCTGTTATTGCTGGGGGGAGGGTTATACGAATGGGATTTGTGAAGGCTGTCCTACAAATATTTGTTCTCTGCTCCTTAGCAGCACAGGGATACCTAAAACAACATCTCCTTTTAAGGTCTCATTCTTGTTACACAAGCCTTGATCCAATTCTCTTGCTGTTAAAGACCTCTAGCTCTTTTGGCTTGGTTGTGTAACAGGCGGCTCAGCTAGCTTTGCATAGCACTGGGTAGAGGCAAGAGCCTAAAGGTCACCTTTAGATCCCCAGCCACAAGTACAGCTGTGTTTGTACCCAATTATCTCAAGCACCCATCAGCATGCCATGAGCATCCGAGCAACAACACATCCTGTGCCCAAGTTAGGTTAGGACTGCTCTGCTCTCCCAGGATGAGATGGGATTGTCAAGAAGGCTTTTCGTGAAACCTCCCAGTTTGGATGAAATCTCAGGCCACAGAATGAAAAGTAAAGAGCAAGTGAAATACTGAATAGCTGCTCCCAACAAGAACGTACTCTACCCAGTGTGTCATTTTTCCTGCTGGAAAAATGCAGTTTGATGATGGCATCACGTACTGTTCCATATTAGACATGTACAGAAGGAGCAGGTTAGAATGACTTTGATTCTGGTACTTCCTAATATTAAGGCATTTGATTTTTCAACTCTAGTGTGATACTTTTCTGCTGTAGGTGGAGAGATTTTGCGCTGCCACCGTGTTAGCTGGGATATGCCAAGGCTGTATCTGGTCCTGCAATTTGTAAAATTGATCCTGCTAAATGCAAACAGAAAGACAGAGGGTGGGGTGACCTCAGCTTGGAGGAATGGTATGAGCGCAGATTGGGAATTCCCAGGCTATGACCTGCCAGTTCTGCAGCCTGGCTGCTGGGGAAGTATGGAGAAAACATGTTTTGCAGCATGGCCTTCCTCCAAGGCTTTGCATTCCGTTCCTAAAAATGTGGCCTTGCAATTTTATGTCCACAAGCTGCAGATAAAAAAAGTTGTACGTCAAGTGCAGCAGAACAAGGTAAGCTCTGGCAAGATTTGCCTCTCTTCACTTTGCTTAGAAGGAAGAGTTTCTGAAAGCTGTGCTGTGTGTGCAGTTACCCCCATTTCAGCTCTTCAGCAGGAGCATTGTCTGTTATTTCTTGATTTTGTTAAGCTAAATTATCTTCTCCTTGATGATGTTGCTATCAGACCTTGGAATATGGAGAATAAGAATGTGCAGTCTTGAAAAACAGCCTGAGGCATGCTGTGCCCTCCTGGGTGGCTGCTTGCCCACTGGCCATCAGGCACCCAACATCATCCCACCTCCTGGGGCTTCTTCCTATAGGGCAGAGGCTGCAGGCTCCTATGCTGCTGTTTCATGGCTGCACAGGGCAGTCGGACACCTGGTCAGGAGAGCTGGCTTCTGTTCATCTTGGCTTTCACTCCTGTGTTTGATTTTTCTAAAATACTGAGAAAAAAAAAAAAAATCATGCAGTTCAGGCAAACTAATCTTAAAAATCTGAAAATGAGAGAATATCCTATTGGAGTGAAGTTTCAACCATTTATCTACTGACAAGAAATCAATTTGTTTTCTTTTTCTAAATATGTTTAAAATCTCTAAGTGGTCCAAATGGGATATGGAAACCATTTCCTCTCAGATGACAAATGACAGGGTAAATTCCGCTCCCTCTGCTCTCTTTAGGTTTGACCTAGAGCTGATAGGAAACAATGAGAGTCTTTCCTTTAACTTAAATGGATTTTATGTCAGGCCCATTAAGTAACAGCTTATTTCACTTCATTGATTGTGATGTCAAAAATGAGATATTGAGAGTCATGATGGATGGCAGGCACATCTGCAGGGAAAAACACAATGGTGGGGAAAAAAGAAGGAGAATAAATGTTTTTGCACATAAATTCCATGAACGTTGATTAAAGACGCTCTGCTTTGCCTGAGGAAAAGGACCTAAAGGTAGGTCTGTTTTCTGGATTTGGGGTCAGTGTGAATGTTATCCATTTACTTCTGAGACACCAAAAATGAGTATATGTATAAAATATAAAAGAGAAGTCATTTGTTCTGCACGCATAATGCTTTGCTTTAAAAAAAGAAAAGAAAAAGGCTAACATCCCTGATCATCTCCTCTTCAGTCCAATTACTAAAAGCCAAAACAAACAAGATATTTGTTATTTCTAAACAGGCCCCAGATTCTGGGGCACAATGACTCACGCTTCACAAAGGAAACACTACAGAATCAATATTTGAAAGCAGGATGTTTCTTCACTTCATGAAATCCAAGTTCCTTGCCATCATCAGCTGATGACTCAGAGCTGTGCGTGGCTGTGGCAGGGCCAGACCTCCCCTCCTTCCCTGTCACTGTAATCTCCTCTCAGTCACACAGAGCATCTCCAGGCCTTGTGGTTTCTTCATCTAAGCACATAACATCTGTAAGGGGGAATGTTTCACTCCAAAAGAAAGTTTTCTTATCTCAGCCCTGCTAGAAAACATTGCTGGTTGAAGTACATGGGAGGCACATCAAGCATCCAAATGAAACTTTGCTGATCACAATAAGGAAAAAAATCTGTATTTTATAAATAGCCTCAACAACAATAGAAGAAACTGTGCTTTTACAATCAAGAATGTCATGTGATATAATTCTTAAAGCCTTTTATGTTCTTGGAAAAGATTAATATCAAATTAGACTTTATTTTTTTAGGTCTGTATTTTGAAATCTGTGCGATTTTACTACCTAAAACAGGACTGTCATCTGATGCACAGGCCAAATGACTGCAAAATAACAGTTTCTGGATTATTTTCCTGAAGACACAATTGAACTTCATTAGTCAAATAGATAATGAAATTATAATGTCATAATAATGTCTGTATCTTGTTTAGAAGCTTAATTCTCACTAGTTTGAAGTCCCTCCATCTGAGAACAACTGGCACATTTTCTCTTTGTATTTTGGTGTAAGTTTATATTTTCTGTTACATATTCCATTGTGTGGGTTTTTTTAATAGAAAATTCCAAAATTTTAAAGTTTTAATTCAGTCATTGCTTCCACAGGGATTCAATGGCTTAACAAATTATTTAAGTAACTGAGTAATTTTAAGACATTGCTCTATTCTGAGACTTTATAGCTACCCTAGTCATTTCCTACTGATTGACCTCATATTAAAGGTTCTCCCCAACCTACAGTACCTTTATATTGTTCCCCAACATAGATCCTGCAAAATCTTGAGGGTTTGTGGCCATGAAAAATACCCTTTTATCAGAAATACTGACAGAAAGAAACTGTCAGTAGATTTTCATTATCTAGCATAACCTAATCTACTACAAGGCACAGCCCTCTAACATCACTTGTTTTACTTGTGGTAAATCTTCTCTGATATTACTAAGTAACACTGTAATCTCATTTCAGGTTTAATGCTGGCAGCAAGAGGGCTGTGACATCAGGTAAATGTTTGTGCTTCAACATTATTTCTACCGTGTGCCAAGGAGCCAGTGTCACCCTGGAGATGTTGTCCAGGGCAGAACTAATTCTATTAGTGTTTGGAAAGCTATTTATAAGCTGCCTTCAGCAGGATGACCTTATTAATTAGGCTGGGGGAAGGCTGAGGGAGGGAGAGGTGCTTGTTTCTCAAGACCATTGACATGCATTTCGGTACAAGATTCTCCTCCTTCACAAAGATTGTCAGGAAAGGCAGCAATCTGAGCCAGTCTGCAGCAAGAAAAAAAGAGAGATGTTATGTGCTGTGCAGGAGCCTTGGCCCAAGGAGGCTGCACCACGCTGAGCCCCAGCGCAGGGTGTTCTGCAGCCACGTGTTCCCACACATGCCATGCCTCCCTGGGGAATATGAGTTGCTTTGCAGCACTACAGGGGTGTGCCTGAGCACAGGCCAAGGGCAGCATGCTGAGCTACTGAGTTTTGCCTTGGGCTCACTTGGGACCTGTTGTTGTCCTGGTCCTACAGGTTGTGTTACTGCAAAACCAATTTTTGTACTAGAAACTTGAAGAATAGGATTTTCTTCCAGAATTGTGTCAGTAAATTAGGTTTTACCAGCCAAGAAGGTCTTTTTCAGACTGCATTTCTACCATGTATGAAGCAGTCAGTGACAACCACGCTTCTTTCAGAATTTATTCTCTAAACTTGAGAAAGGGAAGGAGCTTTATCTTTAAAGCTTCTAAATCAAACCTCAGAGAAACCACCACCCTCCTCCATTAGCACAAAGACTCCCAAGAGAGGAAGTCCAGATTCTCAGATTTGTTACAAAGTAAGAAGAAAGCAAAAGATATTTTTCTCTTCCCTTGCCAGAAGTGCGTAGACTGGGAGTGGAGAGGAGTTGCACCTGTCAGACTCGTTTCCCATGCCTCATTAATGCCCCGCGCTGCTCGGCTCGCCTCTCTGCTGTGTTACATCGACTCAGAACTTCTCAAGCCACAGTGTGCCTCTCTGCTGCTCCGACAGAGCCCGTCACCACCAGCAGCCCCGAAAAGTAAGTACGTACCTGGGAACATTACTTAGCAATATCACTGGTAGATCCATTTGGTAGCACGGATTTATGCTTGTCTGTTATTTGTTCAACAAATCAAGAGGCTAGGTATTATGCAGGCTGATTATTATCTGTGCTAAATGGCTGTAAGAAACTCGGCTCTTGTGTGAGATGTTTAGCGAAACCTCCTGACAGAATCTGATTCACCACTGACATCTCATGTGGCCCTTAAAATTTCACCTTGGCTGGGTAAAAGCAAACTTCCAGCAAGTCTCACCTGTTGGATTGATAATTTGTGCAACCCAAGACGTTCTTGTAATAGAATGAAAACTGCAAATTTTGTAGCTACGGACCACATGTTTGTGTCCCTATTTGCATAATCCTATAGAAGCTGCCCAAGTTCTGATTCAGTAATGACACATGTTTCAGTGCCAATTTAATGCTCATAAAAGCGCTGGCTTAAACAATCCAGAAGAATGAACTTCTCTGTCCCTAGACAGTAGATAGTTCCCCCAGAGGCTCTGCAGGAGCTTCTGTATGGGTAAAATCTGACCTAGAAATAATAAGGGCAAACCACACAGCTCCTCTATTCATTGACTTCACTTCCGAGACTGTCAAGAACTGCCATTAGAACAGATTTGCTATGCAAACACCTTCTATTAGGTATCAAATAGGGATTGTAAAACCCATCTTACAAATACCTCACACACTGATAAGAACTAAATTCCTTTTGCTCAACGAGAAAACAAGTTACATTCCTTATTAACAAGCTCCTCGCCTCGTGGGGGCAGTTTACAACGCTGTTATCACTTCACTGCTTGCTCGCTCACCATGTGGAGGAAGATTTAGTAAAAGGGACCCGCGGCCGCGGGAGATCGGATTTAGTTTGACCGCCAGCCAAGTGACGGCGCTGATTCCTCCCGGCAGGCAGAGGCGGCAGCTCAGCTGGGTTAAAACTCCTGCGGCTCCCATCTGCCTCCGTCGTACCGCGCACGCTGCCGTGCCGGATGGTTGGTTTGCCTAACGGCGGTTCGCTCTGCTGTGCCTGCACTGTTGCTGTTGTCGAGGGCTGGAGCTGTTCGGATCCCATTGTAAACAAGATCTTAAATTACGACACACAAGCTCGAACAGAACTTAACATTCTCCTCAGCGATGCCCCGATTTGTCCCACATAGGCAATACCACGCTTACGGGAGCGTTCTCAGCACCGTTTCTTCACTGATGCAACACGACACGGTTCGGACAGCCGTGAGCAGACACGGACCCCCAGCGGCGTACAGCCGGGGCCGGGAACTGAGCCGCCGCTTTTCGGCAGCGTTGCAACCACGGCAGCACCCCGCTTCCCTCACGGAACGGCCCTTTCCGCTTCTGCGGTTCCAAGGATCGGCCCGTTCGCATCGCCGAACCCTCAGCCGCCGGCCGCTCCGGGTGAATCGCAGAGGCGCGGCGCCTGAGGTGCGGCTCCGCCCCGCCGCGGGCCGCCATGTCCCCCGCCGCGGTCCCGCCTCAGCCGGGCTCGGCGCTGGGGGCGGGCCGGGCGCTGGGGGCGGGCCGAGGCGCGCGCCGGGCGGGCTGCGGGGAGCGCGGAGGGCGGTTAAAGCGGCCGGCCGCCCGCCCGGCTCTCGCTCCTCTCCGACGGACGGCGTTGGCCGTCGCTCCGCGCCGCGGCGGCCCGCACGCCAATGAGGGCCCGGACTCCGGCCCTCGCCGCCTCAGGAGCCGCCCGCAGCCTCCCGTCCCGACCCCCCGCCCAGCGCCCGGCCGGGGCGGGCGGCCCGGACCCATGCGGCGGCTCCAGGAGCGGTTCCGGAGGTGAGGGACCCCCCGCTCCCCTACTCCCCCCCCCTCCGTCCCCGCGTTGTGGTGTCGGGGCAGCGCGGCTCCCGCGGTCGGCGTGGCGGCGGTGTGTTTTCCCCCTCCCGCTGGGTGAAGGGCCGCGCAGCCGCCCGTGCGCCGCGGTGCCCCGACCTGTGGCTCTCGGCTCCCCCGGCTCGGCGTGCGGAGCTGCCTCGGCTCCCCGGCGCCGTTCCGGAGCCGAGAGCCGCTGCCCGCCGGGTTTCTCCCCGCAGGTAAACGCGCCGCTGCGGGGCTGCGCTGCTCGCCCGTCCCGCCTTGCTCGGGAAGCCGAAGCGTGAGCGTTAAAAGGGAAATAAAACTGGAAGGGGACGGGCGGAGGGGGAGGCTGACGGACCCGCGTGTCCGCGCCTTTGTGCTGCGCTGCGAGGCCGGGGATGCGGCCGCCTGCACGGCCGGCCTCGGCTCTTAGCGCCGAGCTGATTGCAGTGGATTCTCAGCCTTACGCGGGTGTGATTTCATTGATGCTTCCGGAGAAGCGGCGCTGCTTCTGCCTCGGCGTGAGTTACGTCTGTGGCTCGGTTGGTGAGGCAGCTACCGAGGTAGATAGCGGCCACGGGATGTGCCTGTGGTTGGAGCTGAGCGGGCCGAATTCACAAAGAGGAGATATCTGCCGATTTGCTTTAAAAAGAATAATCATCAGCCTGACTGTCGAGCCGTTTCTTTCTCTTCAGACCTACGTGGATGTCGCTGAAACGCAGCGCCCATCTGTCTTGACCTGCTTGTGGTGTTTTTTCCTGTCGGAAGCACGGAGCCGCAGCAGATCGCTTTGGTATCTCAGTTTATACGCACACTGAACGCGCGCTGCTGTCTGCGCGGAGTTCTGCCCGCTTTGCTGCTGTTTCTGGGGTTGTGCTGCTGTGTGTGGCTCAGGAGGTCTGATGGCCCTTCCTGCTGCTGGAGAGCACGAGGGAAAAATGATATAAAAAGGGACGGTGTGGTTTGCAGCTGCTAGAAGGAAGTGTGAGCCCTTTTGAGCTGAGTAAAGGAAGCATGCTTCCTGACAAGACAAGAAACAAAATTAGATCTTTGAGACTAGCTCGCTATTTGCTGGTTGTTTTTTTCCGATGCCTTCTTTGCTTCATCCATCAAAGGATAACTCCATCAGCAGATGGGATCCTGAATGGAAGAAAAGAACGTTTCAGTGGCTGTGGGAGTCTAGTAGAGCTTTCTGTTCAATAGTCACAACAGTAACCTTATTGTTTTAAATGAGATGATCAAGACTGATTTTTTTCCTTTTATTTAAGGAAGATGTTTGGAATTACTTGTAATTAAAGGTGCATGTGTGAAGCTGTCTGAAATCCGGTGTTTGTTTTGCCAGGCTAATGTTACCACATAGATAAAAGAATATTTCTCGGAGGGCACAAACAAGGGTAAAAAAGGCCCTTTGTGTAGATGATAGGGAACAGATAGCTTTGTTAATGCCTTTGTCCTCTTCTACTGCTGATAACACTGTCTTAATTTGCACGAATACCAGATCCTAACAAGAGACTTTCCAGAAACGTTTGTTCATCATCCTAAAACCTTCCCTTACACCAGGCCCCGCTGTGAAAAGGATCCGTCACCTTTCCTCCTCAATAAATATAAATGAAGAGGAAAAAAATTCTAAAAAGCCCTCTAATGGATAACAGGAGGTCCCATTAGCAAGCTGCCTTCAATTATTAATAGCTTTTTCAGATGATAATACACAGAAACGTTGAACAACAGAAATAATCAAGCTAGTGCTGAGGATAACCTTATTCCTTTGTGTTTTGGGGGGTTTTAGCCTCTCGCCTCCTGCAAGGCTCCCACAGCACCCCTGTGACCCTTTGAGGCACAGAGTAGCATTCTGCTTGTGGTGGGTTTGATTGTGGTTCCCCTCACAAGCTGTGTATATAAAAATTGCCAACAAAGCTGTTCTCAGTTCTGAGCATACAGAGGTGTCTTTGTAAAGCTGCTCCTGCCCTGTTGGATACCTGTCTGACTTCAGTGATCAGTTTTACAGTAGTCTGCAATACGCTGGAATACAGTACGAGAGCTCACAAGTGAGAGCATCTCTTGTGCATGGCAGCAGAATGTGCTGGGATGCTGTGTGCAGCACCGTTGCTGCTATAGGAAAAGAGAAGAGGTTCAAGTTGGTTTATTCTGAGGTGCTGCTGAACTGGAATGTTGCTGTAGAGCCAAGAATTTCGTTCAAAATGAGTAACCCCTGGCAGTGATGATGAAGGCCATAATTCAAGAAAAAATCCAAGTCTTTATTATGAAATTAAAATAGGAAATAGTCAATTCTTCTTCTTACCAAACAGTTGGAGAAGAGGGAGATGTGACTTCTGTATGTGTCTTCTATTAAATGAGAGAAGTCTGGATTGCAGATTACCTTCCCTGCACAATCACAGAAATGTTTTTACCTGTATTCCTGGTGAGGGAGCGTATTTGGGCAAACATGGAATTTTAATAACAGTTACCTTAAACATGTCTGTACTGATATGTGTAATGTTACAGGGTTGGAGATAGTCCTCCATGACATTCCAACAATTTTTTTTATTAAAAGTTTATTAAAAATACTCCTTAATGACTCCACAGGTTCATGAACCACCCAGCTCCAGCCAACAGCCGCTACAAGCCCACTTGCTACGAACATGCTGCTAACTGTTACACACACGCTGTAAGTGCATTTCCTTTTTTCTTTCTCACATAGGGGTTTCAGTACATTTGTGTCCTATATGGATAAATACTTACCTTAGCCCAAGTGGATGCATTTTTGCAGTCTCTCTGGTTTGGTTACACAAGCTTCAGCCATAACAGCCCAGTAAATGGGATCACCGGCTGTCTAGCTGTTTTCCAGCAGTCACTGTTGCTGGTAAGAGCAGAATTACTTTGGTTTACGTGTAGAAGAGCTAACTGAAGCTTGTCTCATGTACAGCATTATGTAAATATGTGCTTATTTGCCTAGAGAAATGTAGCAACGTTCTGTTAGTGAGCACAAATATGTGGTTTAGCTCCTAATCCTTGTACAAATCCTGACCAAGAAGTTGGATTTGAAGATACCTGGCAGAAGTTGTTGTATTCCTCAGCAATTCTAGGCTTCATCTAGCTGAAAAACAGGCATGTGATATTCCTGCCTGACAGCAGCAGGTTACAGCCAAGATGTCCTATCAGTATTTTGTGGTTTGCTGCTGTTTATGGTGAATTTGTCTAATTATTTTCTGAACAGCCAGGCTGTATGCTACAGCATGCCACAAACTGTTTGTAACTTGGGGATATGTTAACATCCACTTTAGAGAAAACAATATAATAACTGTTGCTCTGTAAATGAAATGGTGTGCAGTAAATAGCTTTTAAAATCAAAATGTAAAGCCTTGAAATGGGAATCTAAACTGGGAAAGCAGAGTGAGTTATATCAAAAAAGCTAGGGGGCATGCTTTTTTTTTCTTTTTTTTCAGGTATGTAACAGATTGTTTTACTATATGTTAGAAGGTCGAGTAGTTGAGCAATTACTGCTAGCCTACAACAGTTTTCAATTAGACACTGATATAATATATCTGTAACAGTGTTTAGTAATGGTTTTCCATAGATCTTTCAAAATTTTACTCTTAATTCAGAAAGTAATCAACCTGTATTTAATGACTGTACTCTTCAGGTAGGAATCACTTCTGGTTTTCTACTTCAGCAGTGGTAGTCTGTTTAGGCAGCTGCTTGGAAAACAACAATTAGCAAATGGGAATACAGGGTCCTACGTACAGCTTTGGGAAACAATAATGAAGCTAACTTTGTGTAGCGTGATAAGGCATATTCAAATTTCTTACTAGAAAAGCTATTTAAAATGTCTGGAATATGTTTTAAGTTTAAACAAAGCATTGAGCTGTCTTTAGTCACTAGGAGACAGGAAGGGCAGCTAAGCAGTTGAATGTAGAGACAGAAAAGACAGCACTGTGTTTAGAAGAACAGGAAGGAAACGGTGTATGAGAAAAGCAAGAGCAATAAGCAGTTGAGATGTAAGGTAAGCAAAGTTGGGGAGGGGTTGCTGGGTTGCTCTTTCATACTGAAACTTTCTAGTGTATTCTAGTGTAAGGTTTATTAGATAAAGGACACTCTGTTGTATTCAGACCTTTGAACTTAGGCACAACTTTCTTTATGTTGCTCAAAGCTTTTCCATTGCCTTAAAAGGAGGAGCTATTCTTAAAATAAGTTAGACTCAATTTCTGCAGTGTGTGCTGAGGGGAGACAAAAAGTGTAAATATCTCAAAAATGAGGCTTGGAGTGTTTTCCAGGCCATTGGTGCATAGAAGGAGGGGTCTTCAAAATGTCAGAAGTGCTCTCATGATGAAAATGCCTTGGCTGTGTTTGATAGTTAGTAGCGGTTTCTCTATTCTCTGCATAGTGAAAAATCCAAGTTGCCAGTAGGCTTTTCATTCCGTGGTGCTCGTCTCCTTGTTTGGGAGGAGAAAATCCATGAGTAGAGGGATGTTGTACTTGGTTTCAGGGCTACACTTCTGGAGCAGGAAGACTGAAATGGGCACGATTTGTTGAGTTGCTTCTAAGCATCACGTGATTATTTCTTTTTTCCTAATTGTTTTGACTGCTTATTGCTCTTTCTGTCTTCTTCCATTCCTAAGAAGTGTAGGGGTTATCTTTATGGTATTAGCATTTCCCTCTCAATGAAAGGCAAGTGGGAGAGAGCTACAGTAATACCGTGCTTTGCCACAATGGCTTTGAGCATATCACTGACTGTGACCTACATGGCCCCACATGCAAAGAAAATAACTTAATTTTGGTATGAATATTACATATAAAAGTCATTTTAAAGTTTTTTTTTTAAGCCATTCTATGGGAAAGATTGTCTATCTACAGACATAAGGAGAGAATACAGATAAAATGCTGACCAAATACTGTTATTCTCAGCAACCCCAAACAGATGGCAGTTAGCATGGAGTTTGTTATGATGTTTATTTGGAGGAATTGCACTTCATGATGAAATAAGTAAAACTTTTCTTGATTTTAGCTAATTTTGTGACTAGGAATGTTGGCAACTTAGACATGCCATGTCATTCCCCTCAAATGACACAGCACAACTGTGCTAGTTCTATTAGTTCTGATTCTTTGACTTTTTCTGTTAAATACCTCTCCATTTAAAGGACCGATTGCTTCTGTTTTAGGATTAAAATACATTCTTGCATTAGAGAGTTTTCTAATTAAAATCTGTGTTGCTTTGTTCACTAGTGTTTTTTCTTTGAGGCAGATGTTAGATGTAATGAAGTCCATTGACGACACAAGAATCTAAAGAACTTTGGTCCAGTTGACTGGAACAGATTTTGTTTTTAATCTAAGTGCCTCCTGCAAATATGAAATGAAATAACTGTCACATCTAATCAGTTCCCTGCTGTCTTAAGGGCTTTAGCCACACTTTAAACTGTATGCCATATGTGGAAAACAGGGGCAACTAATCTCCTGAGGAGTGAAATGCTTTAACCTTTTTAAAATTTGAGAGCAGTCCAGGATATGTATATGGAAATTTATGGTTTGTGACAAATGAGAAGCCAGACTGGAAGACTATTTTTGGCCTTAAAGTGCATGAGGTCAGCTTCCATGGACTCATTGCAAAACTCAAAGTGTTTTCACCTCTAATCCAAATGCTGTAGACACAAAAATGCTACGCTTCTCAATTGTATGACTGTACAACTTTCAGCTTCAATGTAGTAAACTTTGCAAAAAAGAAGAGAATTTAATGTTAATGAAGTCAATATACTTCAAAATCCATAGGAAAAAGTATTGTTTTTATCTTTTTTAGCTCTTTTTTTTCTGGATTAACCAGCTGCTTTACAGATTGATTCAGTACACTTTTCATCTTCTGAGCTGTAGCTGTGATGAGAGTGTCAATTTTTTGTCTGCAGGTAGATAAAGGACAGATGGTACTGGCTAGACCAGAACTTTGCACTCTAAACTAACAAACCTGTAATGCAAAGCAGAATTGCCATATTTGTTTAAACATTGCTGCTTCCTGACTTTGTTTAGCATGTTAAGCAATGAAGAATTTAACCTGTGAAGTGTCTGAAAAGGAGCTTATGCAGAATTTTTAACAGATGGGCTGCCAAATATTTTCCTTCATAGTCAAAGGAGACAGGTAGAAATGTCTGAGTCAGCATGTTCTTTCCTTTAAATACTATTTTGGCTTGGTGTTTTCTTTCTGAATGAGACAAAGGTAGATGATGGAACTTGACCTGGAAAAGGAGTTTTAAATGCATTTCCACATTGTGCTGGAGAAACAGAGTTAAAGCTGCTTGAGCAGGGATGTGGCAAGAAAAACAGGTT